>NC_140770.1:262298266-263498266 GCF_044657685.1 Stegodyphus dumicola | reverse complement strand
TATGACAGGGATATGGATTTGACAGCTTCACTAACATAAATGTTGCTTCTTCTTATACTAGACTCCGCTTAAAGTTATCTTTTATTTCAGCGTAAGTTTATTTTTAGATATTAATGATTGGAAAAAGAGGCAACATCAAATGTTAAATATAAAGAGGGTAAATAATCTTTATGATTTTAAATCGTCAAGCGTCTTTCTTTAGACTCCTATAATTTACATCTGTTATACGTGAGCCGCTCAGACGGTACAGCGGTTGGGGGAGCCTAGTGCGGTGCTGAAAGACCCGGGTTCAAATCCCGGAGAAGGTATGGTTGTAATTGTCCGTCCCTTCATAGGAGCTAACGGTAGCCCCGTGCTAGATTCTTCCAGAACAAAATGGCAGCACTTCTGGTTTTAGTTGTAGCCAAGATTGGCAAAGTGCCGCCAATGTAAAAAAAAAAAAAATCTTTTATATTTAAAAATTCACTAGCTTTTTTTTTTTTTTTTTTTTTTTTTTAAATTTCAAAAATATTGTAAATATTTTCCTTCTTCTTTCACCTACCAGCGGCTGAGCAGTAAAGACTCTAAACACTGGTAGTTCGGCCCGAGGTTCGAATCCCGCAAACGGGCTGGCTGCATGGGCGTTTTCGTGGTTTCCCCCATGTGTACCGTGTATACGAGCCAGTTTTTCCTTAGAAAGTTTTCCAAGAAGGCATCCTTCCCTTTAGGCAGATAGCCCTTGTGTGCTTTGCCATAATTAAATAATCCAATCCAATCCAATCCTTGTCATTTCTCCCATAGATGATCTCCTCTAAAAAAAAAGGACGTGTACTTCGGAGAACACAAACTTCACTGTTGATATTAAAAATAGCATTCTATTCGATTTCATAGGGGGCAATGACAGCACTGTACGGAATAAAACATTTTTATCTCGCGAGGCTGTCTACCGGAAATTCTAAAGATATGCTGTTTTTAAATATTTTTAGCCCAAAAGGACGCTAACCCAAATGCCCTCGAAAGCTGTAAGTGTGCGTAAAGGAATAAAAGTCCCTTTGGGTGTAATGTGAAATCTGAAATCAGAGCTTTTGTATGTTTTTTGGCAATATTAATTCTGGCTCTTAAATTTACTTCATCTTAAAGCATAGACTGAAAATAGTTCGACCGTCTGAAGCGCGACCCTGGTTGGCATTCTGCCAAAACACATAGACTCGTCCAAAAGGGGCGGTATTACTTGCTGCGACGTGAAAGGTCTTCTCTTCTCCGGAAAGAGCTAATGCTGGAGAGAAAGAAAGTTCCCATCATTCCACCTTATTTTGAAAATAATTCGGTCCGAATGGCGCATGCGTGTTTGCGCTCGTCGAGGATGAGGCGGTCGAACTATACCTATGAATGTAAATTAAGTAGTTTGGCTTGAATACCAAGTATTGAGCAACAAATCGAGGTAATGCATGATGGACCTATGGGATTATGATGTATATGATTAATAGTTGCAGCAGGTAATAGTGATTTGGTAGATTCACGTATTGCGAGGAAACTTAAATGGAATTTTTGATTTTGCTTCTTAAAGGGCCTCAATCCTTTTACGAAATTACTGGTAAATAATAAACCGTGCTCTGCTGTGTTAAGTCTTAGTGTATTTCTAAATGTAGAATAAATATATGTACTTTTTTAAATTAATACAGTAAATTTCATTGAATAACTATATAAGTAATTATTCAATGAAATTAAATAACATTATTTGTTATTCAATGAAATGTGAATTACAGTAAACATTTCATTGAATAACAAATAAGTTTCAATGTTATTCATCATCACCCTTTTCTGAATTTGCTGGATTCCAGATATTTTATTTTTGTCGCTGCATTATATTTTCAAACAGTGTACACAATCCAAAATTAAAGCATAAAAACTAAGAAATTGAAATTTATAAAACACATGAACATTGGCTTAGGAATAATAGTGACTCACAAACCGAAAACATTTCTTTCATCGACACTGAGCTGTTGCTACTTTAAAACGAAATATATTCGTGTAGTACTGTCGAATGTGTTAATAATTATTTTTCATGCTGTTTTAAATACAATCATAAATTTTTAAATACACTAATATACCTGATTAAACATTTTAAACGCGTAGAGAGATATGACGTTTGGGCATTATTAGTCTAGCTAAGGTAATATATGCTATTATAAAAAAATCTCATGCGGACACCACAGAACGTCCTTGTATGGAATATTAAAATTATGCGCATTTTTTGCAGTATTTTATTTAAATTTATTTCCTCGAAATTTATTAGAAATCTATCTCTCAATCAATTGATTAAGTTCTCATTTCGAGGCAACGAAAAAATGCATTAAAACCTCAAATTATCTTCATCAAAAATTGAAAATTATAGAAAAATATAAAACAACAAATATAGTTAAAACAATTTAAAATTAAAATTAGAGTTTCTATGCAAAAACAAGCAATTCGGCCAGCAGGAGAGAAGGCAGAATTTTCAAAATGAAAGTTTATTTTTTGTCCCACTCGGCAAAAAGACACTGGAGGTGCAGAAGCTGATTTAATTCGCTATTCTGCAAAGTTTCAAATGTAAACAAAATAAGGCTGCTATGGTAAAAAATTAGGCTTAACTTCTATATGGTAATAATTCTACAAATATGGCATGCAGATTAACTAGAGGCATAAAAACCTTAACCGGACAATAAGAACAATATAATGCAACCATTTTGAAGGCAAAATATACACAATTTACTAAAATATTAGAATTAAAAAAACTGAGGCTCATGCAGCCGACTAACTGAGTGGGTGTGCATATTTATATATTTTTTGGTGCGGTCGATTGCAATCAAAAAATGAGGTGCGCAACTGCATGTTGTAGCAGTCCTACATACAGCATTTCAACGTTCTGAGGCTACTCGTTTTTGAGTTATGCGAAATACATACATACATACGTACGACACGGAAAAAATCTCTTCTGAATCCATTTTAAATCAATTTTATAATCCGTTTGGGGGAAAATGAGTCATTTATTCTGCCCTTACGTACAGATGTCACGCTAAAGCATGTTAAATTGCATTCGATAGCAGTCAAAATGGATATTTTCGTTGAAATATGATAACCGGAATTTTTTGTGATCACAATACTTCCTTCACACTAGGAAGTAAAAATGTAGTAATAAAATGAATGAAAAACATAAACCTTTTACATCTGTTGATAAGGTAAAGCAATGTCATAGAAAGTGTTATTACATAACTAATGAAAAGCAAAACGAAATTCAACTAGATTGACTGACTCAAGGTAATATTTTTGTGCTTGTATAATCGCAATGAAAATTCTAATATTAACAATATTCCGTGAAAGAATTCTAATATTAACAATATTCCGTTTTCTTAACGAAAAAATTAGTAACCAATTTTTGCATATTGTAGTAACAAAGTATTTCCTCTTTGGTTGAATTATTTATATCTCTTTGCAAAAACCAATTATTAGTTTCGGATGGTACTTCTTTAATTAGGAATTCAAAATGTTAAACGAAAAAAGAAGCAGAGCTTGATTTATTCAAGATGAGATACTCATTTGAAAGCAAAATTTATAAACGAGAGAAGGAAGGGAAATGTAAATCAATATTGCTGTATTTATTATGTTGCAATCGATAAACCTGCACAAAAGACTCGCTTACTTCGAAACTTGTCCACTATTTGACGCTTAACAAAGGGAACCCAAATGCCAAATGAAATACATCATTCGACGTTCAAGGTAAAACTAATATACGAGACAAATCACAAAAAGTTTCCCTTGAGTTGTTTTCTTCCTTTTTGGGGTTTATATGCTTTCCTCGAAATAATTAGAAAAGTTTTCATGGTTTACTAGAGTGTGAAAAAGCAGAAAACTGTTTGGAAACAGTACTCTTACGGTCGAAAACTATCTAGAGTACATTATTACAAGGCTATACTGCACTTTAATATTCATTCTATATTGTGTTTTCAAAAAATCGAAAATTGGAAAAATGGGTATTCATTCAGAGATTAAAGGTCTTACTTCAAAACATTATAACTATAAATAATTAAAGAATATTTCTAAGTATTTTAATATTGTACAGTCTTAAAAACTCACCTTTGATACATTTTTAGGAAGTTGAGTGATCCAAATAAAAGATCGATTCCAAAAATCGAGTCCAAAAATCTTTTGCAGTTTCCTGCCTTTTTTAGTTGCTAAAACAAATTTATAAAAAAGATGATATCTGTTTCCTTTTCCTTCGCTTATTTGCTTAATTGGTGCTATCACAATGACCGTACATTTATTATTACTGTTTTTGCATTCTGAAGTCCTTGAGCAGGCAGCCAATGAGTAATCACTGTTCAGACCGTGGACGTGTATATAGGAGATCATAAGCCTTCGGCAAAAGATGTGATAGTATATATTTTATGTTTCTTCACCCTAGTTTTGCGCAAGAAATTGCCAAGGGATTGAATCATAAAGTCTAATATCCTCTCTCTTCTCCCACCACTTCTCGATACTACTTTCAGGTCGACGAATTTCAAGAAATCCCACATTTCATAGTCATTAAAGACGCAAGTGGTCATGCCTTTCTCGGGATTCGATTCTTAGTACTACATCTTGGCCCCTATGAGCCTCCACAGATACTTGCGCATACTAAGTTATACGATCCAAGTAATAATACCTTTTTACCACCCAATAATAATTATAATAATAATAATTAGTAATATGTCTAATAATAATAATAATTACTAAATAATGATTCTAACAATGATAATAATTATTCTTATCACTAAACTAATATGGATCCTATAAGTTATTCCATAATTAACAATAACGTAGTATTTTCAACAACATTTCTATAAATCTTGTTGAAGCTAACATCTACTTCAACAAGATCCACAAATTTCAAGAAATATATACTATATTTAGTAAATTCGTAATGTATTCATACTGTATTTAGTAAATTCATACTGTATTCAGTAATTCATTTGGTATACTTTATGAGTACTTCATTTAGCATACTATATTAAGTAAATTCGTACTGTATTCAGTAATTCATTTAACGTACTGTATTCAGTAAATTCATACAGTATTCAGTAATTCACTTAGCGTACTGTGTTCAGTGAATTCACACTGTATTCAGCAATTCTTTTAGTATAGTGTATTCAGTAAATTCGTACTGTATTCAGTAATTCATTTAGTAGACTGTACTCAGTAAATTTATACTGTATTCAATAGTTCATACTGTATTCAGTAAATTCATACTATGTTTAGTAATTTATTTAGCATATCTATTAAGTAAATTCATACTATACTCATACTGTATTCAGCAAATAGATAGTGTATTCATTCTGTATTCAGCAAATTGATACTGTATTCATACTGTATTCAGTAATTCATTTAGCATACTGTATTCAGTAAATTCATACCGTATTAGGTAATTCATTCTGTATTCAGTAAATTCATACTGTATTTGTTAATTCATTCTGTATTCAGTAAATTCATACTGTATTAGGTAATTCATTCTGTATTCAGAAAATTAATACTGTATCCATCTTACATTCAGTAATTCATTTAGCATACTAAACTCAGTAAATTCATACTACAGGATGATTCAGAATTCATCATTAATATTTGGTAGGGAGGTAGGGAAAAGAAGGAGATTTCACATAGGAAGGTATGGGCGCAGACGAACGCATGGTGGTGTAGAGGGCGCTGTGTATACATACACAACTTCCATACATTAGCACGTGTGCAGCCAGTCGTCATTCGAGTAGGTGACTTAACATACTCAAATGACAGAAATCAGAATTAACATGAACTGGTATACGTGGAATAAACTTGCAAATATGTATGTAAATGTCAGGCATATTCCAGAAAGTCCGGTTGTCCATGCAACGCCGTTGTGAATCATGCATTGTAGCACATGTTCAGCAGTTCATTGTATGTGCCCATGCATTCCTATGTGAAATCTCTTTCTTTTCCTGTTCCCTACCTCCCCACCAAATAGTGATGATAAATTCTGAATCACCCTGTATATTCATACTGTATTTCGTAAATTGATACTATATTCATACTGTATTCAGTAACTCATTTAGCATACTGTATTCAGTAAATATACACGCTTATTCATACTGCTTTCAAAAAACATTACCGAACCAACCACCTTTACCAAATGACCAACTTGCAACAAACATAATTGAAGCTGCTGTACATATTTCCATGAAAAATTACTGAAATCAAAAATAAATACCATTAAAATTATTTCAGTTCTATTACTTATTTAAAAAAATAAAATTTTATAATATTCTCTAAACATTTAGTTGGAAAATCCTTAAATCGAGCTAATTTATTTGAAAAATCACCTTACTTAAATTAACAAAATAAAATTGGCTATAAGCGTTACACTGATTTCTTTCAGCAACAGTTTCCAGCTTTAAAAAACTGAAAACCATAAAAGCTTTTTCATAATCCGAGACTTATCTCTCAGACATTATAAATGCTGGGTTACCAAATAAAACACAGATATTTTATGGAATATTTTTCTTACCATTAAACTAATATTACCTAGAAAAGTATGCATAAGTTATAACATATAGTGAAATTCATTTTACATAGACCTCATCATCCTCCCTTCTTAATCCCTCTCTCTAAAGCAAAGGAAAGGGAAATATGAAGCTAGAATCTCCAGTAGAAAGCAATTTATTTTCGCACACTAATAAATTATTAAGACCATATAATAAATGCATGTTTCATTACATAAAAGTTTTATTCCCGAGACTCTGAGCAATACAGATACAGAAATTATTTCTAAGTATTATCTTATATTTATCTAGTATGAATTGAGAAGTATAAAATTTACATTTATATTTAATGCTGTTTCACCGCTAAAATTTCGATTTTTACTTCCTTTTCTTTGCTTTTCATGGAATGTTTTCATTTTTGACAAACTTATACTTCGTCAAGATATAACAAACTATACCGATGTGATGTAACGATCGATGCACATTGGAGGAAATTATATTTAAGAAACAACTGTTAAAGATAATGTAAATGCATTGATATAAAAGTACTGAAGTACAAGTTTGATAACAGAATTTTAAATATTGATTTGAGTGCTTTTCCGGCCGACGAGGAGCCATATTAGAGCTCTTTAATCTGCTAATGCCCAATAATTTAATTTAAATATCCGAGAAAATGTCTCTCTTAATTTCACGTTGTTTGTAACCTACAGCTATTGCTATGCTATAAGGTAATTTCTCCCTACTTTCTGCATGTCTTCGTGTTGTAGTGGTAGCACACTCGGCACGTATTCGAGAGTTCAAAGTTCGAGTCCCTGCGAGGGCATTGCTCATTTTCCATGTCTCTTAAAAAATTTAAAAAAGCTAATGATTCTACAATGGCGCCCGAATTAAAAGGTAGTGGATGATGATTCTTCACCACCAGGATTTGGCAACTGGGTCTCCTGATCACCAGTCACCCTTTAAGAGGGGGAGTATATGAGGTACTTTCACCCTCTTTCCAGCATGCCTTCAAGGTATAAAGATAGTGCACTCGGCCCGTATTCGAGAGGTCTATTGTTCGAGTCCCGGCGATTGCACATTTAAAGTATTAGTTAATAACTAAATTTATTTACATTTTATGTAAAATTGGAATAAAGGACATTAAATGTAGGAATTGAATGTAAATAATGCACTATGAGTAATGCTTTGAAATAGCTAACACGAAGAAGTTTTTGAAAAATAAATATAAGTTTGAGATACAGAAGATACTGGTAAAAGTAATGAAATAGGCTCTGATAAATTAGAGAAGTTACCACCGATATAGTACTGAAAACAGATTGCATCGGAAGTCAGATATTAAACAGAGCTTCGATATGAAATTCGATACTAAGACGTTTATTGTATATGACAGAAGGGAAAAATATGAAGGGGAAAGTTGTGATATTATTTCACAGAAACCGATTCATAGCTTCAATGCGGTAACTGAATATTTTCACAATAATTTTTAAATTCTATGAAAGCAATGTTATTTATACATTCATAAATGTTTCAAAAGAGAGCCTGGTCTCCGTTATAAATGATGGATAATGGCATAAAATTTGATATAACGCCTAAAAAACATTAAGAAGTGGTGGAATGCTTTAATTTCTATAAGAAACAATAGATAAATGAAACAATTGCTAAATGTATAGGGATTAAATGATCAAAAAGTCGTTTTTCCCTTAAGAAATAAGAGAATTTTCGATTACACGGCAGTTTTAATTTTAATGGTTTGGTTTGGTTTATGTGAATTACGACAAACCCTTCTCCCTAAGAGGAGGGATCCCTTCGTGGAGGTTTTTCTAAGAAAAACTGTCTCATATTCACATTACAGATGGGGAAAACCACGAACGCACCTGCAGGCAGCCTGTTCGCGGGATTCGAATCTCTTACTGAACTACTAGTGTTCAGCCACTTTACCGCTCGGCTGCTAGTAGGCCTTTTAATTTTATTAAATGTAATAAGTTCTCAACGTTCTAAAGTTTTGCGTTTCGTTATGAATGATAAATAAACGGGATGATAAAAGTATTTTCATTTTGTAGCGAATAGGTCGAATAATGGTCATGTTACATGTCCAGGGTATACGGCATCTTCATTACATTCTCAGTGAAACTAAATTTAAAAAATAAAACAAGTTTACAGATACAGACTAAGAGCCAACATTAACGTAAAGGAGTTGTAGTTAGCATAATGGAAGAATCTCGCAAAATAAAAACTCGTTGTTTAATAAATATTTAAATAAAACCTTACTCTTCTTACAGCAAATTAATGATAATGACATCGGGATATTTCATAAAACTTCTACCAGGAAGAATTAGGTACTGAATTGCATTTAATATTTGTAAAGAGAAATCAAGATTAATGAGCCAATTTAGAGGATTTCTATCGAATTTATGTTTGCGTAAGAAAGAATTCTGATTTAACAGATGGCAATGGCTGTGATTAGTTGCATCACGGTATCCCGTCGTAGCGTTTCCTAAACTGTTAATTTTGATCGGTGGAAAATTAAAAAATCTTTAATGAGATTCAATAATTAAGAATAATATTCTCATAAATCTTTGAATTACATCCTAGCAAGCTTATCGATAAATTACCGTTAATAATACTTGGCAATGTTCAAAAACGTATATATCAAAACATAAATTAGTCTAATAAAAAGTCTGCCTGTTTCGATGTCATATAGCATACTGAAATAACCTCTTTCGAAGACATTTGTAGAAATGTATTAAATTTCCAATGAAGATAAATATGCTTTTAATACATTAAATGATGTAGAAAAAATATATTACAGGAGTTAAAATTTGCCCCATAAAAATTATTGTATTAGCACATATTTTATTTGAAAAATCCAGTAGCTACTAAAATGTTGTCAAGTAACGTTTTATATAACTATATAAAGTTTTTCGTTAAATTATTTATAAAACTCCCAACTGAATATTCCATATATAAACGGTCTATAGCTCTTTATTTTATAAATCATTTAATAACAATTCGTAATTTTGTAAATATATTTCATTGCGAATGTTCTAGATCCATCAAAATAGTCTTCTTCGAAAGATAGGCATGTATGTCTAATCGTAGTTTTATGGATAGTTACTGAATGAATACCAAATAAATAATTTAAAAAGCAATATTCTAAAACATTTCCAGTGCACATTTTGTTTTATTTTTAATTTGAGCTGTTATTTTATTACTGTGATGAAATAAAGAAATCATGTAATTTTAATGCTTTTTTTAGAAAAATCACCGTTCATATTTGGTTACCAAGTACCACGTACTGAGTAAGTTTTTATAGCTTTTAAAATTATTCTGACCTAATTCGTTATTATAAATATGACAGTTTCATTTAATTTAATATTTTATTGAATATTTTTGTAATATAATATAAGGTGTTTTGTTTACATTTTGTTTACTTTTGTTTACATTTGCATTATCATGTTTTATTTACACATGTTTCCTTGTTTTGATCGCATCATTGATTCGGTACTTGCATTTTGTTCTAATGGTTTTTGTTTGTTGCATTTATATAATGTTTCTTCATTTCATATGATGTTCCAAATAATTTATAAATTGATTTACATTGCGTAAAGGAATTCTTGAAATGCATATGAGTTAGCTAAGCTTGAGGAATTAAATATTTACGTATTATTTTAATTTTTAATTTACATATGCATAGCAAGAACGATGTTTGAATGGTTGGAAAGATGTAAAATGAGCTTATTACCCCTGAGGAGTCAGTATTATTTGGCTGTCTTTTCAATTGTTCATTTTTAGGCAATTTTCTTTTTATGCCTATAATTATTATTTGCATTTTTTTCATCTCTGTTTTACGTGTTTCCACTACTATTAGCCATTGCTTGTAGGGCTACTTTTCCCTTTACCACTTTTCCTTTTACTATTTCAAGTACCTTTAAATAATATTATTTCGAATACTTTTCATATTTTATATTTTATTAATTTGAAATAATATCAATTTCAATTTTGCTTTTGATTTTAATATTTTTATCTACGCTTACCACTTTGTAAATTGGAACTTATGTAGACTTCAAACTGTAATTCTTAGTTATCTTTATTGGCTATCTTAATTTTTACTTTAATGAAATATTGGAATTTTAATAGAAGTGTACCCCTTTCATTCTTATGATTATATATATATATATATATATATATATATATATATATATATATAGTCTTCTAATTTCGTACTTATTGTATAATAACAGAAAATGAAATGCGATTAAAAAATATCTCTTTGCAAGTAGATGGAATTAAAATAAACAAATTGCGTAATGTTTTGCAAATTGGCTCGTTGAGATAGCAGAGATTTCTGCTGAGCTGTAGCTAAAGGCATTATTCTGACATAAATAGTCATCCGTGTGCATTTCGAGCGTTATAATGACGGAAGAGGAGTTCCCCTATACGCAATTTTGTCTATTGAAATAAGGCTAAAACAGATCAGCTGAGTGCATGATATATAAAGTACGATTCTCGCGTATTCTTTCACGTATCGATGTATATCGCTCAAAATCTGCACGGAGAATTAAACTTTACGCCAGCAGACTGTTTCTGTCTACCTCTCAGCAGCGCCCTATATCGCCTCAATGAGACCTTTTGAGAAATGAATTCCATAACAAAATCCATTTCTTTTGATGTCCTTTAAACTTTTGTCAGCTACTTTTGAATTATCCTGATAATTACATCGAAGACTTGACAAAGTTTCATCAGACTCAGGAAATTTACTCGAAAAGCTGAGCGAGTATATCGAAACTTTAATGTAATACTATTAATAAGTAGAAAAATGGAAAAAAATAATGATAAAAGTTTTTAATGAAAGTAAAATTTGAAATATGTGTTTTATCAGAAGCAAATTTAAGACAAACGTTTTTAGAAATACACCTATATTTGTTAAAATGATTAAAACTGAAATTCGGATAATCGAAGATAAAATGCAGAATATTGCCCGTTCATTTAAAAAAAAAGATGCAGGATAGCTGCAAAATATCCGCATTCACTGCAAATATATACTGTACTGGAAATTAGTCTTTCATTTTTTTTTTTTTTTCGAAGAGGGCTGCACACTTACACAACAACAAATTTTCATTTATCGTAATTTATTTCCGCAATAATATATTTACAAAATATTGCGATACCATAATGAAAAATATTAGCGCAATATTTTAGTCCTAAATTTATAGTAATTTAGTTTTATTTTTATTTGCCTAAACTAACATATTATTTCTAGTTTAATTGAAACGAAACAATAAAATTAACTTTTAGTTAGTATGTCCTAAAATGGAATATTTAAAAAATTAAACTAAATGTCTGACTTCTACTTGTGCGACGGAAAACCATCAACCTGTTACTATGCAATTAATACTGTTCAATACAGTATATATTACAATGCAATATATACTGTACTGAAAACTAGTTTTCCTTCGTTTTCGGCAGGGGGGGCTACACAGCAGCACATTTTCGTTAATCATAATTTATTTCAGGAAGGGTAATATATTTAGAAAATATTGTAATACCATAATGAAAAATATTAGCACAATATTTTAGCCCTAAATTTTATAGTAAATTAGTTTTTTTTATTTGCCTAAACTAAGATATTATTTCTGGTTTAATCAAAACGAAGCAATAAAGTTAACCTTTTGTTAGTAAGTCTTAAAATGGAGCACTTAAGCACATTTTTACTGCCGTTAAAAAATTAAAATAAATTACTGTTATTTGTGCGACAGCAAACCATTAACCTTTTACAATGCAACTTCGCTGCTCAGTACTGAAAACTAGTCTTTGCTTTCTCAGGGAATCTACATACTTACATACCAGCAAATTTTCGTTTATCTTAATTTATTATATTTACAAAATATTGCAAAACCACATTGAAAAATATTAGCACAATATTTCAACCCCAAATTCATAGTAATTTAGTTTTCTTTTATTTGCCTAACTAACATGTTATTTCCAGTTTAATTAAAACGAAAAACGAAACAATAAAATTAACTTTTAGTTAGTAAGGTCCTAAAATGTAATACTTAATTACCTTTTTACTGCCGCTAAAAATTAAACTGAGTTACTGACTTTTATTTGTGCGACAGAAAACCATTTATTTACTTTTTACAATGCAACTGAACATTATGTAAAAATTCTACATGATGTACAAGTACTTCTAAATGAGTTTAATAGGGTCTTAAAAATATGTACTTTTATTTAACTTAATTTATAAGAAAAAAATTAAAAACCTCATAAATGAATGAAGAACAAAAGCTAATTTACTTTGCCTAAAATGATAAACAAGCAATGTGAAAGCCCAAAATGATAAACAAGCAGTGTTTGAAGTGTGAATAACCCGATGTCTACTGTATTAAATTTTGTGACCACCTAGTGGAAAATGCAAATATGCACGAAAATACAGAAAAATTACAGCTTACCTGTTTTCAGCAGTCTGAAACTGACGGCATTATGATCCTGCAAAACTCCATTAAGTGTAGGCGAAGTAATATGTCTCAGAGACAGTTCAGAGTTGGTAACTCCATGGTCACTGTTAGATACCGAAGGCCTTAAACCCCCCGAGGCCTGTGGTCTGTGTCTATGATTCTTAGACTCCATAGTGAAGATGTTAATCTACTTACAAGAGATATTCCGAATACGATCAATGATTGGCTTGCAAAGGTAGTAGCTGAGGTTTCATTTCATTCGAAAATAGAACACAATTCAGAAATCACTCACTAGCATAGGAATATGACACGAATTTTTTTCTTTTGGTGCCGACTAAAATCCATAAACAATATGACACACACATAAAATGAAATAATATTCTGTTTCTGCAAATATATTCATTAATATCCATGTGCGAAAATCATCTGAAAATACGCATTCATTGAAAGTGAAGAAACACAAGTTAGAGCTTTCAGTAATTCTTTTTCAATTAATCTTTTTTCACATACAGTATGCAATCCTGCTCTGATATGTAGAGATACTTAAAATAGCACCGCAGATTATCAATATATATCTATATCTGTACATATATATATATTTGAGATAAAGCAACGTTTCACTAAAAGTAGGAATGTAAAATAATGGTTCTAATTCTGAACAGAGTTGAAAATCAAGTACCAAGATTTTATGCACTCGGTTATATTTGTTTGTGTATAAAAATAGATTTTGTTTTACCTACATTAAATAAAATTTTAAAATTTCTCGAGGTTTCCAAATACGCGTTCTAATTCGTTTTTAATTGTAAACAGATATTTTCCGACGTGTATGCCAGCCGCAACAAGCATTCAATGGATCCAATTTCCCTTTCAGTTGCAAGTTCAACAAAATATTCAGCACACCTTTATGCCAATAAAAAGATTCTAAATAAATATATAATATACTATTTGTTAAATTAATATATATATATTAAATGTCAAAAAACAGGAAGCCGTCAAGAAATTAGAAATTATTTACTAAATCTCAAAGTCATCAACTATAAAGCCTAAGTATCGGCATTTTGTTTTATACAATAATATGCCTCAGCTTAACTGTTAAATATTTTTTCACGTTCAGAAAAGTTATTAAAGAATTTTACGATGTATAAATCGTGTATATACGTAAGTATCACACGCTCAAATTTTACTCAGAGATTGAATAAAGGAAATTATCTCGAAAAAAATATAATGAGAGATATATGGAATATAATATAACCATTTTTAGAAATAACATAAATACGCAGCTTGAACAAAAACAATCTAAAGTATAATGCATATTCGTTCACTTCACAGAAATATTTCTTCTCGGAGTTAGCAATATCAACTATTCAGAAGCTTATATCACAATATCCAAAACTACTGGAACATCCAATCAATGTATATGGCTTTATGAACACATATGTTGAGAAAATAATTTTATGATCTTTATACTTCCCTGCACAATATCTCTTGGGACAATACCAACTTGGAGACGAAAATCTTCACCGCGTGGGCCTGTTTGTTCTAAGGAGTTAGAATTATTTAAAGGACTTCTATTGGCGAATATTGAATTGCGCGCACAATTATACTGCCACACATAGTTTAGACTCCTGTTTTATAGCATGCAGCTTTCTTTAGTCCGTTCTTCTAAGCACTACAGTACACGCACACTTCACTACACCAAAGATCGCATAGAAGATCCTGAAGCGGAAAGTTGGGATCTATTTCAGGTGCTGAGAAAGGAAAATGAAGAGCAGAAGGGAAAAAAAGGGGGACAGTAAAAAAAGAAGACAAGAAATGAAAGCACGCGGAGGATTAGTTGGCCCTTTTTTTTTCTTTTTTTACCGCGTTCAGATCCGTGCCCACGCCGTTAAAAGACGCGGCGAGAGCTACGCCGAGACTTCGACTGGCACAGACCGAATGAAAATTGGCATAGATTTTTAGGGTACCGTAGACAGCGCCCTTCAGCGGCAGCTGGTAGTAGTGAATGAAAAGATGCCCCAGAGGTGGATCAACCTCACAATTTTATTATCAACAGGTGATCCATTCTAACACCCACATCCTTTAAATGAAATCCTCGAGAAATCTTAAAAACCTCAACAACCAATAAAACTCATAACGAGAGATCAAAAAAAATTTGTTCGGTAAAGTTGAGGAATTGTTGTAAAAAGTAAAATAAAAAAGCAAAGCTAAAGAAATATTTTACAAATATAAGTTATTTGTTCCACGGTTAACATTTCAGATAAAAATTTTTACCTTTCACCAGAAATATATTAAATATTATATCAACGTATTTTACCTGATTAAGCAGAATTTAGTTAATTTATTAGGATAAAATTAGGAACATATTGTGATGTAACATATATCAAACCGACATTTTAAATTTCTGATTAATTGTTCAGCAAATTATTTTTCTGATTTTTTTGGAAAAACAATTTTTTTTTTTTTTTTTTTTTTCGAAAACCAGTTTCAAAGGAATAAACTTATTTAGCATTCTTAGGATTGCAAACTAAATGTTAAAGGTGCTCATTTTTCAGAAATTCAGCCTTAACGCACTGAATAAACATGCCATGAATAAAATATTAAAAAACAAATAGATATTAGAATATGAATGTAGAATAACAAATATTAAAATTTAAATAAAATATTAGAATATGAATATAGAAATGAAATATATTCTGAATTTTCTCCAATCTGAATGGTATATATAATTTTAAATCTATTGAATTTTTCATATATGAAATAAGATACTACAGGAAAGAAAATCTCTTAATTAATACAAAAATGAAGAAAAAAAAGGGAAAAAAAGGGAAAAATTTGTGATCTGCGCTTAATAAGAAACACAATTAATGCAATTTTAATGTACCTATATTCATCAAGAAGATTCAATTAAAGCTTAGTAAATTAAGTAATTAAACATATTGAATATCGTGATCGGTATTTTCAACATAGTCAAATAAAACTATCAGAATAAAAGCCGAATTTTTTTTTTCATTTTTACACATTCCTTAGAGATCGAAACAAACCTAAAGGGAAGGCGATAATTAAAAAATTCTTACGGATAAACACCAAACATATATCTCTAAATTTTCTCCAGAAAATTAAGATTGTGACATTAAGGTCTTCCATGATTTATTATAGCTGGGGATTATTGATCCTCATTCATCCTTTTTTTTAATGAAACTGTGACTGGACTCTATATATCCGCGAATTTATTAAGTTAGTATATATCATAGTAAGTAATATATTGGTTTAAAAATGGCATTAAGGAAACAGAGGAGAAAATAGAGAATTTAATTTGATACACTAAAGTTGTTAAAACAAAAATAAATGACAGCAAGTTCGGTGCTGTCAGATTTTACAGCATTCGAATTTGAAACAGGGCCCGCCAGTGGCCAAGCGCTAAAGTCGCTGAACACCGGTAGCTCTGTCAGGGGTTCGAATCCTAAAGAACGGGCAGGCTGCAAGGACGCTTTCGTGGTTTTCTCCGTGTGTAACGTGTATAAGAGCCAGTTTCGCTTAGAAGTTACTCCACAAAGGCATCCCTACCGTTAGGCATATAGCTCCCGTGTGCTTTGCCGTAATGAAATAAACCAAACCAAGACCGAGTCTGAAATATAACCATTCCTTCTCAGCATCCTAACCAACAGCAAATTAAATCCATATTTAATTAAAAAAGTCGAATTTTCTAAAAATATTCAGATATTATATGTAATTATAGTTACTGCATAGTATCGGATAAGTAAGTAAGATATGTAATACTCAAATTGTATGAGCTATCGCAAGAATAATTGAAAATCCTCAGTTTGGACAAAAAACATCGTCTGAACGACTGAAAATGATAAATAAAAGATCAAATAAATAACAATAATCATTAATGCATATTTTTAGATTAATTAGCCCAAAAGAGACGTTAGTTTCGAATGCGATAATTAGTGTCGAAGCAGCATTTTGCGCCCAATCACTAAAACCGGCGTATCATTTTTCAAATTGTTGCCACCAAATATTATCGCAGTGTATTATGTTTAAACAAATTAAATAATGAAGAATCTTGCATGAACGTAGGCATGTTTCTCGCGGTGTACCTAGAGCCATCAAAATTGGAATAACCTTGTTCTCCACACGAACATGGTCACCTGGAAGCTGAATTTCAAATTTGTTTTATTGTCTACTCCATATTTTGTAAACTTTTAACGGATTTTTGTTTAATATACTCTTCGATTTCAAAGCGAGCAGTGGCAACACTGTGTGGAAAAAAACATAATTTTTCCCTCCAGTGCGCGAGAGTATCTATGGGAAATTTTAAAGTTATGCTGTTTTTAAATATTTTGTGATTTAATGCTGAATTATGTAGCTTATGCACCAAGAAAATAATTTAATAAATAAAGTAAACACGCAAAACGTTAGCAATAAAAAGACGAAAAGGAAGTTTCGTAACGCCATTACCGTAAGAAAACTATACCCTGATATGAACTGAGAAAAGACTGGGGGCACAGAAAAATGTATGCCAACACTTAACTCTGCGTCAGGAATTCTAAATGCATAATGCTATGCTGCTTTTATTTATTTATTTATTGTAATTTTGCTGCTGAATTGTGCATGGCGTAAGTGCGAAAAAAATGATACTTAGTAGTAAAGCTAAAAAGACAAAAAAAAAAAAAAAAAAAAAAAAATAGAAAACGCTTAGTACGAGTAAGCGTAACAGCAATCTTTTAGGCTGCGAGTACAGCGTCAGCGTAAAAAACCTTAACAAACCTTTTTAACAACCGTTAAAATCTGAACCCTTACACATTCTTTTTTTATAAAATTTATTTTTGATTTTTATGCTTTATACAACTAAAATCAATCATGAATTTCTTAACTTAGTATTTCATAATTAAAAATTATGTTTTGAAATTTTTGCTTAATAATTCTAATGAAAATTTTTGTGTCCAAATTTTTATTGACTTAGCCAATCCGAAGCATGTTTTACTTTGATTCACTATTTTTCTCTTTCAGATATTTACATATACATAATTTAATTGGGTTTAAATTTATATGACATTTTTCGTACTTAAGTTTAAATAGGCGATCACGTATTTTTCAAAATTTTCTCTTTCGGTTACTTAAGAGTATTACATTTTGTTGCTGTTAAAAACGTCTTGAAAAGCAGAATAAATATTTAGCTGATATTCTGTTCACCAGCGGCCAAGCGGTCTAGTTATTGAACACTGGTAGTTCAGCCCGGGACTTGAATCCCGTGAACAGGACCCATGTGCATATATATGAGCCAGCTCCTGTTATTAAGTCCTCCTCGAAAGCATCCCTACCCCTTAGGCATATAGCCGTAATCAGCTAAACCAAAGTTGCCGAAAAATTTTTTGTTATATTTTAGCTAAATGTAAAAAAATTCCGAGAAAGAATATTTGAATATCGTTACAATAATTATCTAGAAACTGAAGATGACAGTCAATTTTCTTTTCTTTTCATTTTCCCAAACGTGGAAAAAAAAAAAGGATTGGTATTCCAAATGTACAGAATATGGTACTTTTTTTTCATGTGGTAACCAAATTTCCTCAGTTTCATAATTCATTAACATAACATAAAATATTTAATAGATTTCATATTATTCAAATAAGGATAAAATGGTGGGGGAAAAGGATTTAAACAACAGCCAATTTTTAAAATGCTATCTAAAGAAACGAACTAAAATTGGCGGATCGCACACTACATCATCATTCGGATCTTTACACTTACATAGAAATAAAAATTAAACATAAATAAAGCCTTTCAGTTGAGGACTGATTGCTATGGAAATGGGTTAATGGGTTACAAATGCATTTTGTCCTGCTTTTCCCCCTAGCATTTCTTTAGCAGAAGCTTTTCAAAATTTTGGAGGTTGATTTACGTTTTGCTGCGTTACAATACGTTATGTTAGAACTACTAAATACATGTAATTTATTACTTCGATAAGTGTCATCACTAATACCATATTGCACTGCCCTACATTTCTGCCAGGAAATATATAAGCCCATAAGTGACCAACTGCCTTAACAGCCAACATTGTCATTATTTAAATATGCAAGAATCGGTAACCTACTTTGAATTAAATTTTAAACAGATGGCGGCATTTTTAAATGGATTTTAATAATGATGTATTATGTGATCTACAACTTTTATATTTCTTGGATTAAAGCATTATTTTTAAATATGAAAATACAAATAACGAAAAATGCCTGAATGAAAATGATTTCAATAATTAGTTTAGTAATTTACTAGAATTTTAAACCACTTAAATTACTTTCAATTTTACAAAACAGAAGCAGGAGTAGTCCTTAAAACTGCTGTTTCCCTGAGTCATACAAAACTATACATTACGAACGTCACGTAAGCACGGCCAAAATTTAGTCACCAATTTTATGAACGGATGTCCACCATACTTCTGCGAGATTATGCACAAGCATGTGCAAAGTCGTACTCTAAATTTGATTAATTTCATAATTCAATAATAAAAGCTTCATGAAATAAATTTCAAAAACTTTCCTGTTATTCATGTAATGATAAAGTGGTGGAGAAAATTATTAAAACAGCAATCAGTTTTAGTGACGCCATCTACAAAACAAATAACTAACTAAATTTGGTAGAGTGCATATTACAATATTATCTGAATCTTTGCATTTACAATGAAATTTAAAAAAATCTGATGCGGACATCACATGTCTTCCTTGTACGGAATATTAAATTATACACATTTTTCGCTGCATTTCATTTAAATTTATTTTCTCGAATTTCATTAGCGATAGATTTCTCATTCAATTAATTCAGATAAGGCAAAAATGCATCAAATTTCAAAATATCTTCATTTAAATTTGAAAAATATAGAAAAAAATACAATACAAGATACAATTAAAATTAGCGTTTCTACGTAAACACAAGCAATTCAGCTAGCAGAAAACAAAACAGATTTTTCCGTGGACAAACCTTAAAGTTTACAAACCTTAAGTTTTTGATCTCACTCGTCAAAAAAACACTGAAAACTGAGTAACTGATTTAATTCACTGTTTTGAAATGTAAACAAATATGGCTGCTATAGTAAAAAAAAATTGAGGCTTAGCCGCGCCTAAACAACTTTTATATTGTTGATAATTCTACAACTATTGCAGGCAGATTAATTAAAGGCATGAAAATCTTAATCGAAAGATAAGAATAACATAATGCAATCAATTTTTAAGGCAAAAAATGCACAATTTACCAACATATAAGAATAAAAAATCTGAGCTCACCAAGCCGAGTAACAGAGTGGATATATATATATATATATATATATATATATATATACTTTTAGTGCACCCGATTGCAACCGAAAAGGGAGGTGCACAATTACATGTTATAGCAGACCTAATTCAAAATTTTAACGTTCTGAGGCTATTGGCTTTTGAGTTATACAAGATACATACATACATATGTTTTACATACAGGCCTCACGAAAAAAATCTTTTCTGAATCGATTTTAAATC
Organism: Stegodyphus dumicola; assembly: GCF_044657685.1. Classification (NCBI taxonomy): domain Eukaryota; kingdom Metazoa; phylum Arthropoda; class Arachnida; order Araneae; family Eresidae; genus Stegodyphus; species Stegodyphus dumicola. The sequence continues at coordinate 263,477,797 of NC_140770.1, read as the reverse complement.
ACTTTTATATTCCGTTTGGGGAAAAACAGCCCTTTGTTCTGTTTTTAAGTACAGATGTAACGCAAAATCATCGTTAAATTGCCTTCGATAGCAGTCAAAATGTATATTTTCTTTGAAATATGATACCCGGAATGTTTCGTGATTACAATACTTCCTTTACTTCGTAAAATGAAGTAAAAATTTAAGCTAAAGTATTTCAGGAATTCAATGCTAGAAAATATTATCAACAGTGACTGACATTAATTCATGGAATGCAACATCTTAAAGAAAATTTAATCTTTCAACGAATAGACTTGCACGCAATAAAAATTAAAGCTTCAGTATTTCGATGAAGACAGGTAAATGCAATTCTTATCGAAACAGAAAGAAGGAGGAACTAAAGTCGGAAATATTTAGAACGTCTTCTTTATGTATGTCATTTTGTTATATATCAATAAAATCATCGTTTCCTATCTTGCGAAATGCTCTAAGTAGCAGAAATATTAAATCTTATTTTATGAAAAATACTCGGAAAAACAGGGAAAAAAAAGATAGCTTTCTTTATGTTTTTCTTTGCTTATTTAAAAAAAGTGCTATTACATTACGATATATTTTATTTCTGTATCTGAATAGTTTCGATTTGAAGCATATTTCGAAATGTTTCTTTAAGGGGGCTCATACACCTTCCCTTATGATCTTCGAATATGTGACTGTTGCAAGAATTAGGATATTTTAGTTATTTTAAAAGCAATAACTTCCAACTTTGGGAACTAATAACCAGTTTATGTTGCCACAAATATTTTTGTAATTTAATCTGCTTTGTGACAAAATGTTTCGTCATGTTTCCACCTTGCGCGCGTGATATTTTAACAATGGCTGATGATGCGCATTTGAAATTTGATGAAATTCTTTATATGGGCGCTATTTTCTAACTAAACCAAAAATCTGATGAATATTTTAATATTAAAAGTGTTATGAGCGAAAACATTACAGATTTTTAATAAAATACATTTTATAAACTCAACTCCAAATAAAATGACAATTTAACATGAAATTCTTAGGATTTTTGGTTCACAGTAGTTTCCAAATGTTAGAAAAGTCATCCATATTAAATGTGGAATTAAATTATGCAACAGAACATTTTAAACTGTGCGCGTAAGTTGGAAACATGACGAAAAATTTTATCACAAAGCGGATTAAATTATAAAAATATTTGTGGCAACACGAACTTTCTGATTAATATTTCAGAAAGCAGCTATATTATGTAGTCAGCTGTAAAACGTTGGAAGTATTTGCTTTTAAAATACATAAGTTCTGCCAATTCTTGCAACAGTCGCATATTCGAAGATCCTATGGGTTTTAAGGTGTATGAGTCCATTTAAGGCAGAAATTCTTTCACCATTTTAGCAATAAAGCACATTCTTCGCATTTTGTTATTACATTTAACTGTAAATTCAATTAGTTTGAAATGGAGTGATAAGTTACGAACTTTCATACTATTCAGTTAAAATAAAGTACTTTTAAGCATATTTATGAAATCATCTTACATAAATATTAAATAATGTTTTTACTTCTTTTACCACTTTGTAAGTGTAATACATATTTCATACAGTTTTTTATTACAGTAATTTTCTTTTTCTCTGTTTTAGAAATTTTGTTTATCTACGTTTATTGCATTAATTGAAAAGACACCTTGGGACAAAAACAGTTTATCTATTCCCCCTTTCTTTAGACAACTGTGTTATTTTTTAGATGCAATAATTATGAGGTGATGGAATTAAACTTATGTTTTATAACATTTTATAAAATTTTCAAATGATCCGTTACAAATATTAAAGAAGAAATCATTAGAACAAAAAATAGTATATTTAGAAATATTTGTTTGCGTTTTTATAATTTCAATCAGATGAAGGAGTACAGACCATCTATTTGCGGAGTAGATAAGCCTTTCATCCGTTGCGTTACAGACTAGCCACCAATGGCCGGGGTGTCCGCCGATAACATCGCGGCAAAAACATCGCGGACGAAAACGTCGCGGAGAAAACAACGCAAGGCGAAAACGTCATGCTAAAAAACATCGTCGTCGAAAATAAAGCGGTTAAAAAACTTCGCAGTTTAAAAACATCGTCGTCGAAAATATCGTGGTAAAAAATAAAGTATCTATAAATCATCGCAGGACGATAACATCGCAGACATGCTTTTTTCAGGCTTTAATAACTGTAAATGGATATTCCCATAATGATTTGTGAGGGCAAGATGTAAAGAAGGATAATTTTTTATTAAATATTAAATTTTTGCTGAGAAAATAAGAAGAAAACTTAAGCATAGAAAATTAATGCAACTTATAGCACTTAATAGAATTTTAAACCGACATAGTTAACTAAAAATGACCATTAATAAATAATTTTTTATAAAGTTTTTACAGGTAATTTTTCATAAAAAGTATAATCTATTGAGTTGCATTTAATTTTCTACGCTTAAGTTTCCTTCTTTTTTTTTTCAGCAAAAATTTATTAGTTAATAAAAAAATGTGAAAGTAAAAATTATCCTTCCTTACATCACTTGCGCTCACAAATCATTATGGGAATATCCATTTACAGTTATTAAAGCCTGAAAAAAGCATGTCTGCGATGTTATCGTCATGCGATGATTTGTAGATACTTTTTTTTTTTACCACGATATTTTCGACGACGATGATTTTAAACTGCGAAGTTTTTTAACCGCTTTATTTTCGACGACGATGTTTTGTACCACGATGTTTTAGAACTGCGATGTTTTCTCTTTGCGATGTTTTCTCCCACGATGTTTTTTAGCACGACGTTTTCGCCTTGCGTTGTTTTCTCCGCGACTTTTTCGTCCGCGATGTTTTTGCCGCGATGTTTTCGGCTGTAACCAATGGCCGAACGGTAAAGTGTTAAAGACCGGTAGTTCAACAGACTTTTGGAATCTCAACAAACGGGCTTACTGCATTGGTGTTTTCGTAATTTTCCCCGTGTGTAGCGCGGATATAAGTCAGGTTCCCTCAAAAACTCCTCCATGAAGGAATCCCCTCCCATTAGGGCAGCTAGACATGCTGTACTCTAGATGTCCCATCCCTTAACAGATATCCTAAGTTCTGCGAGCAACGACGCAATTAACAACTTCCGTATTCTATGATTCATTACGATCCACTAAATTTGTTTTAACAAGATGAATAGACGAGGAGCAATAACAAACAGGAACAGATATATCAACAGCAATAGTTTATCAATAACTGCAGTACAAGTAGATAACCCTAAATCAAAACCATCGAAATTAAAAAAAAATATTTGTAAAACGGAATTACCATATTAAAGAGCATTAAGAGCATTCACAGATCAATTTTAATTTGAAACGTAATCTTTGCAGTGCATGTACCTAAAACTGAGAGTTTAAAAGCCTGTAACAATATTTATACATCTTCAAATTTGCAAAGAAGTGTATAAAGGAACCATTGTAGTTGTACTTATAAGGTATTTTCTCCCTCTTTTCCGCATATGCTTTCGTGGTGAAACGGTAGCAAAGTCGAAGCGGATTCGAGAGGTCCAGGATCAAGTCCTGGGGAGGGCACTGCACATTTTTCACGCCCTAGCATCAAAAACACTAATGACTCTAAAAGTGACGTCCGAACTAAAAAACATGTGGCCAATAATTTGCCACCACCAGGATTTCGAGCTTGCGTGTCCTAATCTCCAATAACCCTTTAAAAGGGGAAGTGTATAAGTTGTTTTCTCCGTTCTCTCCGCATACCTTCGTGGAGTAATTGGAAGCACACTTGGCGCGCATTCAGAGGTCTAGGGTTCGAGTCCCGGTGAGGGCATTGCGCATTATTTTTGCGACCCGTGTTTCAAAAAGAAGTCCTAATGACCATACAAATGGCGCCCGAATTAAAAAGGGGATAGACAATAATTTGTCGCAACCACGATTTGATGATTGAGTGCACTAAAACGAGTCTTCGTTCAAAAGGGGAAGTATATAAGGCAGTTTCTCCCTTCTTCCAGCATGCTTTCGTGCCGCAACGTTAGCACACTCGACGCGTATTCGAGAGGCCCGAAAACCGCCGATGCCATTGATTCTACATAATTACAATTTTTTCAATGGAAGAATTACAGGATAACAGATACGAGAACACATTATTTCTGTAATAAAGAAGGTTCTTAATTATTCATTTCTTTAAAACGTAATTCTCATTCTATAGCAGATTTCTTTTTCTCAGAATTATCAGCGTTGAGAATTTTTTTTTCAGAAATATATTCATATTTTAAGTTTAATAAACTTAACGGTCGAAATAATGTGCATTGTTTAAACAGCTTACGTAATCCATTTACAATTAAGAACATTAACGTCAAGATCAGTGACAGCTTAAACAGCGTTTTTCGGTTAATCTTCGGATTACGGTAACTTGGCGATTTTTTGGCGAAAATTTGGCGACTAACCCTGCTACAGCAACCTGATAGTTTTGTTTTGGACGCCATTTTGTTTCCACGAAGTAAAGGCATTTTTTTTTTTTTTTTTTTACTCAACATTTTTTCCAACAATCTGCTAGCCGAGTTACGCTTATACTAGAACTTTTATGGAACAAAAATGCTTAATCATGACGAAGATTAGGTGCGAAATCGGGAGAAAGTGCAGAATCGCAAACTGCTAGCCGCGTTTTTAAGAATTGCACATACACGGTATCCGTATACACGTCGACCTATTTTCACTTAAAAAAAACATCCCAGAATTGCACAAAAATGGCATTTCGCACTCTCTTGACTTTATCCATGTACACTGCAAAAGTCCTAGCTAGTAAGCTTTATCGCCTTACCAAAATGTCGCCAAACTACCTGTTACCATATTCCAAAGATTAGCCCGTTTTTCCAGCGAATTATAAATCGATTATTTTGTTATTATAACATGTTTAAACGCTTACTACTGCTAATTTCCACGTTTAAAGCTGTTTATCAGAATACGAAAGAGATCGTTTCATAGCATTTATGAAGATACACAATCTATAAGAAAAATAGGTGCAAAATAAATTTTGAGTTCCATAGTTTTCACAAAAACCTGAGGTTGATTTTTTAATTGCAAATTACAAAACGATTTACAGGTTGTAATTTTACTTAAAGCTTGAAATTCTTTAAAGATGATTTTCTCTCTTTTCCTTTTAAAATCCTTTAAAGTATTTATTAAAGTATTAAATGGTGCTAAAAGTTTTGAATAAATCTGAGCCTCTGTAAGAACAAGATAAAGGTAATAAGACATGGCAACATAGCAATTAGAGCAACAAGACATAAGTAAATATAATTTCAGATGATTTATATTTACAAAGAAAGCATTAAGGAGTATATTAAATAAAAACAGTAGAAATTAAATAGGTGTGCTACGTTGTGGTCTATAAATTCTAGTGATGGAATAAAAAATCTGATGGGATATAAAATCGGATGTGGTAAGCATGATTTCCTTCAACCGGCTATTAAATTATACACATTTTTGCTGCATTCCATTTACATTTATTGCCTCGAATTTCATTAGAGTTATATTTCTCATTCAATTAATTGAGTTCTCACTTCGCGGCAACGCAAAAATGCATAAAACACCTTCATTAAAAAATTGCAAAATAACGGGTGGCCATAATTAAACTGACAGTGCTCACAGTGTTCTGTAGCGCGATTTATTTGCGAGAATGACGTCACATTTTGTAGGAAGATTAAACAAGACGGGGGACAAAGGATTCCGCGAAAAAAAAATTAGTTCCAAAAGTAACCGCTTGGGGAATATTTGGCGCTGTGTAATAGAGAATAGAGTGTTAACAAATGCAAATCAATACGGAAATTACCTTTCATTTTGCATTCAAATGAGGTTCAATGTGGCTGCCGTTGTTGTGGACCACATATTGCATTCTGTGCACAGTATGCACAACAGCAGAAAGTAAATGTCTGCAGGAATCTCCCGTACAGTCCGTGATATGTTATCCTTCAACGTAGCCAGGTCCTGGACCACTCCTTGATAGACCTTGGACTTAAGGTAACCCCATAGCCAGAGGTAGCATGGGGTAAGATCAGGCGACCGAGGTGGCCATGTAGTTGGAAAGTAGAGGCTAATGACTCTTTCTGTTGTGAAATTCTGTCGTAGCATCTGTTGCACCCGTACAGCAACGTGTGGAGGAGCTCCATCTTGCATAAAAATGATTTCCCCCAGGCATTGTCTTTGCTGAAGTGCCGGAAAGACAAAGATGTTCAACATGTGGCGATATTTCTCTACGGTAACAGAACAGGTTTCCAGTCCTGTCGGGGTAATGTTTTCATAGAAAAATGGACCTACGATAAATTCCGCCGTGAACCCACACCAAACAGTTACCTTTGGTGAATGTAAGGGAATTGCTGTGACTGCATGTGGTGATTTGTCATCCTAAATTCGGCAGTTCTGGGTGTTCACAGTTCCATTCAGGTAAAACTGAGCCTCGTCTCCCCATAAGATTTTCCACGGCCAAGCATCATCCATCTCCATTCTGGCAAGAAAGGTGACAGCAAAAGTCAATCGCTTATCATGGTCGGGGTACAGTAACTCCTGTACACGGCTGATCTTGTACGGATAGAAGTTAATAATCTTTCGTAAGATTTTCCATACCGTACTGTAAGGCATATCCATATTCCATAAGGCATATCCATAATAAAAGGTAATTTTATTCCGTATTAATTTGCATTTGTTAACACACTATTATCTATTGCACAGCGCCAAATATTCCCCTAGCGGTGACTTTTGGAACTCATTTTTTTTTCGCGGAATCCTTCGTCCCCAGTCTTGTTTAATCTTTTTACAAAATGTGGCGTTATTCTCGCAAATAGATCGCGCTACAGAACACTATGAGCACTGTCAGTTTAATTATGGCCACCCAGTACATAAAAACATAAAACACAAAATACAGTTATAAAACAATTTTTATAATTAAAATTAAAGTTAAGCATTTGGGCCAGCGTTTAACAAGACAGATTTTTCGGTGCACAAAACTGAAAGTTTATTTTTGATCCCAATCGGCAAAAAAACACTGAAGTTGGTTCACCAACTGATTCAATCCACCATTCTACTAAGAGTTTCAAATATAAGCAAATGGTGGCTTCGTTAGGCTTAGTAGCAAATTAACAACTTTTAAATTGTTGATAATTCTACCATTGCATGCAGATTCACTAAAGGTAGAAAACCTTTAACTGGAATATTAGAACACGATTATTCAACAACATGTAAAAATAAAAAACTCAGCAACTCAGCTCACCAAGCCAGGTATTATAGCATATATATATAAATACATATATTTCGCTCTTTCCTCATGACGTTTTTCCCCTTTTTACATCATCCTGCGAGGCTTGCACCCCCCTTTTGAGTTTGATCTTACTACTATGAAGACGGCACCTTGCCAAGTCTGGATTTTAAAAAATACTTTTTTTTTCTCTTATGCAGATTTTTGGTCTTGGCAAGACCCTTACTTAAATTCCTCTGTTTTTTATTATTATTTTAAATTTAACTTTTGGTACTTTTACAAAGTTTAAACTCTATAAGCTAGTAGGTCCTCCCATAAAATCTTGCTTATTTTGACTAATAGCAAATCGCTATTTATTTTATTTTGTACATCGGCTTTACCAATCCATTATCTATAGTTTTTATTACACCTTAATGTGTTTCTTCAAGCGGACTCGTCGGGAAATTGGAACAGAGAATTGAGACTTAAGATTTTGGCAAAGTTTTTTCAATTAATTTATAAAAAGTGTTTCTCCAACAGTTCCGATTGTCTGTTTTTGTTAAACTCGATATGGAGTTAGATTGATTTGAAATTCATTAATAATAATTTTCTCTGAATAGCCATAATGAGATTCGAATTAGGCTAATCTACCATTTACCGCTTCTTAGTGTTTATATTTTTGCTTAAATCATTTGTTCGTACTTTATTCTAATGTTTAAATATGCCTTACTTTAATTACCATATTGCTTACTATTAGTATTGATTTTTATTTGAAAATATTCAAGCGTTTGTATTATATAATCTTTGTAACACATTTCATTGCACTTTATTTTGCTTATGTTAATATTTTCACGGAACCACAGTATTTAAGCAACTTTTTAGCGTACGAACTAGGAACTTTCTATTAAATTTTTTTCTAAATTTTGCAGCACAATGCGCAAAATTTTTTGACCACATAGGTCTATTTTCGTTTGTTCTTTTTACTTTAATTAGTTTATATATATATATATATATACTCATTTGGCGCGGCCGACAGCAACCAAAAAGGGAGGTGCACATCTACATATTATAGCACTCCCATATACAAAATTGCAACGTTCTGTGCGTACTCGTTTTTAAGTTTTGCGAAGTACGTACATGCGTACTACAATCCAGGGGTGATCATTAATTCCAAGCTCTCGTGGCTAAACATCTAAAACACGTGAAACAACGAATTACTGCTTTGACTAATAACATGCAAAAGACTACATCATTACGGTGGAAAATCCTAGGCAAGCTACTTAAGATATGGTACAAGACTGTGGCTGAAAGGATCGTCTTGTATGGAGCCGTGATCTGGGGTACACAGGTCACATCACACATGAGAAGTATGCTTAATTCTATCCAGCGACAGCAACTTTTTTTGGTCTGCAGGGCATGTCGCACATCTCCGACGTCGGTATGCTATCGTTACACCACGAAGGCTTGAAGAAAGTACGGAGAAAATACCATATATACTCCCCCTTTTAAAAGGCAACTGGTGATTATGGCCCCAATCGCTAAATTCTGGTGATGAAGAATCATCATCCGCCACTTTTAGTTCGGGCGCCACTGTAGAATGGTTAGGTGTTCTCTCTTTTTTTTTTTTTTTTTAGTAGGGGACTCGAACTTGGACCTCTCGAACACGCGCCGAGTGTGCTACCGTTACATCAAGGAAACATGCAGAAAGAAGGGAGAAAATACTTTATAGCAAATTCATACAAGCGGTTTGTCCCGTCCCTTTAGCTCAGCTGAAAGAATTGCATTATTTATATTATTATTATAAAATGACCCAATATATTGAAGGAATTCCTATCCTATTCCTCGCTCTTCTTTAACTGCAAAAGCTAGCTCATATTTCAGATATCAAAATTAACGTAAGCTACAATTAATATAACCTATTTGCCAATAAAGCACCACGATTCAGTAGATCGCAAAGTATCTGCTTCTCACAGTAAGATGTTCTGCTAACCCCCCACCCCGAAAAAAAAAGCATCTAGCTAAGTAATATATTCTATATTTCCAAAACTGTACTTCTATTTTGTTTATACGTACTTAGTTTAATACACTGTTTAAAGCAATCAGTTTATATAAGAAAGGTACACTAAAATTGAATTAAAACTATACTGTGTTTAACGGGATAAAAAAAGATCCTACCATTCACATAGTGTGTTTGCCCTAAACATCACAATATCCTTACCAACCATAATATGTACTACTACATCAAACTTTAATGAGAAAGTTTTATTTGAAGTATCCCGAGTAACAATGCTTACTCAATGCTTGTTAAAAACAAAACACAAAATCGGTGATAACTAACTTTTACGTCCGGTGAAATGTTTTACCGTGCCAAGTCTTCCGAAGATTTGAGACGAGATGAATTTATCCGCGTCATTCAGCCTAAGCTACTCATACTCGCTGTTCGAAAGGGGGTCTAAAAACAAACTGCTTAGGAAATTTGAAAAAAAGGTAGGGAAAAAAACTTTTCAAAAGAGAGATAACTGCGAAAGTAAAACACAACTGCGGTCGAGGGACGACAAGAAACACTGAACTTTTCCTACTGTAACGATTTTCTTAGTCTTGGCCACGAGCCAGAGTTTGGCGCTGCAGGGAACCAGACTTCAAGAATGCACATTGTAGGAGCAGAAAAGGTGGAGACAATGCCAAGTGTAGTGCATCTGAATTTCATCCGCTGGCGCCGTTTGAAGGTCGTCTGTCACTGCCTTGACGACTAAAATTGTGTCAGTGCCGTTGTCAAATCTGTATGACTAGGTGGTTTAACAAGTGGTGTCCCGTTCTCGCAAAATCAGATTGCCCTATTGTTGTTAACATCGAAAAAATGGAAGTTTAAGACTGTTATGAGTTTCTCAACAATACAACGTTGAAACACGTTGAAAAAAAACTAAACTTACATACATTGTCATTCGTCACGCATATACCTGGAGTTCCTCCGTGACTGATTGAAGATGCTACCGACAAAAGCAGTCTAAAATACACGTACTTCATTTGACTCCTCTAACGCTCCATTAATTAGAGACTTCTCTTAACAGAAAGTCGCACCGGTAGTATAACAGTTGATCACCACATATTTTCATGCATTTTATTACTATATACACCTCAAAAAATGGGACAGTTCTGTGTTTTAAGTTCTACTGCGCCGATTGACGAAATTTTACTTGCAATTTTCATGTCTCGAAAATACAGTTAGGATACATATATTAGATTTATGTATAGCATTTTTCTAACATTGGAATTTTGACATCGGAATTTTTCGGGAATAACATACCTGTTTTTTTCCATATTTCGATTTGACGGCTCAAACTATGCCAAAGTGGCAAGTTTTGTAAAACTCGCACGAGCAGTTTTGTTAAAATCTAGTATACAAAGCCTAATCGCAAGACTAACTGAACGTCACAGAATTCTAACTGCTAGAGAATCAGAGTTAGTAATGTGGTCTTCAAGCGGCCAGAACACGCTCCGATTTCATCCTCCAAACTCTTCCTTTAAATACGTCCTTCATTCTACCTAATTTGAATACCGCACGTTCTGAAAATTTGCATTCTGGTAGGGAAATGAAATGGGAATTAAGTAATAAATTTTTTAAAAAAAATTAAAGGATACCCTATAAATCATATTTTCAGTTGAAATGTTACTACCTGGGAAATATTGATAACTATTGCATTGCAGTTTCCCGTTCTTGTTAAATTTCAAAATGTAGTTAAATGTAATTTGTGTTCCATTAACCCTTTGATTTTTCTAAAGCCTGCTTAAAATTTTATTAACGCTACAAATGTATCGTTCAAATTAAAATATGAAATAATAATGCATTATATTAAAACATAAAACAAATATACCGAGTAATTAAATGATGAAAAGGGAAATACTGTACAGAATAAATTGTTTATGAAAGAATCAAATTTTCAGCAGCTGAAATTTAGCAAGAATAAAAGAACAAAACTTCAACTCTTTTTAAATTTTTCGTTATATTGATTTTATAAATATAGCCAAGTTCAAGCCTTGCAAAAGTACATTAATTCTGGCTTTGTTTACGCTTCCATTAGTATCATAGCTAATGAAGATACTACAGAGTCATTAAGTTTATTACGGAGTATGGAAATATGAGAATTATGCAATTTCCTAGCCGTGATTCGAACGTTAGACCTTCTGATTTCTAGCCGAGCGTACTTCCATTTACACCAAGAATGTAAGCGGTAGCGAGGGAGAACATTCCTTACATCGTCTTTTCCATACTTAAAGAGCGCCTGAGGAGAAGATTTATTCACCCAGTCGTGGTGATGAATTATCTTACACCATATTTCGGGAGCCACTTGTACAGATTTTATACTAATTTCGGAGCATGAAATACGCAGTATCAAAATAGCTCTCTACAGGATTTGAAATTTGGACTTTTACACATTTGCTTTCTTTATAAAGGAAGAAAAGTGCACAATTCAATGACTAGTCTATGAAAACACTTAAAAATTATACAGTATTATATCAGTTTATGAAAATTAGTATATTCCTAGTAAATATCTGAAATTTCAATCACATTCCATTTTTAATGCAAATTTTCAGCTATTCGAGTTAGCATCGGTTCTTGATACTTCCAATAATTGCAAAGTAATTGTGTGAAAAAGCTCCTGAAACGTGATTCAGAATTAACATTTGAAATATGTTTCGATAAGTGCCTATTCTTTCTCGTTTTGGGTTTTCAACGCTCATTTCGCCGAGATTTTCCAATTTTTATCGCTGAAATGAAAATTTCAGTGCGCATACGTGTTACTTAAATACCAGGAATAACCCGAAAAGAAGCCTAAAATTGTTTGATCGAAAACAAATACTATTTGACTACCTATAAAACACTAAGCAGAAAAGTTAAAAATGTAATTTCTTTATCTTTATTTTACAAAATTTGCAATATTGTGTTGCTTTACTTTTATATTGTGCTTTCTTTATTCCTATTTTACAAAATTATGGAACTGATCAATATATTTAATGCAAAAATCCTTACCAACGATTTTATGCAATGACAGTTTTTAAATAATATTTATTAAAACAAATTTCAAGATTTCCATTATTTCTAGGAAGAGAAGGAAAAAAATTGACAATATGCTTTTAGTTTTGTGAAAAGAATTCTTAAAGACGTTAAGTAGGAATATAACTGATCACCAGATTTAATCTTCTGGGGTATAAGATCTTCAGTGGATGTATAAAGTATTAACTGCATATGAATTGAAATAGATTGCATCTAATAATAAAACTTGTCATCAAAAATAGTAAAACCATTTTACACCAAATAGAGGTGGCGATTTTATTGTGCTACTTTATGTCAGAAATGCGTTGAATTTAAATGGTTAGTAGAACAATTTAATAGAAATCAATAACGACATTTGAAAAATTAACGAATCGAAATTTTTTACATTTTCTCTTTAAAATTAAGGATAAAACTAAACTAAGAATTGTCTCATTTAAACCTTTATGTGAAACCCACGAAAAGAAATCTTCAAGGCAATTTTTTTTCTTTTAGAAAGTGGGACAGCTGAAAAGAAACCAAAATAGCATTTTCTTCATTCTTGTTTGCTTTAAAAAAGATTATAAACAAACAATCATATTATGAGAAAGATTATGTCCCTTTAGAAACATAGAAATTATAATATGACATGCGAAAGAAAAAGATTAGGAAGAAATTTGAAGTCCACATTTGATAATCTGTGCATAAAAAAATTAAATTTACTTTTAGAAAGTAGCTACTAGACCGTTATGTGGTAAGACTAATATAATGAAAAGTTTAGTGTCTGCTTTTTTGCGTTATATTCGAAAGAAAATTAGACAAAACACCAGGTGAAAACGAAAGCACGTTTTTTCAAGTTTTAGAAAATAATTTACTTAACATATTTAAGACTGACGTTGGTTTTCACAACATTACTCAAAACTATTTTTTATCATATGTAAGAGTTTTTTTCATTGACTTTTTTACTTCCTAAAAAACTGATTACAAATGGATTCAGAAGATAATTTTTCATGACGTCTGTACATGCGTATATATGTTATCTCGTATAACTCAAAAACGAGTAGCCTCAGAACGTTGAAATTTTCTATATAGTACTGCTATAACATGCAGATTTCCACCTTCTATTTTGGTTTCAATCGGCCGCACAAATATATATATATATATACCTACTCTGTTACTCGGCTTGATGAGTTCAGTTTTTTTTTATTCTTATATGTTGGTAAATTTTGCATTTTTTGCTTTCAAAATGATCGCATTATGTTGTTCTTAGCTTCCGGTTAAGGTTTTTATGACTTTAGTCAGTTTGCATATTCAATTTAGTCAATCTGCATATTCTACAGCAATATTATTCAATATTATTCAATACTACTATCAATAATTCAAAAGTTGTTTAAGTGCGGCTAAGCCTAATTTTTTTAACATAGGAGCCACATTTGCTTACATTTTAAATCAGAATAGTGAATTAATTGTCACGAATAATCAGTTTTTGCTCCTTCAGTGTCTTTTTGAAGAGTGGGACCAAACGCAAACTTTCAGTTTTGTGCACCGAAAAATGTGCCTTCTTCGCGTGCTAAGTAAGTAACGCGTGCTAAGTGAAGAAAAAAGTTAACTGGAGACTGGCTTTCCGCGGAAGAGGCCGAATGTTCAATGTAGTAATTATATACTCAACAATTCTGCCCTAAACAATGTAGATTTTTTGTATAATGTGTATATAATGTACTTATTGTGTTATAAATAAACCCAAAAGATAAATTTGAGTCTTATTAATTGTGTACAAGACACGGCAGTGACCACAATTCGATTTTATTTTGGCGCAGTAAACACCAGTATGCTAATCGAAATTGTATGTCACCATTGAGAACAAGTGAGTGATTTAAGCTTACCTCTTACGTTTAAAGTAATTCCGACTGTAAATTACAGTTTGTGGGGGGTCGTGTTGGATGGGATCTTAAAAGAGTCCTTTATAGTGTAACAATAATTTATTAATAGGTTTAAATTACACACGGATATCACATATAATTTTAAGAATATTACAGAGCAGGTTCATCACTTAGCCTTTACTGAAGTCTTTCTCTGACTACCCACCAGAAAGCACCCTCGTTACTACAATGAGCCTAGAATAGTTTATATTAAGGGGACTCATACACCTTAAAACCCATAAGATGTTCGAATAGGTGACGGTTGCAAGAATTGGGATAACTTACTCGTATTTATTTTAAAAGAAATTACTACCAACATTTTACAGATGACTACATAATATAACTGCTTTCTGAAATAGTAATCAGAAAGTTTGTGTTGCCACAAATATTTTTATAATTTAATCCATTTTGTGACAACATTTTTCGTCATGTTTCCAACTTGCGCGCACAATTTAAAACATTCTGTTTCATAACTTAATTCCATATTTAATATATAGCTTTTATAACATCTGGAAACTACTGTGAACCTAAAATTCTAAAAATTTCATGTTAAATTTTTATTTTATTTAGAGTTGAGTTTATAAAATGTATTTTATTAAAAAAAATTGTAATGTTTTCGTCCATAAAATTTTTCAGTATTAAAATATTCATCAGATTGTTAGTTCAATTATAAAATAGTGCCCATATACAGAATTCCATCAAATTTGAAGTATGTACCATTAACCATTTTTAAAATATCATGCGCGCAAGGTGGAAATATGGCAAAATATTTTGTCACAAAGAGGATTAAATTACAAAAATATTTGTGGCAACGCAAACTTTCTGGTTACTAGTTTCCAAAGGAGCTATATCATGAAGTCAGCTGTAAAAAGTTGGAAGTAATTGCTTTTCAAATAAATAAGATATCCCAATTCTTGCAATAGTCACATATTCGAAGATCATAAAGGGTTTAAGGTGTATGAGTCCGCTTAACAGCAGAGTTTATATTAAAGGATTGGTTATATGTTAAGAAATGTGTATAATGAGATAAATTAGAAGTTGCATTAATAGTTTGAATAATTAGTGTTATATTGAGAAAGCATAATAAAGTCACAAAATTTATTTCGTTAAAGTTCTAAAAAAAACAAGAGATATTGCTCAAAAAACAAGATACATTCCTCAAAAAATAAGATATATTGGCCAAGAAAATACATCAGAATGGCTGATGAAACTTCCAGAAACTAAAAGGTAAAATTAATTATTAAAAGTAAACATTGGAAATGTGATACGGAATTCTTTAAATCAATGCTTATGTTCAAATTTATATAGAGAGCGGATGATGGAAAATCCTTTGAATAAACCGAAGCTGAAAAGATGAAGTTAAGTAAACTTAAATTCGAGAAAGAACCCGAACTAGAAATCGCAAGACTTAGAGCTTCACCAAATTCTAACCTTCCGGTAATATCATTAAGAAATTTAACAAAAAGCATAAAAACTATAATGCTATCCATTCCAATTTGTCCAGAATTGTGGACACTTTATATTTTCGCTAGAACGAGCGTTTAAGGTTAAAAAATTGCAGAAGAGTACAAAGGGGAATTTTTTTAACAATGTGTTGGGTGAATAATGGACTTTGATTTAAATTAGAAAAAATGATGTAAAAAATTACAAAATAGTAAATAAAATCGTTAAAGAATATCAACCAATTGCTCATGCATGTTTCGGTATAGTATTTCGAAAGGCTAAATGTTCGTCGGGGTAAACAAACAATCAGTTTGCAGCACGATTAATGACGTACCAGAAATACTATTGCACTTAAGGAATGCAAATGATTTGAGTACAATTCATGAATTAATCGTAGCCGATTGTTTGATGTAAACTCTTGATTATGAGACAGCCATGCATATAATTGTAAAACAAGGTGATAGTGGGGAAGATACCTGGTGCTGGCAGTCGACCTACCCGTATATTCTACTACATTCGACTAAAAGGATTAGTCGCATTGATTTCCATGTATTTGTCTCATGCATTATGCTAATACATTTGTAAAGCCATTATTTAGAACCTATCCAAACTAATGCTGTTAGAATATCATCCATCTTTATGCCTCCTGAGGCATATACTGTGAATTAGCTTTATTATAGTAAAACGCAGTTTAACCTAATTTAAAGACATACCAATGTAATAATGCAATTTAGAAGTATATACTATTTTTGTGTCGATCAAGATTAATGATTATCTCGTTAATGATTGATTTTGCCTTTTCGAAACATTAGCCAAAGCACTTTTTTCGTCTTCTGTGTATTGTTTCCTTCTTTACCTTTTTTTGCATATTGGAGATAAAATTTCACCGCTTCTGGGCAAAGAAGCTGTTTCTTTCACACTAAAATGTCTTATGAAAATAAATGATCCTTTTGATACCTTTTCTATAATTTTTTTCTTTTAATTTTGCATAGATGTCATAGAAAGCACAACCAATCATATACTTTTACGAGGACATGCCAGTCTTAAAAAAACATTAGACTGTATAATGGAGCCAAAAGCTAAGGCAATTTCTTAATTTTTGTTCGTATAAGCGTACATTTTTCAGAACATTTTGTCGAAACGCAACGTTATTTCAAAGCAGTAACTTTGCAATTTTCATAGATAGTGGTATATTATTTTAAAGATATCACAAAACGGCTATTCCAAAATAACGAATATATATTTTTCGAACGTTGAATGAAGCAGTTTAAGTTATAAAGGATTGGATAAAACTGAAAAATTGGCTACGTTTCGTCTCTATTTAAATATCTTAAATGCCAATTTCATGCTACATGAGGAGTTTTTTAACGCTTCTTTTTATAGATGAGCATATGACACTTTATTTTAGTAGACATTCCTGAAAAATTTTTCTCAAAGTAAAAACAGTTCGTTTCGAGTAGAAAATTCGGTGTTTCCTGTTTCTATTAGGAGTACTTTAATCATTTTGATATATATTCAGGAAAATCTCCAAAGATATTGATTAATCTTGAATTAGGTGGAAATGTCGTAACAGATCTTTTAATAGCTGTATAAGTTTCTTCAAATTATTATGTATTTTTCGACAACTGTTTTACATCCCACCTATTTTGTCGGATGTGAATGAGCTGAAATGTCGTTCCTGAATACAGATTAGAAACTATCCTTATTATATTATAAACTATCCTTATCTCAAAATGAAAAAAAGAAGTCGAACATATTGCACAGCATTTGATAAAGAGCATCGCATCGCTGTAATTCGATAAAACGATAATTTGGTTGTAAGGCATATTTTAATTTTATCACAGTAATTTTCATTTGATTTTGCTTTCCTAGCTTTTCTCGTTTCAACTTACAATACCCTACTAAAATGAGTTTTTAGAATCGCGTTGAATGCAAATACGAATTTAGTATTTTTAAGGAAGATTCAGCTTACTTCGTGAGAGAAAGCTAGAAATCCTGAGTAGCACGTGTTTGCCTTCGGGCTAAATCGCATTAAGAACCAGTTACGCTGGGCAGTATATTACGTGCTTTTTGATATTTGCTGGCTAGTTTAAAATTAAGGATCAACTACGTTAAATTTGTGTTAGCTCCGACTAAGTCTATTAGGTAGTGATAGATCTTATTTTCTTATTTTTAAGCCCGAATGGAGGCTTTGTTGTAAGCCCGAAGATAGGAGTCGACTGTCCATGTTATTTTGAGTGAAATAAAGGGTAGTTATAGTTCGACCGTCTCAAGCGCAAGCCTGGTTGGCATTCTGCCAAAATACATAGACTCGTCCAAAAGGGGTGGTATTACTTGCTGCGACGTGAAAGGTCTTTTCTTCTCCGGAAAGAGCTATACTGGAGAGAAAGAAAGACCCCACCATTCCACCCTATTTTGAGAATAATTCGGTCCGAATGGCGCATGCGTGTTTGCGCTCACAGTCGCGGATGAGGCGCTCAAACTATAACCCTTCTTGCATACGATTTCTGGTATTTGAACTAAGCGACAATTCGCTTAACACTTCAGTAGGTTAATCCACATTTACATTAGTAGAATAAGAGCGAGAAACTCTACACCGTCGTAGCTGTGACAGTTAGCTTTGATACAATTTATCCATCTTCGGTGATCATGCGACATGCGACGGGGGACGTGGGCACCACCCCTTTACCGTCGGTTAACTGGTGTAGCGCCACGTCCACCAATATCTAGAGTTGAACCTTGAGTCTTTCAAAAGAGCAATTACATGGCCATACAAGGGCTGTTAATATTTAGTATTACATTCTTGTTTGCTGGTTAACATATTCTATGGATAACGTGATTTACAGAGTTACATACTGACTTTGTCTCTCATTTCCGGCATACAATGCATATGCATTACCTGAATTACATTAATCTTACATTGCGTTGGATTACTTTTGTGTACAGTTACAGTTTTTAGCTGTACATTTCAATAAATATACCTACATTACTTGTAGATTGCATATAAATACAGTTTGCATGTACAGTTACATATGCCAATATTACATGTGCCTTGCGTTACATTATTTTTATATACATACATAGTCAGGCACGCCTGCTTCACATATTACTTAATTTTACCTACACTGCTTAAACTTAGGTTACATATACTTGCAGTTGCATATAGATACATGCAGATACATTCTGATTAATTTTTTAGATACAAATATTTACAAACATAATAGTCTTACAGGTTACTTACATTACATGTTATTTGGGTACTTATTGCATAATTTTCCAGTACATGAAATAGACATTCCAATACATACATTGCTTTGCGTTAGACATCCTATATCCCTTATTCATAATACAAAACATATATGTTACCCATGCATTTTTATTAGACATTTCTGCATTTATATTGCATTACTTTAAATTGCATAACTTACTTATACATAGCTTAATGATACACAAAAATATTTACATATATTACACTCCCTTACATTACTTTGCTTACAGATATATGCACTTTCATACATTCGTTATGCCTACATTATATATCGATTCATTATATATGGTCTTACGGTATAATTTGCCGAAATTTATTTACACAGTACATGCACATTGTTAAATGCAACTGACTTTCCAGGTATGAATACAGGCAGTCTTTATACTGTGAGTTTCTAGTCTACATTATAGTTTCTTACAATTCACTTGAATGACAGTTTTCCTACATTGCAATACATGTCCTTTTTAAAATGCTTAAGTTGTTTTTACATGCTGGGTTGTTCTATGGCTGACACAAGTCTGTATCTAAGTCGGACAGTCTGTCCATCAACTGTACCAGCTTTTTAATAAAGTGCCGCTGTTTTATCATATATTTACAGAACGGCTGGCGATTTGTTTCAGGGAGATTGATATGCAGTCCTTCTGTTAATGGGCATGACGTTAGATAGTGCTCTGGTGAGCCTGAGTCGCCGCATGCACATTGACTTGTGTGACTTATGCCACGCTTGAAGAAATATTCCGGGTAGGGCCCATGCCCGGAAATGAACCTTACCAACTGTGCGTTCGCTACATTTCGGCTAGTGTCCACATAGCCGATGAAGTAGTGGGTCCTTCTCCCTGTGGTGCTTTGGTCCCATTCGTTCTGCCACATGCCAGTAGCCCTTAGGCGTAGTGTCTTCTTTAAATACGAATGCGGCCATGGGATGATAATTGGTGCATCAGGCGGGTCAGTTGTTGCCTCTTTGGCGAGTTGGTCTGCAAGTTCATTGCCATAGTGGCCAACATGAGCCTTTATCCACTCTAATTTTGTGCGGTACTGGGGGTTACTTCTAAGATCTCTCTGGATTCCCTGTATAATCTCCGAGGGATGATCTGCATTCCAAATGGCATATAACGATGATAAGCTGTCCGTTTTAATGGTGACATGGCTATGCTGGTGCGAGTGCAGGTAGCGAATCGCTTGTGCAATTTCCACTGCTTCGCTTTGAAAGACACTGTTATGTTGTCTTAACTGTCCTTTCCATTTCTCGATTGCGTTGTCTTGTTTCGTGGCGACATAGGCGCATCCCACTCTTTCGTCCAATCTAGACCCGTCTGTATAGATGGTCATTTCCCTTGAGTGATGAGTTGCAGTGGGATTAATTGAGATAAGTATCCCTTTGCCTTTCTCTGCCGGGTGGACGTCAAGAGGGCAGAAGTTTGTTTCGTACTCATCCGGGTAGTATGTTTCATCATCAAAAGTAACTGCCTTCTTAAGTTGCAAAATGTGTTGGCGTGCTGCCTCCTCCTCAACCCGGATGTGCAGGGGAAGGAGACCAGCAAGTACGTTAATGGCATCGGTGGAGGTGGTGCGGTAGGCCCGTGTGATTCCCAATGCGAATGGTCGTTGTATGCTGTTAAGATGTCTGACCTTCCTTCCTTGCATTGGGTAGGCCCATACTGCGGCAGCATACGTCACTATCTTCTCGATGACTGTCGTGTACAATACCTTTTGAATATGGGGGTTAAGCCCCCATTTGTGACCATAAAAGAGTTTCATTTGTTTGGCTATGGCTGCCGCCCGGAGTTTGAGATCCTGCACGTGAGGGATCCAGGTCATCTTATGATCAAAAGTGACCCCTAAATATCTTAGCTGGTCCACTATCTGCAGACGTTGGTTGTTAATCTTTATGGTGGGGCGTCTTACTAAGGATCCTCCTTTTTTCGGAATTAAAAGGACTTTTGACTTATGTTTTGCAATTGTGAGTTTAAGTTTGGTACACTGGTCATGAAAGATCGCGCAAACTTCATTGCAATTTTTCTGTAATTTTTCTCGCGTGGTACCCTTTACGATAAGCGCCGCGTCAACCGCGTATGCAATGATTTTAGTGTGCGCCGGCCACGTCGCTGTCAGTACTTCATTGAACGTTAAGTTCCATAAATGCGGCCCGGCGCACGATCCTTGCGGACATCCTCTAGTTTGCACCTTTTCGATAATGCCTGCATTATGCACCGCTAATAGCTTCCGATCCTGCAGGTAGTTGCTTATTATACTATATATGTTACTTGGGCAATTGGCCCTTCGTAATGCCTGCTTGATAGCCGGCCACCACAGCGTATCGAAAGCATTCTTTAGGTCTATGCTGACCATAGCCGTGTGGTGGCCGCTGTGTCTATTTTCCAGAATTGTCTCCTTTATATTATGGAGAGCATGCACCGTCGATGAACCAGTCCTGAAGCCATATTGGCTGCTGCTGAGATAACCGTTGAGATGCAAGTGGTGGCGCAGTCTGTTGATGATTAGCTTTTCTAACACCTTCCCCATCGCAGACAAAAGGCAGATGGGTCTGAATGATGAGGCTTCTGAAGGATCTCTGTTTTTCTTGAGGAATAATACCACTTGCCCTATTTTATATGGTGTTGGAAAAAGTCCTACTGACAGAAGCTTATTGAAATAGCTTACGAAGAATGTAGGGTATGCCTTTATGGTAGCTTTTACGATTGTGTAGTCCATGCCGTCTGTCCCGGGGGCTTTCTTACGCGGCAGACTTTCCAGCACTCTCTGCAGTTCTTGAAGCGTGAATTCCGGATCTGCTTCTGTGTCTACACTATTTGTATCTGCTCGAAGGGCAGCTTGTTCGGCGGTGTCTTGCTCTGCATCGTCCTGACTGAACACAGTATTTAAAACTACATTCAAAGTGTCAGTCGTTTAGTTTTGGCTACTATCCAGTGATGACGGGATTTGAAGCTGCGAAGGCTTGAACACCTTCCCCGTTGCTATCTTGTGATGCAGCCCGTATACTTCTTTTGTATTGGAACAGAACTCTCTCCAAGATGTTACTTTGGCCTGGATGATCATCCTTTTGTATTTTGCTCGCTCTCTTTGAAAAATGGTGAGTGTGTCCGAGATGATCTCTAGCCGCCTCTCGTACTTCAATCTCCTTCGCAAAGCCCTGCATTTACGCTGTTGCTTCTGTAATGTGCCCGTCCACCAGTACATTTCCTTTATCTTCTGAGGTTTTTTCTTGGGGAGATTTTGGTCACAAACTAATTGTAGGGTGTTCTGTAGCCTGATGGAGAAATTCTCTAAGTCTGCCATTGTGTCTGCATGCTGTAGCGCCGGTTCAAGAGTTTCCAGGTGCCTTTTAACCTTCCTAGTGAAGGTAAGGAGCTTTCTACATGGGAGATTGTACCTTTTAATTTATCTTCGGTGATCAGGTGGCACTTAAGGAAATAACCATAAATAATAACTGTATCCATAAAGTAACCTAAACTTTCATCGGAAATTACAACAAATATATTGGCGTGGACTTTCTGGACAATTTAGTGCGATGTGTATCGAGTTCAAGCAATAAGTAAAAAATGGTGGCTACCTCTTTTGATAATTTTTACTATATTTATATGGCCTATTTTTATTGTTTTATTTCGGTAGTTAAATCAAATACATGGAAACTTTATAACATTGCTTAAGCCTCCAAAATTCCTCTGTTAGATTATCAGGTTCAATGTTTCTTCTTACCTTCTTCGGAAACATACAATGACCTGACTAGAACAGAGAGCTTACTAAAGCTATGTTCACTAATTGTAGTAAGTAGACAGGATACAGACGAAGGGTATACAAAACCCTTTATTTTTTTTCTTTATATACAATGACTTCCGTACTTCGGAATACAATGACCCTCCACTCGGGGTCTAACTTAAAAGATATCAAAATAAAACTAAACTCTAATTTAACTTTAGAATAAGATTGGCCTTATAATAACAGAAAGCGTATGTAGCACAGAGACTGTGAACACTACAATACGTTTAATTTATCAAGAGGATTAAAACCTCTGGCCTGGAAGGCAAAGTAGCAACTGCGTAACTTCTAAGGTAAGCGGCCTGCTTCGAACTCACGGCTTCCTCTCCTCTGCTTGGCAAAAAGGCCACACATAAATACTTGGCGTTCGCCAGACAACTTTGCATAAACTCCTTCACGCTTATAATTCTGGCCGGAAGTAGAAAATAAGAAGTGATAGTAAAGATTTAAAATAAAATAAACGTTAGTAAAACTTAAGATCCTTACATACTTCCCGCCAGAGTTAATTAGTTTGAAACTGAGGTCTAAAACGACCTTGTTGAAAACTTTTAGCTCTAGAAACTAACGCGAGGCCAAACTTTTACAAACATAACTTAGCTAGAAACTAGAAAATTTTAAAAGAAAGAAATTTGTTACAATAGCAGCTCCCGGAATATACAACAATCTTTTTTCTTTTTCATCTGTACTGCATCAAAACAGGAGCTTTATTCAATTCTGGTTCCTTCCAGAGATCTGGAAGGAAAACTAGTTTAATGAAATGTTACAGAATGACATTGCAAATAACATATAGAATATACTTTTCTTAACATTCTTATTTCATTCATGACTATTTTAATTATCTCTCCCCGTGCTCTCTGACATGTGTTGTAAAAACACCAAACACGAATGTGTTTCTGTCTATGTGTTCAACACTTCCTCCTACAATCAAAACACTAATGTGTTAAAATTCAACATACGAGACCTCTTAACACACCCTAATTTCAACTCTAGACCCTGAGGTACTATTCTGAAAGTGGCTAACTCTAAAGTGTAGCGTCAGAGAGCCTAACTACATCATTCAACCTTTAACACATATTCACCATGATTTAATCTTTACAGTCACACGAATAACAAATTTTTTAACATTACTTTCACTTTTACCATATCACGGTATTTCTAAACATTCAAAATAACAGTTCACATGTATACAAGAACATATCAAGATGCCGTTAATTTTACACATTTGAAAACATACATTAGTAGTACATTGTTAACTTCTATTCTTTTCAAAGCAAGTGCCAATTCTTTCTACATTGAAATAATACTACATTTCAAAAAGTCTTTCAAACTAAAACTTCTTTCTTGTTAGAATGTTTTAAATAAAATTTATACAATAACTTTTTACAATATTTAAGTCTTTATACAACGCTATTATACATCAACTTTAGTTTTACGCGCGAGTAATTGAAAAACATAATAAGAAAATCGGTCACAACTCATTTCTCGCCCTTTTGGCGATAAAGGTAGACCTCGCATGAGGTAAAACTTCCTCAAATCTGCCACTTGCAGTAAGAATGAAAGATTAACTTAAGTTTGTAAAGTAACACAAAATTTTACTTATCTTTGTAATATTCAGACATCCTTTTCTGGGCCCAGTCTTTAAAGGTGCTGCAAACCGTAGCTTGGTTGATCCTCCTTCTTGTACGGGCTCGCCCTTCAGTGCTTTCCTCTGGAAGCTTCCGTTTTTCACCACTACGGCCACCCTTGAACATCTTCCTTCTGTCCTCTGCTTGTGGTCTTGGCCGTTTGAAGGCAGCTGGTCTTGGTGGAACCGAGAAACTTCTGTCGTGATCCTGCTTGGACCTCGTTGTTGGCCGTTCAAATTTTTCTTGTACTTTTTCCTCCGCCGCTGATGGCCCTTCCGCAGTTCGGCGACTTTTGCTGCGGAGAGTTCTGTCGGATGAGTCAATCTTCCGTTTCACAGCCGGGTTATAGTTGCCGTCCTTTCTCCCGGTCTTTTCCACATACGTCGTCCTTCTCCCTTCTTCATTCTGGGGGTGTTCGTGAACTCTGTTTTTTGGACGGTGGAACGGCTTCTTTTTCTTTGTACCTTCAATTTTTCCGCGGGGCAATTTTCTTTTCACTTGCTTCTGTCTCTCATTGGCTTGCCCTTGTACTTGTCGTTTTCCCACCTCTGGAACTTGTACCTGCGGTGTCTGCCGTACCGGATCCTGCAAAAGATCTGAAAAGATTTGCATTTTATTACGGTCATAGAATGGTTTTATCTGGTCAATGTTTGCGGAACAGGTTTCACCATTTCTTGCCTTTAATACTACAACAGCGTGAGTTATTTTTTCTATAACATATGGTCCTTCAAAGCGTGGGAAAAATTTGGCAGTTTTATCTTCTGGTGCTGAAGAAAGTGAATGCTTAATTTTTAGTACTTCATCCCCTACTTTATAAGTTACTCCCCGTCGTTTCAAGTCATAATACAATTTTTGTTTTCTTTGTGCTACTTCTGTATTCTTTTTTGCTTCTTTTATTAGTTTTTCTATATCACCCATTTTAAATTCTGGGGCTCTTTGTTGCACATAAAATAGTTTATCTAACGGTGTTATAATCTTTCTGCCTAGAAATAACTCAGCAGGAGTTTTTCCCGTTGTATCATGTTTTGCGGTCCTAAGGGCGAAAGCAAATTCATTGACATAGTTATCCCAGCTTTTATGAAAATTTTTAACATAACTACGGATAATTTTCACTATATTTCTGTTGACCCGTTCCGCTATATTTGATTGCGGCCGATACGGGACCATTTTTAAATGACGTATGCCCAGTTTTTGGCACATGTCTTCAAATATATTACTTACAAATTGAGGACCATTATCCGATATAACTTTTAGGGGCGCCCCGTATTTTAAAATATATTTATTTAAAATAGAATCGGTAACTAATTTCGCGGAGGCTCGTTTTAAGGGAACAATTTCGGTCCATTTACTAAAATGATCAACTATAACAAGGAGATAGCGACTTTTGTTTAACTGACTTTTTGGGAAAGGGCCCAATAAATCGATGCCGATTATTTCATTTGGAAATTCGGATTTAATACTATTTAGAAACCCGGCCGGGCGGAAATTAATATAATTAACGGCTTGACATGTTGGGCAGGACTGGACATACGCCCTTGTTAACTTTTGCAGTTCAGGAAAGTAGACTGCCTCGCGTACGCGTTGAGTAGTTTTTCGAATACCAGCATGAGAAGCTAAAGGGCTGTCATGGAGCTCTTGCAGGATATTTAATCTAAGACTAGCTGGGATAACAGGTCGAAATTCGTTGTTGGAATTCGTAGTTTTTGTATAAAATAATAGACCATCTATTAGTTCGTAATGGGCCACCCTATTTCTTATCGCCACAATATCTTGGTGGCTAAAATTTTCAGGATCCTTCAAATACTCATAAATACTTCCAAACTCAGGATCCTTACCCAGTTCGGTTATTACAGTTTCTCGGGAATTTATTGTACACGCTGTCAGCATTGCAACTTTTACGGTATTACCCTGTTCGTCTAATTTAATTCGTGACAGGGCATCTGCTACAATATTTTCCTTTCCGGGGGTATGCTTGATTACCAGATTATATTCTTGCAGCTTGAGTGCCCATCTTATTAACCTTGGGGATAAATTTTTTCCAGAGTACAATCTAGTTACCGCCGCATGATCAGAATATACTGTTATCGGCGCCTTTCCAAAATAGACTCGGAACTTTTGCACTGCTAACAGAACTGCAAGTGCCTCTCTCTCGGTCGCGGAATAGTTTCTTTGTGTTTGATTTAAAGTTCGGCTAAAAAATGCTACTGGCTGCTGATTTTGCGAAAGTACCGCTCCTACCGCATAATCCGAAGCATCCGCTGAAATTTCTAAATTTTCATCCTTTTCAGGAAATTTCAACACAGGGGCTTGCGTTAATGCTTGTTTTAATTTTTCGAAAGCACTATTGGCTTCGGCCGTCCACGAGAATCTTGCCTTTTTCCTTTTTAATTTTAACAATGGCTCAGCGATAGCCGCAAAATCTTTTATAAAGGACCTATAATATGAACAAAGTCCTAGAAAAGAAGAGAGCTTCTTTGCCGTGTTTGGAGTCGGATACTTTTGTACAGCGATTATTTTTGATTCATCTGTCTCGATCCCTTTTTGCGATATTTTGTAACCTAAATATTTTAATTCAGGGGCTGCAAATTTGCATTTTTCGACATTAACTTTTAGACCGGCCTCATTTAATAAAGAAAACACCTGTCTTAAATCCTGTACATGTTGGTCTAGATTATCACTAGTAATAATGATATCGTCTAAATAGATAAATGTGGACTTTCCGAGAACAGGTCTTAACACAATGTCCATGCATCGCTGAAATGTTGCTGGGGCGCCTGAAAGGCCAAACGGCATTCGCAAAAATGCATAAGTGCCAGACTTGGTTATAAAAGCCGTCTTAGGCACGTCCTCAGGCCTGATCCCTATTTGAAAATAACCATTCGTTAAGTCTAAAGTTGTCATAAATTTGGTTGATTTTATGTTCCTTAAAATTTCTTCTATAATCGGTAACGGATATACCGGATATTTCGTTATGGAATTTAATTTACGGTAATCAATAGCGAATCTCCACCTTTTTGGATGCTCCAAAGGATAATCATTATTTTTCTTACATAAAACCACCGGACTAGCATAACTACTTGAGATAGGCGTTACGATCTTTTTACGTAGCATATCGGTAATATGCCATTCTATAATTTTTTCCTTATTCTTATCATACCGGTATGGTTTTTGACGAACCGGCAATGCATCTCCGGTGTCAATACTATGGTTAGTAACCTGGGTAAATCCTGGAATATCACTAAATAAGGAAGCAAATTCACTTACCACTTGTCGGATTCTATCTTGCTCGTCATTAGGCAGGTGGTCGAGATTTACCCTTGGCGGTTCAACCTTTTCTACACGCACTGGTTTCATCGTCAGTTTAAGAGACGCTTCATTAAAATCCAGTGTAGCTTGTGCGTCTGAAAGAAAGTCTATTCCTAGTATTAAGTGTGCTTGCAAATTCTTTACTATAAAAAACATCACCTTTACTTGTTCGTCCTTGATACGGATGTACAAAGGTACTTTACCTACGCACTTACATTGTTCTCCTTGCGCCGCTAATACTGTTGTATTATCCGCATTATATATGCGGTATTTGCGAAAATACTTTCTAAAAAAAACTTCTGCCACACAGGAACACTGCGCGCCGGTATCCAGGAGTGCGGTGGCCGGGATATTATTTACCAAGACTTCAATCTTCGGAAGAGTTAAATTTTTCACCATTACTGTATTTAACTTGTAGGAAGAGGGGTTTTCGTGGCCTTCGGATTTCCGCACCCTCTCGTCAGCAGAAATCCGTTTTAGTTTAAATTATTTTTTCTTTCGGTGCTTTCCTTCTTTCTCCACTGGCCTTGAGACTTTTTTCCTGGGTTGCTATTGAACTGTCGACGTTCGCCGGCTGTTTTTGAATGCTCGGGTTTCCTTGCCCACTGATTCGCTTTTTCTCCGTAGCCATGTGCTTGAGTTTGCTGTAGTCTTGGCGTACCAAATTGGTTTCGCTGTTGATATTGGCGTCTTCTTTCGACGGCCGCCGTTCTTCTACTTTCAAACTGGATTGCTAGCTCAAATAATTTTTCCAGTGTAGTCGGATTTCTCAATTCAATAAAGTCTTGCACTTGGGGTAGTAACCTCGGCAAAATCACTTGAATTATTTCAGGATCCGGACGGTTTCCATACAAGAGCTTGAAAACGTGAATTTTTCTTAAAATAAAGCTCGAGAGGTTTTCGATTCTTTGTTGATATATACTGAAAAGTTCTGTTTCTAATTTCGCACGATCCCTTACAACAGGGAAGGCTTTTAGTAGGGCAGTCTTGAAATTTTCGTAGGTATAGGTGGGACTTCCTGCTTGACCCAAGAGACTTCTGCCGATACATTTGAACCAGTTAAGCGCTTGGCCCCTCAAAGCGCTGGTAGCTAAGGTAACTTTTTGAAACTCGTGCACGGGGTAGAGCATGAAGTGGTCATCCAATTTTTCCAAAAAACTGGTTACCTGTGAGTTTCCATTAAACGTTGCTTCTGGTTTCATCGAAGCGCGCATGGTCTGGACAATATACCCAAATCCTTCCAGGGCGGCAGCTGGCATTTCTGGATTCTGAGCTGTTTCTGCAGGCAGCACAGGTTCTTCTTGAAACTCGGCCATGGTTATTCTTCGTCGGGCGCCACTATCAGGTTCAATGTTTCTTCTTACCTTCTTCGGAAACATACAATGACCTGACTAGAACAGAGAGCTTACTAAAGCTATGTTCACTAATTGTAGTAAGTAGACAGGATACAGACGAAGGGTATACAAAACCCTTTATTTTTTTTCTTTATATACAATGACTTCCGTACTTCGGAATACAATGACCCTCCACTCGGGGTCTAACTTAAAAGATATCAAAATAAAACTAAACTCTAATTTAACTTTAGAATAAGATTGGCCTTATAATAACAGAAAGCGTATGTAGCACAGAGACTGTGAACACTACAATACGTTTAATTTATCAAGAGGATTAAAACCTCTGGCCTGGAAGGCAAAGTAGCAACTGCGTAACTTCTAAGGTAAGCGGCCTGCTTCGAACTCACGGCTTCCTCTCCTCTGCTTGGCAAAAAGGCCACACTTAAATACTTGGCGTTCGCCAGACAACTTTGCATAAACTCCTTCACGCTTATAATTCTGGCCGGAAGTAGAAAATAAGAAGTGATAGTAAAGATTTAAAATAAAATAAACGTTAGTAAAACTTAAGATCCTTACAAGATTATTCAAAGAGGTTTTGCGCTGGGATTGCTGTAAACAAGAGAAACATATGATGAGAATTCGTAGCCTTTTATCTTCATATTCTGATTGAGATGGTCAACTATCTTTCTTTCAGAATTTAGCCTTAGGCGAAGCAAGAAAGGATCTCACAAAAAACATTACTCAGAAAATCTTAACGACCAAAACTACAAGATGCAAATACAGCGGTAGGAAAAATGATATTTGTTGGCAATAAATGTTATGTACCTTTGTATAGCAGATGTTTAAAAATTTTTATGTATCCCAAAAGTAATCGGTTTTGACTGATGTTGTGTTTTCGCAACATTTTGTATCTTTAACAAAAATAAAAATAATGCCTCTTACATTTTTCTCTTAATTAGATTCAGATACGCCCAAAACATTATCTTTGTTCATTTCTTTCAAGCGAAAGCTAGTGCGGTTCGTTAATTAGTCAAAGAACGGAAAACGAATCCTGTTAAAGAGCTTGAAATTTTAAAAATGCAAAAAAGCTTTTAAGTTAAGAAAGAGTATGCATTTCAACAGTTTACTACTCTTCAAAATGCCTGGTAAATGAGAACAAACTTTGTGAACGGAAACCGATTTACACAAATTAGTCGTGAGAGTGTATATTGTGATAAAGGTGACTTTTTGCCTCAAAAGCCATATCGCGATTACGCGAAGTTTTCGTCGTTTCATCTATTTCATTGTAAGGTTAACCATTCTTAAAGCATCAGTCCAAAATAAATAAAAATGATGTTTTTATACTCAGTTATAATAATATTACTTTCTGAAATACATCACATTTAGTTATGGTTGCAATTTGAGACACAATTTAAAAACACGAGTGGAGAAAGGGTGCCAATAATTCCATTCAAGAAAATAAATTTGGTTTTTGTAAGAATTGTAATAGTCTTTTTGTGGTTATTGTTAGTCCAAAGGGGCTGTGTCACTGAAGGACTATTGTTTTCGTTTTGCGATTTTTCGTCGGAGCTCTATAAACGATGTAACACTTTTCAAATCATTGCCATCAAATATTATCGCCCTGTGTTATATTTGAAGAAATGAAATAATGAAGAATCTGCATGAATATATGTATGTTTCTCGCAGTAAGATAAAACAACGGTACCTAAAGCCATCCAATTTGTAATGACGTAATCCTACTGCGAATATGGGCATCTGTAAAAAAGTGTCCCTTTGGACTTAATTTAAAATCTGAAACCATTCAGATTTTTTTTTTTTAAATTTTAAATTTTTTCAGAGTGATACGCAGTAGTGTAAAGGCGTGGTTCTCTACCAAAAGAATAAGTACACTTGCTGACTGGTACAACATAATTTGAGTCTTTGACGGTTCAAATAGTTAGGCAGGTACTTGGAGGCGTAATAAATTATCCGGGATACTGCACTAGATTCCTGTTATAATCTAGTCTTCCACAGTTACATTCCACTGCAGTTTTTTATGCCTTAAGGGGACTCATACACCTTAAGCCCCTCATGATCTTCGAATATGTGACTGTTGCAAGAATTGGGATATTTTATTTACTTTAAAAGAGCTGACTACACAATATAGCTGTTTTCTAAAATAGTGATCAGAAAGTTCGTGTTGCCACAAATATTTTTGTAACTTAATCCTCTTTATGACAAAATATTTCACCATGTTTTCACCTTGCGCGCATGATATTTTAAAAGTGGCTCTTGTTACATACTTGAAATTTCATGGAATTCTTTATATGGGCACTATTTTCTAACTGAAATAACAATCTGATGAATATTTTAATATTGAAAAATTTTATGAACGAAAACATTAAAAATTTTTTAAATAAAATACATTTTATAAATTCAACTCAAAATAAAATAAAAATTTAACATGAAATTTTTAGAATTTTAGGTTTACAGTAGTTTCCAAATGTTATAAAAGCTATATATTAAATATGGAATCAAATTATGCAACAGAATGTTTAAAACTGTGCGCCCAAATTTGAAACATGACGAAGAATGTTGTCACGAAGCGGATTAAATTATAAATATATTTGTTGCAACACAAACTTTCTTATTACTATTTCAGAAAGCAGCTATATTATGCAGTCAACTGTAAAAGTTGGTAGTAATTGCTTTTAAAATAAATAAGTTATCCCAATTCTTGCAACAGTCACCTATTCGAACATCTTATGGGTTTTAAGGTGTATGAGTCCCCTTAAATTTGCGACAATACGCTGGAATATTTCACGACTGTTTTCTACGTCGATAAAGCATATCCCCTTTCTTGAATTCTACCGCCGGATTTTATACTTTGCTTTTTTTCGGGTCATAGCAGCCACAAAGGAGGAATGCAAATTTCCCAACAGGGATAAATAATAAAGATACGTTAATCTTTCTTATCAGCAATAAAAATTAAATGCAAATATTTAAAAAAGCCTTATTTACAAAGAAATGGAAAATTTGGAAATACGTACCTTTTTCTAAAGGTAGGAACGATTCGAAACGTAAAGTTATCATAAGCAAACAGAAGTGTATACTGCGAAAATTGTTTTCCATCTTACTTTTCTTTGATGCAAGCCTGTATCATTTAAAAAGGCAGTAGTAAAAGCAATTTTCATTCATTATTAATTTTTATTCTTTGAACGCAATAGCGAATGTTATTTTTCCACATGTTTGTTTGTTGGAGTTAATTGTTATTGGGAGGGTGCAAAAATATTTTTATGCCTTAAATAGTAAAAAATGGAATTTCAGGGCAATAAAAAGCGCATTTTTAATAACCTTAACATTTAAGACTGTGTAATCAAATCATTTCATTTACCTGAATCTTTTGGCATGATACTGAAGCTTTAATAGCTGAAGTTGCTTACAAAAAGAAAAAGGGGCAGAAAACAGGATCCCTAAATCATATGCAGGTAAAAGATTTTATGTGATTAGACAGCTCATTATCTTATTTTTTTCTCGGGTGGAATAAGAGGATGGGGAATTTAATTTATGTACGCATTTAAATTTCTTACGTAATTCGAGAAATGTTTCATAATTGCTCATGCAAGATCTACTTGTTTCACTAAAAAGGAACTAATTAGATTCTAACGCAGCCACAATATTTAAAAAGAAAATTACTAATTTAAAGTACTTTTTGGAAAAGTACTTGCTTCGTTATTTGATTAATGTTAATTATTCTTCTAATAATATATTTAATTAGTATTAATTTAGCTGATTTGTTTTAAAGCTTCCTCATTGATCAGTAAATTAGTAGAGTCATTAGTGTTTTATTTAGTTATTTATTTTTGAAGCAAGAGGTGTGAAAAATGTGCATTGCCCTCGAGCCTGGACCTCTTAAATGCGCATCAAGTGGGCTTTGAATTACAGCACGAAGGCATGCAAAAAGGAGGAAGAAAGGAAAATCCTTTACATTCCTCTTTTAAGGGCGACTGGGGATTAGGGGAACCAATCGACAAATCTTGGTGGTGGCAACTTATCCTCGAGCATCATTTTTTTCGCTTCAATCCGGGCGCCAGTTTAGAGTAGTTATAATTTTTGTTTGGAAGGGGGGGACAGGAAACGCGAAAAATGTGCTTTTCCCTCGTAGGGACTCGAACTCTGGACCGATCAAATACGCGCCGGGTGTGCTTCCAGTTACACCACGAAAGCAAGCAGAAAGGAAGGAGAAAATACCATATAAAAGCAACTTATACTTGATTTTCTTTCCATGCTGCTGTTTTAGACGTCATCAATAACATTTCTTATGCTATTAGACATTTATGGTATTCATTGAAAGCTATTGGGTTTAAGATTGTATTATTGATTACTTCCGGTTATAAGAACGTTTAGCTGAAATAAAATACAGAAACAGAATGAAAAATAAATCTTTAGATCAGCTTGGATCTCGTAGCGTATTAAACCTCTATTGGGTTTTCAGGGTTGACTAACGAAGGTGACAATAATATTTGAATTGGCGTATTTATAAACAATAAATAATAAATTAAATAGAGAATGTCATAAGTAACATCCTACTTTAATTCCATCTAAAACGAGAACGAAATATGCTCTTGAGATTATTAAGCCTTGTAACAAGCTAAAATATCTAAGTAACAAGGAGCAAAGAACAAAAAATTATGGAATGACACAACGTATTGCTCTCTCTTCCTTTAAACCATGTACTTCGCATCAGCTTTGAGTTATAAAAAATAAGAGCAGAAATTCCTAAGAGATATTTACTAGAAAATATTACCTTTTTTCATTCTTGTTCTTTCAATACCTGGGGGCCATTCTTCCCTACACCGAGGAGTAATAAAATTTCTTGAATTGAACTTAAGAAGTTTAACCCAATCCTTGCCCAAAAGGAAATAATTCAAAATTAGCATGAAAGTGATTCTGTACTTCTCTCTAAGCCCATGAAACACTTTTTACGTTATAATATAAAAGTAAAATGCAGTGATTTAAGCTTTAAAAAGTTGCTAAAACGTTTTCTAATGTTACGTTTTAGAAACAAAAGAAAAAACATCCGCTTGTTTGTGTTATTGTCTCACCGTTACGCTACCCACATCCATTCGTTATATTTTCGTGACTTAACTGTGCAGTTTTAGTTTAAATGGCATTAACGTTTACTTCCTTGTACGACACAAAGGAAGTACTGTAATCGCCAAAATTCGGATATCATATTTCAACAAAAATATCCATTTTGGCAACTCTCGATCCTTTGAAAGATATTTTTGCCTGATATCAGTACGTGCGCACAGAATAAAGGACACTTTTTTCCCAAAACGGATTTAAAATATATTTAAAATGGATTTAAATGAAACTATATTTTATGACGTTTGTACCTGCGTATGTATCTAGCATAACTCTAAAACGAGTTGTCGTAGAATGCTGAAATTTTCTGTATGAAACTGGTATACCATGTAGTTGTACACCCCCCTTTGTGCTTATTATCGGACACACCCAACGTATATATACGTAAGAAAATTAAAGAATACGTAAAACATTAAATTAGCAGCTTAAAAGTGAATTTCCCTTCTCTATTCTAAAAATAGCAACATCTATTTGCACTGCGTCATTTCGAGAAAAATCTATGTCGTATGATTCTTACGTAATTCTGGTGATGTAAATTGAATTAAAACTCAAGCAGCCGATAATAATTTTACAGCAATGAACATTCATAATTCATTGATAGTCAAACGATTACTCAGTTTGCACTTTACAACACAAGACAGAAGTTGCTTAAATTTGTTCCTAAAATACTCCAACATTTCTCAATACAATCTCTTTGACCAAAATCACAATGTGAGTTTCATACTATAAGAAAAAAAAATGAAGCAAATGAGCGTTTTCATTTAGAGACACATACATGTAACGAAAGCATTCGGGCTAACGGTACATTGGGCTAGAACATTTAAAAACAGTATATCTTTACAATTCCTGATAAAGTCTCGCGAATTGGAGATAAAAATGTTTTATTCCCTACAACGTTGCTACTTCGCTTTGAAATTATTGAGTTTTAATCAATAATTCATTAAAGTTTTACAAAATATGAAATGGACAATAAAGCAAATTCAATATTCCAAATACGGGCTTTCAAGTGCCCATGTTCATATGGAAGACAATGATATCCAGAATTTGTAGGTAGCGTTGTTTTTTCACAATGCAAGGAACATACGTACATTCATGTATACTTTTCATTATTTAGTTTCTGTAAATATAATACAGGGCCATAATATTTGGTGACAACAATTTGAAACTGATACAGACGTTTATGTCGCAAAATGTCGCAAAATGTCGTTTCGAGAGTAATATCCCTTTTGGGCTAAAAACAAAATAATTCAGATAAATGCATATTTAACTAAAACACATCTTGCAATATATAAATCTA
Organism: Stegodyphus dumicola; assembly: GCF_044657685.1. Lineage (NCBI taxonomy): Eukaryota > Metazoa > Arthropoda > Arachnida > Araneae > Eresidae > Stegodyphus > Stegodyphus dumicola. The sequence goes on along the minus strand of NC_140770.1, from coordinate 263,442,456 downwards.
AAATCTCCTCTCTTGAGGACACAACAACTATGCTCATTTAAACTGAATAGTATAAAATTTGTATTGCTAAAACTGAATATTTGTGAAACGAGATCTCTATATACGGAGTTGAAAACTCCATGCAATTGATGCGATGCGTCTTGACCGAAACTAATATCAGATTGCCAAATCAAATAATCAACTGATATCATCTGACATATTGCCAACTTTAGTTTCAAGAATAAAATTTTAATAGCCAATTGCATTTTAATATCACGAATTCTGTCGAAGAATATATTGTTAAATCGTGCAATAAATTTTACATAGTGTTGAAGTGTTTCATTTCTGTTTCATGTGAAAATGAAGATAATGTTTTGGACACAATTAGAAAGGAGGTTTTCTGCAGAAGATGCAGAAGTTCGACCTGTAGGCACCCCCGTATTAAGGAGAAAATTTTCCGTGCCAACGACGGTATTTCAATGAAGAATATCGTCATGGAATTCGCGGGGCGTAATGTGTCATGTGACTTCAGTAGCAAGCCAGCCGTTCCCCTAACCAAGTTCGCCAAGAGTACTAGACGTTCACACAGCTGAACAAGGATAGCGGTTAGCGACGCTGATTACCGTAACGTTGGGCCCTGGTTCGAATCCCTGAGAAGACATAGATGTTAGTTAGTGTAGTATCTGCGCGACATGGGGCAATTTAAATATGCAGGTGACAGGTGACAGCAGGGCCGGACACCCGGACGGCTTACAATGAATACTCCGGTGCTGTCCTGACCCTGCAACTATCTATAATGTGACACACGAATGCTACAAAATGCGACACAATACTACAATATACTATAAAATACGACACACTAATAGTACGATATACTACAAAATGCGACACACTAATACTACAATATACTACAAAATGCGATACACTAATACTACGATATACTACAAAATGCGACGCACTAATACTACGATATACTACAAAATATATGTAGACTGATATATGTAGACACTTACACTGAGGTACGTGGACACACTACATTACGATATATATAAAATGAAGTATTGAAACACATAGATACCGCGTAAATTCGACATATTTTGAATTTATGTGAATATTAATAATACACTATACTACTAAAGGTGTTACTCTGTATGTACTTAAATCTTGAAACACGACAACTTGATGCTAGAGTACATTTCTATAGACACAATACACCAATGACACGATACGTCAATGTACATAATGCTATACACTAAGATACTGTACACTAAAAGATGGACACAATACACCAATACGCATAAATGCACACACTAATATACTATACACCAATATTCTATACACTAATACATTAACATACTATACACTAAAAGATAGACACAATAATCTAAATATGCAGCAAGCCGAAAGTCCTGTCGAGAGATAGAGGTGTGAGAGACCTTCGAACCGGTTCCCGAGGGTTGTTCTCCATCAAAATCGGGGGCGGAACTAAGCAAAGCTGTATTGTCACCCTCGTGTTCGAGACTCTCGTCAACGACATGTGCAATCCTGACCCCTTGTCGGGAAGAAATTCGTGGTCTTGCCCTAATATCATAACCCTGATCCGATGTTACTGTCGATCAGGTGAGATAAATCACAACATCAACACGACAGAAGTTTGCAGTTTCGTCCCAAGACCAAGATCATGTAAATACACGTGAAGACACCTCTAGCAAGATTTTTAATACGCATAACCATGAGCTGAACTTAATGACTAATGCTTACAACTAAGAACCATGTCTCCATTAAAGCTTTAGTATGGTTCATATCCTCTGCAATCATGGGCTCTCCATATTTTGACATGAAATAAGACATTTCCTTTTTATTAGCCTAGATGGGCTATTAATTTCGTTTTGACATTTTGTGGCATTTCACTATAAGCGGCGTTTCGCTTTTCAAATGGCTGTCACCAGATATTAGAGATCTGCATTATATTTAAAGAAATTAAATAAAGAAGAACCTGCATGAATGTATATGTATGTTTCTCGCACTGTGAAAAACAGCGGTACCTAGAAACATCAAATTTTGAATATCCTCCACCCGAATGTGGGCATTCGGAAGCCCAAATTTGGAATTTGGAATTTGGAATTTATTTTATTAACTAGTTCACATTTTGTAAAACATTAACGAATTTCTGATTAACAAACTCAACGGTTTCAAAGCAAGCAATAGCAAAACTGTAAGGAAAAAGAAAAAAAAATCATCTCCAGTACATGAGACTGTGCCTCGGAAGTTCTAAAGATACGCTCTTTTTAAAATGATTTGTGATATGGCTGTTGAATTGAATTTATGGAATAAGAACATAATATTTCCTAAATAAAGGTAACACACGAAACGTTAGAAAGACCCCCTTTTGGACGTAATATAAAATCTGAAAGCTTTCAGATTTTGTTTATTTAATTCAACTAGATCTTTATATTAACTCTTTATCAAACTATTATGCTTTGAAGGAGATTATAGAAATCGCATTTGATTTTATTACAAATAAGCCATAGGAAATGAATTTTCTGAAGCTTCACTACTACAAAATGGTAGATTTTTTTAAAACAATTTTGTTATAAAAATTATATTTCGGCTGCTTTGTAATACCGAGGCTAGCGGTAATGCTTTTTTTTAAAACATCTACTTGAACTTTCGTCAACTGAGTGTGCCTTACACTTCGTGATAAAAATCATTAAAAATAATTCAAGATTCCTTATTGTTTTATGACTTTTTTCATTTCGCTCTGAAAATGGGAATCTCTTGTACTGTGTAATGAAAGCTTCCGATGTGATTGAAGAAATGCATAATTTATACCGCTTTCGTATTCCTAAAATATTAATTTGGAAACGAAAATGCAAAATTGGGTTTGATAGAATTGCATTTTCTAATCCCATTCTGAAGGGAAGACAGTTTTTTGGGAGGTACCGCCAAGCAAAATTAATGAAAAAGCACAGAAGTAAAAAAACAGGAAAGCAGAAGGGAAAAGGCACACTGTTTAAATCTCATTATACCGCTGCTAGACAAACTCGCCTTTTCGCATTTCGATTCACTTACATCCTCCCCGATGACAAAAGCCATTGCAGCGTCATCTACCGGCAGAAATATTGACATTATGAAAAAGTATTGAATTTTATTTTCGTGCAAGAGCTCTTTAAGTTGAGTGGTTTAGCGCATACTTAACGAATTAACGGAGAGATTTCTAAAAAGTCCCTTTTTGGTGATTGGTTTTCATCGAATCACAGCAGTTAAAATACTGGCATTAACATTTCAGTATTATGACTGCCTTATTCTTAAGGAAGGTTTGTATCAAACTACCATTTAGATTTCTCCTACTTCGTTATTGAATTTACTCCATTTCTACATGACTCTGAAGGTGCTTAAATTGAACATTAAGTATAACAGCATGGCGGTTTGAGCATAGAAAAGTCATTTTCTTCAGGGTTTCCTTTCAGTGTGGAGAGAAGTATAATGAATAGCATAATATTTATACTCGATATGCGCTTTTCGGTCACAAAAATACATAAATATTTTTTTCAGCAATGCTCTGACATTTACATCTATTAAAGAAAGTAACGATTTTATTTCATTTTTATACAATTTTGAGGGATAGACATGCATTACAAATAACAAACAAACAGCGAAATTATCCCATTCAAAGGAAAAGGGCTTCGCTGTTACTTATAAACTGTTACATTTCTCGGTAGAAAAATATTGCAAAGACTTTTCATCGCCTTCTTCAAAATTGTCCGAGAGATTGCAAAGTGGTCGTGGTAACGTCTTTGCTACGTCATGTGCTACTTGGGCTTAAACGGAACCCGGTATTAAGAATGAGATGATAGGAGAAAACCCTGCTATTTGCTCAGAAGAAACTTGACGCAGTCTAATTTATCAAGCTTGATTATTCTTGGCGAAATTCTAGGAACTAACTAATTGAGAAATTATAAAAAATATTAAAAAATAAAGAAATAGCCATATGCTTTTGTCCACGAGAATGAAAGTAGTTGGTTTGATTTGGATTTCGCAAGGCTTGCTAAGGCTATTTGCCAAACGAATATAATTGTAAGAAATAGTACATTGTCTAAGCATCTGTAGTCACGGAGCATCTGATAATTTAACTTAATCCTGAAACGACGAACTTGACAAATTAATATTAACGATCCTGAAATCAGATAGCCCTACTATGCTTTGCTATAATCAAATAAATAAAAACCAAATTCACAACTCAGAAAAACTCTAAGGGAATCTAACTTGCAGCATTTTAAGCTTGTAGAGACATTAGGTATTTTGGGGAAGCAGGCAAGATGAAAAATTAGCAATGTGCCTTCACCGGGAACCGAACCGCGGATTTCTGGAATACCGGACCAGTGTGTAAACCGCTACACCACGAAGGCTCGCCAAGAAGGTGGGAGAAACACCTTATATACACCTCCTTTTTAAAGGACGACTAGTTTTTTTAGGGGACCCAATCGCCAAATCCTGGGTGGGGAGAATCATCATCCACCACCATTTTAGTTCCGGCGCCACTGTAGAGACATTAGGTTAATTGGAGAAGCCGGAGAAATGAAAAATTCGAAACGCCTTCCCCGGGAATCGAACCGCGGACCTCTGGAATACCGACCCACTGTGAAAAATCACTACAGCACGAATGTTCGCTAAGAAGGTGGAAGGAACACCTTATAAGCTTACAAAATATATGAGTTAAGTTTAGTTATCGATATATAAGGAACTTCTGAAAAAAGATTTATTAAATAAACTAAATCTGTAGAGAACATTTCAAATTTGAGAGCATAGATATATAAATCAGCTCATTCAATTGCTAATTATGCTTTCAAATTTAGCAGTTTTACGAACAGATAAAGGTTTAAAATCTCTGAAATTTGGATCTTTATCCACACCTAAGCCAATAATTATATGGTTGAATTATATAGTACATAAATGCTGATAATTTCTGCGTAAATAATATGAGTTTGAAAATTCGATTTGTTAATTTTCATTATTCTCAGCACGACTTAAATCTTAATTGACTTAAATATATCTTAAGATTATAAATCCAGGGTCCAGGAAATCAAGTTTAATAAATCCAGGACTAATTACTTAATTTAATATCCTCATAATTGAAGCTGATTACGTAAAACTCAAAATTAAGTAGTATGACATACACGCGTGAAATGCATATAATTTAATAAAACATTTTTACACGTCGAGAAGATGAAAGAAAAAGAAGAACTTAGAAAAATATAAAATGTAGAATATATTATGTGTTTAAGTAAAATGTTTTAGGAAGAATAATCCGATAATGTGTTTCTTCAGCTGATTATTTTGTAATTTCATTTTAAATTCTGCTGCAGATCATTCCTATGTACTTTGTTATATAACTATTATACCAAAATCTTGATCTTACTTGCTTATTGAATTAGCGAGGAATTAAACGCATATCAGTGTCGCTAATTTAATTTAAGACAGATAAAATTTTAAATTGCAGTTCATGAAGCAAGCACAAGTATCTTAGAGATACACATCAAAACTGAAAATTACAATGAACAGCGGTTTAAAAAAATTTCGAATCTCTAATTATTGCCCGTTTAATGAATGTCGTAATACCGTGAACATGTCAAGTTTCTAAGCAATAAGAGATAAAATTAACACTTAACTGCCACGTCACTCGTATTCAGATAACGGCAAATGTTCTGATCATCGGATAACCACAAATATTCTGATGAGACCGTTTCATCCGAATACGGATGACAGTTCTTGAGTAACTTATTTGAAAAAATAATTGTTAATTCTACGGAAATGATTGCTGCTGATAGCTAAATCCCTATCCGTTCACTAAATTCATTTGTACTTCATTCGGTATCAACTTTTCTTTCTTCCCGAAAACCAATTCTTATATCATATGATCAATAGTGTTGATATCACATTTATTATCACTGCATTTAACAGAATTTGAATCAGAATCTGAAAATATTTTGGGTATAATTATCTTTTTGAAAAATCTCGACTGCTTCTCATCGCTACTATTCGAAATTTTAAAGCCTCGCAACAAGTTTCTTCTTCACTGCTATATAATTAAAAATTACACTTTAATTTTTCCTTCCTTGTACGCAGTAAAGGAAGTATTGCAATCACGGAAAATTCCGGCTATCATATTTCAGCGGAAATACCCATATTGACTGCTTAACGCAACTATCGATCGCAAGTTGAAGATTATCGAAAGCAACTTAACGATGATTTTACGTGGCAACTATGCGTAAGGACGGAATAATGCACTCTTTTTCCCCAAACTGATTATAAAAAATGATTCAGAAGAGTGACGTCAGTACATTAAGTACGCACGTATTTATGTATTCATCTCGCATAACTCAAAAACGATTAGCCTCATAACGATGAAATTTTGTATATAGGATTGCTATAACATGTACCTGTGCACCTCTAATTTTGGTTGCAATCGGCCTCACCAAACGTATATATACTATATCCACTCTGAATTTCGGCTCCATGAGCTCAGTTTTTTCTATTCTTATACGTTGGTAAACTGTGTATTTTTTGCTTTCAAAATAATTGAATTATATTGTTCTTGTCTTCTGGTTAAGGATTTTATGCCTTTAGTTAATCTACGTGCAATAGTTGCAGAATTATTAACAATATAAAAGTTGTTTAAATGCGGCTATGCCTAATATTTTTTACTATAGCAGCCACATTTGTTTACATTTAAAACTTACCATAAAAATGGATTATGTCAGCTTCTGCAGATTCAGTGTCCTTTTTGCCGAGTGGGACCAAAAGTAAACGTTCAGTTTGGTGCATCGAAAAAATGTGATTTCTTGCCCGCTGGCCGAATTATTTTATTTTGCTTAGAAGCTTTAATTGTAAAAAATTGATTTTTTTAATTGTTTTAACTGCATTTGGTGTTTAGTGTTTTTCTGTATTTTACAATATTTAATAAACGAGTTTTGATGTTTTACTTATTTTTATCTTGCCACGGGGTAAGAACTGAATCACCTGGATAAGAAATCTATCTCTAACGAAATTCGGGGAAATAGGTTTAAATGAAATGCAGCAGAAAACGCGTGTAATTTAATATTCTGTACAAGAAAGTCGTGTGGTATCCGCATCAGATTTTTCCGTTAAACATTGCAAAAATTCGTGGCAACATTTTTAACGCAAAAAAATTTCAGCCATTTGTTACTGCAGAAAAACTATTTGGATGAGAAGAAAGGTGTTTCAGGTATTTCAAAAGAGCAGGTTGGGCCTCGACCGATGAGAGAGGGTTAAAGGAAATTGTATGAAAAAAATCTCCTACAGAAAATAAAAATTAAAGCAAAATTATATTTTATGAGTAGGACGATCAGTACGAAATGCTTTGTATAAATTTTGTTAGATATTAATGACACATATTACAGTGTAGTTTTCTTCTCCTTTACGCGGCCCTTCGTAGTATAACTGAAGCACGTCCGACGCGTAATTGGAAGGTCCAGACTTCGAATCCCGGGGAATCCACTGCGTTCTTCAGTTCCCTGCCATCGAATAAATTCTAAATAACTTTGCAATATGTAGTCAGTTGGAGAGTTACAGTAAATAACCGTCGAAAATAAAAGCAAAAGTTTAAAAATTCTTCGGTACAAAATTCTTGGTTTTTAATATTACTAGGTGTAATTAAACACATGTAGATAGTTTTTAAAAAAATCCCAATTACATTAAATATCGTTAGAAATTTTGTACTCAGATATTTTAGTAGAATTATAAGTAAAATTGTTGTATTTTTCTGTGCAATGTAGCGCGAAACAAATTTTAAGAGAAAGCTATATGAAAAGTAACAACACAGAGGCGAGTGCATTTAACATTGAGTAAATGGGTATCTCGATAGGTTGGCGAGATATCGCCAAGCTGACAATGATTTTGGCCAGTTATTTTCTCGCCACGTTTGGCAAGGAGTCGCAAAAAGTCGCCAAATTTGGCGACATTTTTGGTCTGGTCCCTGTGTTACCGCAATATGTATTGAAATTGAATAAACGTAATTAAACACTATGTTCGCTGAACATAATTCTATCATCTTATATCTTTTCACTAATTTCGAGAAACGGAATGCACTAGAAATATCTCGCGACTGGCTGAAAGCTGTAAAAGGCCAGAGAGAGGGGTTCTCAGGTCAGTTGCTTAGTTATTGTTGTTGCGGTTTGTTTAGTTCCGCCTGAACTCAGATATTCGATTTAGCTTTCTTTTTACATGCGCTTTGCATTGCGGTGTGTTTAATGTTCTTAGCAGTTTGAAATGTAAGTACTGATTCTACTGTGTGATACTGTGTGTGCTAGCAAGCCGGCATCTACCATCAGACGATATCGCTTCAAGAATTGTCATCGTATCGTCCAAGCCTTTGGTGGCAGTTGTTGGACCGGTTTTTTTCCTCTTCTGCTGCTGGCGTTCGGGGGTGTAGGACGGGCTTCGGTCTGTCCTCTCCCTGGCCGAAATATGATGTGCCATTTTTTTCCTGCTGCTTTTTGCTGCTCCTTCAATGCTGTCTGCCATAGATGAAAATCCTTTTAGTGAGATTTTTACATGAAGATTCAAGAAAATAATTACTCCTGTTTCCTGTACAACATTGCAGAAAATAATTTTTTTTGAGCTTCTTCCTCCTTTCCAGAACTCTTCGCGCGCACGTGTTTGTGAGATTTCAAACTTCCTGATTTAAAGAAGGAAATGCAGAAATACCAGGATTGATCAAGCATGCTTAATGACTACCATCAAATTTTGATTGTTCCTTTTACACCAAGACTTTGTTTCGAGCGGATGAAGAAAGATTGACTTTATTCTGAGTGCAACGTTAATTCTGGTGATGCGCATCACTCGTGCTTGATGTTCAAATTTATTCGTCTTTATTTATATTAATACTTAATTCAATATCAAAGATGAAGAATAAAATATAATTGATTTGGTAACATACAGTTGTCATACTTTGGGGTAAGTACTTTATTTTGCTGTCCTCTGTGGGTCACATATTTTATCCCTGTCATTCGGGTTATTGCGGAAACAACGTGATGTACTCTTAATCATTGTTATAATTTCATCGCTAATAATTACATAAGAAATTAAAAAAAATACAAATATTTTCACTACATATAGCTCTTCTTAATTAATATTTTCACCACATATGGTGCCAGAATATTTTTACTGCATATCTATTCTCAATAATATTTTTTACAACATATAAGGTGCCGTAACATTATTTTTACTACATATACCATTAATATTTTACTACACTGTGAACACTTGTACGGATATTTCTGTGTAAAATTCTGGAGTTCTGAAATTTTTCTTTTGATAAAAATTAATGTTTATTAACCTATTATCGGACTTATGCATTCAGTTATTACAAGCCCGTACACACGCAATAGTATAGTAAAATTCAACTCCATGTATCTACATAAAATGCAGAACATTTTATTCATAAGAGAGCCTGCAAAATGCTTCCAAATAAAAATTTTAAAATAAGTTAGCAATAAGCATGAACAGTATTTCACGATCCGGGAAGTGATGTCAGCAACAGTAATGAGTTTTAGAAGGGAATGTCATAATGTAGATAGATGTTCGAATTGTTTCCTAGGAGAAATGTATTTTTTGATGCCTGTATTCATATATGTATGAAGACAAAAACGAGGTAGGTAAAAGCAACAAGGAAATGTTATTTTTAGCTTCAGCTTCAGTTATTATTATCCTGGAAATGTAGTCTGCCACGTTTTATTTATAGACTGGCCATAGGACAGTTGATTACGAAATAATCATGTATTTTCCTGACTATCTCGTTTTGATATTGTAGCACAATTTAATTAGAGGAGACTGTTCAAATAAGATATCTGTATTACTAAGAACCTATAACAAAAATGCGAAGGTTCGTAGATCTTGCTTACTGCTGTTAACTTCTAGCATACGGAAGTAGTATCTAATCTCCTGCGTGTACTTCCGAACAAAAATGCAAGATGAATTATTTTGCTGTGTGAAATATGCCAAACTATGCTTTAATATAAACGTAAAAAATAATATTTAAATAACAATAATTTATATCTTTAACCTTTCTGTTATTCCGATATTCTCCGCTGCATAAATACGAGGTGTGACCAAAAAAAGAAAGAAAGAAGTGTGTAGCTTGAAAACAGAGCGGAGTTGGCAAAAACTGTTTTGGTGACGTCATGCCACACACCTCCAAATATGCGGCAACCCGAAAGTCCTCTCGAGAGTTTGCTGGTAGGGAAAGAGGGGTGGGAAACCCTCTGATCCGTTCCTCCGCGGTGCTCTCCATCAAAATTATGGACAGAACTGACCTAAATCGCACTTTAACCTGTAAGGTGTGACCTCACCAAGGTTGTTGCCAATGACAGGCATATCTTGCGCTCCTTGCCACGAGGAATTTCGTCGACTTGGGCTGACTATACGTCAGCCAAGTGAGAATTAGTCAACAACAACAACAAAGAGTTTTTGGTGAGAGTGCGACTTTGCAATGAGTGCGATGGCATGACTCCATCCCAATGCTATCGAAAACGCTTTGGAGGTTGGAATCTGAAGGTATCGTACCCATCTTCTCCTAACATCAACTTTTGGTTCGAGATTCGTCGAATTTCAAATGCCCCGTAGGCGAAAGACACTTTTGCACCAATAAGGAAAGGTCGGTCAAATGGAATAGTAACATTTATGCTGCCGATATGCCAAAATACGACTACCGATATGCGACATCTTTTAGCCGCTGCCGTTGGATTCGATTTATCACAGTTTTATGAAGGACTTCCCTGGAGATGTATCTGAAGCTTTCGTTTCTTCCTCTTTCCTTAATACGGAATACCTACCACCACCGAACAGAACAGCGCTGCAAAGATGCTTATACGTTTGTAAACATTCAGATTTTCCATGCGCTTTGAACCCTAGTCCATCATTATGTAAGTCATCTCCGCTGCCATATCCACTGCTAGCATTTTATTCAGTTCAGCTGTGATCGTATGCATACTCAGTTCGCAGAAAGGACTTCGGTTAAAACTATTCAGGAAATCACGATCATAATATCCTTCGTCATATTAATTATATTAGCGATGTTTTTCTAATAGCACATGAACACTATGTCACGTTAGTGTCACTTTTGTCGGTAAATTAGGATTCGGACGTATTTTGGTTATTCAAAATAACTTAAATCTACGATTTATAAACTCATCCAATGGTAGTTGAGTTTCGATTGCTTTTCTATGAAGTTTTCCAATTTCTCAAATCTCATGTTCTGTATAATTTTTTCACTACCAAAGTAAACCATTAAATTAAGTTCAATAAATTTATTGTCTCCGGAATTGTTTTAGAGTACCGAACAGTCTGTGATAACATGACTGCTTAAAAATAAATTATCATATTTTTGTCATAGTTGGACAGTTTCAAATCGCATGTTCAGAGAAGATATAAAGCATTAGAAACATGTCCTTTAAATAGCTATGATATACGGCGATTTATTATATAGTATCCCGGAAGAGAGAGATGCCCCATGAAGAACTTTCAAAGGAAACTGTGTCGTATCTATGCTACACTTGGGCAAAGCCGCCCAACCGGTACAGTGGTTAGCGGCACTAACTGCTGAAGGGCTCGAATTCGAATTCCGGAGAAGGCATGGATGTTTGTAAACGTATAGTGTCCGTCCGAATGGGGGCACTCTAAATATGCGGCGAGCCGAAAGTCCTCTGGAGAGGTTGATGGTAGGGAAAGAGGGGTGGGAGTCGCTCGGACCAGTCCCCCTCCCGGAGTACGAAGTTGGGGTGGAGAGAAGTTGAGCTAAATCGCACTGTCATCTGTAATGTGCTCAACGACAAATGTAAACTTACTCTCCTTGCTACGAGGAATTTCGTGGGCTTGGGTTGACTATAGGTCAGACACGCAAGCATTAGCAACAACAGTAACAACTACTTGGGGAAAACGACGAAAACGCTTATGCAGCGAGACCATTTGTCGGGTACAGGGTTTGTCTCCAAACCCTGTACTAGACTACCATTGTTCAGTGAATTTGCCATTCAGCAGGTGTTAGGCCATGGTAAACGTATTCCTTCACAATTTAGGAATGTATGCACAATTAATATAAATCTAGGGTTATAAAATAGTAAACTTTACGTATCCACTCAGAAATATTGCATGATCTGTATCCCATTATGCATCCCAACAGCACTACTTTTTAAAAAAAATGTAATAATTTTTAAAAAAATCTGAAAGCTTTCAGATTTTATATCACGCCAAAGTGAAGTTTTTTTAACGTTTTGTGTGTTACCTTTATTTATTAAATATCACGTTCTTAGCACTTAACTATAAAATTCAATTCAACAGCAATATCGCAAAATAATTTTAAAATGAGCATATCTTTAGAATTTCCGATACACAATCTCGCGCGCTGGAGATAAATTTTTTTTTTTTTTTCGATATAGTGTTTCCACAGCTCGCTTTGAAATCTTTGAGTTTGTTGATAAAAAATTTATTAAAGATTTACAAAATATGAAATCGATAATAAAACAAATGCCAAATTTGGGCATCCAGATGCCCATATCCGGTGGAAGATTACGTTATTCAAAATTTGATGGCTCTAGATACCGTTGTTTTATCACAATGCGAGAAACATTCATACATTCATGCAGATTATTCATTATTTAATTTCTGTAAATATAATACAGAGCGATAATATTTCGTGGCAACAATTTGAAAATGTCGACCGACATTTACAGTGAACCAACGTAAAATGCCAAAACGAAATTAATAGCCCTTCTGGGTTAACGCCCTTTGGGCTAAAAAAAAGTACACTTTGAACTATTGCGAAGACAGTCAGTCATTGATGAGAAATTACTTTTGATAGTAAATTTATCGATGTTTATGACATTCAGTCAGAATATGCTGTTTCGTAAAATTTGCAGTTGTTCACTACCATTTCAGTTTTGACAATTTAGAATATTTTAGTGAATATTCTGTGCTGTTTCATGAACATTATGGCATCATTATGAAACTTTGAACGTATCATCTAATTTTCAATATATGTATGAAGAATTACGTTAAACTTTAATTACTTAACTTGCAGAGCATCCATTGCAAATATTTACATCTTGTCACGTGTCAAATACTCATATAGAAAATTTATGACTGTCTTACAGGAAGCTTGATAACTACAAACTATATTTCATTAAATATTAATCATGAGAATGTACTAACAGCTACAAAGTGTCTGAAAACAAATTCGGAAATTTATGCGGAAGTTAGGTTATTTAAAGAAGGCGAAGCAGATGAAGGCTGTCTGCCTCAGGCCAGAAAAACTTGGATGAAAACTTGTTTATTTTTCCGTTTATGAAGATTGCTTCATTTTTAAAAGATGATCGACACCATATATATTTTATCCAGCATTTTACCTGGGTCTTGTTAGGCAAATTGGGAAATTAATATTAAGATATGCTTTGTGCTTTAGTGTGTTAAATACGAAATGCTTATCACATTTGCGGAGAAAATGGACAAAAATAAACATAATTAATGATTTCATGGGCTGGCTAGAGTTCTATTAACACATGTTGCTGTATGTTACACGGATGTATAGATGGCGAAATCATATGTATGAATTCATTTACAGTTATTCATGGAATCACTACAATTCACTTGTCGGATTAAACGAATACACATCTAAATGCCAATTTCTGTAATGATTGAAATTTAAACCCTTAAGATGAGACTCTTTTCTTTTAACTCTTTTTCAGAGTCATTCTAATGTTTATAATGAAACAATAAAATGAATGATTTAGAATCAAGCAAATAAAAAAACGGGTTTAAAATTTATAATTTTGTTGCGGAAGAGTTAGAACAAATTTATGCGTCCAGTTTTAGAGATTGCTTGTACAGAGAATGCAGAAACCCTGATTATGGTTGAAAGGAGTAATGAGGAAAAAATACATTCGTAATACTGGTATTCGTTTTTCAATTAAATAACTTACAAGAAGGAATAACATTTTATTTATTAACATTCTTAGGATTGAGGTCTAGAGACCTGGCTGGTCAATCCATCTGACGAATATCCTCACTCTCGAGAAATTCGTCGAACAGAAGAGCTTTATAGGCCTTGCGTTATCATCTTGTAAGATGACCTCGGGGCCCACTGTACCCCGGAAAAGGCAAACATAGGGCTCCAAGACCTCATCCTTATACCTCACATCACTCACACAGCCTCTGTCAAAGACGTGGAGAGGTGTGCGGCCATCCAACATGATGCCTGCCCAGACCATTACACCGCCACCGCCATAATTGTTGATTTCGCGGACATTAGAGGGTAGGTAGCAGGTCCCTGGCTCTCTCCATATGAAAGTACGGCGAGAATCGGTGTTTAGACTAAAGCGGGACTCGTCGGTGAACAGGACGGTTGCCCATTGCTCCATACTCGAATCACTATGCTGCCTGCACCATGCTAATCGGACTCTCCTGTCCGTAGACGTGAGCGGGACGCAAACAGCCGGTCTTCTTGCAAACAACCCTCTTTCATTCAGTCTTTCGGGAACAGTCACCCTTGTTACATGGGTTCCTGTGGCTGCATACGGGTCCCGAGAGAGCTGAGAAGCTGTAGCCCTTCTGTTACGCCTCGCTAAAATGGACAAATATGGATCTTCTCTGGCCGTCGTGGCTCTTGGAAAACCTTGCCCAGGCTTTCTATCGATGAGTTTCCAGTATCGTGGAACTGTTTCCATAGGTTACACACGATGCTGGGCGTTAAATTAAACTCTTTGCATATCTGAACTTGCGATTGGCCTGCCTCTACCTTTCCCAAAATCCACCTCATTCCATAATCTAAACGTTGCTTGTTACTCATTTTTACTGTTACGATGTGAATTTATCCGAATGCTGTAAGATAACACCAAGAAATTCGCCGAGGTGTGCTAGCGAACGCAATTCATCTTACCCTCCACGCACTATAAAGCCTGTTTTTCTGCTGTCTCCGCTTACACAAACGAGTACGCTTAAGGATTTGCCGTACAAAATTTGCATTTTTATCTAGAAGCAGTGGTTTTTCGTTCAGTTCAGTTCATTTTATACAATTCTATAAAATATGCAAATTCTCTTAATTTATTTTACCAGTGTAATTAAAATTAATATTATTACTGCATGTGCTCAAATGTGGGAAAACGCATCAGATATGTGCAGTAAAGCATTTGAAAAACATGCTTAAATAAATTTTACTCTGTAGATATTTTCTTCATTTTATTTCAAGGATTGCTATTCAGAACATTAAAGTATCTGTGTTGTAACACAATTTCAACTCACGTACAGAAATCATCATGAATTCATTTCTTTTATTCTGGTACGGTACATAAAATTGCATTTTGTTTTGCATAGAAGGCCGTTTTATATCTGCATTTGTAATAGACTTCAAAGCGGGTTTCTTCCTTATTAAATCATCCAGATCTTACCTATTCCAAATACAAGGACATTTTATTGTTATTTTCCTTTGAAAACAGAGAAGGAAAATTTGAATTTCTTTATTATCTCCTTTTTTTTACATCATTCCTAAAATAAAACAATTTGAGCATCTTCATTTGTTATCTTTCTGAGATAAGTAAGTAAGTAAGATTTTGGACTGATTACAAAACATGCATGACCTTTTAGAAAGTTGGTTCTCCGTTTACAAATGAAGTCGGTTATGCCGCTGACAATTACCTATTTTTAACTCCTTGTCTCAACTGAATTTCACCTTGCCTTTTTCTGCGTCATACCGGAAATGACATAGTTTTACGAAGATTATCAAAAGAAAAAAGGGAAAAGGAGGAGTTTGAGAGACAGAAACAATTAGAACTTTTTTAACAAGGATATGATACAACAAAGTTACATTTTGTTTAAGTTTCACAAAATTGGAAAGAAGACAGTACGCAGTATGTTCTGTACATCAAATGTACGTCAAAAAATCGACCTCTTATATAACATGTTATCTGACGCTTTTACTTGGAAATTTGCTAATGCTGACGCATTTTCTTTTAACTGAGAAAAAGATGTGAGGGTGCAGCAGTATCTTGATCTTAAAAAACATATAACTGGACGTATATTTACATCCTAAAAAATAAGACTTTGAAATAAGGTATCTATAATTTTTCTATAGTTTTGATAGCAAAATATGTTGTCTATAGGCCATAAATCATTATTTCTCTCAGTCAAGTTTTATTTCATTTTTTACTTTCATAAATTTGTAAACCCTAACTTTCCGTAATCGCAAGAATGAAACTCTACTCCTTTCACAGTCAAAATGGGACAATATCAGTGTTAGCTTAATTTGTTTATAATATATCCCCGGACAAATGTTCATGGTGGTTAACTAGCTCAAAGTTTTAGAGATTGTAAAAATGAAATGATATTAAAATGTTGCCAACTTCTGGATCCCTATCACCTATTTTTTCTCTAGATATGTACACCTTGCACAAACCAATGGAACAGCTCTATATCTCCTGTTCTACTGGAGCGCTTGTCGAAATTTAACTTGCGTTTTCCATGCCTCGAAAGTGTGATTTAGGATATATATTAGTTTTATATATAACATTGTTCTGACATAGATATTTTCACACAGAAGCGGACTTCTTCTGGAATGACATGCCAGTCTTTTGACATATTTCGATTTTTCAACTCAAATTACGCCAAATTGCCAAGTTTTGTAAAAATCGCTAGAGTCATTTTTAAAAAATTAACTCCTAAAATTTTAGCTCCTCCGTGGTAATTGAATTTGGTATATATTTCTTAATATCTCTTTTTTCATTAAACTTATTTGATTCTTTATTTCACATTTGAAAATTTAGGTTCACTCCAAAAAAAACTTGCCCAATTTTTATCATTTATTTCTAAAAATTTTTCGAAAAATATTTTAAATTATAACCTACAAAATTTTGGCCATCACCTTAAAGTAGTTTTTTGTGTAGTAAAGTTTAAAGTAGATGTATTTCTAAGCATACCTGCAAAACGTTTTTTATTCAAAATTTCCTAAGATATACGTGATTTTACACATTGGCGATTTTAAAATTTGGCATATTTGTTATCAGCGATAATAGTGAAAATGTGATTTACGCACTTTGTTAAAATTATTTGAAAGTATGAACGGTGACCTTTTTCCGCTTGCCTGCAATGAAAAAGAAGGATAGGACAATAGGTTGCTAAAAATAAAAAGTTCGTCAAAGGAATTATTCGTGGCGCAAACTGAAAAAAGTGCACCGAGATAAATTTTTAAATTTCTCACCAAAAATTACACCATTTAATATTGGTGTGTTGATGTATAATTTGAGTCGTAGAATCGAAATCTGGAAAATAATTGGTATGTTATTTCAGAAAAGGTCTCATTTTATGTCAAAATCCTGTTAGAATAATGCTATATATAAATCTAATATATATCCTAAGTCGCGCTTTCGAGACATGGAAAACGCAATATTTTATCAGAATAATCGGGGGATAATGGAATTTTGTTTGGCGAAGTAAAAAAATAGTTCCAAAATGTGCCGATAGATGGCGCTATTACGGGTACGTTCTAAATGGATTCGTTAAACACAGGATTGTTGTTAGCCGAAAGGAAACAGTAAACTCCAAGGGTTTACGACAGAAGAAAAGACATGTTCATAGCGAACAGTTTAAACAATACGTATTTACAGCGAAAACATTGATAGTGACAAGAAAAAAAGTGGAGGTTCATGAAACAAACACCTTACGGATGATTAACGCATACGTTGTTCGATATGGCGTCGGCCTTTTTCCGCTACTAGTTGGAAGCGCAAAAAGGCATGTTCCACAACAGTTCGGAGGGTATCTGTGCTGATGTTATGAATGTGGTGCGCGATGCTAGGACTTCAAGTCGGCCAGATTCCCAATCCACCCACTGTAAACAACAGCCTTAAGGTTGTTTCACAAAGCCAAACTTCACACGGGTTTAGTCGGGGGAAAATGGCGGCTTACGATTTTATGAACGATCAGCAACTGCTTCACACAAGTAGCAATGTCCGGAGGAGCGCCATCTTGCATGAATATCGCGCAGTCCACACACTGACGCTGCTGAATTGCCGTTAGGACATGGTTAAGCAAATCTGCTTTATACTGCTTGACAACAACTATACAGTTAACGTAATCCTCAAGTGTGATCTCGAAGAACGGACCGACGACAAACGCTGCCATTATTTTGCACCACACAGTGACCGTTTTACACTGAAGAAATAATGGCTGTAGCGGAAACGGAACATTTGGTGGTAGAACAACTTTAAATCTATCAGTACGAAACGCCTTTGTTGCTTAAGAGATTCAGTGATTGATTAATAAGGATGTAACCTATTTGAATTTAGCTCCATAAAATTCTCTACGTCAAATTTCGGATGGACTATCCTATATCGAGCTCACCGCCATTACCGCAAGCGGCTGGTGTCAATACGATGCGACTGGTGAAAATGCAGTTAGTCGTGAGGATTATCCATGAAACTTGTAAGGAAGCATTCAGACGATAATTTAATAACTACTGTAACTACTCTTACAGACATATTGTGTAAATGCCTTAGTTTTCTTCACCTCTAAGACACAGTCAATCAGTAAAGGTATTCGGATGTGTGATTGTGCGAAATCTTATGGAAACGGTTGAAGGCATATGGAGTTCATTGTTTGCTTCGCTGTTCTCGGTCAGTTCTTATACCAGTTTTATGTACCACACAATATCTCAGTATAGTAGTTACCATGATGTAGAAAACAACCTAGCAATAGAATATCGGCTCATGAAGTCGCAATAGCAATACCATTGTCAGAACGCAGCCTACGGAATAATTAGGTCCACTACGGCTGAGTTGCTAAAAACACAGGAAGCTAGTAATACATAGCAAGCTTTATTTCTTCGCTGTCTGTATGAGGTTTTCTTAATTTTTTTCTAATACATGATTTGAATATGAATTAGTTTCCTGTACCGTTTCCTCTGTGAAAGCATCCTTCTTTTGGCAGATAGCTCCGTGATTTTTTCAGTTAAATCTGATAACCAACCATACAGCCTCGAATTAAGCAAAAACCAATATTTAAGCAAGCCTTAGAGAATCAGCTTTCTACAATTTAACTCAGAATGAAATCTCGAAAAAGATCCAAAAAGCAGTTTCGGGTAAAACCAGCATATAGCAAAATAAATCTTTTTGGTATGATGCCGAAAATGTCTTTTCACTTAGAGACCTTTAAAGTTGTTTCTTAAAGATATTTAATTTGTTTTTCTTGAAGATTTGCATTTTAAACTACGCACTGAAATTGAATAAAATGCACTTAAATAAGTAACAGGAACGAAAGGATATGTAATGCAATAATCCAATAATCTTTCTGGAGAGATAGGCTAATCATCTTAAGAGATTACATTGTCGTTGTGGTTAATTTTCTATTCACAGTTAATTAAACACAGAGTTACTTGTCCGATACTTTATTAAGAGAACTTCTTATGAACTGTACAGAAAACTTTAAAAATTCTAAAAAATAGAAAATGCATTTTAAAAATATATTAATGAGTTAAATGACAATACTGAAGATGAGAAATTATTTAATCATTAAAACTATGTTAATAAAATATATGTAACTAATTAATAAAATATATTATTTAGTTAAATAACAGTACATTTTTTAATCGTCAAAACTAAATTAATAAACTATATTAACTACTTCAATAACACTACTGAAGATGAGAAGTATTTTAATCATTAAAACTAAGTTAACGAAATATATTTAACTAATTAATGAAACATATTGATTAGTTAAATAACGGTAAATGTTTTAATCATTAAAACTAAGTTAATACAATATATGTATCTAATTAATAAAATATATTAATTAATTAATACCAGAAATGAAGATGAGAAATTTTTTAATCATTAAAACTAAATGCTTGTTTTTGGCATTTCTTGTATTTCTTTCCGCATGTACTAGAAAAAGGGATCTTCACAGAGTTATTGATTCAGAGGTTATTGAAAAAGAACAACAAAGTATCATCACACTAAAAAAAATTCATGAAAAATATAAACATCATTGGTGATATATCTAGGAAGTCCGAGAAATGACAAAGCTTTTCGGTAATGAAGGTTATGTGGCCTGATATATTTGCTAAAATTAAGAATAAAATATATTTGCTAAAATTAAGAATAAAATATATTTGCTAAAATTAAGAATAAAATATCGGTGGCATTATGACAATCCTACGTAGTGGCTTTAAGGTAATTTGAGAATACAATCTCTTAGGAGCCTATCGTCTGCTGCATAAATATTCAGATGAGAATCTTCATTCCTATCAAAGAATGTCAGTTATACTGAAAACAACTGCATTGTGAAAGGGCAGTCTTTACTTCAGAAAACTTCAAATGTATAAATCTTACATATTGATGAAAAAAATTAAGACGAATAAAATTGTACCATATAAAGATGATGTAGAATCTTATATACGTTAAAATGGTTACTCATTGTATGCCACAACTATTTAAGTTTTATATAATAAAAGGTTTGAAACCAGAGGAAAAAAATATATTGTTTTAACTCTCAGCTACACATACAGAATTTGATAGTTTTTAGCAAATGGTGCATGGTTGCTGCCGTAGGATATATTACGTATTTCCGTTATATTACGGACTACCATTTTGTTTTCAATGTAAAATAATCCTCCTTTTTAGCTTTTAGTACTTTAGAAACTGATTTTAAAACATGGTTAGGAAGGCAAAAACCATAATTTTGTAGAAATAGCATACTCTAACATAATTAATTTTCATTAAATGGAAATTATTTTAGAAGGAGAACGCGGAACTCAGGTAATTTAAGAAATAATGAGATATTAACAGATAGAGTTTTAACTGAAAGCAATAACTTTACTAAAACAGTATTTTACCTAAAAGCAATTTTACAGGTAAAAATGAAAACAATTTCTAACCTTAAAGGTAAAAAATTATTGCACGGATTGTGAAAGCAAAATCTTGAAAGAAGAGTTCTAATCCAGCGAGGAAATGTTTTCGAAGCATTCGATACAAAAATGAGAAAAAAAATCGCGACGCCAGAAAATGAAATGGTACTTATTCTATTGACATAACAGATTACAGAAATATACTGTGCGTACGAAAACAAGGGAAGAAATAAAACGTGAGGTACTATAAATATGTTAGAAGAGGAAGAGTCTCTACAGCAGAAGACCGAAAGGTTATCGGACAATGTGCATTAAAGAAAATAAGGATTATTTTGGGTATATATATAGAGAGAGAATCAGTGATCACAAGACTTGGGGAAAAGTTATTAAAAGAGTTCCAATTCTAATGAAAGACCATTAATTGACAAAATAAATATTTGTGGCCTCTACAGCTTTCAAAATCGACGGTTTATTTTGTTTAATACGAAATCCATTGAAATATCACTTTATAGACGAAAAGCAATTTATACGAAAACAAAGCACTATTATATTTTATGGCAGTTGTTAATATTTACACACATCCCCTTCATTAAATCTTTAGAACCTGTTCTGACATGCCAAAACAGAGTTGATATAGGTTACATTCCAAAACTGAAGCAGAGCTGCAAAAACTTATCAAAGATCATCAGTTTAAATAAAATATATGTGGAATTGTACTGTAATATACAAGGCTAATGTGCTGTAATACATATACCGAAAGGCCATTATATTATGCTCACCCTGTTAATAACATGTAGGACTATCTTTAGCCCTGAAAACTGCCGTGGCATTGACTCCATAAGGTGCTCATAAATAGTTTGAGGTACCTGGTACCAAGCGCTCACCAACTGGTCCTGCAATTCCCGCACATTTCGAGGGTGTAATCTGGCAGTACGACTTTGGTTTTCCAGGTTGGACCACAAATGCTCAATTGGATTAATGTCAGGTGAATTTAGAGGCCAACACATAACTTGAAAGTCACTGAAATGTTCCTCTAACCATTCCCTGACGATTCGACCTTTAGGACATGGTGCATTATCCTGTTGGTAAACACCATTTCCCGCCAGAAATACTGTTGTCATGAATGAGGAATCTGGTCTGCAACGATGTTCACGTAGCGCACAGACGTCAGGGATTGTTCTATGGGGATTATGGGTCCTAATGTGCTCCATGGAAACATTGCCCACATCGTAATACCCCCAAAACCGGCTTGTGTCCGTCCAAATGTGTATTCGGGACCTATGTTTTCGTTTGCAAATCGGCGTATGTAACGGGCCAGAAAACTTGATTAGTCGGATAAGAAAATTGATTCCATTCTTCTAATGCCCAATTCTGATGTTTCTTCGCACACTGAAGACGCAGCTGGCGATGACGTGCCGCCAGTTCAGAGACATGCTTCGGCCTCCGGTTGCGTAGGCCCATACGCAGCAATGTACGCTGCACAGTGTGTTGAGAAACGCTATCTGGATCGCTACTGTTGTAGCTGGTGGTGATTTTGGCTATTGTAGCTTTTCGGTCACGACGAACAATGCGTAGTAGTCTCCGCTCTTTTCTAGAATCAATGCACCGTCATATTGCACGTGATAATGGGAGAAATTTGCTATTTAACATTTTAATTACTCACTAACGTTCTTTAAACAATAGATGAAGATGGCGAAGCGAGAGAAGTGGCTTCCTCAAGCAGCCCTAAGGTAAGGAAACATTATGCATACTATTGCGCTCATATTTATTAGCTGGTGGTTCCAATTAAGTTTAATAATTTATTCCATATTTTTATTTTACATATACAGGTATAGTGAGTTAGATAAAAATAGTTAGGGAATATTTTAAAAGCACTCATATAGGAAACGAACAATATAGTTTCCATAACTCAAAACGGTAATTTATTTTTAAACTTTATATTGAAGCCATAAAAAATAATATAAAAAATAAACACCTGAAAAATTTATAAGGTATTTTTTCTCTCCTTCCAGCATGCCTTCGTGGTGTAACTGTAAAGGACTCGGCTCGTATGCGGGAGGTCCGGGTTCAAATCTCGGCAATAGCATTGCTCATTTTTCACATCTTCCTCTTCAAAAAATCACTAATACATCTACAGTGGCGCCTGAACAAAAAAGGTGGGGGCAATATTCGTCACTACCAGGATTTGGCTATTGGGTCCCCTAATCCTCAGTCACCCTTTAAAAGTGGGATTATATAAAGTATTTTCTCCACCCTTCCACGATGCTTTCGTGCTGTAACGGTAGCACACTCGGCTCGTATTCGAGAGGTCACGTTTCGGGTCCCGATGAGGGCATTGCTCATTTTTCACATCTCCTAGACATAAAATAACCTAATGACTCTTTAAATTGAGAGCGTAATTCTAAAAGTCAGTAATTTAAAGGGCGTTTACAAAATTAATTCAGTGAAGTTCGTTCTCAAGAAGATCGAAGTCTAAAATTTATAAGCCATTTGTCTTATATTATGTCTAGATAAGTCTTATAAACATATTTTAAATTAATGACCTTTAGTATTAAGCTATTAATTCTTCATTTTGCTATTTGTTAAAATTACTTTTTATGGATTTAACATAAAATTTCAAATTAAATTACCATTTTGAGTGTCGGAAGCAACATTATTTGTTTTCGGGTTTGATTTGCATAGGAGCGTTTCACAAATTGATTTGTATAGCAGTTCTATTCTGCAAAATTATTTTGTTTTGTCGGAAAATTAATTTATTTATTACAGTTATTATTTAAATTTTAATTACGAATTTTTTAATAGGTATATAAATACTTCTGTTTTTTCGTTACTTTAATTTCTTTTACGGCAACTTTCTCTCCCTGTGTATCTATAGCAGAACATACATATCGATTGCAAAATGTTGCTGTTTTATGCAGGAGGTTTTGCAATGTTAAAACATTCGGGAAACCATATTCTGAAGAAATACAATTCGCATATTCTGAAGCAAATTTTGAATAAATAAATGAGATGTATATTCACCCGCAGTTTGTATGAGAGTCAGAAAGATGTTCACACACAAAATAATGAAGAGACATTTACAAGCAGCGAATAACGAAACCATTCATGAAACAACAAACTTTATTGCTTTTTATTATTTGCAAGCTTATCATTTTTATTTGCGTATTGTTATTTTAAGCTAAGTCACAACTTGCTTCGTTGGGAAATCTACATAATTCAGCTTACTTCGTTGTGAAAATAAATCACATTTACCCAATATTTCGTTCTTACTTATATTGCATTTCACTTGATGAAATGCTTTACGGTAATTTAGCTCAGTGAACAAATTTTCTATATATTTTCTAGTTTCTTGTTTTCCTTTTCTTCTGGTAATATTTATCTACCACGACAGAAATTTCGCTAGAATACATTTTGAAGAGGTAAGCTACATCCATATACGTAGATATTCTTCAGGGGTATGTGAAAATATAGTCTGAAAGAGAAGATAGAAGTCTGTATTCATCAATGCAAGATCTGACGTGTAGGGCCAAAAAATAAATAAATAAAGCAAAAATATAAAAAAGTTCGCTTCGATTTCTCCTTGCGAAGAATTTCAATGAGGTTTAAAATCGATCATAAGGAGAAATTTGGGATTTCTGCGTTTCGCACGAACTTCTTTTCAAACGGGAAATGTCAGGTGGAATCCTTTTGAAATGCTTGTGTAAATATTGTACATTGTTTGCGTCATTTTTTTCTCTTCTGCTTGGATGCCTGAAAAAAAACGAGAAGATGAATTTTGATTCTTATAACAAATTCTTCCTCAGGCAAGTATTTCTTTGTTCGTCTTTTTCAGTAAAAATAAAAATCATTCGTTTAAAATGTCTGACTTTTCATGTTTGAAGTATAATGCATACGTAAATGAAGGAATACCCAGTTTGACCTCGACGTTTAAGTAAATGTATGCAGCAGTAATAAAAGCATTTCATTGAAGTACAGAAAATACAATGGGATGTTCATAAGTTAGCCTAGCTATATAAGTGTTCAATGCAATGAAATTCGGAATAAAATAATGATACTAGCGGGCAACCCCGCCAGATGAGCAGTCTGCAGCCAAAATAAAATTTATAAGTTCTACGTACACCTGAAAAGAAAATGTGTAAAACCTTTAATTAACAATGAAATCAGTTCATTTCGTATAAGCAACAACGAATTCGTAAATAATTTTGGGGGGTAAAAGTTCAGAATTGGCTGCCTTTTGTTTTTTTGGCGATTCGGTTTTGACGCCAACCTGGGCGCAAAGAAGGCACAATTTCAAGATGGCCGCTAAACAAAATCAAAATAAGAAGTCAAAGAATTTCACAAACTCTGTGACCATATACGCATCGATCTGTTTTCACTTAATAAAATCAGAAAGCTGAAACAAAGTTAAAAAGTATCATGGTAACCAGAAATGGGATTTCATCGCCAAAATGAGCAAAATTTTGCGTTAATCGAAGGGTTAATCGAAGGGGCAATATAATCTCCTTCGAGCGCAATATGTTTCGGAACATGTTCAGGCACATTGAGCCTGAGAGCCACTTCTTGATTTACTAAACACTTTTATATGTAAAAAAGTTTTTCTTGCACAAATCAAATGCTACCCATGATTATTAAACTTCCACAAGTTATAAAAATACTTTTAAGGAACAATAAACAATTTTAATAGTCTTAAAAGAAAACCATTTATATTAAATAAATTTTGTAAAATAATATTTTATAAAGTTGTTGTACAAGACTAATTATGGTTTTAAATTTAATTAAAACTAAAACATAATTATAATCGCTCATTCATGTGATTCATTAGGAGATATCTGTTCTTCTCCTTTCTTAGAGGACGGAGGACAGATGAAAACAGCATATAAGAGGCAGGTTGCTGTGTGACACTTTTCGCACTCATATTAGCCTAATCTTATCTTAGGAGTTTCCAAATAGCATGTTTCACATTTGCGTCTTTTTGGAGGTATCTGTGGCTCATTGTAATTTTCAGGTTGTTGTTTTTGGTTGGAGCGTATCTCTTTAATTTTTGGTGTAAGTCTACTGGTATCCAAACAGACTTCAGACTTCGTTGAGCAAGTTGTCCAAGTTCATTATACAGTTGTTCTATGAACAACTTTACTTTAAGAGCTGTGTGCCCATTATCTACATGTATGACCTGGGAATTGATTAAGTCTTTAACATTGTAAAAACGATTACCATGGGCCACCGTTTTACGTTCAGGGACACATTATACGAACCGCACATTTTATCTAGAATACCTAGTCCTAACCTGATTTCATTGTAGAAGCTGATTATTTTTTACTTCTGTTTTTCGCAGTGGGAAGCTCAAAAGCTTGATGATATAAGAAGGGCATTTTTTTTTTAAACGTTGGACACCAAAACATTACCGTCACTACAGAAGCCAACATTACTAGAGTGTTGTGGTCCAGCTTTGTCCCAAATAAAAGTCAGTATTTTCTTCAATGTCGTCTTTTTCGCTTCCTTCTTGCTCTGTCTCTGATCCCTCTTCACATTCCTCCTCCATGCCATCTTCTGAATCAGTACAGCTTTCGACATCAAAATCTTCATCTTTGACATCTGATTCCTCCAATAAACAGTGAATTTCTTCAAGGTCTTGAGGGTTTCTCAAATCAAACATTTTTTTGATATTTCGAAGCCTGAATCAAACAAATATTTAAAATGTCGTTACGAAAATATCTTTATCAAATTTTATAATAAGCAATATTTTATATTACTAAAACATTTTAAAATTCATGGCATGAGCAGGCGCAGTGCGCTTCAAAAGCCAGAGCCTAAAAACATACTCAGTTTTGTAGATAATCATTAAATATTTTATAATACGAAATTTCTAACCAAAAAATGTGATACAGTATTAAAAGATCATAGAAAACATGCTTGTTAAATAGCAACATAATCGGGCCCAATGTGCCTATTAGATCATTTCATGACGACGTTTTGAAGAAGGCAGGGCAAACAAAAGTTTCCGAGGTATGCCTAGCAGATTAAATGCGCTAGAAGGTGTGTTTACAGACTGTACGATTTGAAAGCGAGCAGTGGCAACAGTTTTCGAAATAAAGCATATTTTTATCACCGGCGCGCGAGATTGCTGTCACTCGGAAAAATGAGTGCGAAACGGAAATGGCTTCCCACAAATTTTTGGTGTCCGGAGGTACCAGTCTCAAAACACAATTACCCGCTGTTTTGGAGAATATGATGTCACAAACAAAACTAACATACCAGACAGATGCACAGGTTTTAATAGTATAGACTAGCGGGCAAGCCCGCTTTCTTTCGGCGGGATTCGAAAGTTGGACCGAACTACCAGTGTTCAGCGATTTTACCCGAGCTGCGCCCTATTTATTCACGTATGCATTCAGAAGATACTACATACACATTACACATGCGGAAAGTTGGATCGAACTAAGATTTTAATAGCATAGATTAGTTTTAATTCAGAAAATCAAAGGGAAGCCTATTATTTAAGAGCTCCAAATCTGCAATGAACTTTAGAATTTTTATCATTTGATTCACTTTGTCATTTTGATGTATTTTGCACCGATTTTGATGCCAAAATCTGTGGTAATATCAGAAACATAGTATAAGCCGAAGCATAAAAATATTGAATAAAGTGAGAGGTGAGGACTAACATTAAACGTTTTTTGATTGAAATCTCACAATTTAACAATCGCATAATATCGGATTTCTGGATACGCTAGAAGTGGATACGTTTAAGTTGTTTCTTCTGGATTTATTTGTATGTTAATTTATGACCAGTTTTTCATTTTAAATTAGAAAAGCGCAGATTTGTTCTAGTAAATCGTATTCATTTGCTAAAAATTAATATATTTTCCCAAACTTAATTCAAATTAATGCAAATACAGGTTATGTGAAAGCTATTAAATGTCTAAATCTCAATTTCTGAAAGTTTAAACACGTAAGTAACCAATTTAATGATTTGAGTAAACAAGTTAATGATTTGAGTAAGCAATTTAATGATTTTAGTAACCTATTTAATGATTTGAGACCCTATAATGATGTCGGAACATATGATTAATTCATGAAAATTAATCTCTGCTTCAGAAGGCATGATTTATATATCAAAACTAATCTCAGTTTCAGAATATTTGATTCATGATTCATTTTACGGCTCTAAATTTCAGTGCATATTGCAATTCCTTTTAGGACTATATGTTATTAGAAAACATGTGAATGCCATCAATTTACAGATTATGAAAGATCTGCATTAATTCTGTTACTCTACAGATTACGAGAGACTTATTTTAAACTTTGTTGGGTCTATTCCAAGAATTTTAAAAGCTTTCTCTCTTTTTTTCCTTACATAACTGTTAGTTTAGGATATGTTTCAGGAATTTTTTATCTCATTGCATAATGAATTTAGCTGACTGAATAGATTTTGTTTAAGACATACTGAGATAAAATGTTTTTCAGAGCCAAGAAACTTTTGGAAGCAACTATGTCTTCGTCGAGTGCAAATCTCAGATCTTCTAATGCTAGCAAAATGTGCTACCACATACAATAAGCTAGCTCTCCGGTGAATGTGGTAATCCTTTATAAATATTGTTGCGTGCGTACGGGTTCGAAATAGATTGAATACACAAGTCCGATAATAGGCTAATAAAAGTTATTATCAAGGAAATATATCAGAACTCTGGAAGTTTTCTCAGTGATATTCGTAGTTCACAATACCACGCACGTTTTCACAATACCACGCAGTATAATGAGTAGTTATACTTCAAACTACTAAAAACGTTAAATACAATAAATAAAAACGTTAATAAATTGCATCTAAAGAGAAAGCTAACTCGAATTTCTCAATTCACGCGGAAATAACAACTCGCAACAACAGTAACTAAGCGACTGAACACAGACGCTCTCTCCGGCCTTTTATAACTTTCAACCGGTCGCGAGATATTTCTAGTACTATGGTTACAACTAACACAGTGGTCAATTACATTTATTCATTTTCAATATTAATTATCGAGATATCAATTTACTCAATGTTAAACGCACGTGCCCTTGTGTTCTTACTCTTTCGGCATAGCTTTCTCTTAAAATTTGTCTCGCGCTGCATTTCAGGGAAAATACAACAATTTTAATTATAATTTTACTAAAATTAACCATCTAAATATACATTTCGTAACAATATGTTCAGATTTAGAAATGTGAGAGAATAAATTGCTTGTAGACATCTTAATTTTTAAGAATTGTTAATGGTAACCAACCGAGCCAATAACTTCATTTGAAGCTAAATTGCTAACAGATAATTAAATTCAACAAACAATATAAGAAAATTAATGTATGCTTTGTTTAATTAGAGTCGTAGTTTAGTAGTTTTAGTATTAGTAGTTTGAAAAGTCGTCGAAGTTTAATTAGTAAGTTTGGCGATGTTTCAAATTTTCGCTTCCTTCGACGTACCGTTTTTCTACGACAAATATGTGAATGTCAATATGTGACTGCTTGTGATCTAATATGTATCTAAATTTCTGCTGAAACATTATGTTCTAAATAAATACATGTTCGACATGTGAAGGTGTTGTGCATTCTTTTTTGGAGTATACAGGATGTCCCAAAAACTTTCGGTTTTTATTCCTTAAATATGACCATAGATATATAATAAAAATTACAAAGTTAAGTAAAAAAAGATACAAAATTTTATGAAATCAATTAAAATTTTCAGGCAATTAAATTTATAGAAATACAAAACTATATTGTTTCATGGCCCCGGCAAAAAAAATACTCAGTTAGCAAAATATGCCCCATATACCGATAAGGTCATGCACAAAATTTCAGCATTGCATCATAAAATTTCGCAGAGCTATATTTAAACAACGTTCGTGAGGTATTGATGCTAAATTAAAATGCAAATGCTTACAGCCACATTGCAGATGGTATTCAGGAAATAAAGCATTTAAAATATGGCACTTATCTTTAATTTTATTTATAAATTTAACAAAACTATGCTTCCCGAAACCATATCTAGGCATAGAAAAGTGGTTTAAGTTAGCATTTATGTAATTATATATCTCTGCGGCATTTTGTGATAAAATGCTGAAATTTTGTACATGACCTTATTAGTGTATGGACCACGATTTGCTGAGAATTTGTTTGTGCGGGGGGCCACATAAAAATGTAAATTTAGTATTTCTTTAAATTTAATTCCTTGAAAATGTTAATTGATTTCATAAAATTCTGTACCTTTTTTACGTAACTTTTAAATTTATATTCTTTGTCTACGATCATATTTAAGGAGTAAATGCTGAGGTTAATGTTTTTGGGACGCCCTGTATACGGGTAAGCCAACACTTACGTTTATCTAATTTTATGTCATTAAGTTCCACCAAATCAAAATCCCTCAGTTTTCTCTTCCATTCTGGTTATTTTTGCTCTGAACGCAAATATGGCAATAATCAAATTTAAATAACCTCTTCTTTTCGGCGTTTTGTCAGGATATTAACTGCATTAACATATAGAAAATACCGAACTGGAATATCCGAAATAAAGGAGTCTTATTTCAAACAAAAGCAATCACCTCACCTCTTACATACAAACTCAGCTATGTTATTAATGGCCCAATGGTGGGGTTAATTCTAGAGATGGTTAGTGCGCTGGGGCGTTACCTCTGGAGTTCATGGTGTCCCAGTCACTTCTACTACCAACTTACTTACCTACCTATCTGTGCCCTAAAGACTCAAAATATTTGCTCAAATATTTTTGCTAATGTAACATACTCCCAACACCATACATTTAAAATTCAAAACCGAGATGAAAATCTAGAGTTCTTTATTAGCCGGGTCTGTGGGATTTATGATGATATCCCAGCCAATATAGTAATGTATTTGTGTAAGTAAGTATTTAGAGAACGTGTTCCTCCATCTAAATTGTGTCCCTCTGATTACAGCTTGTTTCAGAATACAGATTGTTTCCCTCTGAGAAATCTCCGTACTAAGCGGAAGGCGGGTCATCCAGTCATAAGTCCAATTGAGAGAAATCAAAAGCGTACCCTTTTTTGCAGCCACGAGGTCCTAATCCGAAGCAACAGATTTTGTAAAGAACTCCGTGGAACCCACAGTTACACTAAGCAACCACTCCGGCGCTCAGAGACCGCAGTGGTGGGAACAATGCAAACCTGGACAACTGGCTGGTCGTTTAAATCAAAGATTATAAAAGGGGCAACACGCACCGGGGGCCGTAGAGTTATTACCTCTTTTCTCACCACTGGCCTTGCCCACCTCTGGTGGGTCAACCGCCCGGTGGAGTACAGAGTTATGAGCGCTCTCCTCACGGAGTTCAAGTACTCGCCAATCCCCTTTCGGTCCAACCGTATAAAATGATCTTCCCTTGGGGTTCTGGAACAGCCAGGATCAAAACTATGCTGCTCCGAGTACTGTTGTCATAGTAAAATGCGAAGTTAGTATATACACCTCAGGGGGGTACATATTTGGGTAAAATTAAATACATCTATATTAAGTAAACGTTAAGTGATATATTACATTGAGTTACTTTTAACTGTTGGTTGGCATGCGTGATTTCCAAGAAAATATATTAAGGGCTGAAAATTTAAAAATAAAAGTGTGTAAAGTGGTGAAATTATGAAATGTTTTTGTCATATATAGAGTCATTACGATATTTCGAAGCAAGAGAGCTGAAAAATGACCAAAGCCCTCGCCGGGAATCGAACCACAGACCTCTGGAACACACGACCAGCGTGCAGACCACTATATTACGAAGGCATGCTAAGAATGTGGGAGAAATACCTTACATACTCAACCCTTTTAAAGAGTTACTACAGTCGATCGGTCGACGTAGAGAACTCTGAGAAGCTACTGGCTAGGATCTGTACCTAGGCAGTCTCGGCCACGGGGGTATAAAATTTATGAACTTGGTGGTTCTGAAGGCTCTGGGAAAGGTCACTTATTGGCCGGCCTCGGAGTCTGGCACGTCCTAGCGCGGCGTGGTGCTAGTAACCCGTGGGGTTTTCCCCCGGGGTCGCTGGGTAATGTCCCGCTGCGACGGGCTCGCCCGAGCGACTGGCAGGAGCATTAGACGACCGGTGCTGCCTGGTGACGTATCCAGGTGGTGCGCGGCTCTGCTGGAGGGTAATAGTGGAGGTTGAACCTCCACGACGTGCCCAAAGGCAGAGTCGACCTGTAGTGAGATTTAGTTACTCGGAACAGGGAAGCCGAAACCCATAGTCGATCGGTCGCCAGTCGTGGATCCAGTCGCCATATCCTGGGTGTGGAGAATCATCATCCTCCACCCTTTTTAGTTCGGGAGCCACTGTAGAGACATTAGGTATTTTTTGGAAGCAGAAGTCGTGAAAAATGAGCAATGCCCTCGCCGGGAATCGAACCACGAACCTCTGGAATACGCGTCCAGCGTGCAGACCACTACACTACGAAGGCAGAAGAAATATCTTATACATATATTCGAGTCAAAATGTTATTTAAAAGACAAAGTAACAAGAAAGGGTGGAGAAAAACAATTTTTCTTCTGTAAATGGAAATTTTCAGCCTTGATAAAATCTACATTAATTATTGCAAATATTAACATTAAGAATGCTTATTTATATTATTTATTATAAATTTAAGAACAACAACTATAAATGTATTTCATTTGTTTTTTGCTACTTCATTTGTATTTTAATCATTTATTATTTTATAATTAAAATTAATATTTAATAATTCATTTTTTAATTATTTGTTATTTTAGTCCAAAGCGGCGGTAGCCCAGAAGGGTTATTAGTCTCAAAACGGCATTCTGTGGAGTTTCACTATAAGCGGTGAATCACTTTATAAACTGTTGCGACTAAACATTATCACTTTGTATTATATTTAAAGAAATTAAATAATGAAGAATCTGCACGACGGTACCTACAGCCACAAATTTTTAATAACTCAAAATCACACATCAACAATAAAGAAACGCCCCTTTAGGCTTAATGTAAAATATAAAAGCTTTCAGATTAGATTTTTTTTTTTTTTTTTTTTTCTTTTTTTACCTCTAAATGTAAAAGGAAGAGTCTGTGTGTGTGGGAGGGGTCGTGCTGCGCGTAAGCTAATAGACTCAGGGCTAATTGGGTACATAGGGGCACCTAGACAACAGCACAACAAACCTCGAAGCACCTCGAAGCGAGTTTGAGCGAGTTTTTTTGATGAAATCGCATCAAATCGATAATTCTCTCTCATTACATCAGCAACAGCCGCCATTGTTGCTGGCGCGCAGCCATTGTTGCTGATATATCATTCTTGCCATTGTTGCTGATATCAGCACTGTTTCAACTCGGAAAAATGAGGGCGATAATTTTGTACAGTTTTTAAATTTAATATTTTTCTTGGATACTGGATATTTGTCGAGGGAAAGCAACGGGAATTTGGTTAATTTATTTGTTAGGATAATTCATAAAACTCTGTTCAATTTTTAAATTTAATGTTTGGTGTTTCCTTTAGGCATTTTTCCAGTACATTTAAAAGCTAGACGAAGGCTGGCCGCGTAGCGTCTAGCATTTAATATTTTGGTACGTTTATTTGAACAATTTAGTTAATGGACTGCTGCTGTAAAGGGAGAAAAATATAACCTGCTTCCTTTCCCATAAAGTGCCAATTGTCAAACTTGAACGCTTAATTTCGAAAGTAATTAAAATGATATTTTTTAAGAAGTTTGCTTCATTTATTTAGACTAATTTCAATGCACACTGACATGTACTATACAGGGATAAAATGAATTTATTCACATATATAATATATTCCAGAAAAGCTTTCATCTGTTACATTTCGTGTCCAACAGTTTTTTATGACGAATGACATTATCCGTAAAACAGTATAAGATACATTCTATTTCCCAACTGACAAAAAAAAAAAAAAAAAAAAAAAAAAAAAAAATTCGGTTTAAAACCCATCTTTTAGAATACATTTCATCTCCCTCCCCCCTACGCATCTGTACAACCTTCGGAGAAACGTTGCATTTTATTGTTGTTCCTCTGAAGCAAGATGAAATTCCCATGAACCTAAATGCCTTCACATAAAGCAAAGAATTTTTTCCTGTTTTCTGTTCTCTAGAAATGTTCAAAATGGAACAAAAAAGCTAAAAGGAAATCAACGCTTTTGGCGGTCTTAAAAATCGATTTTCGAAAAAATTTCCAGAGATATTCCCTCGAGAGCTGCTGAGGGGAAGAAGTCAAGAAAAATGAATGCATACTACAAAGGG
This sequence comes from Stegodyphus dumicola, assembly GCF_044657685.1. NCBI lineage: Eukaryota > Metazoa > Arthropoda > Arachnida > Araneae > Eresidae > Stegodyphus > Stegodyphus dumicola. The sequence continues at coordinate 263,408,333 of NC_140770.1, read as the reverse complement.
AAGGACAGAGAGGAATATGAAACTGGCGTTTCGCAACTATTTTTAGAAGAATGCCTCTTCGCCTTTCAGTTAGATGATAGTGTCTGAAAAGCAAAAGGCTGGAGTCAAGACTGTTTATTATATCCTCCACATCCACAGTCATGTTTTCTTTATGATAGTTTAACTTGATGTCAAAAAATATTGCGATTTTAATTCTTGTTTGACCTTTGCTATTCCGGCAGGTTTTTAGGATATCCTATATGCAGCATATTAACCAGTTAACTGTGGCGCTCTCGTTTAAGAGTGTGCACCGTTTTTATCGCCAGAATCGAGCCATGACGAGTATATTCGTCAATGGCAGAGTAAGTTGCGCTGGTAAGATATTGGATGAAAAAGATGGATTTATTTTATAAAATTGAAAATTTTATTACTAATATTTACTTATTTGGTTAATATAAGCAGATATTACATACATATTAAACTAAAAACGTAGTAAATTAAATTAAATATTATACATATTAAAGTAAGAATTTAAATTCCTGCTGTGGAGTGATATTCAGCGAAGCAGGGTACTATACACAATGGGACTTTGCAAATCGAACACAAGTAACGTTTTTTTTTTTTTTTTTTTTTTTTTTTTTTTTTTTTTTTTTTCCCCCGATGTTCCGGGTATATAATCCGGAACATGATTCCCGCCTAATTGGCTTATATTAGGTCTAAATGGCCGAGTTTGTGTCGATTTATTTCTTTCAATTGGATACGTCGCAAAAGTGCCTTCAATAAATTTGAGCTTAAAGTTGATACGCGATAATGTTCCATTATTTTTTTTTATAATATGAATGCATTCAGACACATAACGTCTAAGAAATAGAGAAATATCTTTTTGTAGTACTTTTTGAGTAGTTTTCTTGCTGTGGAGTACGCTATGATAATTCCATTGCTCATATCCACTCCACCCATTCTTTTATTATAATCAATCACTAGCTCCGGGTTTTTGTTATTATGTTTCTTTTCTCTGTTTTTATTACGTTGCTTTATACGCGCGTTGCTTACACTGCGTTATACGCATGACGAGTATAACTTCAATACACAAAATCGTGCCGCTTCTCCATGACAAGCATACTCGTCAATCACAGTTAACTGGTTAAAAGAATCTGACTATGGATTCCGTGCAACTTGAAATAGAGAACGAACAGAAATATTTTTAATTGTCATTGTACGAAGTCTTTGTACGAAGTAAAAGTGTAGGGATCCTCACTTTTATTTATTAACTAAGTGTTGAGGAACCTAGTGAATTACTAAGCGAGTAATCGTTTAAATAAAGATTCACAGATGGCCCCTTTCTCAGAGCGTACAGCAAAGACTTTACTGGGGCTTAAACTCAAAAATGTATGAAATAAGAACTACTAAGTAATAACTAATTAAAGAGATTTAGATGATGTTAACACAAATTCTAAACTAGTTGGCCCGTAATATTAAATTAGCTACCGAAGCTATCAAAAGACATATAATGCGGCCGAGAGTAGTAATAGTTAGAGAGACGTAGTCCAAAGGCAAACGCGCGGTATTTAGGAATCCTAATTCTATCTGCCGAAGTCAGTGGAACTTTAACTTAAATATCTACTCCTTCTTATTTGCATTTAACGAGATTCTAAAACCTCATTCTGGTAAGGAATTGTAAGCTGAAGCTAGAAAAGATAGGAAAATATAATAAACTTAAAATAACTGTTATAAAATTACGATATACCTTACCTCGAAAGTACAGTATAACCTTTAGATACGAGTTTAATTCGTTCCGGTATTGAGCTCGTATAACGAATTATGGAAATCCAGTTAATCCGTTCCGCGCCCCCCACCAAATATCAACATAAAAACAAATTTTCTAATAAATAACATGGTAAATAATATAACCGTAGTTTACCTTTATGATAGTTTCCGACAAATGACGGCTTCTGACATCGACCTTTTAACTGCTTCTCGTTAATCCAAACCAGCAACAGCTTCTCAACATCTTATAGGAGTTTGCGACTGTGCTTGGAGGTAACGATACCTGCTTTGGCTACATCAAGTTTCTTAATTTCTTCCTGCTTCTTCAGAATACAGTCAAAAGTCGTTAATTCGGACACCCATAATCCGGAATGATCTATAATCCGGACCTCAAAGCTACAAACTTTCTGAGCATGCGTTGCGTTCACGCATGCGCACAGGCTTTTACGAGTGTGCGAATATGTTTGTGCGCATGCGCGTGTAATGTGTAACGGAGCTTAGCTAAAATTATCTAATTCAGTTAATGTTGCAGATTGCGTTGTTCCTTAATCTACGAATTGGATCCGGCTTATTATTTTTTGCAGACTGTTAGAGCAATTTCATAAAAGTAAGCTTGAACTTTCGATTATGTCAAATAGAATTTCTGATATATATTTACTAATATGTAATTTGTATCTACAAAGCGAAAGTATGTTTTGCAATCCGAAATCTGTTTATCAATTTCACGCCGCGGATTGGAAGTTGATCTGTCAGCACTATCCTTATCTTCAGGGCAGATGTTTTTATTTTATTTGGCTTATAATTCCTTACTAAGTGTAGTATTTCATCTCGATGTACTCCATCTTTGATATGATTTAAATCAAGTTCCTCGTCATTATAATTCGCTTCCGATAGTGAAGAAAGTGACCCAGAGGTTATTGAAAAAGAAAACATTTCGATTGACAAATTAGTCGGTATTCTCAACACAGCAATTATAGGACTTGAACAGCGGAACTTTGTAACTAAACAAGAAATTATGTTTCTTTAATAGAATTAAAGAGAAAGTATTATCACATGAAACGAAGCAACTTACATTGAAAGAAATGTTTAATAAAGTAAACAAATAAATATTAAGCTTTTTCTTTTTGTAAATGTTGATACCCTTTAGATCATAATTGTTCTTTATTTCATAAATTACGGTTTCATATTTTTAATTTTGTAATTTCTGCATGCCATCTTACCATATTTAAACTGATGATCTATAATCTGGAATCGCCGAAGTCCCGACGAGTCCGGATTAACGACTTTTGACTGTAGTGTAGATCGTCGATGTCGAGAGGCCGTAAGTCTTCGCCAATTCCGTCACTCTTACACTACGCTTATGCTTATCTGTGATTTCATTCTTAATTTCAACGGCCATGAATCCTTTATATTTCTTTGCTGTACCAACTGAGGCAACAGTCTTCTTGGCAGGCATCCATCGTGAAAAAATTATTTTCACATGAAATTTAGAAAACAATTAACTCACAAGCGCACAAACACGTTGACCAAAGAGCACTGATTGATCTGAAGAGGGGATTCCCCGAGTCGAGTCGAATCGGGAAATAGCGCCATGCACACCAACAGCTCGTTGCTCGTTACTCGATTCAATGCTCGTATTTACTAGAGACGAAGCTTTTGCTTATGCTTTCAATTTTCAATCTGTGGTTTAGTTCGCTTTTAAATTAATTTTTTTTTTTTTTTAGCTCAGCTAATGAGAGGAGGAACCGCGAGGCTCTGGTTGCCATCGTTTTGGTTTGGAGGAGGGTTGACCCATTTTTAATCATATGGTCCCGCTGGGACAAGGCGGATTGAGTCTCCCACGAATAGTTCATACTTTTCTCGTATTTCGAATTTATCGTATAGAGAGGTGCTCGTATTTCGAGGTTCTACTGTACTGTAATCGCGAAAATTTCGGGTACCATTATTTCAACACAAATATCCATTCTGACCACTCTTAAATCCATTTGAGTAATGTTTTTGCGTGACACCTGTACGTACGGACATACTGCATTACTCTTTTCCCCAAAACGGATTGTAAAAAGGATAAGAAATGGATTATTAAGAGATTTTTTTCGTGACTTCTGTACGTAAGTAAGTATGGTTCTCGTATACCCAAAAACGAATAGCCCCAGGACGTTGAAATTATGTACATGGGATTGTTTTGAGATGTCGTTGTGCACCTCCCTTTTTGGTCACAATCGGTAGTACCAAAAGAGTATAAATATATATATATATATGTGTGTGTGTACTTAATCTGTTTACCGGCTCGGTGAGCTCAGTATTCGTACATGTCGCTAAGCATTTTTTGGTTTAAAAGTGATTCAGTTATGTTGATCTTATGTTCCGGTTAAGGCCTTTATACCTTTAGGTAATCTGAATGCAATAATTGTTGAATTATCAACAATTTAAAAGTTGTTTAAGTGCTACTAAGCCTAACATAGCTGCCGTTTACATTTGAAGCTCTTAGTGAGGAAAAGTGCATTAAGTCAGTTTCTGCAACTTCAGTGTCTTTTTGCCGAGTAAAATGAAAGGTAAATATTCATTTTGTGCACCGAAGAAAATTCTTCTTACTCGCTAGCCGAATTGCTGCTGTTGCGTACAAATTCTAATTTTAATAGTAAAACTGTTCCTTTAATGCTTTTGAGTGTATTCGATGTTTTATGTTTTTCTGTATTTTACAATTTGTAATGAAGATATTTTAACTTTTTATGGATTTGTGTCTTGTCGCCAATTGAGAACTTAATTAACTGAATGAGAAACACATGGCTAGTGAAATTCGAAGAAATAAGTTTAAATAAAATGCCGCAAAAAATGCATAATTTAATAGGCTGTACAAGGAAGTCATGTGATGTCCACATCAGAGTTCTTTTACGATGACGGATAAAAATTCTTTAGGCAGCAATATCAACTCAGACGAATCTGGGGAATATGAGAAACATATAGTACAGTACGTTTGCTATGTTTATAAGTTTTGCTTGGTCGAAAACGGATTGCTCTTGCATTTAGGTACGATCATAAAAATTTCATCAATATTCTAAGAACTAAAATTAAATATTCAAATTCAAATATTTTAAGAACTAATTCAAATGTTCTAAGAAATAAAATTGTGAATTTTGCTATTTTTTACTGACAGCCTCCTCATCAACCCCCCACAAAGAATTTTACTCGCCCATTCAGGAGAATGGTTAGCGACGCTGCATGGGCCCGGGTTCGAATCCCGGAGAAGGCATGCATATCTGTAAGTGTATGGTGTGTGTGCAGGATGGGGGCATTTTAAATATGCGGCGCGCCGAAAGTCCTCTTCATAGTTTCGTAGCAGTGAAAGAGGGTTAGGATACCCTCGGACCCAAGTCCCGTGGTGTTCTCCATCAAACTTGAGGGCGGAAGTGAGGAAAGTCGCAATTTTACCTGTATGGTGCTCAAGGCTCTTGCAGCGACAGGTGCAATCTTTCACTCTTTGCTGCGATCAATTTTGTGAGCTTGTTCTGACGGTACTGTCAGACAAGTGAGACAAGAGACAACAACAATGAATTTTATAATTGAAAGTATAACACAAAGTGTGAATTTTAAGGTATGGACTCTTATTTTAGACGATGCAAACTTATTGGAAGGAATATCTACATAGAAATTCTTTGATAGTGCTTGTCATTTTTCATGCTTTCTTAATGATAACTTAATGACATGGGCGATTTTACCGTTTGTTATAGCACGAGCATTGTGTTAGTATTTAGTTTATCATGTTTCGGTAGAAAAACTTCTATTCATTGAGCAGATGTATAATATTCGAAGTATTATCTTCATTAGAAACTTCCGATAAAGATGCATATTTCATCTCACATTCATTGTACCCTTGTCAGGAAAGGTGGAGAAACGGAAATAAAGATGAAATATTAAGGTATCTTGGAACTTTCTTAGTCAAGACATAATTTTATTGCAAGAACACCTTGCTGAATAAAACATGATAATAAATTTTAGTAAAATAATATGTGTGAAGTAATATTGTACGTACCATGAAACTATTTATAAACTTAATGTACCTGCGCATTTCCTCCAACTGTGCGGTTAGGAGACATACTGTCATTATAATGGATTAAATAACAAGTGGATCACGGTTTTCCAGTTTTTAACAAACTTGTAGTTAAAAACTGGAACCTTTAAGAATATTGGGCTCGTTACAGACGCAGTTTTTGCAAATTATGAAGTATTTTGAAATCATAAATCTCAAACTGCTGCAGAAAAGGGATAGTGTTTAGCGATTGTGACTACCATACCGAATGGTTAGTGTCCGAATCTCGGAGATGTCATGGATATTTATATAGTGCCTTTGCGGCATGAGGGCACTCTAAATACATGGCGAATCGAAAGTCCTTTCGTGTGGTTTGTTGGTAGGGGAAGAGATGTGGAAGACCTTCAGACCCACCTCCCGGGGTACTTCCGGGGTAGAAATGGGGAAGAAACTGAGCAATGTCGTACTGTCACTTGTATGGTGCCCAAGGGCTATTGCCAGAGACAGGCGTGATCTTGTACTCCTCCTTACAACGAATTTCGTGATCTAGTTCTGATGAGGTCAGACAGGTGAGATTAGTCACACAACACAGTATTCATTTAAGTAGGAATACTAGTGTTGTTAATACATGTAAATCAACTATTAAAATATTTTTTCTATATGGATTCTTTCCTTTTTTAGGACTTTATTTCATTTCAATCAGTCTTTTGTAGGCCATCTGAGATTCTAAGAAATGGGACAGTTCGGAATGGAACGCTTTATATAATTAATACAATACAAAATGTTTTATGATATACTTTTTATGCCCATGCAAAGCATTTCGCAATATAGGAGATGTAAAATCTAAAACAAACATGTTGCATATTAAGAACTATTTCACCTCCTTACCAAAATAATAATAATAATAATTAAAATAAAACCCAGGCAGTTGCTGGGTAGTGAGAAAACGACCACTCCTAAGTACATGTTGTATAGCGTTATATACATCTTTCAATTGCATTGTAAGTACAAATATTATTACTTACTCGAATGAGATATGTTAAAAATTACATTCAATTAGTGATATTATAAAAATTAAAAGTGTGTGTATTGCTTTTAACTCTCTTTGTATTAGAACTACACATACTGCTTTTACATTGCACTTACTTAAGGTAGACGTATAATTATTTCACTATTTAAATCCTTTAAGCGATATATACTTTAATTTGAAAGCGAAATTAAAATGCTCATGCCACTTCGAAGTGTGAACGCGAGTAATATATGTGCACCACTATTGGACACACAGGCACTTTCATCAAAATATAGATTCCTAATCAACAAGTAAATTGGATAAACACCATGAACAACATGAACATAGATTAATAATATCATGAACAACAGATTAGCAATCTAATAACTTATGGAATGGCAACATTTTCTGTATCGATCGTCTGAAATGCAAATGACCTAGTGACATAACGCAACTATTCAGCAAAATTTAAACATACACATAATTTTATCTAGATACATGCTTAACGTTTTGACTACGAATTTAAAGAAAACATTATCCCGTTTTCTATCCGAGTGAACAAAACGTGTCGTAAATAAGGTAAATTTAGCATTCGGAATTTTTTTGACAAACGGTTTTCAAGCCAAAGCCTGGGACATATTAATGGTGGGATACGTATGTAGCACACGTAGCGATTGACTTACTATAAGCACACCTATTATCTGTAAAACTTTATTATATGAAATAGATTGTACATCATACGGTGTAAAGACTTCTTTGCATAACCCAACATTACACATTGGGCAACACATATTTGTTCTTTTCTCTATGTTTGTTTGTGTACAACGAGAATAGCGGCGTCCTGATTTTCCAACTCTTGGAAGATAATCCCCAAAATTCAGGAGATTCTAAGTACGTTTAGACCCAGCAGTAATTTTTAAACTAGGACACATATATTCCCTTAGTAGTCAAAGGGTTAAGGCAGTAGTTGTCTGATCATTTCGCTTCTAAGTACAAAAGATATGGTTCTGCTTGAAGTTTCTTAATGCGAACAATTTTCTGTGATATTTATCTTATAGGATACGTCCAAAGGATATCACATACATAGTACAAATTACTCTGTCTGTAAATACCTTGTAATAATAGAAACGAAAAGTTATTAAAATTCAATCTTCCAGACTTTCACGTATTTGATTGACGATCGATGCATACCAATATATAAAATTGCTCTATGTAAAGATAAAAAATTTTTAGGACAGTATTGTATTTTTAAGAACGAAGTTCAGACTAATGAAAATAATAACATCGACGAGAAGCAGAAATAATCTATAAATAAGAAGTTAATATATTAAAGAAGAATTCGCGTATAAATGAGTTCGTATAGAAAACAGAAATAACAGAAAAACGTATCAACATATATTAGCGCTCATTTTTAAACGCAAAAGCCTAAACTGTGAATTGCAGCATGCTTTGAAATCTTTTAAAACATTAATTTTAGAATATCTTTCAGTACATTACTCAAACATCAAAACCCTTCTCTCTTATCTGAGAGCCATTTCTGTCGAATGTTAAATTATGCTATTCAATTCAGGTATATTTTTGCTTTTTTCCTCATATGGATGGATGGGAAATAAACTTTAAGTACTTATAAGTAATCAGACACCCATCCTTGCTAATTCTCAAATCGAAAAGGCTTTTCTATTGTATTTGTTTAAATTCTCGTCTGTTAAAAAATGTTAAGCTCTTGATTTTCAGAAACAGTCTTTTCATAACACAACGGTTAACTTTCGTTCTTTGTTTTTTATATAATCAATACTGAATTGTATACGTAATCTTTCTGCCCATTAGATTAATTTTATGTCAGAGTAAATTTGAATAATTTTAGGACTAGACCATGAATAAGGTAACCAAAAATTTGTGTCGATCTCAATATTAAAATTCTTATTTCGGACGTCTGTCTTTATACAAAATAGTTGGTAAATCAAAACATAAAAAATGTCGCATTTTTGTCCAAATACCTCTCATATTTCAGTAAATTCCCTTCTTTGGCTTCACAGGCAATAACCCGAAAGAAGCTAGTTGCTTTTTTAATGATATGTTACTGTATAATTTTGTTGCATGGTTAACTCTATCATTGTGTTCCTTCGATTATAAGTAACTGTCATTTCAACATCACCAGTATTGCATTACCAATGATAAATCGTAACACGCCATCTGGATCTATGCTCCTCAGGTTTACAACAGTTCTCAGGTTTAAAACAATTTTCAAGATCTTTCATTTATATGAAAAAGCACATACTGGCGAGGCTCACGTTAAAACTTTATCAAATTTGTTTTAAAGCTCGTGTACCAAAAATTCTAAGAAATAGACACAATGATTTATTATCTGCCAACAAATTAGACATATTTCGGAGGGAAAGAAGATAAATAAGCTGTTTTCATAATGATTTGTTTCAATTATTTTATAAGGTATTTCTCTGGCCTTCGTGGTGTAGTAGTCAGCACACTCAGCTCGTATTCCAGAAGTCCGTGGTTCGAGTTCGGGTGAGGGCATTACACATTTTTCATCTCTCCAGCTTCAGAAAAATTTAATGACTCTACAGTGGCGCCCGAAGTAAAAAAACTGATGGATGATGATTCTCCACCACCAGTATTTCGAGATTGGGTCCCCTAATCCCCACTTGCCCTTTAACATAACTTTATGGTAACATATTTATTTATTTATTTAATGTATTGTTTTTAGTAGTAATTTCCAGATACTTATAGGTATATAAGGTATTTCTTCCGCTTTCTTAGCATGCCTTCGTGGTGTAGTGGTCAGCAAACTCGGCGCATATTCGAGAGGTCCATGGTTCGAGACCCGGCGAGGGCATTGCACATATTTCATCTCCCTAGCTTCAGAAAAACTTAATATCTCTACAAGTTGAATTTCAAATTGCAATAAAACGTGTATTGTTGCGTAATATTTCCATCCATTAATTTCCAACGAAGTTAATCGTAATACGATCTTACACTAATGAAAGAATCATATTCAGAAAAATTCAAAGTTCATACTAAGTTGCATGATCATGAAAGATATCTATTCTCAGACATCTGAAATGTAGTAAAATACTTCTTATTTTTACTCATGACTCATAAACTTTCTTTATTGCTTTATTTATAAATAATAAAATGTTGAATATGATTGAACAAATACTGATGGCATACCGAATCTATAATGTTTTTACTCTGCGCTATTTTATGCAGTTGTTCGACTTTATAGAGTATTTGTTCATTATTATTTCAAAAAAAAATTCGATTTCCGAACATCTTCTTCATTAGAAACGTCTGAATGCATGTTTTGCGTGTGCCACATCTGTCAATGAAATCACCCAACACGCAATCCAGTTCGTATCGATAATGATATTACTACTGGTATCGATAATATAATGGAATATCAGTTTATTTGTTCTAGAAAAGTCGCTGATAAAACATTGTGCTGCTTATGTTTAAATCAGAATAAGGTTAATATCTTGTAGTTACACCAAATAGAACTGGTAAATTACAAAGCAATAAAATTCACATCATCTAAGTATATCTCCTAAAACTCGAAAAGGATAATTTATCTATATTTCAAAATTTTAGTTAAGACATGGAGTATCTTACATTTTTGTAAAGAATCTACTGCATAAATGCACCAATATTACCGCCATGAAAATTTTTTGGGATCAGTACAATCATAATGATTAATATCATTTAAAATAAAATTATTGAGATATTAACTAATAATATCTAAATCGTTACTGCAAATATGACAAATTAAAATACTTTGAAATAAAATTAGTGTAAATGTTCAGAGAATCTTAATGGAAAACATTTGGGCAGAAATAAATGTTTTTCTTAGATATAAAAATGTAGTTTATAATTATTCTAATTTTTTGGAATACTGACTATATTACCCTTTTTAAACATGCAAGTTTTATTACAACTCGCTGTTCTAACATTAATTCTAATCATCCAGTATATATTAATTATTAAAAATTAATTTCCGAAATAATCTTAGACTTAAAATTAAGATAAATGAAAATAATAAAAAAATAAACATCATGCCTCTAAGTTTCATTGCATCTCTAATACACCATGCTTATTTTATTTCTACACACTTTGAACGAAATACATTCATGTGTTCTTGGCACAGAATGTTTTCACATTTTAAACATTGCATTTACGTTCTTCTGTGCTTGGCGCGAGAGCAAAAAATGTATCACATTTTTCATACTTAGTTGTTTCGAATTTCATGTATTCGTTTTAATTCTTCGTCGAAACTTCTGCTTTTGTTTTTCATGCAGTACGTCAGTTTCTTCGTAAAGTATTAATCTCTGATTCTTTGTTCAATACATTTTTTAATTAATTGTAATGCTAAGTCCTTCAAAAACAAACTTCTGTTTCTGGTTGGTGGATTAGCAGTTGAATGTAATATAATTCAAGCATTTATTACAGCAACATTCAGTGCAGGAAAAAAAATTAGGTCACCTCCTTGTTATTCTGGCAATTGAATAATTGGCTGACATTTCGTCTCCCATATCCACTGCTCCTTTAGTCATATTATTAAAACATATAATTCCTGACGTTTTATTTTCTCCAATAGTATCATCTATAGCATGATCGTTATATAATGTTGAAAGCATAAGAACAGTTTTTCCTTTTTTAGGAACACCTGGAATTAATGTTTTATCTTTTTCGAAACCAAAACATTGTAGAAAATATTCTTATTTTCATCTTCAGTTTCCGAAATGCAATCTTCATCGCTTTCAAATATTTCTAATAAATCTCAGATGCGTTGCATCTCCAGTTCATAGGAACTCATTCTTTTTACCATAATGCAGTTAGAAATTTTTAAGAATTTTATGTCAAGTACTTTAAAATCACTTGCGAGTAGAAATATTTACTGTTACACTCTAGAAATAAATTTTTGAACTAAATATTCAGTCAGAAAAACACTTACACGGACAGACGCGTGGGGTGTGTCATACCCTAGTTCTTACAAAATACCGATAAATCTTTTTCTGAAACACACAGGCAAAGAAAAAGCGGTTCTGAAAGTCAACCACAACTGGAAACTCAGCTACTAACAGCAGCACAGAATTTCAGTTTCACAAGTTAGGAATATTCCACTTTTATGTAGGTTTGGGGTATGATACACCCCACGCGCTTTCCCGCGGGTTAACAGTGCAATTATGTATTAGAAAGTATAATTGTTTTCATGAAATACATGATTTTTATTTGTTTTCTCAGTTATCATCTACTATAACTGCCTATATTTAACTTTCATTTAACATTTGACGGAGATTGAGACTGGAGGATGTACTGTCCAAAGTAAAAGAAAAAAATATTGTAATTATTATCTTCATCAGTTTTTCAGATATGTTGTAAAATGTCGGAATTTTGCTTAAATTACGTAAAGTATTATAGAACTTATAACTTGAATTTTATTCGATGGTGTTGGTGTACGTGATTATGGAAAAGGCTCGAGGGCTACCTACCTCGACCTAAGGTCCTAAGGGAGGGACGCCTTTGTCCTAAGGGAGCCTAAGGGGCCTTTGTCCTAAGGGACCTAAGGGAGGGACGCCTCGACCTAAGGGAGGGACGCCTCGACCTAAGGACGCCTTTGTGGAGGACTTTCTAAGAGAAACTGGCTCGTATACATGTCAAACATGGGAAAAACCACGGAAACGCCCAGCCAGCCAGACCGTTTGCGAGATTCGAACCTCGAACCGAACTATTAGTGTTTAGCGACCTTTACCGCTTGGCCGCTGGTGCGACCGAATTTTACTCGAAATTTAACTTTGATAAGAATTCTGTGCTAGCAACATGACATAAAAGAGAAAATACAGTTATTTGGATTTTTTTCAATGAAGAACATGCATTGTAGGCTGAAAACAAATTTCGAACGGAATGAATTTACCAATTATATTTTCGGAAAAACTTCATATGACACAATATAAAATAGTATATTTTTAACACAATATTATAAAGAAACCAATAAGCCTACTAAAAACATATTGTAAATATAGTTTGCTGTAGATTTCTTTAACAAATTTGCATAATAGGTGGTATATTTCATAATAAAAGATATATGCTTTCATCATTTTTAAAATGCGTCACTTTCATTTTATTGCATTCAAAAAATTTGCATCAGAAATTAACTGCCTAATAGGCTGATGAATATTTCATAACTTAATATGACAAATTCCTCGAAAAAGGAAATGCGTAAATGCACGAGCAAATGACATTGCAAAATCCGTTTCTCCCATGCCAATTAGTATTGAATAAAACCTGAATGCTAAACAAAAAGAAATTCACCAATTCCAAAAAAATTTTATGGTTATCGAAGTGTTTCTGATCACATGCATGGAACGGCTACAGTAAGCCGAACTACCATAAATGTAACATTTTAAACGCTGAAAAATTTAATAGCCCTGACATTAAAAACTGGACATAATTTGCATTTTTTCTTTACTTATAGAGAATTCCAGGCTAGTGATTAACTGCTCGTGTCTTTCAGCGTTCTTAGTTTTATGCTTAATAAAGACTTCCGCAATTTTTTATCAGTGCTGGCCCTTTCGTTATTTATGCGGTGATACATAACAGCTGGGAATATGGCGTATTTATGCCCCGCTTGTCAATTTAGGTTACTTTATTTTTCCCTGCAGTAAACCAAGCAGAAACGCAAGTATTTTCTTGTGTTTTGCAAATGGAGGATTTTCCTTTGCGTTGCAAGAAATCTTTATACAACACGAAATAAATTACCTAAGAAGTGCTATAGCTAAATTTCGTTAGACGGACATAATTAACGTCAGGTGTCAATTATTAAAAGCAAGTTTTTTTAAGCAATAAGTGTTTAATACGTTTACCCACTTAATGACCGAATGTATACTAAAATTATGCCGAAAATTCCTGTTTTTTATACCATTTTTATTATCTGCATATATAACTCACTATATGTAGTTTTATTAGGCGAAAAAAAAACAATTTTTTCGAGGAAAAAACGAGATAGTTATTATGGTTCATGACATTACCCGAGTTAACTCGGGCTTCAATGAAGCAGCCGAAAAAAAGCACAATCTATAATTAAGACACAATAACACGCCGAATAAATACTAATTTAGAAGTCAAACAACAAAAATCAGCGTTATATTTACAAAATTTTCACAGGACTAGTTTCGATGGTTTTACCGAACCACCATCCTCAGCTGCAAAGCCGCAAATGAAAAAATGTTTTTTCATTTTCCGTTTTGCAGATGAGGTTTTTTTTTTTTTTTTTTTTTTTTTTTTTTTTTCATTTGCGGTTTTGCAACTGAGGATGGTGGTTCAGTAAAACCATCGAAACTAGTCCTGTGAAAATTTTGTAAATATAACGCTGATTTTTGTTGTTTGATTTCTGAATAAGCACAATCTAGTCAAACGTAATACAAAACTGTAGTCAAGCTAATAATAGGTAATAAGAGCTAAAGTGAAAAACCAAGTAAATAAATTTTACGATCTATAAATGTTAGTGACAGTATGGTACAGTCTAAAACATGGTGTAACACATAGCGGCACGTTACAGTCTGCAACAGCGTCATAATCTGGTAACCTGCATCGACTTACAAAACAAATTGAATCTACAGTTTATTTAAAATGCGGCCACGTCACCGACTGAAGCTCAGGGTCATCTTGGAGCAAATCACGAAAGTCGCTTGGACTTTTCCCACAGCTAAACAAAACATGTGCATGCCAGAGTGTGGGATGAGCCAAACACAAAATTCCCTTGCACCCCTCCCACAGCTAAGAAAGCATGTGCATGGCAGAGTGTCGATTGCTACGCGATATTATGGGCGATGGCAATTAAATATCTATAAAATTTTCAGCGCCCCAGTTAACTCGTTTATAGGAGAATTGAAACGGCATCTATTCCCGAGATATCTCGGGCAGGGTCGTAAAGCAGTTAATAAGGTTGTAGAAAGTATAAATAAAAGCTTGTACAGGGTGTCCCAAAAACAGTGACTTCAGCTTTTATACTTTAAATATGATCTTATACATATAATAAAAATTACAAAGTTACATAAAAAAGGCACAGAATTTTATGAAATCAATTAAAAATTTCAAGGAGTTAAATTTAAAGAAATACAAAATTTACATGAATAAGTTTCATCAGATTTTTTTTAATAATTTATTTGAGTAAAATGTTTATCTTAATAAGTAACAATTCATTTGAGTAAAATTTTTTTAATAAATAACAGTTTCTTTGAGTAATATTTTTCTGTTTTTTTTTTTTTTTTAGTTTGTTCTATGTATGTATATTTTTATATGTTCCCGTACCGAACAATTCTCATTGTTCAATGTGGCCTATACACTAAGAAGGTCGGGTACAGAATTTCAGCATTTTAGCATAAAATGCCGCAGAGATATAAAATTACAATAATTGTTGATTTAAACCACTTTTCTACGCCTGGATATGAATTTGAAAAGCATAATTTTGTAAATTTGTAAATAAAATTAAAGATAGTAGACATATTTTATATGCTTATGATGCATTTATGCATACCGTCATCTGCAATCTAGCTGTAAGCATTTACAATTTAATTTATGATCACTTACTTGGCTTCAACGTATCTCTGCGAATTATTACGACAAAATGCTGAAATTTTGTACATGACCTTATCAGTGCATGATGCATATTTTGATAAATGAGAATTTTTCTCTAAGAAGCTATATAAAAATCATGTCTACGATCATATTAAGTATTAAAAAAAATTTATGTTTTGGGACATCCTGTGTAATATGATTTACGAATGACAAAAGAACTACAAGAAAGGAGCTTAATGGTATTATTCATAAATTTATTTTTCCCAAAAGGAATCATTATCCCAAAGGTGCGTTAGCACAGAAGAGGCTATTACTCTCGAAACGGCATTTTGTGTCGAATCTTTAAAGCGTTGAATCACGTTTCATATTGTTGCCACCAAATATTATCGCCCTGTCAGAACCGCTACGGACCTCCACCAGAGTTTCCCTTGGCCTCGTGCATTATCGCCTAGTATTATATATAAAGAAATTAATTAACGATGATTCTGCATGAATGCATGTATATGTCTCGCTTTTGTGAAAAAACAACTGTACTTCGAGCCATCAAATTTTGAATAACTCAACCCTCCACTCCAATATGCACACTTGGAAGGAGAAAATTTGAATTTCGAACTTTTTTATTATCTATTTAATATTTTGTAAAACTTTAACGAATTCTTAATTGAAAATACTTAACGATTTAAAAGCGAGCAGTGACAACACTGCACGGAACAAAACATTTTTATCTCCAGCGCTCGAGATTGTTTATAGGAAATTCTTAAAGACATGCTGTTAATAAATATTTTTAGCCCAAAGGGGAGTTAGCCCAAATGTCCTCGAAACATGTATGTGTATGTAAGTGAAACAAAACGCCCCTTTGGGCATAATATATCGGAAAAGTTTTAATTTTTTTATAAACAATGTTTTAGTATTAAAAATCGAGCTGTATCATATTTAGCTACAATTACTTGATAATGATTATCTGATGAACAATTGGTCATAAAGTTTCAAGAGATAAAATGAATTAATTTTAGTATTTTTGAAATGAGTGTTTAAAATTTCTAGATTATGTATATTTTGTTATAGAATTTAAAACACAGTTTTTGCTGTTTTTAACTGCATAGAATATATTTAAAAGAAAAAATGGCGACATACAGAGACGTTTTAAAGGCTGTATTTTTTATGAACGTTTTCTTTTCCTAATTGATGGAAAACGCGTTTTCTAAATCGTGTCCAACATTCTAAGGTTACATTTTATATATAAATATTTCTCTTTATCAAAGCTTTTTCTTAAAAAAGGACTTTATTATCCATTATCCCTTTTTAAACAAAACAAATTGCTTTATATAACTGGCAGACATTTTCATAAGTATATCTTAAATGCATTTATAGTTTATATGTTTAATATTAAAATCACTCCTATTTGGGACCGAATTTAATCCATGAACGTGGGGAACAGCAGAAAGAAGAATGTAAATAAATATATGAAAAAGGCGTAGTATTATCCGATGATGTAAAATTAATTAAATTCAGTATCTCGAGAATGGCATCTTAAAAGCCAAACACTATATATTTAACTCCTTTCGCTAAAGCGTAATTTACCGTGGTACTATTTCTTTAATCATTTTGAGATCATTGTAATTTGCCTTTGCCTGGGGGCACGCATGTTCAGATAATCATTTTTATTGAATTAAGAGTGAAAAAAAAAAAAGAATTCTTATGCCTTAAATTATTAATTTCACGCGCTTTGGAGACCATGCTACAAAAATATTAGAATATATTTCGTAAACTTCCACTCTAAACTAATGAAATAGTTTTTCATGATGTTTTCGGTATGTTATTAATTTTATATCGCGCATTTATGCCAAAATTACTTAATATTTTTCCAAGCTATAGATTAAATATGTTAGAACGGAAAAAAACAGGTTTTCCTCGATTTATGATGTGATAAGATCATGGAAACTGTATGCAAATGATTAATTACTGTGCATTTATATTAGAAATAAAATATTACGAATGATCCTTATCAACGGCATATGCTTAAACAAGCCGTTCTTCTCTTACAGCAAATTCATTCATTAACATTTCAAAACCTACTTTCCAAGCGATGTAATAGTTTGCTTAGGATTGCAGTAATAATTAGCTAGTAAAAGGTTTCAGTGTCAATTGCTTTAAATTCTCTCTTGCCACTGTAACATGAAGGATTGACGGATCATATGTTTAGCTGCAACTTCTGAGACTGGGAAATTGCAATCGATGTTTCGCAATGTAGTGACTTCTTTTGCGAGTCTGTTGGCTCTTATGCTACCATGAATTTTCTTGTCGTGAGAAAGGGTGGTCACGAGTTCCTTAAGGGAACTGAGGTGAAGTGCAATCGTACTTTTCTTGTTAAGTCCTTGAAGGACACTCATGCTGTCCACGTAGATGGAGATGTGGCAGACATGTGAGCTGCTTGCCCATATAGCCGCCTGTCGTAGAACTTAGAGGACTCCGCTTGAAAGACTGTAGCGTGGTCGGTGAGCCTAAAGCTTTTGAAGTGTAGGTCTTTTGCGTCTGAAAAGTGACGTAAGCTGCTCCAACTTTAACCGTGTCCTTCGAACCGCCTGTGAAGATTTCTAACCCTGCGTCAGTTATGAAGCGTTTCTTCCATCATATGTCGTAGATGCGGCTGGGCGAGTAGCTGTGGTTCTGCGTCAGGGTTCTAGGCATAGTTCATCTAGGAGGGGAGCTTTGTGTCTGCATTCTTTCATTAAAATGAAACAGTCTGCAGGTGCAACGCTCAGTATCAGCTTTTCGATTCAAGGGGAGGGTACCCGCCAGGCTTGAAGCGCCGCTTTTGAGGCCGTGCTTAAAGCTTTTGTGATCTTTAAGAGGACGGTCCTCTGTATCTGCAGTAATCTTTGTCGAATTCTGACGGTGCTTAACATCCAGGTAAGGCTTCCGTAGAAGATCATTCTCTCTACTCCTCGAAGGCCTTTCATTAGTCTCCCTTTTAGGTTCCATTTGACGTCAAAGCAACAAGGCTCAAGTCCAACTTCTACATGTTACAAGCGCTCACCAATCACAGGAAATCTGCATACTATCTAAATCGATTCCCCCATCAAAACGTTAGCTGCGTGTGTGGGACGTGAGTAACAACAGCAGACGCCCTGCATTACCTTACAGAAAGCAACCCGGAAAGATCCTCCCTTAACGATACCCTTTTTCGAAAATTAGATCTGAAAGGACAACTACAGACTACTACGGGCAGCAAGAGGCACGGCGAATCATATCCTTCGTTAACGAGACTCAAGACATCATCAAAACAAGCTAGTTACCATCTACAAAGAATGTTACTTCTCAAGAATGCTTTTACGTAATTCATTTCTCTATACATTAAGAGAATTCGATGAAATTCATTTAAGATTTTTAAAGTGAAATCTCTTTCTAATCGAAAATATTTTTATAAACAAATTCTCTAAACATTCACAAAATGAGCGAAACATACATCGTGAGGGATATATACTTTGAGTCATAGCTCTTCCTTATATGTATATGTTCCTTCGATTTAATTAAGATTTTAGAACTAAACATGTAAACAAAACCCTAAATAAATTCTTTTGTTTGTCAAATGAGAAATTCATTACTGCATTCGTTATGTGAATTTAGTTTTAAAGAAATTTCAAAATGTGTAAATAAACATTTTCTCTTTCACATTTTTGAATTCTTAAATGAATGCGCTCGTGAAAATTAGCAAACATTAATAATGTATGAAAGTATTCGTTTAAAATTTCATAAAGAAAGCACGAAAGATAACATTTATAAATATGAAATATTTATGGCCTTCATAGTAATATTATATTATTATTTATTTTTAAACAATGCTTTATTTAATTCTAAATTTCTTGAATTACTGGAATAGTGAATTGTTTGAAAAACAATTAATTGAATATTCCAGTAATAATTTTGAATTAATTGTTGAACATACACCTCAAATTATGAAACTTTTGCAAGTAATAGCTTAATTGAATTTTAAAACACATAACTTACGAACTTCATTTTAAAGTTTTACATGAGATTTATCTGTACACTTTTCTTATGTAATTAAGCAGAATGTGAATTCCGTAAACCTAGGACAGCTTTAATGCTAGTATTACGTAACAGGAGATTCTCAGGGATTTAATTTTTGGCAGCAATTAGGTGATTTTTTTATTTAGCTAGCGTATTTCCTAGCGTATCCCACCCTTTTTTAAACTAATTTTAACGTCTGAAAATCAAGAAGGCTAAAGACGGGGTTACAGTAAAACATGTCTATTGTACAATAGTCAGAGATAAACTACAGGTAAGGATCACAATACTATTTTTTTAAAATAACTTGTAGAGACATTAGGTATTTTTGGAAGCTGGAAAGATGAAAAATTAACACCGCCTTCGCCGGGAATCGAACCTCGGACATCTGGAATACCAACCCCGTGTGCAGACCACCACACCACGGAGGCTCGCTAAAAAGGCGGGAGAAATACCTTACAAACTGACATTCCCATGAGAATACATAGTAGTATTAGCATCCCAATATCTAATAAAACAACTTCATTTTCTACTTATCAGTCACTCGAACCTCGTCCGTTCTTATCGCTGTCTTTGATACTTCTTAGACCTCAAATGATCGATATTAATTAGAAAAGGTGAATGTGTACCTGAATCAGCGGAATAATAAGTTGAATGTCAGCTCGTCTTTACTTCGCTGTGATAGATTATTCTTGTAATTGGCTGGCATAAATTTCAACACTGCGAAGGGAAAGGTTCGACGTGATCTTTGCTAGTAATTTGCGAAGCCTGGTCTTTGTTAGTAGCACGAATACAATCGCAATGGACAATCATTTTAAACTGTAAGTGAACTCGTTCTCTGAATGCACTAAGGAAACAATTATGCGAACATTTTTAAAACTTTCAGAACAGTGCTGAAAAGCTAGGGAGGGAAATTCGTGAGGAAATATTTGAATAATCAAAAACCAAAGAAAAATTTGGTCAGTAGTTGAAATACCTGAGTTTATTTTAAATTCTCTGAACAATGAATATTCTTGACCTGTTTGCTGTGTCAACTTACATTAATAACTCCCAATGCAAATCAGTTTTATCAAATTATATATTTAGTAACTTACTAAAGGCACTAATTGAACTTGAAATATATTATAAAAAATAAAGGTTAATTCTTATGTTTCCTTTTCTCAGCCTTTCTTCAAGAAAAATTTCGTTTAATGTATTTTTGAATTTGAATAATTAGCTGAAAGTCATCGGAAGTTTTATCTGTCATGCGGAAAAGAAAACTTACACGTGTAACGGTGCATAGTTTTGTGTTTTTGTGTACAGTTTTCATTACCGAACTTATTACCCTTAATAATCAAAATTATCATTTCTGTTCAATTGTTAAGCTACCGATTTCTAATCACAAAATACTGTTTAAGCCTAGTACAATGCCAATTAATTTAATGTTAATTTCCAAGTAACATTAAATTTAACATTAAATTTAACAGTAGTTATTTTCATAGTGAAAACTGCTAAATTAACATGAGTGAAACCACCTCACAGTATAACTCAACATGCTGCCTGATATTTTGCTGCACACGTTTATGAAATTAGATGCTGAGGCAGACTGTGCCGCTAAGCAAAATGAAAGTTTTTGGTAGTTTTGATCACATAGATACCACCTATAACCCAGAGGATTCCAATGAATTCTCTTGCATATTTAAGTACATGGCTCCTGCTATAGCCGTGCGGCTTGCCCTGTCTGGCAGATCACCTATTTAGACCTATTTTGAAACTTCCTACGTGGGGCTGATATAACACGCAGTTGAGCACCTCCCTTTTTGATTGCAATCGGTCACACCAAAAGTATATAAAGTACGTTTTATATATTCATTCTGTTACCCGGCTCAGTGAGCTGAGGATTTTTATTCTTATAGGTTGGTCAATTCTGCTTTTCTTTTCTTTAAAAGTGATTGAATTATATAATTCATTATTATTTTTTGCTTTCAAAGTGATTAAATTATATTATTCATTATTATTTTTTGCTTTAAAAGTGATTGAATTATATTATTCATTATTATTTTTTGCTTTAAAAGTGATTCAGTTACTTTGATCTTATGTTCCGGTTAAGGCCTTTATGCCTTTAGTTAATCTGCATGCAATAGTTGAAGAATTATCAACAATTTAAAAGTTGCTTAAGAGCTTCTAAGCCTAACGTAGCCGCTATTTATTTAAATTTGAAACTTTTTAGTAGAGCAATGAGTTAAGTTCGTTTCTGCACCTTTCATGTCTTTTTGCCCAGTAGGGCCAAAAGAAATATTTCAGCTTTGTGCCGATAAATCTGCCTTCTTTTTCCGTAGAAACTCTAATCTTAACTGTAGAAAACATTTTTTAAATGTTTTAACTGTATTTGGTGTTTTAGGTTGTTTTGGCATTTTACAATTTTTAGTGAAAGATGTTTGAGTTTTTATGTATTTTTGCCTAGTGAAAATTGAATTGATTGAATGAGATATATATCTCTAATGAAATTCGAGGAAATAAGTTTAAATGAAATGCAGGAAAAATGTGTATAATTTAATATGCCGTAAAAGGAAGTCATGTTGTGTCCACATCAGATATTTTACCTTTGTTAATCTTGAAATTCTAGGCAATTTTCAACGTCTTTTATAAATTTGTATCATATGATATTAGTACAGTAATTGTTTATCTTCCTCTATGCTTTCGTACGAAATCGAAGTAAACAAATCAAATTATAATTTTGCTTATGACAAAGCCATTTTCATTAAAATAATCTCAAGTTTATATTATGGAACATTGTGGTATTATAAACTCTGTATTTAAAACCAAAAAAATGTTATCTAAACACAGACAGAGGATATTTAAAAAGGAGTGAAAGAAGATAAATATATACGGATGATATATAACGAATATAATTCATTCAAAATAATTATATTACTGAAACCATGGAAATAGGCTTCTAATTATCAAGTAGCGGAAGGAGTCAACTCTAATTAAGGATAATTTTATTATCAATTAATTAATCAGTGTATACACTAGATTGTAAGGAAGGCTTTTATTCGAAATTAAGAAACATTATTAGTCAAAAACTGAACTCTTCCAGCAATAAATTCCCAATTTGCTATTCACCTGCATTTTAAATAAAACTTAGTTTTCTTGTTTTAATGCTAAAACCAATGTAGAATGTTCTTAAATATCTTAACTAGCAAAGTAAATGGATTACTCTAGGTTTGGGTTAATCCTGGTCAAATAATATTCCCCTTTAATACCATTTTTTTTTTTTGTTTAAACCCTGATTATATTCCTAATGCCCTCTGAAGTATATGACTCACCTTCCTACAAATTTAGTTACCGTAGTTTGGCGAAGCACACGAGGTCAATCTGTCTAAACGAAGGGATGCCTTCCTGTAAGACATTCTCAGAGAAAATAGCGTTTTATACACTGGGAAAACCATAAAAACGAACAATCGCAGTCAGGCCCTTTTACCCACAATTGAACCCGAATCAGACTTCCAGTATTCAGAGGTTTTAACCACAATATTACTGGTACAGTTTTACAGAGAAGTAAAAGCTGAAAAAGGATAAAAGAGGTTTTGATTTATAGCTCAAATATAATAAACTTTAGATAAATTTAAACTGAAATCTACCATTATGAATTTTCGACCATGAAGACTGAAATATAGACCCGCGTTTACAGATGTAAATGGCAATGATAATTTCAAAAATGTGTCCCATAAACATTAATTAACTATATATTAATATCTAACTAATTATATTTTGAAGATAATTCTCATTTCAGCAAGTGTCTCGTCTGCCCCACAATCGGCAAATACCTGCTGAGATATTTGAAATTTAATACAAGGGATTGGTATTTTGGCTAATTCAGCAAGGCTTTCCTAAGATAAAAGAGAGTCTTTAATCAAGTTAACAATAGCATATAAATAAGAAGCCTTGGGTAAATACGAGCTGCAGCTAAAAATGTTATTAAACGCTATCTAAACAATATTTTATCTCGCGCTTTAATTAAAGATTTTTAAACTTATCGTCAAATCACTGTTCACAATTAGAACAAATAATTTAAATCTCTTAAGATGGAAGAAAATATTTTTTATTTGCTTTCTTCTAAACGATATGCGGACTAAAATGTCAGATAAGCTGGAGAAGTGAAAAATAATTTAGGTAGATTAATTTATAATTTTACGTGAATAAATAGAAGCTATTTGCCTATTTTCAAAACAAATGTTTTTCATTATAGTTAGTGTTTCCAATAAAGCAAATTTGTTTCCTAGATGTTATAGTTGGTAATCTTTCTTTAAGTATGTATTTTGATTTCCAGGATAACAAAGCTACTCTTCTAATAAAGTTCTTTTAAAGTTAAGTTTTAAGCTACTCTTTGATAAAGATTTTTAAGTTTTTAAAGACCTATTTTGAATCCCCATTGCTCCTCTGTTTTTTTTTTAGTTCCAACACTACTTTTAGTTCCAGACATTGAAAACACTACATCCAGTGTTTTCAATGTCTGGAACATGCTGTTCTATCACTTGAGAGACGATAAGCCTTATACGGATTTAGGACCTCTGAAGAAATACGACCTTTGACCTCTCTCACTAGTGAATTCTGTGTATTGCAGGAAAAGTCAGATTTTTATTTATCCATAGTATTTTATAAAATGATAGCTGTTGCTCGTAAGAAAAATTAAGAATTTCAATTATTTATGCTCTTTAATCGCATTATGCGAGACATGTTATTAAACAAGCGCATATTAAATAGTTTTAAGCAAGAACGTTTAACTCTTACCTTAATTGTTTTACGATACATATCACACAACTCCTACATATTTGATGAAAACATTTTCGTCTGTCTCTTTAAACACAAAAGGAATAATTATTTGTGTTTACTATTAAAGTGCACTATGCATTAAGTTTCTAACAAGACTTTCCTACCAACAGACACTTTTTAACACAGTGCAAATGATATGATACTTTATTTATTCTGAATTCTTTAATTGTTTCGCAAAGACCGTCTAAAATTAAAACATTATGAGGTTGTGCAATCATTATTCTTATATTTGTTTTGAAAAGGTAAATATTGAAGAATTTACTGTGTTTCTTCAGGAGATTAAGTCGAACTATCCAGTTGCTAATTTGGTAATTATTACAACACAAGAGCTAATGGGATGTATATCTTCTGTTTCCTAACAACATAATTTAATACCATCTCACCAGACTGGAATATTTTACTACTAATTTCTATAACTTTCAGTCTGTAATGAATTTGGTGCCTCCTATGTATTCTCACTATATTCTTACATGAAAGTTTCCAGCTTGCGAGAGGTAGGTTTGTAGGTTTACCCAAATATATTTCTCGCCTTTCCAGTAAGTAGCTGATTTTATGTTATAGAAACTGAATTCTGTTATAAGGTATTCCCCCCTTTCTGCATGCCTTCGTAGAGTAACGGTAGCATACTCCGCAAGTATTCGAGAGGTCCAGATTCGACTCCCGGCGAGAGCACTTCTCATTCTTCATGAACTCCTGCTTCAAAAGAACCTAATGACTCTACAGTGGCGCCTGAACTAAAAGGTGTGGGATGATGATTCTTCACCACCAGGATTTCGCGATTGTGTCCCTTAATCTCCAGTCGCTCTTTAAAAGGGTGTATATAAAGTATTTCTTTATCCCTTCTGCATGCCTTCGTGTTGTAACGGTAGCACACTCGGCGTGTATTCCCGAAGTACAGGTTCAAGTTCGGCGAGGGCATTGCAAATTTTTTGTGTTTCCTACTTCGAAAATCCTAATTACTCTGCACTATTTCCGATCCTCGAGAAAAGGCCAGGTAACGTAGTTCCTGACTTTTAATCAATGTTTCTAGTGTTGATAGAGGTTCCATTCATGAAAAAAAAAAAAAAAAAAAAAAAAAAAAACGAAAAAAATTTATATTACATCTAAAACCATAGATTAAGATAGTTCATAAGGTATTTTTCCGTCCTTTTCGCACGCCTTTGTTGTGCAATTGGAAGGCCACTCGACCCGTACTCGAGAGGTCCAGGGTCGAGTTCCGTCGAAGATACTGCGCATTTTTCACGTCTCCAGTTACAAAAAAAGATCTAATGATTCTACAAGTGGCGCTCGAACTCAAAGGTGGTGGACGATAATTCGTCACCACCAGGATTTGGCTCTTTAGGCCTCTAATCTTCAGTCACCCTTTAAAGGAGGAAATATATAAGGTATTTTCTCCCTCCTTTCCACATACCTTTGTGGTGTAATTAGAAGCATACTCGGCGCGTATTCGAAAGATACAGCGTTCAAATTTCGGCGAGGGCATTACACATTTTCATGACCCCAGTTAAAAAATAAAAAATTTTAAAAAAATTTAAAAAAAAATTAATGGCTCTATAAGCTATTGGAAAGCTTTACAGTGTAATTACGACGCAGTAAATAATAATGCTATCTAACGTGAAGTTAGCGTAAAAGTTAGTAACGCGAAGTTATCAATTAACGTGAAGTCATCAGATAATCTGGTTGAAAGGAATCATCAGGTATAATCAATGGACTTTTTCGGCAATGTTTTAGATGTAGGAATAGCATCCTCTGATACCCACAATAAATTTATTATGCAAATATTGCTTAGTATTAATGATTCACTTAAGAACATAGCCCTGAAATATTGCATAAATGCTAAACCTACAGAATTTAGATATTCTTGAAACATCAGAAATAAAGCGGTACATTTATGTAATCCGTCTACATTCTGTCAAGTAGAAGAATACAATTTAAACTCTTAAAATACTGTAAATTTCGTGCTATTTTGTTCATTTGTTGAAAGATGTCTCACAAATACAGTGTTGCTAATGATTCTACCGTTTTATACAAAGTTTTAGGAATTATATATATATATATTGATCATAGACACGTACTTTCAGTTTAAAAAATGTTTCTGAAATTCAGTAGATTTTATAGGAAAAGTAGCAAAACACAAGTAAATAATAGAGTCTAACATTTAACACAGTACCCCTTAAATCAAAGTATTCGGTACAAAATTCGCAAAGATATCAGTAATTATCAGTTTTAATTTGCAGTTTAATAGTTTCTTTCAAATCAAAAGGGTTGGCCAATCACAGTTAATATCACTGAATGCAGATAATTCGTCCTTGGTTCGAACACAAGCGAATGAGCTGGTTGCATGGTTGGCATTTATTTTTATGTGCAGTGTAAATATGAACCATTTCCCTTCCCGAAAATCCGGGCTGGCTGCATCGCCCACCAGCGGCCGAGCGGTAAAGTCGCTGAACACTGGTAGTTCGGTCCGAGGTTCGAATTCCGCGAACGGGCTGGCTGCATGGGTGTTTTCGTGGTTTTCCCCATGTGTAACGTATATACGAGCCAGTTTCCCTTAGAAAGTCCTCCACGAAAGGCATCCCTCCCCTTAGGCAGATAGCCCTAGTGTGCTTTGCCATAATTAAATAAATCAACCAACACCGGGCTGGCTACATGGACGTTTTCGCCATGTGCAAAGTGTTATACAAGCCAATTTCCATTAGAAAGTCAACCCTCCTCTTAGGCAGACAGCCCAAGAGTGCTTTGCCATAATCAACTAAATCAAACCAAACCAACCTTTCGACCATCCTCCACGCAGACATCTCTCCTCTTAGATGGATAGCCCTCGTGTGTTTTGCCATATGTCAAAACCCATAGCCAAAACTCAAAGCAGTAAGTTTGAAAAGCAATTAGACAATCTTTACAAAACTCTCCCAGTCACCGTTAAAATTGTTATAATAACGTTCATTATCTTAATTATTCTTTACCTTCGTAGAAGTATATATCATAGATAATGCTTTAAGATATAAAGCTTTGCAATCATTTTTACAAATTCCATTTATACACTTAAAAACATTGTAATTATTTAATGAAGATTCTTTAATGAAATTCGATTTTCTCTCTTCACAGCGTTTGAATTTTGTTAGATCCTCACTGCAATCTCTATTAAAAATTTTGGAACCCAAAGATCGATGGTAAGATTATTTTGCAGCGTCATAAGTAAGATTTTATTCTCAAATTTCATTATTCAGTTCCGTTTAAAATTTCTCAATCTGTGACTTGTGCTATAGTGATCGGGGGATATTATTGTGACTACGGAGGTAAAAGGATAAAAGAGCGAAAGAAATTTATAGCTAGAAACCGAATACGTGCCTAGAATGCACTTGCAATATTTTAGCATATCATAAATACTGCAGAGAAATTTGAATTTATGAGTATGTATAGTAGATTTCCGAAAGGAATATTCGCAGCTAAAACTTCCGATGGTGTTTTATTTCTTCCAGCCTCTTGTCAACGCATTCAAATACGAAACGACTGTGAGCAAAATACAGAATTCTTCAAGATGGACAGAAAATGCCATAGAAACGCCATTTAGTCATACATTTAGCTTATAAGATATAGCCAATAATCCAAAACAAATATTACAGTACCTCATTACCAGTTTTCTCCGAGCTCTTTACAATGCCAGCAATCTTAGTAAGTTACTAGATTATAAATTGCAGCAAATAGTACAAAAACATATGCCCAAATTTGGTTACTGGAGTTCCAACAGAACATGATGTTTCAGAAGGTATTAAACTTGCTCACAAAATCATTATTTTTGTGCAGTATAAAAATATATCATACGAGATCTTTTAAAGGTAAAGATTAAGGTTACACCATACGAGATTTTCACTTCTAGATCAGTTGAAATGAGCAACGCTACCATCTATTGCGGTCTTGATATATAACATCTCCAGACTGGCACCGTTGCAGTTTTTTTCTCTAGGCATTAGTCAAAGATACTAACCAAACGGAGGTCTTAACCAATTATATTACCAGAAATTAGATAGATTTTACTATAGTCTTGTACCTGATGAATCGTTAGCATCCATGTGATACGAAATTTCTTGTTGCACTGATATGTATTTGCCAGATGTGTAATCATAGAACATATACTAAAGCAAACTTTCTTCTTTTCTGTATTAAGGGCAACATAATATGTATTAAAACCCTCTGACCGGCGAGGGGTTTCGCTAAGAAATCGCAAATTTTCTAAAACTACCATGAGAATGAATTATTTCTTGATTTTAATAACAAAAGGTTTAATACAAGGATTTGTGTATTTTATTGCCTTGCCGCCCAACCTGGATAACAATTAGTGGCTCTGAATCCAGTACCGATGGGTCCGGGCTCCAATCCCGGAGAAGGCAAGAATGTTTGTAAATGTATAATGTTTGTGTGACACGGGGCACTGTAAATATGCAGTCAGACCGAAAGTTCTCTCGAGAGGTTGATGGTAGGGAAAGAGGTGTGGGGGATCCCTGATCCCGTCGTCCCCCCTGGGTGTTCTTCAACAATATTCGGGCGGAACTGAACAAAGTCTGTATGGTGTCAAAGGCACTCTGCCAACGACAGGAGCAATCTTGCCCTCTTTGCCATGATGAATTTTGTGGGCTTGTCCTGATGTTGCTGTCAGACAAGTGAGACGTCACAGTAACACATGTATTGCATTAATTTCTTGGCCATATTTTAAGATGCACTATATGCACTCTTATAAAACATCACAAAAGTATTCTAGGCAGCGTATGTACGGCCTTGACAGTCAGAGCAATTTGACCGTTGAAGTACAAGAGGTTTTTGATGTGCATATCTTCAAAATGCTTTCCAGTAAATTTGTAGTCATTATTTATTTATTTATTTATTTATTTATTTATTTTGGAGTCCAAAACGGCAATTTGCTCAGAAAGAATATAAATTTCGTTTTTTTTTTTTTTTTCGTTGATTCACTACAAGCATTTTTTTCACTTTTCAAATTCTTGCCACCAAATATTATCGCCCTGTATTATATTTAAAGAAATTAAATAGTGAAGAATCTGCATAAATGTATGTTTGCTTCTCGCATTGTGATAAAACAACGGTACCTGGAGCAATTCAATTTTGAATACGCTAATCCTCCTGCGAATATGGGCAATTGGAAGCCAAAATTTAAAATTTGCAATTTGTTTTATTATCGATATCATATTTTATAAAATTTTAATGAATTCTTGATTAACAAACTCAAGGATTTCAAAGCGAGCAATGGTAACAATGTACAGAGAAACATTTTTTATCTCCAGCGCGCGAGAATGTGTATCGGAAATTCTAAAGATATGCTCACTTTAAAATTAGTTTGCAATATTTCTCTTGAACTGAATTTCATGGCTTAAGGGCGAAGAATAATATTATATTTAATAAATAAAGGTTACACACAAAATGTAAAAAAAAAAAAAAAAAAAAAAAAAAAAAAAAAACCCGCACCTTTGAACGTAATTTAAAATCTGAAACTTTTCAGATTTTTAGTCCAAAGTGGATTTGTCCCTGAAGGACTATTGTTTTCGTTTTGCAATTTTGCGTTGAATCGCTATAAATGTCCGTTTCGCTTTTCAAACTGTTGCCACCAAATGTTAGATTCCTGCATTATATTCGAAGAAATTAAATAATGAAAAATATGCATAAATGTATATATATTTATCGCATTGTGATAAAACAACGGTACATAGAGCCATCGAATTTTGAATGGCGTAATCCTCCTACGAATATGGATATGTGGAAGACCAAATTTGAAATTTGGAATTTGTTTTATTATCAATTTCATATTTTCTAAAACTTTAAAGAATTTTTGAGTCACAAACTCAACGATTTAGAAGTGAGCAATGGCAATACTCTACGGGGGAAGAAAAGACCTTTTTAATCTCCGCCGCGCGGATGTGTGTAAAGATATGCTCATTTTAAAATCATTTTGCCCATTGCTATTGAACTGAATTTTATGAGATAAGAGCAAAGAACATGATATTTAAAAAATAAAGGTAATACACAAAACGTTAAACAAACGCTGCTTTGGGCGCAAGCTAAAATCTGAAACCTTTTAGATTTTTTTTTATTATTTATTTATTTATTTCAGCAGGAGACGTGAGCAATGTGCAATGCCCTCGCCAGAACTTGAACCTGGACCTCTCGAATATGCTTCGAATATGTTTCTAGAAAAATCCTAATAAATAATACTTTTATAAGCAGAAGCGATCAGTTTAAGTCGATGATTATCAAGAGTAAGATAAAATACACTGTTCCTTAGCACTGGTAGATTATGTAGAATACACCTACTGATCTCTAAATTCATTTTATAATTTATATTCTTATTATTCAAAGTATTCTTTAAATCTTACTAGTCTTTCATACTTTTACAATAATTAAAATTATGAATTAGGACAGACTAAATGAAGATTATTTGTAAAGAATTGCCACATTTTGCGTGCGTGCTATTACGATGTAAGTTGTCAGAATATTCAGCGGCAAGTTCGAAGATCCATAATTAAAATTACTGAAATCGATTAAGTCATTTTATACATTTTCTGATCCAAAATTCCTTCGATTTCTTACAGAATATGGCATTTGATAAAAACAGTGCGAATTGAATATATTTATATTTTACTCTAATTTTTGGAGAAACAGCTCCTGGTAACTTTTAGGCTAGCTTACTACAATTTCTAATTTACTTTTTTTGCAGCATATTGCGCAAGATGTTTTTTTGACCAAACTGGTCATTCAGTATTGTAATAACTACCTTGCTTGAAATATTATATTTTACTCTAATTATATACCTATATAATTAAATAATATTCAGAAGAAATGTTTTAATGACAGAAATCTGCAATTCTTGGAAAATCTGTAAATGTAGTAAGCACGCAAAAACAGTCTAATAAGTACACGGTTTGGAAAAGTTCTGTGAAAACGTGCTCTACAATTGAAAAAAAATTGATGTGTACGCCACATGATTTCCTTGTACGGAATATTAAATTATACGCATTTTTTGCTTGCATTTCATTTAAACTTATTGGATTGAACTAAATCTACTTCGTCGAAAGCGCATAAACCACAATACAATAAATGAACTCTTTAAAGTTCACTATATTTGTTTACCATAGAGACACTCTGGCGCTAGGTTCACTTAACAGCGTTATATTTCATTCATATTATATCTCAGAATGCGTAAAATTTATATCATTTAAAGAATTATCTAATCGTTCCCACATGTTCTATTCAAATACTATAATAAATCTAGAACAATGTATAAAGGAAATTAAGTAAACAAAACAAAAAAGAAACAATTTTCACAGACGATTTAATATTTCTGATTCAATTAATTCAGTTTTCGCGATAATACATGAAGGCGTTATCTTTGTGGTTGCAAAGCTCAGTCTCTCTAGATTGGCTATTCTACTATTCTGCTGTTTCAAATGTAAACAAAAATGTACGCCATGTTAATTAAAAATTAGGCTTAAACACACTTAAACAGCTTTTCAATTGTTGATAATTCTACAAATATTTCTTGCAGATTACCTAAAGGCATAAAACCCTTAATCGGAAGATAAGAACAAAATAATTCAATCCTTTTTAAAGCAAAAAATGCACAATTTACAAACATAAACAGTAAAGAAACTGAGATAACTGAGCCGGATAACAGAGTGGATATGTATAGAAATATATTTATGTACGTTTGGTGCGGCCGATTGCAACCATAATACGAAGTGCACATCTACCTGTTATAGAAGTTCTATATACAAAATTTCAACGTTCTGAGGCTACTCGTTTTTGAGGTATGCTAGATACATACATACGTACGTACAGACACCACGAAAATTTCTCTTCAGAATTCATTTTAAAGCAGTTTTATATTTTTTCTGGAGGAAACGAGTCTTTTATTCCATCTTTACGTACAGATACAAATGAGAACTCGAGCATCCAGTAATAATCACTTACATCACTTACACCTGATGCTTTATCTTTGAATTTAAAAGATACCTTCAAACTTTAACATTTCTCCTAATGAAAGTCATGCCCTTAGCAATAAATATCCATACACGCACATGGTGGAAGTTCGCAATGAAATTTCCACAAGAATTAATCCCACAAGAGCTTAAATGTTATTCAACTCATCTGAAAGCAAACTGCGGGCAATAAACAAAGCTTGACAGATGAATGTTGCTACTGGTTAATTCAGGAACTGGTCAAACAAAATTTCATTAAACAGCATCCACTAATGATCCAATGAATGCTCTCAGGACATGAAAGATAGCTCCCACGGAAGGCTTCTAAGGATTAATGACCTTTTAACTACCAAACATGCTAGGAAATAAAGTTTGCGGTTTTTGTCAATAAACGCGTTTACGAGACCCAAAGGAATAAAATATTTAGATATAAGTATACTTACATTGCCCCCATGGAAGAAAGGATTTGGACAAAGGGCAATTCTATATTACGTTTGTAAATATGTTGAGTGCGTTTCTAAGGAAGTTACGTTTAGCAGTAGGTAGTTTTCTAATACTTTTCTGATATACCACGATAAAGAAATTATAAATTATATCCTTTAATTTCTAAACTATAATATTTAGTCTCTAACCAATTATTTTATGTTAATTTTCTATCTTTATAGCCCTAATTTCCGTTTTCCTGCCAAAATAAAAATTTCTAGCCTATTTGATATTCAAATGGGATAGAAAGAAGAGAATCTTTAAACGAAAGTTTTAGAGGGTAGAGTTACATCGTCTTCTGCCTGCTTGAAGGCCATGCTGCTCAATTGATTGTCTTTCGCTTAGTATTCTGTGGCGTTGAGTTATTCTTCCCATTAAGCTTGTTTACGCCAGCCTTAGGTCAGAGCCAGCTTCCGCGCTATTCAGTTGTGAAGCCTAACGTTATCTTTTATTAATCAATTATTTTTAATTTAAGCCATAATTGCTAGCCTCTGCAAGCACGAGTTGGTACAAACTGTTAAACTTTATTTGAGCTAATTAAAGTGTTCTTTACACCCTTTCTCTGTCATTGTGGTACTTACAAGACATAGTCATAATTCATGGATTATCTTTTAAAGTTTTGGATCTAGTTTATGTTCCCTAAGAAGACCAAATTCTATAATATATAGGACCACATTATATGGCATATAGCTATATAGGAAATTCCTCGCAAAAGAAAGGAAATTTTGATACCTTTCATTCAGAGATTTATCTTGCAGTATTCAGATATCTATCTTGCAGTATTCAGATATCTATCTTGCAGTATTCAGAGATTTATCTTGCAGTATCAAGATAAATCATCTTGCAGTATCAAGGTAAAGATAAGACCAAGATAAATATTGCAGTATCAAGATAAAGATCAGATATTTATCTTCCTGTAAGATTTATCTTGCAGTTTATCTTGCAGTATTCAGAGATTTATCTTGCAGTATCTTGCAGTCATCTGCGCAGTACATGTGTAGCACGCATTTTATATACAGAATATACAAAAGTGATTTTTCCAACAAAATTAAATGCCTTGATGTTAATTTCGTATTATTTCATTCTGGTGTATCTTAATGTTTCCAAGTAAGCAAATGTAAACACACCATGAACACCGTGCGAGTGAATTCCTTTAATCTGTTTCATTTATGATGCTAAATAGAAAAGAAAACTGCAAGTTGAAAATAATTTTTGACTAAACGCTTAATGAATACCCTGAAGTACAACATCATAACTGAATTGCAAAGATCTGGAAATGTTTTGCCTAGAAACAGCTAGCAAAATAACATGTCTTTATTATTTTTATATATTTCATTATTTTAACATAGACTTTATGTAAAAATCTGTATTTATTAAAACTTAATATATAGAAAATTTTGCTTATTTGAATTTGGCAAAACATACGAAGGTTATCTGCTTAGATGAGGGAGGGATGCCTTCCTGGATCGTTCTCTAAGGAAAACGGGCTAGTAAAATGATATATTCTTTATAATTTCATGTAAATAAATGGTTGGTTGTGTGAATTGGACGAAACACACAAAGATTATCTGCTTAAATCAGGGATGCCTTCTCAGATTTTTTTCTAAGGAAAACTGGCTGGTATTCACGTTCCAGAAATGTTGCAATGACTGTAACTTTCAAAACCATAACAGAAAAAATTCGACAGACAAACTGCAAAGGAAAAGTGTTTATATATGGGAAGGAGAGGGGGATAATCAACTGTCATTAAATACATTGCTGACCCGTGTGGTTTCAGTCCTTAAGCTTAAAAATCTCAAGCATATTACTTACGTTCTTAAGTACGTTAATCAGATGTTAAAATATATTGCTTTAAAGATTATAAACTAAATAAAAGCTTTTATAACTTTTATTTCTAAAGAGTTAATTGACGTTTCATTTGACAAAGCAAACTTTTCTATACATTAAATTATAATAAATCCATATAAAAATTATCATAAATTGTATAAATTTTTACTTAACGTCTATGATAAACTAATGAAATATATAAAAATAATAAAGACATGTTATTTTGCTAGCTGTTTCTAGGTATTTCCAGATCTTTGCAATTCAGTTATGATGTTTGTACTTCAGGGTATTCATTAAGCTTTTATTCAAAAATTATTTTCACCTTAAAATTTTCTTTTGTACTTAGCGTCATAAATGAAACAGATTAAAGGAATTCACTCGCACGATGTTCATGTTGTATTTTTCATTTGCACCCTCCTTGAATAACATTGATTATGGAAACATAGTTAAAACATCAAATAAAAATCTTATTTATGATTAAAGTAGGTATATTGGTAGATACTTCCAATTACAAAATTGTAGACAATTCAAATTATTGGAGAGAAGGAGATTTATTTTAATAGTTTTGTCTTAAATCAGTAACGGCATTCAATTATATGAAATTATAATATTTCCGTACCCTTTACCAAAATAGTCGTAGTAGGGATGACTAGTAGCGAATTCAGGTTTTAAAATATCCAATATGAAATAGATAGCAGTAATATTTAAAATAAGATTTAATGCAATCCAATTTTTGTTTTCAGTATAGAAAACTGAAATAATTAACACAGTCACAAATAAATTGATTTGTAGTAGAATAAGAATATTCTACTTTTGAAATTTTGCAATTTTTAGTAGGATTCAAAAGATTTCTAGTGGGCGATTCATTTCAACGATTATATCTTTGCATTAATTATATTTTGTCTCTCTCTTTACCTCCGTGTGGGGCGGGCGGCTGAGCGGTAAAGTCGCTGAACACTGATAGTTCGGTCCGAGGTTCAAATCCCTTGAACGAGCTGACAGCATGGCGTTTTCGTGGTTTTCCCCATATAAATATGCGCTCAGCCGCATTAGACACTACACTACCATTGCTGAAAGCATTTCTGACAGCGTGGAGTGACTTCTTTCCTTTGACACAGATCCGTCAGCAGCCCGATCTGTACATATATTAATTTACTTAATGACTTGTGTTTTTGTCGTTGTAATTGTTTGTTTTGTTTTTATTTATGTTTAGTATTATGATTAATCCAGAACTCATTTAATGTATTTCACAATTTGTAATATCTTTGTTCATCTTTACATTTGTACCTAAGTCTGTACCATATCCTTAATATGTATGCCATAATATTGAAAAATGCGCATGTACCATAATAATGAAAAATTTAGTGTGGCCAATTCCCTGAGGACGCAGCACTAAGCTTTAAGTGTAATCAGTTCCCGGAGGAATACAGTACTAAGCTCTTTATGTATATTTATTTATTTATTTATTTTTAATTCCATCAACGGTACTCAAGAGGCTGAACAGCTCAACATTTCTTAACCCAGTGGGCCAGCTGTTTCGTCGATGGCGGAAGGAAGGTTTTTCCCTATAAGTAACGTGTTTCCTTAGAGCCAGTT
Source organism: Stegodyphus dumicola (assembly GCF_044657685.1). Taxonomy (NCBI): domain Eukaryota; kingdom Metazoa; phylum Arthropoda; class Arachnida; order Araneae; family Eresidae; genus Stegodyphus; species Stegodyphus dumicola. The sequence continues at coordinate 263,372,236 of NC_140770.1, read as the reverse complement.
TCTCTTAGAAAGTCCTCCAGGAAGGCATCCCTCCCTTTAGGCAAATAGCCCTCGAGTGCTTTGCCATAATATAATAAACCAAACCTACCTACCCTTGTGGACGAAAGGTTAAAAACTGGCAATTCATTACGTTCGTAAATACTGGTATTTCGTCTTGGTTCGAAACCAGATTAACGGAGTGGCTACATGGTTGCATTTTGTGGATTGTTTTAAAGTTATTATACTATAGATTTGCTTTTTTATGATGGCAGTGGCTCCCAGTCCAACAGAAAGCAACTTAACCCCTACTCCCTTTGTGTTTTCCTTTCTCTCATTTCTATAGATAAGTAACGACAGTGTGGAGAACCTCGCTTCCCTGTTGCCCTTGGTTTCCTCATTTTTAAGTGGAATGTGTGACTGTGTACTTTTAAAAGTCCTCTACGTAGACATTCTTCTCTTTAGACAGATAGCCTTTGTGAGTTTTAGCATATTCAAATAATCAGTGACTCTCCATATCAGGTTAATTATTATAATAAAAATAAACATTTTGTCAAACTTCAGAATATTCAATTAGACAACACATAACATAGTCTAAGATGATGAACATTTTTAAACCTTCTCTTTTATAAATAACGCATTTATTATGTGGTTAAATGCCCTTTCGTTTACCGTATTCCTTGAAATATCAGTTTTTGTCCGTATGCATAAAGCGGTTTTGAAAGCTTAATCTTCCGGGATGGGAGGTTTTTAATAAAATGATAATCTACTTATAAAATCTCAATTATGATAATTATTCAAAATAATAATATTTGATACTTTTATTATTTTGATAATATTTGATAATATTATTATGATTTATATTATATATTATGATTAATTATGATTTATATTATATATTATGATTAATTATGATTTATATTATATATTTGATAATATTTGATAATTATTCAAATTATTTGATAATATTTGATAATTATTCAAAAATGATAATTTGTCAATAAAATCTCAATTTTAATAAAGCATATATTAACATTAAATGCACAGAATTTGTTAGCTGAAATTCAGGAATTTTGCAGATGATTGTTTTACATATATTAGTACGTGAATAATAGATTCAGTAACGAACCCTCCATTTTCAGTAATGCCGTTTCATAGGAGGGAGCATTTCATAATATTATTTAATCATTTTTATATTCGTATAGACAGCAATTATGTACAAATAACTGCCGACTGAAATTCCTGATAGAGCGTATTTGCATTTGAATTCCTTTCGCATTCATTTTCCTGCTTTTCTCTTAGGCTTAGCATTTGTTTTCTAGCATTTTAGTGAGCTTTAGGATTACAAATAGAAGCGCTCATAGCATAATTAGGATATAATATCCCAGCGACTACACCATACATACGAATAGTACATATCGATTCAAATGTTGATCTGGCTGCTGGCTATTCGTCAATTATCCATTTCTGTAATTAATCCTCCCCTGGTTGCTGGACAATTCTATATCTCTTGAGAGATTTATCATCTCTTAAGTGACACGAGAATTAGATCCAAACACTCACTATAGCGACAATGTTATGTAGTTCTGCTTCATGTAAGCAAACCCAAAGTTAGGATATTTTGAGAAATAAGGATGTTTATTCTAACAGCCGCTTTGGATATAGTGTTAAAACAAAATTTAGCATACCGATATTTAATTCAATCAAATACTTTGAGTTTTATGTTAAAACTTTGAGTTTATGAGGTGTTTTTCCCTCCTTTCCGTATGCCTATGTACTATAACTGTAAGCACACTCGACTCGTATTTGGGAGATGCAGATTTTGAATCCTGGCGAGGGCTTTGGATTTGGCGATTGGTACCCTCATCCTAAATCGCCCTTTCAAAGGTGAAGTACATAATGTATTTTCTCTCTTCTTTCTGCATGCCTTCGTGGTGTAACGGGAAGCACACTCGACGCATATTCGGGAAGTCCAGGATTGGAGGCCTGGGAAGGGTACTACGCTATGTTTTTCCATTCCTGCATCGGTATAACCTAATGACTCCTAAGTTATATGCAAAACCTTTAAGAAACCTACCTGCCTTGCAACAGTTAGGTGAGTTTCATTACAGTTAGTTAGTTTATAAATTACTACAATATGCCATACGTTATAGTTATGTTACACATTGAAGCATTGTTGGCAAGTAATCAGTCAGATTCTTTCTGAACTATGTTGGAATGAGTGATTTTGTCCCCTTTGTCCATGAAGCGCAAAAGTATGGAAAACGTTTAGCCATAAATTTACAGCCATTTTAGAGAGCACTCAGTCATCAAAGCCTAGAGAAAATAACAAATTGAGTTATAGTTTTGTATGAACGTTTCTAGATGCTTTTTCTACAAAATTCAAGTTGAAAATTCCATATCTCAAAACCACGAATAGAAATATATATTAGATTTGATCTTATGTACGACTTTTAAGCAAAATTAGACTTGATCTGAAAATACATGTCAAATTGTTCCAAAACATTAAATCTGTGCTTCAAATAATGCCGAAATGTCAAATGCTGTAAAAATAATATTAATATATTTGTGTTTGAAGTTACTCGCTAAATTTTAACTTAAAGCCAAAAAGAATTTCCGTTGACGAAACCTTAACTTACATTTACATTCGATGTTTTATAAAAACATTCATGAATTTGCTCGATTTTGTTTTGCTGGGATAGCTTGCTGAAGATTTTCAATGATGACCGTATAGTGGACGACAAGACCAGAACAAGACTGCTATTTTATTTTGGCAAGGAATGCAAGATTGCGCTTGTTGTTGGCAAAAGCTTTGAACACTGTACAGATGACGGTTTGCTCAGTTCCATCGCCCCCCCCCAAATGTTGATGGAGAGCAGCCCGAGAGAACAGATCCGGGTCTGCCATCTCTGTACACCTACCATCAACCTCTCGAAGGGGCTTTCGGCTGGCGGCATATTTAGAGTGCCTCCAAGCCGCACAGACATTATACATTTACAGGGACAGGGACAGGGAAAAGTGGACGGAGCACCAGAACTTCGTCAGTGACTTTTACAGGTGTTGCTCCGCCGCACTACTGTACCCCTCTGGGCTTTTAGTTGGCCCGCATCGGATGCTAGCCTACCAAGACATTTACATAGTAATTTTACATTAATATTAGACTTACGTATTGAATATACAATTACAAAGACATAGTATACAATTATTGCAAAGAAATTAACCTATTAACAAAAGTTGGATTATGGCAGATTGAAATAACATAATTACTTCGAACATACATACAAACTTTCAGTGTACATTGTACTTCATACAAACAATATATTTACATTAGTATATCTAGTTACATCGAATTAAAATAAACATCATTTTAAGGAGCTAATTGAAGGTTTTTTTTTTTTTTTTTTTTTTTTTTTTTTTTTTGTGTGCACTTTATCATACTTAGTTGAATTACTAAGGCGAATTCTCTTATTAATACATTTCCTTTCATTTTTTTTTAACTTGTTACACACAAATGCATCAGCACTGAAGTCTTACATTATTATTTTTGTAAATTAATGTATCATAAATACAGAAAATATACATTAGAAAATCACATAATACTTACATTTACACTAATATATCTAATAGAGTCGTATTATTTATATTATTTTTTAATTAATGATTTAATTATTACATTAATACAGTCCAAATTCTTAATGTAACTATTTTATAAAAACTATTTATACCATATTTAGCCTGTTTCAGACACTTGCAATATTTCTGAAATCTTGCATTATTTTTGCAAGTTGTAGAATAAGAGGTATTTGTACAGATGTGATAGCATCTTGGCATATGTCTTCTCTTTTATATGCAAAAAGTTTCTTCATAATCAAGAAAACCTTTTGTTGTAATTGAGGTATCGTTAGCATGCATTTAATGTACTCAGGCGTAATTTGTGACCTTCCTTTGCAGTGTAGCTCTTTTGTGAGCTGGCACTTGAAAACATAGTGTTCTGGGTCTCCCTTTTCCCCACATACGCACTTGTCTGAATCGCTCAAATTTCGTGCAAAGTAGTACATGGGGAAAGGACCATGTCCAGATAAGAATATGTTGATGAAGAAGTTATAAGAGATTGGATCATATGTGGGTCTCTTGTAGAAGTTGAAAAGCCTTCTACCTACTTCTGCATTTTCCCATTCAGTTTGCCATTTTCTTAATGTAATTTTTTTCAACATATGTTTCACATACGATTTAGGGAATGGGACATTGATTGGAGGTAGAGATGGGTCTTGAGCTGCATTTTTAGCAAGCGCATCTGCCCTTTCATTTTGGGCTTGTCCAGCATGCGCTTTTACCCACTTTATTTTTATAGATGTTCTCTTGCGCTGTGATAATAAATCGTAGATATCTTGCACTATTGATGATTTGTTTCTTGCATCATCGACAGCTTTAATTGCCGCTTGGCTATCACTGTAGATGGTAACATATGTTAGATGCTTTTGATGAGACCACAGAATAGCGTGTTTTATGGCTGAAAGCTCAGCTTGGAAAACGCTGTTGTTGTTCCTTTGGTGTCCTTTCCATTCTGTTGTTTCTTGTTCTGAGAGGAGTGCAAAGAATGCGCATCCTACTTCTTCGTTTAACTTTGACCCATCTGTGTACACGACTGGAAATGGAGGTACACTGAGGGTGTCTTCTTTTGTAGATATTCTGAGTTTTGCATGTACTGCAGGGTGTCTTAGGTAAGGATTTCGTGGCTGTTCAAAATCAAGGGGGCACAGGTTTTGATCTTCTACCTCTATGTTTTTCTTGAGGTGGAATAACGTGGCTAAGTCTGCATCTTCTTTTGCTTTCAGGTGGAGGGGTGGGATTCCTGTTAATACACAGAGAGCTGCCGTTGAGGTAGTTCTGTATGCTTTTGCTATTTGTAAGAGGAAGGGGCGTTGGATCGAAGCTAAGAGTCTTTTCTTTTTCACTGTCATAGGGTGAGTCCATGCTGATGCCCCGTAGAGGATTATTTTTTCGATCACGGTATTATAGAGAATGTTTTGCATCCTCGACTTGAGGCCCCACGTTGTGCCTTGCATCCTCGCGAGGGCTCTAGAAATAGTTTGGGTCTTCTTCCGAATTTCCATGAGGTGTGGGATCCAAGAAAACTTTTGATCAATTTTCAATCCAAGAAATTTGATTTCTTTTGAGATCTTGATTCTTCTATTATTGATTTTAATGCAAGGTAGCCTTTGTAGCGATTTGCCCGGTTTTGGAAATAAAATAATATGTGATTTAGACTCTGAAATTATTAGTTTTTGATTGACGCAGAGGGAATGGAATATTGAGAGAGTCTCGTTACTATTCTTTTCTAGTATGTCCCTTGAATGCCCATTTGTTACAAAGGCCACATCGTCAGCAAAGGCGATGAGCTTTGTATGGTCCGGCCACTTGTAGGAGGTGATATAATTGAAGGTGATGTTCCACAGGTCTGCACTTAGACAAGAACCCTGTGGACAGCCCCTCGTTATTCTTCTTTCTACTATACAGTTGTTGCTGATGATTATCGTTGCTGTTTGTTAGGAAACTATTCATTAGCTTGAATATGTTCTGAGGGCATTTAATGTTGCGCAAGGCTTCAAGGATACCAGGCCACCACACGGAGTCAAACGCATTTTTGAGATCCATGCAGAGTACTGCTGTATGGAGAGCTGAAGATTTATTCCTACGGATCTGCTCTTGAAGTTCTACTATCGCACGTGATGTAGATTTGAGAGGTCTGAAGCCGTATTGGTTGGGGCTTATGGTTTCGTTTTTCTCTAAGTGGTGGCGTAATCTGCCCGCGATTGCACGTTCCAGAAGTTTACCTATTGCAGGTAAGAGGTTGATTGGTCTGAAGGCTTCCGGATCCGTAGGATCTTTATTATTTTTCTTGAATAGCATTGTTTGTCCCTGTTTGAGACAATTCAGGAAGACATAAAATTTAAGGCAGAGGTTTAGTAGTTTGTGGAACAGAAAAGGCATTGCGTGGTGAATTATCTTAATAATCCTATTGTCTAATCCGTCAGGTCCCGGAGCTGTATTATTCGGAAGATACTTAATAATATTTGAAATTTCTTGTGAGTGGAATTCCACATCGTCTGGAGTATTTGGAGCGGTATTATTGTATCTAATATCGGAATGTGAGTGGCCATCATCTTCTGCGTTATCTTTTAGGAAGACAACATCTAGAATATTGTTGAGAATCTTTTCAGTGACATTACCAAGCTGGCTGTTATGTGAGAGTTGATCTCTCGAAAGACCGATATGTGCGGGACTAAAAACTTTACTTGTAGCCATTTTATACAGCTGGCCGTACGTATCTTTATTACTACAGCAGTAATTCTTCCAGCTGCTTAATTTTGCTTCAGTTATTTTCTTTTTGTAATTTGCCAATTGTTGCTTGTATTTTATCCATATTTCCATTTTCAACCCTTCCGGAGCACTTTTCATTTTTCTACGAAGGGCCCTTGTATGTTGCTTTTCACGTCTTAATTCCTTTGTCCACCAGTTAGTCTTCGTAATCTTGTTGTTGTTACGGAGTTTAAATGTGTTGGTCGCTGTCTCCTGTATTGTTTTGATAATTGTTTCCATTAAATCATGGACTGCATCGGGTGATGTGCATTTATCTATAAGTTTCTCCGCATACTGAAGACATGTGGAGATTTTTCTTCCAAATTGCCTTGCTTTTTGCTTTAAGATTGAAAATCTTCTTAATTTGAGGTCGGGGATTTCTTCTGATAATTCAAATGAAATGTAGTTATGATTTGAGTGGCTTGGATCATCAAGAACTTTCCATTCTTGTATTTTATTGGAGATACTCAATGTTGACAGTGTCAAGTCCGGCCATTCTTTACCATTTGTTGTTTCAAATGTAGGAGTGTCTGAAGGGAGGTTATGTATATACAGATTGTGTGTAGCAATAAAGTCAGCTAGTGTATGCCCTCTATTATCTGTATTATTGTAATGCCACATTTGATGGTGAGCATTGAAGTCACCTGTAATCACATGCTGTGATCTTCTGAGATTACTAAAGATATTTTCTAATGTGTGGAGATTCGGCCCCATATCCTCTCGTGGTGAGCAGTAAATGGAAGTAATTAATAGCTGTTCTGATTTACAGTTAATACTTATCGTCATCACATCTCTATGGCTTAATATAATTGTAGGGGACCATTTGGTATTGGTGACTATAATACTGGCACGTGGGTTAACTAGAGGATCCTTTTCATTAGATTGAAATATTTGCCAGTGAAGGGGAAGGCATCTAACTTCACCTTTTACGCAATACGGCTCAGTAATGCAAATTACATCATGATTGTTATTTTCAATTACTTCACTAAGTTGTTCTGACGCCTTTTTTCCTCTGCCTAAGTTTATTTGAAGAATTCTAAGCTTGTCCTGTGGAGGCGAATTATTGTGTAAAATTGTCGTAAACAGTTGAGATTGGGGAATTGAAAGGGCGGCGGTAGTACTTGATGGATTCATGTACAGAAAGGGAAGTTTAAATTAACTTAAAAGAAACTAGGTAGTAAGCTAACTATTCTTCTTGCTTTGATGTGTAAACTGCAGCAGCTTTAATTTTTGAGATTTCCCTCTGATATAATGGGCATTTGGGGGAGAATGCAGCATGTGAAGTATTGATGTAGTTTCCATATGTGCAGTTGAACAGTTTACAGTTGATACAATCCGGTACGTCTTCTTTGCAATTCCTTATGGAGTGAGGTCCGCCACAGAAAGCGCAATAAGTCCTAAATTTGCATGTACTACCAGAATGTGAGAAATCTTCTCCGGTCTTCCGGGAACCCGAACAGTTCAGTACGGAAATCACAGTCAGTAACCACTATTCCGGTTGGACGGCTGACACTGTACATTGACAGCAACGTAGTCTTTACTTGACACCCATACGAAAAACTAACGCTAGAGATTTAAAAAAAAATGTTTCCGAATATTCGAGATTATATATGTTGCAATTTACTTTAAATTTAAATTTATATCTGATCTTAAAATCAAAGTTATTAATAAAAGGTCTCATTAAGCATGCATTTCATATTTAGAATAGCATTTTCAGCAAGAAATTTTCAGTATGCATTTCATACATAGAGTAATAGTTATTACAGGCATTAGTAAATATATGTATATATAGACATATGAATTTTACTTATATATACACTCACTTTTGTGAAAATTGCAACACCATGAAGGACTTACGCGAGTGAGCTGAAATTTTCAGGAAATGCAAAGTAGCGCATGATATGCAAATGATTAGAATTGCAAATCCGTAGCGCATGCGTATGCTGAGCAGCGCCCTCTGAACGGCTGATGGATCCGAATAAATAGACGGCTGTAGCGAGGCGTGTATGGTTATCGGTGGTTATCTGCTAGTGGTAAACGTTAACTCAATCTGTACTTATGCCTCGTCGACTTAATAGAGTTAACTTAATAGTTAGTTAATAGCTAACAGTCACAGATTAATTTATTTTTAAATATCTGAATAAATATTGCGATGTAGTATATTAAAAATTCAGAATTTGGTGTATATATCACTAATTTGTAACTTGAAAGAAATGGGATTCCATGATACTTCGCAGTCTAATGTAGTTTGAAGAGGCATTTTAATGGGGGCAAGAATTTTAGCAATCACAATTTAAAATTTTTCTTAAAAATCAGAACTCTCATCAAAATTTCGAAAAATGTTTAGAAATCTGAAAAAATTAATTTTAAGATATTTAAACTTTTAAAACATAAAATATGCCTGAACGAAATGTTGATAAAAATTTTTAAATTAAATGAAAGAAGGAGGCGTGAAAAATAGTGGTGCTTTGAGATGCTACATCATGTTGCAACAATTCCAAGAATTTTATCCATTTAGGCAAAGATTACGGCATGTTTAAATTTGCATTGGAATATATCTTGAAATTTATTGAGAAAATAATATTATTGCGTGCGTTCAGGTTCGTAATAAACTGAAAGCATGTAGAATTGGTGATGCTTGATAAAATTTATTTTACTAAAATGAACACTTCACAATTCTGAAGCTTTCCACAAAAAAATAGTAGTACAACTCCTCAAAATATCACAGAATTCAATCAGTAGTTGTACATCAAACTACTAAGAACGTTAAACACAATGCAGTGCTAAGCGTATTTAAACAGAGAAGCTAACCTGGAGGCATATACGCATTCTGTACCGCGAGACGCACATGGGGAAAAATCCCTCCTCGTGATTGGATTTGTCTTCCGATGACATCACTTCTACGCTTAGGAACGCCTTAACTTTGCTTGGGCTCGAGGGTACATCTTCATACTGTTTGTTTACATTTTGATAGCAGTACCGAAAATATTATTACGTGCGTTATATTTTTGTTCCTATAAGATTATACTTCTTAGAACACTGTAGTGTGGTGAACTTATTATATAAAATGTAGCAATTGTTTTCCCTAGAGAGAACAAGTGTTATTTATTCCTATGGTAGCTCCGTAAATGTGTATTAATTGCAGAGATTTTAAATGAAAATATTCTTAATTTATAATCCTTCATATTTAAGGTGTTGTGATTATTAATTTATTATTTCATGTTCACTATATCTGCACTGTATCACTATTTCATGTTCTCTTCAGATGCAATCTCCGAAAGCATGAGACATATAAGTTTTCGGACATAGCAAAAAAGATGTTGGGAGCTAACACAGTACACAGCAAATTCACAATATTTGTAATCAGTCTGAGAAAGTAAAATTTATTTTTGAAGTTAGACTAATATAGTAGATTTGGAACAGAGAAATAGAAATACGTATTTTAAATTATATCATTTATGGATATTGCTCATTTTTAATGTGTAACATTTTTTATACCTTTGCATAAAAATAGTGTTTGTCAGAGAATGAAGTTTCTTCTTATACACGTGTATTAAATTCAGCGACAATAATGAATGCACTTGTTTCTTTCATTTAAGGTAACAGAATATTAGAACTGTGAAAGGCATGGAAATATCATAATATTTGCAAAGGAAATATTTTCTGCGATGTAAAAGGAACAGAATGCAACAAAATTGCAATAATGATATATAATATATTTACTAGCACACAATTCCCTTTGCAATTGAACCGAGATTGTCGTGTCTTGGTTTTTGCATTAAATTCATGAAATCAGCTATTTATAAAATCTAAGCGCTTAAGATTGCTTCTGATATTAACAGCATCTTTGAAAGATTTTATAATTTTATTATTCTATGAAACAGGAGGCCACGGGCAGAACGCTGCAGCTAAATGTTTTCGTTTCAAAGAAAACAAACAATAACTTTTCCCGCTTCCGTGTCACTTATGAACGTCATTCAAAGAAGAAAAAATACGTAAGAACCCCCCCTAAACGTCATTCGCTAAGAGAAAATTATATTATCGGAAAGTATGTCTAATCACAAGCACGGATTTTCCATATGTACGTGGCACGGTACAGAATGCTTATATGCAACACGGAGATATGTCAGCACTCCGATTTCAGCTCTGAACTAACAAGTAACAACTGAGAAAATGATGCTGTCCCTGGTCTTATACAGTTTTCACTCTGCTGCCGAGATATTTCTAGTACTTTCCATTTTCCGAAATAACTGCAAGGCATATGAGAGTCGGGATTCTGATTGGGATTATTCAATTATAGCAAAGCACAGGAGGGCTATCTGCCTAAAGGGATGGATGCCTTCCTGGAGGACTTTCTAAGGGAAAGTGGCTCGCATACACGTTACACATGGAGAAAACCACGAAAACGCTCATGCAGCCAGCCCGTTCGCGGGATTCAAACCTCGGACCGAACTAACTGTGTTCCGCGTCTTTACCGCTCGGCCGCTGGTGGGCCTCATATACGGTTACAGCTACATAGAGGATTTTTTACACTTATTCATTTACAATATCCATTAAAGCTATACAGGTACCAGACCAGAATGTTACTAAATGGGCGCCAAGTTTGGCAACTTTTGGCAGTATCTCTCCAAATTTAGCGACAAAAATTAGTCACCAAAACGGTTGCCAGCTAGGCGAAATATCGCCAAAATAGTGAGATAGTCATTGAATAAGCATTCTGCATTTAGTAAAATTTAATACAATGTTTATGGCAGATGATATGAGAAAGAATCATAGTTTTAGTCAAAGTTCTTGAGTTCAAATCTGCTGAATGCATTCGTTTTATTGAAGAGTATCAAACCCGGGCCTTGTTTGACTGAAACTTTAGGATGAAGAATCAAACTTTAACAGTCTATTTCTCACGTTATTAAAGACAGGAAAGCTCACTTTTAATCACTTTTTTTTTTTTTTTTTTTTTGAATGACTCCTGTCCTTTGCGTAGGTTTATAGTCTTATACCGTATCTCATTATATTTGAGGTCTGTTGATAGGTTTTGGTTGTGGATTGTATATAATTTGATTGAAGTCAAGTTGAAAACGTAAGTTTTTTAACTTCTTCTTACACGATAAGAAGAATTAATAATCGCTTCAATATTAAATAGCTGGTACTTTAAACAGGCAGACAAAACATGATTTGGAGAGGACCGAGTGCGTGCTCGCTTACTGACAAATGCTAGCTTCTTGCCACTGACAATTTGTGGCTCTACTCTCGCTAATCAACTGTAAATAAGTGAAATATTCTAAATCTGACAAAACAAGGCTAGCGAAAACTAGTCAGTCAATGAGAGTTTGAAACCTCTTGAAAGGAATGGACTGCGTCGGTTGTTTTGACGGCTTTTTTCATATGTAACGTTAATTTCAGCTACGTTTCTTAAAGCGTACATCAGGAAGGCATTTCTCTCTCTCTCAAAAGATAATCCTAGAGTGGTTTATTTTAATTAAATCAGACGACTAATCAAAATGCTTAGATCGATGTCAATTTCCATTTATAAAGCATAACGAAAGTTCATCTTTTCGCCCTGCTTTATAATAGTACCGTATGTTTCGTCATGCTTCATAATCGTACCATATGCTTCGTCATGTATCATAATCGTACCGTATGTTTCGTCATGCTTTATAATCGTACTGCATGTGTGTTACATTCCATATTATGTATTTTTCGTGACACCTTTCTGCCTTACCACAAAACATGACTGTTTACCCTCATACTTGTATTGGCTAGGGCATTGTGATTCTCCCTTATGTTCTCTGTGCAGACAACATCAAATCTTTTATGCTACTCATCTTGACTCGTGCTGTGCACTAATGTTATTAAACTGTAAAGTTCAGAAATATTCGAAGGCTAGAGATTTGATGATGTCATAGCCAATCTTCTGGGCATTTGTAATAAATAAACTATTGTTCTGAAATGTCCAGGCGCGGTAAGATAGCATTCTCGCACAGCAGGTTTATGGCTGCCAGAAAATGGCAAGGGAAATCAGCGTTGACACATTTGCCGAGAAATTGCCGCTTTGGCGACAAAATTGGCGATATACTATAGACGAATGGAGAACCTTCTGGAACGAATTCTTACTGGTATAGCCCAGAATGTTCTCGAAAGCCAGAAGCTATATAAACCCTGCTGGTACGCAAAGAGTCAATTGATAGTCGGTGCTCAGAGTCTAGTCGTGTCAGTTAGGAGTCAGTGAGCTAGTGTCTCGTAGTAGAGAGTCTCTTAGTGTATCGCAAGTTAGTGCGTCCTCGACTTTTATCTTAGAGTGTGTTGAGCTCCTGGAACGACTGAACCGAGTCGGGAGCTGTACTCTAGTGTATCGTTGAGTGCATCGCGAGTTGTAGTGTGGAGAGTGTCGAGAGTACGTAAAGTTCTGAGAATGATCGAGCAGAGTCGGGAGCTGTACTCTGGTGTTTTGCCGTGAAGCTGTCTTTACCTGATAGTCTGAAGGCTGTGTCGCTGATTGTTTCAGCGTGTTTACAGTTGTTCTCCGACGACTGTAAACGTGATTTTGGAGCTGTCTTGAATAAATACTGGCTAATAAATTGCGCTTTGATACTTCATCAAGTTTCGTCATTATTCACTCCAAATCCACGAACCCTTAAGGTAAGGAGAAAACCGTAACACTATATATTTTTCAAACATCCCTTTTCCGAGATAAAATTCGCACATTATTTTAGACGAATTTTCGTTAATATTTTTTTGCAAATGTGATCAGTGTAGCGATACATGCGAAATCTAACAACAATTTATAAATTTATAATTTATAAATTATTCCATGTGATACAAAAAAGATTATCAAAAAATAATTGAACTAGGAAAAAATATAAATTTTAAATACTTGATATATCGTGAGAAAAGTGACTTGATCGCAGTGAAGGATGTCCTGTTTACATTATTCTATTCAAGGAATCAATAATGCAAATTCTTAGTCAAGGAAATGGGTCCATCATTTTTTTTTTTTTTTTTTTTTTTTCTGACGACTACTTTGCTGCGATCGATACCGACCCTCCCCTCAATCCGAGAAAACCACTTGAAGATTATGTGGAATTGTCAGGAGAATGTGAAGCATCAATAACATGAGGGGAGAGAAAAGAATAGAAAAATTAATGAAATTTTATACAGTGATTAGAAAAATCCACATTCACATTTTTATGCGCTTTATGTTTCTCTTAATATTGAGAAAATGAGTAACGATATTACCATCACGACCGTTCAATAATAGGAGACCTTAAGTTAATAAACTTGAAGATGAAATTAATAACAAATTGAATAAATCTATTTAGCCGTGGGAAGATGTAAAGAATGGTGAAGGAAACAAAAGAGAAAGAATGTAATATGAAAAATCAAGTGAGAATAAGCTAGGCAATAATTGAAAAAAGGAAACTACATTTTGGAAGCTAAAATTACTACACTCTTTTTTTATACGTATCGAAATATAATCATTAACAACATTGATCATGGATTAATATTTCACATATTAAATATCAAACACAGAAAATTGCATATTTTCTTCCTCATCATTAACTGCAACGCATAATTAAGGGACATAATTTTCTTAGCTACGAATCATCGCCATCTCAGCATTCTTCGGGGAAGTGATGCAGACAACATCTAAAATTTCCCCTTATTTTGTGTTTTTGTTAGTTTGCTTTTTGATTTGATATTTTTCATAAATTTTGTGAGAGAGTAAATATTTCCTATTACTTTTAGTACTTTATTCCTTTCAGCGGAAGATTTGTATTTGTAAAACAAATTGCTGTGCGTTATTAAAGGAATTCTGCATAAATTTTAGAGTAATATTTTGAGTTTTTGAATTTACAAATAGGCTATAATTTGCTCACTGCATAGTGCAAATTAGAAACCATTTTAACCAGACTTGTTTCATTGCATTTATATTTTATCATTGAATGCTAAGTATTTTTATCAGTCATTGCCGTCCCTTCCAAACAATTTGTCAGTTTCAATTATCCCATCGATTCAGTTGTCTTCCGGTTAGTGGAGGGGGGGGTAGTTGTGCCCCCTCAAGGTTGGGAAGGATCTTCAAAGGGAAGGAAGAATTTGAAGCCAAAACTAAATGCGAAAGAGAAAAACATTCATCATCCATGGGAGGAAATTTTTAATTTTAACAAAATTCTAAAAACTGGCAGCATTGAAAATATTTGCGAAGTGTTTCCTGAACTAGTTACTTTATCCCAGTTGAAATTTTTCACAAATTCCTAACTAGAGAATATTTGCCGCATTTAGCAAATATAACAGGTCTTTCCGCAATGCAGTAAGTAGAAGTTTTAGCAGTAGATGAAAACGATATTGGACAGTTTTTTGGATTACTGTTTGGAGTACCCGGCGAAGATTTATACTGGAGCACTCAAGAAGATTTATCTGTCCCAGTAGTTTCTTCTGCAATGCCAAGAAATAGATTTTGAAAACTGAAAAAATATTTTCATATTATTAATAATACGAAGTTGGCATTAGGAGATAAAACAGGAAAAGTTTCTCCTTTTTATGAAGAACTGGGAAAAAACTTTCAACAGTTCGGCATCTTCCATTCCTGCAGTGTGAATTTTTCTATGGAGATTATTTGTTACTTGTTTCTGCAGCTCTTTTCTTTGTTTCAATATAAACTGCTAACAATTAATGTAGAATTCGTTTATAAATTCTTTCTTATCAACTATATAATTTTTGCTTTAATTTATTACGAAAGTTTTCTTCTGTGGAAGCTTCATATGTTCTAAGAAATGTTGGTGAAGTAGCTTTGCAGTTATAAAGGTGTAGGCTCTCTATTTTTCTGCTTAATCTATGTTACTTCCGAATAACGTTGAAAAATTCACTTGCTAATGCTGAAAAAGTGCAGACAAAAATGAAACTTCGAATTAGAATGTCGATAATTATGTGTTACAAAACTCATGTAAAAAAACCAACTGTTTCCCGCCAATGTTCCTTTTATGGAACATGTTATAAATCATTAAAGCATTTTTTTAATTATTTTTTTCTTTTTTCATAATTCTTATGTTTGAGTTTTAAATCAATTTTTCACACACAAAAAAAAAAAAAAAAAAAAAAAAAAAAGAAAGAAAAAAAAAAAAAGAAAAAAAAGTTTATTTTACTTTCGCATCATAGTTTGGCGTGTAAAAGGTTAATCAGGACAGCTCCAAAATCTCGATTACAGTCGTCGAACTGTTATAAACACGCTGACACGATCAGCGACACAGCTTTCAGGTTATCAAGCTATCACGGTGGAGATAGGTTCACTGCAAAGCACCAGAATACATCTCCCGACTCTGCTTGGTGGTTCTCGAAACTTCACGTACTCTCGAGACTCTCCAAGCTACAACTCGCAATGCACTCGACGACACACGAGCACAGCTCCCGACTCTTCGGTTCAGTCGTTCCCGGAGCTCAACACGCTCTCTCGACGATGCACTAACCGCGATACACTAACAGACTGCTTCGGTGCACTCGACGACCCACGCGGCACTCGCTGCCTGGCTGTCAACTCGATCGAATCCGCAAGGATTGACTCGCTAGACGAGACACCAACTCGATACTAACTATCTCGCACTCTTTGCGAGGCACACTAACTGATTGCGGACCAGCAGGGTTTATATAGCTTTCGGCTTGTGTTCGAGAACATTCTGGGGTAAACCGGTAAGAATTCGTTCCAGAAGGTTCTCCATCCGTCCATGGTATATCGCCAATTTTGGTCGCCAAATGGGCGATTTCTCGTCAAATGTGGTAACCCTAAACCTGCTTTGCGAGGAAGCTATCTTACCGCGCCTGGACTTTTCGTAACAGTACATTCAATTAAGGAAATTCAGAAGATTGGATCTATGTTTATATTTCAAATACATTGCTAAAATTCTAATACATGTTTAAAATAGGTTAGTAATTTTTCTTCACTTTCATTGTTTTATTGTTTAGTATTTAACTAACATATTTATGAATTATTTAGCATATCTTAATTAGCTCAACTTCTTATTTAATTTTTTATAATATATTACTTCATTGTTTTTAATCGTTCATTTTAGTTTAACAATTTAAATTTAAATCTTTGGAAGTTGCTATTCTGAGAATTATAAATAATATTTCTGCAAAAATATAATTTGCATTCATTTGCGATAAACATTTAAATTATATTTACTTATAATATAAATTAAAATCTTATAATTATGATTTTAAATATATTTAGATCGCTCTTTATCTATGCATATTTCCTTCGCACTTAAGCTAGATTTTTCACCTTGCGAGCAGAAAGACATAACAAGTGCAAAACAAGACATCTGCCTAATTTATATACCTATCATATATATATATAATATACACACTTAACCTTGAAAACAAGAGAAATGTCAACACCTGCATAAGATTTCGAGAAATCACTCCAGGTGATCCACGCTGAGCATGTTTATGTTGAAACAGTGCACTGACGACATCCATCTTGAATACACATCACCAATTTTAGGTTCACGTACCCGTTGCTGTGTTCTCACTATCAATGGAAGTCATACATGCTAAGCAAGGAATTCATAATTGCTATTTTTAGAAAAATAAAAAATAAATAAAATTTGACTTTTCCCAATTTTGGAAAATGTCATGCCTTTTAGGTTCAAGACACTGTTGTTGAGTTCCCACTATCAATTCTTCTGATTAAAATCCTAGATGGTGCCGTGTTCGTTTACACTTTGCAATAGTGCAGAACATTTAAAGCATAATTTAAGTAAGCGCTGTATAATTATTTTGCAACTATTTCGAAAAAAATCGAAATTGGCTGGTTATTTTTCGAAAGTTGATTACCGGAATAAAAGAAAACAAAACAAATGGCTGAAGGATAACACCGCAAAACATTTCAGTCAATCGAATAGAATGTAATTCATAACTGGTTATCAAGGAAATGCTTCCAGGCAATTTTGTCAGCTTTTCGTCCATTGATTCAATAATCGATACAGAGCACACTGTGTATTTCGACAGAGTTTTTAAACGATCTTGAGCCCCTAAAAATTCTACCACACAATATTATCTTAAATAAAAGACACCATTTTAGTACGTCACATCGACCAACCAAAGGTCTGGAACAAAACAAAGTTCACAATAAAGAGACTACTGCCGAACGTAGGAATGCCGCAGGTGAAAATGTTTTCATGCCTATCATTCGATAATATACAGAGATTCAAATATACCTTTCAAATTTAAGTGACTGCAGTTTCCCATCCACATTGCATTTTCTATGGTTATCAACAAGGCGTGGGAGCTATCACTTTATGCAGCAAGCATAAGCTTGGAAGAACCATGAAGCACCATAATATTCATATGGCAAATTATATGTGTCCTTCCAGGATGCGTGCTGGGCAATTTTACATGAGCGCGTGCGCGTCGTATTTTTTACGACATACGCTATTTTACCGTTTTTGGCACGAAAAACGACAGAAATGAGTGAATATTGATAATAAATTTGTTAAGAAATAAAATATTAATCTTATTATTGCAAAATACAAATGATAACACATTCAAATACAAGTCCAATTATAATTCAAATATAAGAATTATTTTTAAGTTCTTATGTTAGTGAGATGGAAATACAATGATTTTATAATGAATTCTATAATGAAATGCATCATCATTTCATTATAGAAAATTTTAAATTTAATAATTATATTTTAAAATCGAAGCTAATTTTGATATTCATCAAAGGCAAGTATAGACAAATAAAAAAGGAAAACACGTTAGTAGAAAAAAAGTAAGTTTAGCATTAATAACTTGAATATTCCGTATGCACAGTCCTTAAACTCTTCAATTATCGATATGCCAAACACTTCTGAATATACGAGGATGGAAACTCTTTCTTCTGCTTGGCTAATTTGATTATGATAAACAATTTTCTCATTGACATTTTTTAAAGAGATAATATACAAATTTAAGTTTTGCATTTTTTAGGTAAGAGAATGAAATTTTTCATCTAGAGTAAGAACGTTAAATTTCAAGAAATATTTAGTCAGGCCCTCTATGTCAAATACCAAATTTGTCTTCTTTAAATCCGGAAAAGAGTGCAAACCACTAGAACCATATGTGGAAAATGTCAAGAAAGCATGATTAAAAATTCTGAAACCTCATTTAGACTGAGCTTTAAAAGAAATCTGATCTTCCTGCATTTTTGTGAGTAACTTAGTATAAAGAAAGAGCGAGAGTGTATTAGAAAAGTCAAAGATTCTATATTTAGCTTAAAGAGAAATGGAAGATGACATTGGGAATAGGTAGAAGTCAAATAAAAATTTCTTGAAATCTTTTTGCTAAGATGAATTCTTCCTATTATGATGTGAGGTTTTCTGAACCGTATTTATATTTTTAATCAGAACCAGTCTGCTGAAATATAATACACACAATATTTTAAAAATAAGTACGATATCCACGATTGTATAAGAAATAAACATATGAAAACCACTGTTTTTCACTACTGTTGCTGTTATAATAGTTGTAACGTTTCTTAGTCATTTCTAATAGACTTTATTACCTATAACTGAAAAAAATATTATTTTATAATTTATTCTGATGCTATATTGCCAAAAATGATGCCTGCAATTTATTGGAAGTAAAATATATATTATGTACTGGATACTTTCAACCCTGACACAAGGAAGTGGTGGCTAGTTAGCTTTCTGAAGTACGTGGATAATTAGCTTTCTAGCTTGGACTACAGCAACTTTTTTCAGATTTCAATTTATCGCTTCAAAACAGTTAAATTGCTTTTCTGATTCAGGATTAAAGAACTCCCGTGAAAACATGTTTTATAATTTAAACGGTTATAAAAAATCTAACTTTCCTTTGGAACTCAAACATTAAAGCATTAGAAGCTCAAAGGGCATTAGCCCAGAAGGGCTACTACTAATTTTGTTTTGAAATCTTAATATGTCCGTTCACTTTTCAAACTGTTGCCACCAAATATTCCAGCCTTTTATTACATTTAACGAAATTAAATAAAAAAGAATCTGCATAAATGTATGTATGTTTCTCGCATTGTGATAAAACGACGATACCTAGAGCCATCCAATTTTGAATAAAGTACCTTTCCACCCGAATATGGGCATTTGGAAACAGAAATTTGGAATCTGGAATTTGTTTTATTATCGATTTCATATTTTGTAAAGTTTTAAAGAATTTTGTTTTAAAGAATTTAACAAACTCGACGATTTAAAAGTGAGCAATGACAACACTCTGCAGGTTTGACAGGGGGGGACCTTTTTATCTCCAGCTCGCGGAACTTTGTATCGGAAATTCTACAGATATGCTCATTTTTAAATTATTTTTCGCCATTTTTGAATGGAATTTTATGGTTTAAGTGTAAAGAACATGGTGTTTAATAAATAAATGTAATACAGAAAGCTTTAATAAAAAAACGCCCCTTTGGACGTAATTTATAATCTGAAGCCTTTCAGATTTTTTTAATTTTATTACTTTATTTATTTTCCGATACTGACATATATTTGTTATTGACATATCAATTGTTATTGATACAGTTTGAACTTAGCGAATAGTCTCTTCACAGTTCAATTAAAGATTTTGCCAATACAGTAACTTTAATTTAGCTACAATATTACAGTACGTTTTTCACTACTAGCCTGTCACAAGTAGTTGAGTGGGTGATTCGATTTCCGACTGTAATACATCTAACTGCTTTTCCTCGTGCATTACGTACATATGAGCAAGTGTATAACTGAACACGTCCTACTCTACTGAGACAGCAGTGACATACAACGGAAACAAACGATTGAATAGATGATGACCATACAACTGAAATTTGCAATATGGTTGCTGGTACTAGCACCCTCTATGGTAGTTTGGTTGCAACGCCAGCAGAACATTTTCTTTTGCTAGGTGAATGCATACCAAAAGATAGAAACAAAATGATCTGTCTTCCATTTAGTTGTACAGTAAATGGCAGAAATATCCCTGCATATCTAACTTTCCTCCAATGGCTGAAGAGAAACAACCTTTGCAACCTATCCTCGAACCAGGATATATCCGTTTATCATTCTCTCAGTAAGAACATTTACCTCCACACAATACTGAAGTGTTCTTACATAGTACTTTGTGGAACAAGTGAAGTCCTGTTCATTGCTTGCATACTTTTCCTATGTGACCAACGTACTGTAATATTGTAACTAAATTAAAGTTACTTTATTTGCAAAATCTTTAATTGAACTGTAAAGCGACTATTCGCTAAGTTCAAACTGTATCAATAACAAAACATAACAAAGGGTAAAAAGATCATTTTATTCAGCTCGAGAAAGGATTTACACTCGGCCACTGCTGGTCGGCACATAATGTAATTTATTTTAGTACTAGTGCAATGCCACTTTGCGCAGGTCCACAACTGGTCGAGCGGTTAAAAATCGCTGAACACTGGTAGTTCGGTCAAAGGTTCGAGTCCCGGGAACGGGCTGGCTTTGCATGGGCGTTTTAGTGTTTTTCACCTTGTGTAATGGGTATGAGTGCCATTTTTTCTTAGAAAGTTCTCCATGAAGGCATCTCTTCCCTTAAGCAGATAGCCCTCGGGGCTTTGCAATAATGACATAAAACAAACCAAGACACTTTGCACAAACCACTGTGTTACTGTGTCTACAGTATAGTTCTTTTACATTAGTGGGTCCATTATTGGGTAAAGTGGCTTAACACTGGTAGTTCGCTCCGAGATTCGAATTCCGCGAACGGCTACGAGTCTTTTGGTGGTTTCCCCCATGTATACGAGTGTATACGAGTAAGTTTGCCTTAAAACGTCCTCCACGAAGGCATCCTTCCTTTTAGGCAGATAGCCTTCGAGGCTTTACCGTAAAGCCAAACCAGTCTTTTACAGTTGCAGGCTTCTGCTGCCTAACCTGTCACCTGAGTTATCAAGGTTTCGAAATCGGAATTAATTTTATATTCCGGCCTCACAATGTGCTTTAATTTTTCCAATAATACTTAAACATAGCATATAATGTAACACATGTAACAAATAATTTGTGTAAGACTAGGGTAAAGTGTAATACAATAACACACCATAATTAACAAATAACCAATAAAATATCTTTACCAGACATTTTGTAAGAAGACAGCTCCAGAGAATCATGATTGAATAGAAAATGAATAAAATTTCCACGTAAACATATTTATTCAAAAAATCTGAAAGTATACACCTTCTTGACGGTTAAAAAGACGTGATTTCTCAAGAAAGTTTCTTACGCAGCCATCTAAAATTGCGGACCTGTAACAAAAATCAAATTTTCACTTTCTTTGGTTCTGCTTTTTGATCTCATCGATCAATAGTGAGAAAAGGTGAACTCTTTCGTCGATTATGGCGAAAAAGAACTGGGAATTCTTCTTTCTTATCTTTCTCATTTGTAAAGTTCAAGCTCTAAGAGCGACATTTGATTGGCATGATTTTCTCATTAGCAACAAAAGTGTTTTTGTGAAGTATTTTCATGCTGTGTATTAAAAGACGAAGAGAGCTATCTTCAAAAGATTTCATTTTGTAGAAATTTAAAAGATTCGTATTTAAAAATACGTCAGCTCTACTCTTTCATAGTAAATGATTGTATTCAATTCGGTCTTATTTATATACAGTTTGAGGTATCTTTGTTTCTGATTTACATAACAGATTTGTAAGTGATTATTACAGAAAAAAATCTGATGTGTACATCACATGAGTTCCTTGCACAGAATATAAAATTATACGCCATTTTCTGCATTGCATTTCCACACATTGAATTAACAGTTAACGAATTTTGAATTAAATCTACTTCGTGGATAACGTATAAACCACAATAAAATAAATTCACTCTTTAATGTTCACTATATTTTTTACTATAGCGACACTTCGGCGATAGGTTCAATTAACAGCATTGCATCTTATCCATTTTATAACTCAGAGTGCACAAAAATTATATCATCTAAAGAATTATCACAAATTATATTCAAATACTATAATAAATTTAAAATGATGTATAAAAGAAATTATACAAATATAGAAAGAAACAGTTTTTCGCAGACGATTCAACGCCGCTTACCTAATGTGCATGCGCTACTTATTAATTCTGTTCTCACTTCGCGGCAAGGCAAAAATACTTAAAAATTCAAATTATTTTCATTAAAATGTGAAAGATATAGAAAAATATGAACACCAAGTACAATTAAAACAATTAAAAAACAATTTTTACAATTAAAATTACAGTTTCTACGCAGAAACAAGTTAATAACTTAAATGATAATTCCAAAATGAATTAAGCATAATTTAATTGGAAATAATAAAAGAAGACATGACTTTGTTATGGCGAAGCTTAGTTTCTCCAGATTGGCAACAAATCCACTATTCTGTTAAGTTTCAAATGTAAAAAAACATGGCTGCCATGCTAATCAAAAATTAGGCTTAGCCGCCCTTAAAAAAACTTTCAAATTGTTGATAATTCCACAATTATTGCATGCAGGTTAAATAAAGGCATAAAAATGTCAATTAGAACAACATAATTCAATCATTTTTAAAGCAAAAAATACACAATTTACAAACATATAAGAATTAAGAAACTGAGCTGAGCTAAATATCACAGTGAGTATATATATGTGTGTGTGTGTGTGTGTGTAAAATATAAAAAATAGGACGGCTTTGCTCTATGCGAACAAGGAACCTTCAATTAACTTTCTGCAATTTCAGGATCTTCCCCCTAGACCAGTACTTTCGAGAACATTCCAGCCTATTACGTAACCGCTTCTATAATTAGAGAACTCGCGCCATTTTGCAGAGAGACCGCTTTCTCCCTCTGCTATTAAGACCTATGCTGCTGCTCTCATCTGGATTCCTTTATTAGAATACTATGACGCATTGGATTTAATTTCATTTAGTAAAGAGTGATAATATGCCCGACTGCCAAAATATTACATATACACTCACGTTTGTGAAAATTGCAACACCATGAAGGACTTACGCGAGTGAGCTGAAATTTTCAGGAAATGCAAAGTAGCGCATGATATGCAAATGATTAGAATTGCAAATCCGTAGCGCATGCGTATGCTGAGCAGCGCCCTCTGAACGGCTGATGGATCCGAATAAATAGACGGCTGTAGCGAGGCGTGTATGGTTATCGGTGGTTATCTGCTAGTGGTAAACGTTAACTCAATCTGTACTTATGCCTCGTCGACGAAAGAGAGCGAGATTTGAACAACTTACAGAGTTTGAACGAGGGAGAATCATCGGCCTTCGTGAAGCTGGATTGTCGTATCGTGCAGTAGCCTCTCGTGTGCAGCGTAACAGCAGCACAGTGATGCGCGTTTGGAAGCAGTGGACGGACGAGTGTCGGACAACTCGGAAATCCGGGAGTGGACCCCGAAATGTGTCGTCAGCTCGCGATGATAGACACCTGGTCCGCATGGCGCGGACGGACCGTACAGCTTCCTCTAGACAATTGGCAGCACTGTGGTCAATAGCTACAGGTGTTTCATTGTGTGCTTCATCAATTCGTAGACGTCTGCTGCAGTGTGGACTGCGCGCACGGACTCCTTTATACAGGATCTCCCTAACGCACGACCATCGCCGCCTGCGGCTACAATGGGCCAATCAGCATAGAGACTGGCGTGCTGATTGGCAGCATGTCGTGTTTTCTGACGAATCCCGCTTTAATTTGTGGTACCATGATGGCCGCATTCGTGTCAGACGCTATGCCGGTGAACGCCACCTTCCGGAGTGCATTATCGAACGCCACAGTGGACGAACACCCGGAGTTATGGTCTGGGGCGCCATAGCATATCATAGACGATCTCAATTGCTACGAATTGTGGGCAATCTGAACAGCAACCGGTATATCCGTGAAGTTCTACAGCCCGAAGCTGTTCCCTTCCTTCAAAGCTTGCCAGGCGCTGTATTTCAACAGGACAATGCCCGCCCTCATACTGCTCGGATTGTTAAATCCTTCTTTGCAGCGCAGCAGGTACAGCTTCTTCCTTGGCCTGCGTGTTCCCCGGATATGTCGCCAATTGAACATGCGTGGGATGTCATTGGTCGGCGTCTTGCTCGTGATCCTCGTCCTGTTGCGTCTGCAGACGAATTTTGGGTACGCGTACAAACGATATGGAATGCTCTTCCTCAGTCAGACATTCAAACTTTGTTTGACTCCATGCCACGTCGTGTAGCAACACTTATTGCGGCGCGTGGTGGCCACACAAAATACTGATTCTGATCTCTTGTTATTGTTTGTTTGCTTTGAACATTTAATCATTTATTTGTACCACTACCACTCAACTGTGTATTAAATTGCATTCAATTATGACGATTCCTTCTTGGTGTTGCAATTTTCACAAACGTGAGTATATATGTGGACACATATGAGAATTTCGCGGCCTGTAGAAATAAGAAATGCGATTATCTGTTACGGTACTAGTACCTAACCTTATAAAATAATTATAAGTACATAAATTGCATAAATAAAATGAATCTCTTTTTCAGTCCAGATCTTTTTCTCTGCACCCAATTTTTAACTGAAACGGGAATTATCACGAATGGGCTGTTAGTCTCCAAACGGGATTTTGCATTGTCCGCTAAAAACGGTGACTCAGTTTTCAAATATTTGCCACCAAATGTTATCGCAATGTATTATTTTAAAAAAATTAAATAATGAAGATTCTGCATGTGTGTATGTATGTTCCTCCCACTGTTAAAATACGACGGTACTATAGCCATCCAGTTTCGAATAACGCAGTCCTCTACCGGAGCATGTGCGCCTGGAAGACAGAATTTTGTATTATCTATTTCATATTTTGTAAAACGTTAACGAATTTTGGTTAACGTATTCAACGAAATGAAAGTAAGCGGTGGCAACAGTGTATTGAAATTCAAATTACCTCCAGAGCACGAAACTGTTTGAGGGAAAAACTAATGATATGCTGTTTTAAAATATTTTGTGATTTTGCAATTGAATTTAATGTTATGTGGCGTAAGTGCTAAGAACGTGATATTTAATAAATACACAAAGCAGTTTTAGTAAAAAGGTCGAAAAAAAGTTTTGGAGGCCATCTTAACTAAGAAAACCGATCATTGATATGATGAACTGAGAAAAGACTGAAAAAAATAGTAAAAGACAATAAAGATATGTGCCAACATTTAGAACTGCATCGGGAATTCTAAGCATATGTTGCTATTTTAAAATTTTTGCAGTTTTATTATTGAATTATGTGTGGCGTAAATGCGAAGAAAATGATGCTTAATAACGCTAAAACGACAAAAAGAAGTAGGTTACTCGGAGTAAGTGCAAAAGCAGGCTGCTAAATTGCAAGCTCAGCAACAGTGTGTAAATCCTTAACAAATCTCTTTGGGCGATCGTTAAAATCTGAGCTTTTTTTCGTGACTTTTCTTTTCAAGTTTCGCTACGAATGATATTTCCTCGACACATTTCGCATTTATCAAATTGTATAAATATTAGTCAATGATTTTAGTATCAGTTCAATAATTTTTAAAGGACTTTTTCTATTCCTTTTTCTTTATAATTAAGACTTTTCTATTTCTTTTTCTTTATAATTAAGACTTTTTCTATTTTTTACAAACTTAAAGTCGATAATTATTTCATTTTTTAAAAATTTTATTAGTAATAGTATTGAACACCGTGAAAATCTTTTAGAGACAGTAGAAATGCAGTCGAAATTTTCCTAAACTGTATTATTTGTGATTGAATTATTACTCCAAAGGGGCAATTTGCACTGAAGGACTATTATTTTCGTTTTGGCATTTTGCGTTGTTTCACTATAAATGTCCGATTCACTTTTCATATTGTTGCCACCAAATATCATCGCCCTGTATATTCAAAAAATTAAATAATGAAGAAGCTGCATAAATGTATGTATGTTTCTCGCATTGTGATAAAACAACGGTACCTAGAACTATCCAATTTTGAATGACGTAATCCTACTGCAAATATGGGCATCTGGAAGCCCAAATTTAAAATTTGGGAATTGGTTTTATTATGGATTTCATATTTTGTAACACTTTAACGAATGCGAGTGTTTCAAAGCAATATTGTACAGAAAAAACATTTTTATCTCCAGCGCGAGACTGTGTATCGGAAATTCTAAAGATGTGCTTATTTTAAAATCATTTTGCTACATTGCTGTTGAACTGAATTTTATGGTTTAAGTGCGAAGAACATGATATTTAATAAATAAAGGTAACACACAAAACGCTAAAAAAACGCCCCTTTGGACATAATTTAAAATCTGAAACCTTCGAATTTTTTTTTTTTTTTTTTCTGTGTGTGTGTGTGTGTGTAATGAGCATAAAAGCTTTCTACATGTAAGATTTGAGATTGGGAGAACGCATATAAAGTTATATTACGTAATACTTGAAAATTGATCTTTTCAAATTTAAATATGCCAAAACATGAACATGGCATCATTTAAAAAAATTTCTGAACTGAAAGTACATGTCTATGACCAACTGTCTCTAAAATTGAGGTCCGGTAAAGACTTTTGCGTATACTGTGTATAAATGAAATATTTTTTTTTCTTTTTCTCGTATCTTTAGTTTATTTATTTAATTAATTACACCAAGGTAATGATAGAATATCCATATATCCTTCGTTTTGCTTTCTAATCTACATAACATTTACAACATCTCAGGCAATCAGGTCAATTCTTATATACAAAACCGAAATTTTATTAACCGTGTAGAGACATTAGGCTATTTGGAAGCCGGAGTCATGAAAAATGAGCAATGTCTTCGTCGGGAAGCGAACCACGGACTTCTGGAATACGCACCCAGCGTGCAGACCACTGCACCATGAAGGCACGCTAAGAAGGCGGGAGAAATACCTTATAGCCGAAATATTTTGCTTCCTATTTTATAAGCATATATTTTATTGTAATATATCGGCATTTAGTAAGCGTGCTTTGAGACACAGTACACTAAATGTGTGGGAGGGGGATAATGAAAAATGATAATAAATGTCTTACTATAATTAAAGCAACAGAAAATGATAAAACCATTTAATGTTCTCATTTAACTCTTTGAAAATGGAAATCTTCATCAACTTGTATGCATAACGTACCGCACTGCCCAAAAAGGTTTCCAAGAGTCACAGCAATTTCTCCCCTCCCCATCCATTAACGCACAAAGAAGAGTGAAGATTTCAAATGACATGTTTTCTACTTCCTAAAACTGCACCTGTTATTGCGTACCTTACGTGAGGAATAAAACAACATCGGAGCTTCGGCCGTTTCTAGCGGTTGTGGTCGTTTGAATTAAAGGTCGTCTGGCGCGTTATGGTCTTCAAAATGTTATTAGCCTCCAGCGTTATCCATAAAAAATAACAAATGATAAAATTAACGGCAGCTGAAATGTGTGGAAAATCAGTCTTAGTTAAAAACTACCCACTCTAGGTGGCATTTAGGCAGAAATCTCTTCTAATTGGAAGTATAATTGCGTATAATTAACATAGACGTTTATTCAAAACTATGCTATAGTATAGAAATATTTTGTCCATTTTGAAGTAATAAATGTTTTAAATGAGGAAAAAAGTTTGTTTACTTAATGTGAACCAAATAAAACAAATAATTTGGACTAAATTTACAGGGACTTACTAAAAGTGGGTTAATGGTCTTCTTTTTCCATAAGCTCTTTTTAGCGACGTCTTTTTAGATTTAAAGTTTCATCAACTTAAAATGGTCTTAACGTTGGGCATGATGACCGTTCTATTGCGAAAGGTGTCGAATTTTTCATACAGTTATCATCCATAGAGAATTCACATTACTGAAATTTTCGTTTTAAAACATATGCTCTACATATTAATTCACAAAGACGCTTAGTAATATTCCCTAATTAAAGACCCATCTATGAATTAATGAAGGTGTTCTATTAAGAAGAAAACCTTTATTTTCCAAATTTTCTAAAATTTATGCTAAAATCTTCTATTTAAATCGTGAAAGGTATAAATAGTCTGAGTTATTATTACTATTATTTACGTGTTTCGCCCTAAGGCACTACACGAAAGTGAGGGATGCCTTCGTGGAGGGCTTTCTAAGGGAAACTTGCTCGTATTAGTATGTTACACATGGTGAAAACCATGAAAACACCCATACAGACAGCCCGTTCGCGGTATTCGCACCTCGCACTACCAATGTTCAAGAACTTTACCCCTCGATCGCTGGTGGGCTTAATGGCATGAGTTAGTAAATACATTCTTTAACAAATCTGCGAGCTTTAGAAGTAAAATACAGAAATTTTGTTTTTCACAATCTAAAACACAGTGAATGTTTTACTCCATG
This sequence comes from Stegodyphus dumicola, assembly GCF_044657685.1. NCBI lineage: Eukaryota > Metazoa > Arthropoda > Arachnida > Araneae > Eresidae > Stegodyphus > Stegodyphus dumicola. The sequence goes on along the minus strand of NC_140770.1, from coordinate 263,343,601 downwards.
AAGTCCAAATAAAAATTTATTACTTTTTTTGGTCACAAATCATCCTCCCAACGGTGTTTCTTCTCTTTACATAAAATTTTCACCTTTTTTTTTTTTTTTTTTCAAATTAAAAATCAAGCTAAAAGTTTATTTGCTCGCACAGCTCAATCCAAAACACTTATTTATTATTAGGCTATAAATTTGAAGAAAGTCAATAATTTTAATTAACAGGCCACCCTGAAAACTGCTCTGAATAAAATTTTAAAAAGAATTATTTTTTTTTTTTTTTTTTTTTTTTTTGACAAATTCATTTGAGGGGTGGACCTGAAATTTTTGCGCAACCCTTTCAGGGGTAAAATTTATGAAAAAAATTCTAGCTTTATTTTTGCTCGGAAGCTCGTTGGACACTAAGTGATTTACAGAATTTTAATTTCAGGTGCCCTTTTGCCTTTTACCTACCACATTTCATTCAACTAATGATAAACTTAAGGTTGGTTTTAATATTAGGCATGTGATGACGAAAGAGCTGACGGTACGGAAAAGAATGAGAATTTTGTCCAGCAAAGAATATCAAAAAATAAGAATGTGGGAGAAAATATCTTAGGGCATCTCAGCACCGCAGCACGCAAAACAGGATTTCCTTTATCGTCGCATATGCTTTCTTAGCGGAAGCGACTAAGTTCAGGACGAGAAGTTCAGATATTGCCAATTCTGCATCGCAATAGCATCCAACCCGCTCTGCAATATCTCCGAACGTTTCTTCCACAGAAATAAATTTATGCATTGCTTAGCCTAGTGGGAACAATTCTCGGAATGCCATTGCGGACTGGGAACGAATAGATGTCCCTTCCAAGTTCTTGCTTTCACTTTCGTTACATGGCGTGACATGTAAATTTGTTAAGTTGAAAATAAAATATAAACCTTTACTACTCATTCAGTTCGTGTTGAGAAGGACACTGCTCGAAATGGTATGAAGTATTTAGTGGTAAGAATCAAATTTTTATAAGAAGATTCTTTTGTATTAACGAAATTTTAAACAACGATATATTTATATTTTAAGGTATTTTCTCCCTCCTTTCTGCATGCCTTTGTGGTGTAACGGTAGCGCACTCAGCGCGTGTTTGAGAGGTTTAGGTCCACATTTTTCATCTCTCCTACAAAAAAAAAAAAAAAAAAAAAAAAAAAAAAACTGTTAACACTACATGGCACTTCAACTAAATAACTTGTGGATGATGATTCTTCACCGTCAGGATTTGACGATTGGGTCCCCTAATCCCCAGTCGCTCTTTAAAAGGGGGAGTATTTTCTCCCTCCTTTCTGGATGCCTTTGTGGTGTAATAGGAAGCACACTCGAGGTATTCGAGAGGTCCAGGTTCGAGTCCTGGCGAGGGCATTTCACATTTTTCACGTACTCCTGCTTCAAAATAACTTAATACACTCTACAACCTTAGAGCTCAGTTTCATTAAGAATGTATCTGTAAACGTGCAATAATATTTTTGTTATTTCAATTAAATTGGTTTGAGGGAAAGTTACAAGTCTGATTAACAATAATATTTCTTTGTTGTTGCTAATTATTAGCTTTGATATGAAAGTGATTGTTTAAAAAAAACTATGCAAACATAAAATAATCTTAAATTTACATGAAATAGTATACGGAAATTTTAATGGAAGACTAAAGTGTTATAGTTATCCGTTTCTGTAATTAAATTAATCTACACTTTGTATTATAATTTCGTTTTTGGCACGTTAGAGCCAAAGAATTATTCAGTATTAGCTGGGTTGAATTAAAAATGCACGAATATCAAGCACCTTAAATTCCAGTCATGGTTTCGAAGATGATTTATTTTGTAAAAACTGATAACGGAAACTATATCAGGAAAATACAATTAAAAACGAAGTATCCATCACATTAATATTCTTTCAACTTTGTTCAAGTAAGTGTGACCGATATATTGCTGTGTAGAGTCCTTGGGTTATTTTTAAAGCAGGAGTGATGAAAAATTAGCAACGCCTTCGCCGGGAATTGAATCACGGACCTCTGGAATACCCACCCAGCAGGCTGACCACTACTCTGCGAAGGCATGCTAAGAAGGCGGGGAAAATACCTTATAGCTGTATGTATGTAAACAGTGTTCTTTTGAAAAAAGTATAATAATGCTAAAACTCCTAAAGACACTCTTTCAGCATTATGATCAAGTCCTTATTTATTATAATGACAAATGCATGCATAATGGGAAAATATTTTATTTCGATGATGATGTGAAGCTGGGACTGCATTAGGTCCATCCAAAGATTGTTACCAGTAAAAACATTGTTGTTTATAGGATCGTCGGATTAACTTTCCATTTTTTTAAAAAAAAACTAAATAAGAATTTAGAGGAAAACTGAAATTAACGTAAAACAAATGAACATCATTTATGTTCTTCCGAAAAGTACGTGTAAATTAGTAATTAAAAATCCCCATGAATTAAATCTATTGTAATATTTTATTTATTTATCGATTTTTTTTTTATTTTTATTACCTGCCAAAAAATGCTACTTCTTTTAAAATCGATGAAAAATATCTTCAAATTTTCAACGTTTATTTCCGATTTAAATAATTGATACTTTACAAAGTTTTTAGTCAAATTTAGGTACATTTGAGAGAAATGGATTTCCTTATATTAGTAATACTAGATACTGCTATATCAATAATAATAATTTCTCATCCTATGCAAAGATAAATTTTAATTTTGTTGGGTTCACTTTATTTTTCTAATAGTTATTTTTTATTTCGGAAAAAGCCCTTCCTTTACCTTCTCATTTTCCACCTACGTTTTGCTGCCAGAATGAATTTTCAGGATTTCGATTTATGTAAATGAGGTAGAAACGAGTATTTAAGCTAAAATCTTTCACGACTGCTGTTGCTAGTCTAAGCATAGCGATATATGGCAGTACTGCTACGAGGCTGCTAGTTTACGTGGGTGATCTTAAATAAGGGCCAACTCGGTTAGTTAATTCTGTGCAGCTTCGGCTGGTTTATTTTAGTTAGTATCAAATTAGTTTTACGTTTTCTAGTTTGAGCTAAAGCCCAGGTGGAGGCTTACTGTAAGCCCGAAAAGGGGTCATCTGCTCATTTTTTTAATTTTTAATAAAGAATAATTTAACCCTTTTTTGAACTTGTTATTTACAAGACCTCATCGAATAGTTGTTACATAGTTCTTTAGTATTCTAGCTCACAAGGAAAATCTGATAGATCTGCGTTAATATAATCTTCAAATACTAAGAGCAATAGTTCACCATAACCTAAAAACCATAGGGATGAATTAAAAATGTACTACCAGAAATAGATAGAAATGATTAATTTGTAGAAAAATATGTAATGGTTAAAACTTTACAGACATCGTTCTGTAATGTAATATGCACAAGTTGTCTATCTGATTCAATTCTAACTCTTATGCAAATAATCGCGTATTTAACTTTCCTCGTACAGTTTCAGTTCGCAAAGAATACATTTTCATTTTAATTTCACCAATGAACGAGTAGGCAAGATCGCTGAATTCTGGAAGTTCGGCCTTATTTCGATCCCAGAAGAAAGGACTGGCTACATGACTGATTTTCGTGGTATATTGTGATTGATGTAAAGCGAATGGGAGCAGGTTTTCCTTAGAAGGTCCTACAAAAAGGCATTCCTCTCCTTTCGCAGACAGCCCTTGAGGGCTATGCCATATTCTAATATTCTAATCAATTTGCATTTTTAAATTTCATCTGAATCCTAATGTTCTTCTATAAAATAAAATTAAATAAAGCTTACAGCTAAAATATTGATTTTAATTGCAATTTCAGCTTTGTTAATTTTTAATTTCCTTTGTGGAACATATTCCTTGAACAACTTTAAATATTCTTAAGTATCAATAAGCTTTAATGTTTTATATAATACTGCAACATATATATTGGTATCGATTGCTTTAACACAAGATTTTCTGTTAATTATACTTTCTCAAATTCTGAAACGGTGATAATTTTATTATGTGCACACACATAATAAGATTTGTGTACCTGATATAGGATTACCTTAGGATCCTCAGCAGCTTCGGTTAGTTTATTTTATTCGAAAAGGATTATTCCACTACAAAATATGACTGAACGTAAGCCTTTCACAATATAGACACTATATCGGAGTGCTCTGTATTTCTCAAAACGGATAGAATGATATCAGATCCAGTGTACACAAACTAAAACGGAAATGTTATAAATATTCTAATTGCCAGTGCAATTCTTGCATTAAACTAGTTCTCGAAGTATTTATCAAGGAAAGATTTCAAATACAATTTCTTTTTCCTTGATGTTTATACATTTTATTAAAATACTGTTACTCGCATACGGGTTTCTAATACATTCAGTGCACACAGGTCCCGATGATAGACTGATAAAAATTATTTTATCTAAAGGAACATTTCAGAGTTCTGAAAATTTTCACAGAAATACTCGAACAGGTGTTCACAGTCAGTGGTTATACCTTCAGACTACTAAAAAAGTTAAACACAACGCAATGCAAAGCGCGTCTGAAGAGGAAGTTAACCCGGCGATATTACTCGGAACACACGCTGCTAACAACAACTGACAGCAGATGCTCTCTCCGGATTTACATACTTTTCCCACGGCCGCCGAGATATTTCTAGTACTTTCTGTTTTCCGAAGTACTGGAAGGTAATAAGAGGGTCGAATTGCAGTTACAGCTAATATAATGATTAAATACATTGATTCAATTACGATACCTAATACGGTGATACAGAGGCCGGACAAAAATGCCGCCAAATGGTCGTCAAGTTTGGGGATTTCTCGTTAAATTTGGCGACAAAAATTAGTCGCCAAAGCTGTTGCAAGCTTAGCGATATCTCGCTAAACTACCGAGATACCCATTTACTCAATAATAAATGGACTTACTCCTGTAATATTACTTTCTCGACGTAGCTTGTTTCTCTAAACTCTTCATGTTATTTCACACGCAATTACATTAAAATAATCTATCTATGTACTTTACTGAGTTAATTTTTGGTAGAGAATTATATTGTTTTTTTCTCATTTATCCACTTAAAAGGTTAATTCTTATTAATGAGAATATCCATCAGCTTTCAAGAGTCTATGTATTTCTGGCACTGGGAATGCTTTCGCTGATCAAACTTAAATAAAAATTGCAATTGTGTGTTTGGGATTTGCAGTATATTACTCGGTTTTTATCCAACCTACATGCACTCTTGAATGCTGCGAGACGGTAATCCTGAAATTACATTCTCAGGAGTGCTATCTTTATGACTCTGCCTCTCTCGCAGCAAAAATCTCTTGAAAATGCAATTTCAGCATCCTCCATCGGAACTTCATAGAGATTCGCTTTTAGCTTTTACATAATATTTCTCATAACTCTATTTTATGTAGCACATATTGATAACGCTACACAGATATTTTATGATATGAAAGTGAATTACAGTGGCCTTCCTAAATATGAATCTAACTCAGAGATTTACGAAACCTTTTAACTTACAACTCTTTTAACACCACTACAGCATGCTGGCGCCTCACTACATTCGATATTAATGCAAAGTTATATTTCAGTAACTAACTAACAACAGTGATAATAATAAATAAACTATTAACAATGAGAAGCTTGGATATTACAGATACTATTAAATAATAATTTTCAAAATGAAGTCAATTGATTAAATCATAACAGACTCCAAAATATATATAAAATAATTAACATGTTTAGGAATGAATTAATGTGATAGGGCTTTATGAACTATACCTTCCTTAATATTTGATTTTGTTAAACAATTAGCCTCAGTGGTCTTCTATTTTGAACCTACTTCCTTTTTGGACAAGGTATTTATGTTAATTAGCCAGTTATTTTATGTTCCAAATCTGCTCTGTCAATTCTCTCTTTCAGTTTTCCTGCCAAAATGCAAATTAGCTCGCGTGTATGTAACTGAAGAGTTGAGACTGTTCTAATCAAAGCGTTTTCTGCCTGCTGAAGGCCACATTATTAGTTGCTTTCTAAGGTAAATGTTCCTGACTACGGCGTTGCTTTATTCTTGTCAATAGCGCTGTCACACCGGTATACGCTTTAAGAGCCAACTTCTGCGTTTAAATATCTCTGCATAGTCTTTGACTAATAGGTACTTAGGTTTACCTTTAATTTTTAAACTTCTACTTCAGAGTTCACGCTAAACTGCTGGCTGATTTATAAGCACTAGGTGTGCCGTCTGTTGAGCTAACTTAATTTTAAATAAAAGGAATTTTTACACCTCTTTTTAAGTTTTGTTTCGTCTTAGCCATAGCGGTAAGTCGCTGATATATCTGTTGAAGAATTTGCCACAAGTCACATTTAACTACAGTTACATAATATACAACTACTATTGCAATTGCTAATACACAGCACAGCTGCTGTTACTTCAATTGTAATTACTTATAAACACTGCAATTTCAATTACTAATACACACTACATTTGCAATTACTAATAACTTATTTAAATTAGTTATTAGTAGTTAAAGATAGTAGATGTGCTTTCATTTCGTACACGTTTTCTTATACGCTCTACTATATTCTGATTATTATTAAAGAGTAAAAAACTGTTAACATGTTTTCAGATTCTACGTACAGTCTGCAAAGTAGAATACTGCACATTTCAGTTATCTACATATAATGTGTTTAAGCTCACATATAAAATTCTTGTCGGTGCTCTAAAAATTTATATTTTAATTAAATTAAGCTGGAACCAAACCTGCTGGATATATTTAATCTTTTAAAATTTTGCACATAAGTAGAAATTCACTCGACGTAGGGCAGCGCACATACAAAGCTTCGACACGTTCCCGAGGAATATTCGAAAAATTGTAAATGTGCTTCTTTCTTACTTACCACCAGCTGAGTTGCTGTACCGCGCCTGTTATATGACTCTCAGCATTTGCACTCAATTGGTGGAGCATTCTATTGTTGCTAGTCCCAGCCAAAACTCTCTGTGGAATATTAAAATTGGTAGCAGAATTTATGAAATTACTTCGGAAGATGGATATTTGTGACCTGTGGTTTATAAAAAGACCCTGTCATGACTTTTCTGAATGAGGCATTGTGATTTTGAGTTTCCAGCGAATGTTTACTCTAGAAATCAGTGGTAACTTGGATATAAGAAGTTATTCAGATGCATTCTGCTGAACAATATTAACTTGGTATATTAATGTACATCATATGTGCTGTTCACATACTTGTAATGTTCCTGTGTAATATTTGCTGGTCACATTCATAGTAGACACTTGTGTTATTCACTTATTTATAAATGAGCACAATTTTGTATCTGCGTGGCATTTTGTACCAGTTACTGGTACAGAACACTTGAAGATGGAACTAGAAAATATTAAGTTCAATATACAACCACTCAGCCGCTACGCTACTGTTAATATCTTTGAATTTTTAATGTTAAAAGCGAATATAAAATTAATATCAGACATTCGGGCAAGAGCATGTGAATATAACCATTACTTATAAGTCATTTAATAAATCCCAGAGATGTACTTTTGAAATTCGAAACTTGATGTAAAAGCTTTGCCACTAGTTTAGGGAACTTGCCATTTTTCGAAGTGAAAAATATTCCCTGGTAGTTTGTCTATATTTGTGACCAGTGGTTCATTCCTTCTAACAGCGTTGAAGACACCAATAATAACTCTCATAACTTTTATAAAGACCTTGAAACTAACCTACACATGTTATTATTTTTAATGCTTGGTAAATAAGGGAATTATAAAAAGAAAATGGAGCATTAACGAGACCTTTTGGAGCCATATTCTGGAGAATTTTCTGTAGACTACTTTGGTTTTGGTGTATTTAATTATGGCAAAGCACACGAGGGCTATCTGCCTAAAGGGAGGGATGCCTTTCGTGGAGGAATTTCTAAGGGAAAATGGTTCGTATACACGTTACACATGGGGAAAACCACGAAAACGCCCATGCAGCCAGCCCGTTCGCGGAATTCGAACCTCAGACCGAACTACCAGTGTTCAGCGTCTTTACCGCTCGGCCGCTGGTGGGCGTAGACTACTTTGACTTTTGGCTATTGAAGGTCTCGTGAGAGCATCATAAAACAAACTCCGTTTTATTAATGTTAAGTGAAGAGTTTTCTTCGTATATCGATTTTTTTTCTACTGCAGCCTATAAATGAGAAGTACTCATAAGTGCTCTATCACCCTTGTCTCTAGTGTATATGATTTATATTTTGAGAATGAGCTTTTCATCAATATGTATTCCTAAATATTTTGATATAAGAGCACATAGTTATTAGATTTTCTTTCATGAAAATATTATCTTAGATTTGTTTGTGTCTCATAACAGTTGCCATAATCATTTTTGTGTTATTTAGTGACATACTCTATTTTTTACACAAGTCCATAACCAAGATAATGCCATTCTTAAGTACTGTAACTATTCTACCGTGATTTAAAAATTTGGTTAGAATCGCCGTATTATTTATTGGTCTTGGAATGCCATCTATGAACTATGCCATCTACTGAACGAAATCCAATCCTAGATGGAAATTGGTGGAACCAAAATCTAATCATCTGAATACTAGAATGTTAATAGAAATTATGGCCAAAACGTTTTTTTTTAAATAATTTCTATCAAATATTACTCAGAATTAGGAAGAATTCACCGATCAGAGAGCCTGTGGATACGAATATCGAAACAACTAAATCAGAATAAACAGAAAATTACACTAAAATAAATTATCTATGAATTTCAGACACCAAATATTTTAAACTTTGTTTATAACTGTCAGAGCTGTCAGATTTCGATAATTATTACAGTCTTTAGTGCGATTTACATAGCTGTTAATTTTATTATTATTGAGAGGAGTTTTTACAGCAAATATCAAAGCAAGTTTGGCTTCATTAGATAGAAACGCCAGTTTTCCACACTGTCTTTAGTATTTATTTTTAAGCAAACATAAATGGTGAACATGAAAAGTAATCTTATAAATGTTTGACTTAGCAATCATTTTACCTGATTTTTTGAAATTTTTCGAACATCAGATTTTATGAATTTCAGACAATTCTCTATTATTTTCCATTTTCTATTGAAAATCTTAGACAACTTTTCGCATTTAAGAATTTAATTTTATTCCAAATTCCTAAGCAGAAGTTTCAATCTTCACTTATCGCTTAAGAGTTTGAGTACGACGAATGTTTTGTAAAAATGTTTAGAATATGGATAGAGGTCGTTTTAGTTAGCAGCAACCTTTATCCTTCATAACAAAATTCAAAACACCATCACTGCCGGATTAAAGTTTAAGAAATGTAAATCATGATTACAGACACTGCATTTAAGAAAGAAAACTGATATTCTTGCACTATGGTGCATCCAATGAATTCTATTTGAGATAAAACTCTTGATAAAACAGAGTGACCCAGTCGAAAGGGGAGTCGGGAAAAGTGTGATAAAAATTTATAACAATAGGAAATGAAGTTACATTTTTACATGACGTACCTTTATGTTTGGGAAACGAAAGGGCATTACAAAAAGTTTTCTCCCTCCACCTGCATATAAAGTTTAACACAACATTGCATGCTCGCTTATGTTGTTACAAGAATATTGGGCGTCACTTCGAGGATTGCATGGCGGATGTTCTAACGTAATTCGTCGATGATGCGTGGTTTGTGCTTGTACGAATTACCTCTAAGGCGACCCCATAGAAAAAATTAAAAGGGGTCAAGTCTGGGAAAATGATTCCACCGGTAGTCATACTCGCTATAGACATGTGGCATGTTGTCCCAACCTGCTGGTACCAGACAAGCGTCAGCTCCTTATCATCTAACTGGTTCACAAATTCATGAAAGAGTATTCATGAAACAGCTTCTAGGAGTCAGACTTCCTGCTCGTTAATTTATACTTATCATTATTTTATGTAAGACGAAGTGCGGGCAACTGTGCAATTATGTTGGATTGAATAAAGGGTTATTTACACCCTTTTTCTGACTTATCTATTGGGTTAAGGATAATTCCTTAGAGTACCTTCCTTAGAATTCCATAGAGTGCCTTCCTTAGAATTCCTTAGAGTGCTTACTGTGCCTGAGAATAATTTCTCTTACTATCTTTTAAGAGCTCGTTAGTTTATGTTTTCTAAGAGAATGAGACTTTATAAGATTTTAATTACACTTTTTCCAGGGTCCCTTTCGAATGGGACGTCCTATATCATTCTAAAATTTCGTAACATTTCCATAAGTATTGATTTAAAAACGCAAGTTTCGATTGATATAAAATGCGTGGATTATAGCAATCGATTTATTCGCAAAGCAAGGTGGATGGTGTTCATGAGTATAAGAGAGATTATGTTTTATATTTTCCTCTGAGAGGAATCGTTCAAAAATCATGTGCTTTGCTTCAATACCCTTCAAATGAGTTAAGTGGTTGCTAAAGTGTCAACGACATAGAGTAAAACATTCCAGATAATGTTGCAACCTATGGTTCAGGGAGTTGATGTTGGAAAAACCGAAAGAAATTCGATTTGCATTATATCGAAGAAAAAGATGATTTTGAGACTTTTTGTTTCTTATTAAGACTGAAAAGACGAATCTCAATCGAACGACCAACCCCATTTTTTTTACAAATAGACTAACAGCTTTCGCCAATGCGCATTAGCTCACAAAGAAATCTAATGAGTAAACTGTATTTAACAGCTACTTAACTTTCACTTAACTTGCAGAGATATTAGGTAATTTTTAAAAGCATGAGAGATGAAAAATGAGCAACACCTTCGCCGGAAATCGAACCACGGGCCTCTGGAATACATTCACAGTGTGCAGACTATTACACCACGAAGGCACGCTAAGAAAGCGTGAGAAATACCTTATATACTCCTCCTTTTAAAGGGCGACTGGGGATTTTAGAGCACCCAATCGCCAAATCCTGGGTGTGTAGAATCATCATACACCACCCTTTTAGTTCGAACGCCACTGTAGAGACATTAGGTATTTTTTGGAAGCATGAGACTTGAAAAAATGAGCAATGTCTTCTTCGAGAATCGAACCACAGACCTCTGGAATACGCGCCCAGCGTGATGACAACTACTCTACGAAGGCATGCTAAGAATGTGGGAGAAATACCTTATAGGTCCAGGGGAGAAAAATGTAGAAAACTCTTAAACTCTAGATTTGTGCTACTTGTACAATAATTACCAAATATTGAGTCGTTGGCATCAAACTGACTTTTGGCTTTTAACTGTTTCAAACAGGTAGCAAAACATTGCCTGCACTACATGAGCCAGTACTATAGCTAGTAGACATTCAGATTACCGTTCGCCTATGTTAAGTTGGTGCTTGCTGTGCCTCTGCACATGGGCGAAAAACATAAATCCATTTGCGGAAAACAGTACTCAGTTGGGGTTAGATCCTCGGTATATTTCATGTTTTTATAATTTCTTCCCTCAGTCTTCTGTTTTTAAATACTACTTGACATACAAGCAGCCAAAAGACACCCCCGTCAAAATGTATCAAAACGTTTCTAATAAATAACAGAAAGGCTAGAGTATTGGAAGAGAAATCTTAGAAGTATCTCCACTAAAATGGGAATCGAAATATTCCAGTCAAAAATTATTTAAAAATAAAGAGAAACAGCAAATATTTTAAGGTTAGGTTCAAAATTCGCATACCTGTATTATCTATGAAGTAGAGAAAAGCTACATTCACAGAAGAAACATCAAATTCCTTACCTAAAAAAGAAAAAAAAAAGCGTTTTGAAAATATTTCATTCTTTTCTTGTATTTTATGTAAACATTTCCGAAGAATATGATATATGAGTAAACAGAAAGAATATAAAATTGGAGCAGAATATTTTTAAAGCTTAAAACTAGCTTTAAAAAATGAAGCAAAATACTGTTGAAACAGAATGTTTTTAGAAAGTTTCTCTAAAACGTCTAGTGACTTTTGTTTTCTCATATACATATAAATACCAAATTTCAATGGAAGATATGTCGAAAAATCTTTTATATAAGATTTTTAGTATGAAGCTTCTGTTTTTCTACCACAGTTTTCCCAGTACAGGTACTGTACATAACTTATGTTAAGGTCCATATGCCATAATAATAAAAATATGCCATAATATTTATTTATTTATTTACCATCAGATGAGCAGCCACATCGCCTTTTAGAAATTCAGCTTTTATGCTCAACTGATGTAGTCATCTACCAACTGTGTTGTTATATGTAAAATTCAACAAAGTTTTAGAATTTTGAAAATTACATAATAAATATTAAATATCAAGAAATATATATATATATACATAAATAGATACAATAAATAAAAATAAAAAATTGAGAATTAAATAAATGCCTAAATACAATGTTGTTGTTTTATATGAAGTCAATATAGCATTCGAAGTTTGAGAATTATAATGAAAATTTAAAAAAATTAAATATATATATATATACATAATACCTAAATAAATATGAAGAGAATGAAACATAAATACGTAAGTAAATACTTAAGATCATTACAAATTTTGAAAATGATCTACATAAGGTATGAGAATAGTAGGGAATAAGAATACAAGTTTTGTAAAGAGTTTAGAGTAAGAGTATAGTTTTTGATTAGAGAGTTCTTGAATGGAGAGTGAGCAGTAGTATTCGAAACGTTCTTGGAAGTTCTTTATAGAAAGTAATTCTTGAGTAAAAGACTTGACTAATAATCTTGAGTTGAGACTTGATTAATATATTTTAGATTAATATATTAAGGAGATAGAGTTAGAAAATATTCTTAAATTATATTAAAAAATGCCATTATATTAAAAACATTCAGAGGACCTATATAAGAGAAAAAATGTTTAAATAAAAAACATCAAGTACCACTTAATATTTGCCTATAAAAGTTAACCATATTTTCATCTGCTTTAATCAAAAATATCTAGGCGTACTAATGGAATTCAAATTTTCAAATACAAAATGTTGTATTTGCAAATAGTTGAACTGCCTTATGCAGCATAAGCAGCCAACAGAAAATTGTATTTGTTAGATCATTTCACTGCAGTATTTCTCCGACGTGTAATGGGATTATCTGATGTGATTACTTAGTTGGCCGCATTTGAATAAATTTCCGGTTATCCGATTATCATGAAACCAGTTGTTAGTTTTTGTTAGTAATTAAGTTCATTAATCGTTCAGAGGAAGGAAATTGATAAATAAGTGACCATTTAATACAACCATTATTTACAAACGAATTATAAAATAGACTACAAAGAGCATCAGCAAGGAGTACATAATCTTAGATGACAGATTGCAGAGCAGAAGCATTTATTATTTAAACAGTATTATATATTTGAGATCTAACAAAAGAGCGATATTTGTAATCTTCGTTACAAAATTAGTCATGGAAATTATAAAATGCTGTTAAAAGTGTACAGATTTTACCAGCCATTATGATCGTAAGATGTTTCTGAGATCATGGAGAAAATAAAAGAAGTATCATTTATTTATACATTGCTTTTTTCCGCCTATTATTTAATTCACCTTTAATAAAGAAAATTATTTTTCACTAGCGATTTCTTCTTCGAAAAGGAAAAGTCTGAAAGTTTTCAGATTTTATATTATGCCCAGACGGGCGTTTTTTCAGCGTTTTGTGTGTTACCTTTATTTATTAAATATCATGTTTTTAGCACTTAGACAATAAAATTTAATTCAACAGAAATATGACAAAATACACTTAAAAGAACACATCTTTAGAATTTCCTACACATAGTCTCGCGCGATGGAGATAAAAATGATCTTTTTTTTTTCCCTACAATGTTCCCATTGCTCGCTTTGAAATCGTCGAGATTCTTAATCAAAAACTCATACATGCTTTACAAAATAGGACATAGATAATGAAACAAATTCTAGATTCCATATTCGGATGTAGGCGTACGTTGAAAATTTGATGGCTCTAGGTACCGTTGTTTTATCACAATGCAAGAAACATACATACATGTATGCATATTCATCATTATATAATTTCTTTAAATAAAATACAGGACTCTAATATTTGGTAGCAGAAATTTGAAAAGTGAATCAACGTTTATTATGAATCAACGCAAATGCCAAAACTAAATTAATAGTTCTTCTGGGCAAATTGTCCGTTTCGACTAAAAACAAATGGTTAATTTTAAATTTGTTCGTTGTTGCAAAGGCTTTATGGAATACACTGCCATTCGTTACATTTCTTTTCTAATATAAAATACGGAAGTAATCGTTCCACTTGTTATCAATACACAGGCACATTTTATTTACAGTGTAGTGCACCGTTTTAAACAATAATTATTAGGTACGCGTCTTCGGTATTATTCGTTTTTCCAATGCTAATGTGAAGTAATTCAATCATTCCAGAGACAGGATGCTCGAAGCACCACCAGTTCCGGGGGCTATCAATTCATAACAGGTTTGTACAATAGCTGGTGTCAATCCAATTAAAATATTTGGCATTAAATTGGAAAGTAAGAAAAATTTTTAAAAAATCCAAAGCAAAAAGGTCACAGTTTGAAGCTGTTTAGACTTAACTGCTATTTTTAGGACAGATAGATGAAGTTTCCAAATGAAAATAGAAAATAAATTATTAAATTTAGAAGTTTGCTTAGTGAATTAAATTTAGAAGTTTGCTTAGTGAATTAAATTTAGAAGTTTGCTTTCATATTTTTTATATTACACATTCCCCCCTTCCTTTCAAAAAAGAAAAAGGCAGAGCGATAGAGAAGCCTGTTTGAGACAAAAGCATTAGAACAGCAAAATATGAGATGTATAATTTTGAAACATACAAAATATAATATTAGCTTTTGAAAAATAAAATTATAATTTGAGTTTAATAATAATTTTTAAAGTCCTATGACGATTTGTGTCCAATCTATAAAAATGTCTTGTTTTTGGAACATTCACATCACAATTTTTATACTCCAGGGAAGGATTTCAAAAATTTTTACATACCAGATCAAAATTGTAAAAATTTTATATACCCATTAGTTATTACGAATAAACATAAATCTTAAAATTTACACCAATTTTCACATTTATAAGTAATACTTTATCTTTTGTAATAGCATTGTTGAAATTATGGCTTATACTTTTATTACTACAGTTTTGACATTTTACACAAACTGCAAGACCCCACAGCGTTCTCCTAGTACATACATCCAGCTATTTGGGCAAATGCACTTTAAACAGGCTCATGTATTAAAATTTAATGAGTGATTAGTGAACTGCACTACAACATACCAATATTTAAACAAAGTCACACTCCATTATATGAAAAAATAAAAATTCTATATAATAAACAAAGTGGGAGCCTTCAAGTTTATATTATATTACATGACGAGGGTAAAAGGAACAATTATGCAGAGGTAAAACAGGCCTCTGTTTCTGAACCAATACTCCCTCATACTTCATATTTAACATACAATTATTGATGATTATAACATTTATTTACCATAATTCAAAACAAAAGATAATATATTTTACTCTTAAATAAATTCTGATATAAATTTTAATACGATTATTCAATTTCTTAAATCTGATATTTACATATTAATTTTAACAATATTTAACATTCTCCCATTTAATAATTATTTCATTTATATTTCACATAGACATCATTCTCAAAAAAATTATAAAATTCTTAATAATAAAATTTTTAAACAATAATCTTAATTACAAAATAATTTCACAATTCTTATCTTGTCAACAAAATACATCCAAAATTTTTAACATTAATTCAAAAATCTTTGACAAAACTTTAAAACTCTTCCCCGAATAAAATCTTAGAATTCTTATCCATTGTGATTTGATATTTTCGTAACACAGCGCCACATTTTTCTTTTATATTCATCGAAATAAAATCATTTTGTAAGAAAACACCACACTCTTTCAGATTTAAAAAACATAATCAATTATTGAGGAAGTTATTTTTAATTATGCACCTGGAGAGAAACTCAAAACACTTTTTATCACGACATCAAAACGCAAACTCGGAATATGAGCACTTAATTTTCTGGACAATTTGAAGAATAAATTTAGACACGAAGAAATTAATCACATTTCTATACCACATTTGATGAGGCCGTTAAATCACTTTCATACCTGATTCACCATATTTCGATGCTACAGTGACCTTGGCCAGATTAGGAATTCAGATGAATATTTTCCTTTTTCATTTCATCCATTCGTTAAACGATGTGAGATTAGTTGACATAAATGTTCCATTGTGGTTAGCAGCACATAATCCAATCTTGTACAACTAATTGTCATAATAAAAGTACAAGGAAAACCCGGAATAGTGTCCCTGCGTGCTTAGATCCATACTGAAGAAGAATTATGATTGCCTAGTATTAAATCTAACTGTGCCTAGTATTAATCATTCTGAAGAAGAATTATGATTGCCTAATAATGTTATCAGGTTCAATGTTCCGTCTTACTTTCTTTGGGAACATGCACAGACCTGACTCGGAACAGGGAGCTTACTAAAGCTATGTTCAATAACTGTGGGAAGTAGACAAGATACCCAGGAAGGGTATACAAGACCCTTTATTTTTCACTCTTTACAATAATTTTCGTACTTCGGAATACAGAGACCAACTACTTGTGGTCTGAACGTAAGAATATAAAAATATAACTAAACTCTAACTTAAATTTGGAATAATCAACAAGGGCCTACGTGTAAGATTGGCCGGATATTAACAGGAAGCCGTATGTAGTACAGAGAACTGTTAACACTACAATACGTTTAAAATTATCACGAGGATTAAACCTCTGGCCTGGAAGGCAAACAGCAACCGAGTAAAACTTCTGAGGCAAGCAGCCTGCTTCGACTAACTCCTTCCTCTCCCTCGCTTGGCAAAAAGCCACAACTTAAGTATTTGGCGTTCGCCAGACAAATTTTGCATAAATAAGTTAACGCTTTTAATTCTGGCCGGAAGTAGAAAATAAGAAGTGATAGTAAATATTTAAAATAAAAATAAACGTTAGTAAAACTTAAGATCCTTACAATGTTAACTTGGTAATATCTAAAGAACATGGCAGTCGAGGCAGTTTTAATTCCATTTTTATTTCCGATTGATATTTGTGCCCACACTTGGCACTCTAGTCGTGCCTTTCCACAGAAGATTTACATTTTTGATATTGCTGAGATAGAAAGCAGGCCAGCGAAATTACATCTTAGCACAGTAAAGAGCAAAGCTGAAGTTCGGAAGCACGTGAAAAGAAAAGTTTTGGTTTGCAATTTGGTGATTGGTGAAGAGGCATCTGCATTAATGGTTACGTAATATCCATGATTAATTTGAATGACGCAGTTTAGACTTAAGCGCTATTTTTAGGACAGATACATGAAGTTTCCAAATGAAAATAAATAAAAGAGGTTATAGTGAATTAAATTTAGAAGTTTTCTTTCATATTTTTTATCTTACATATATATACTTTTGGTGTAGCCGACTGCAAACAAAAAGGGAGGTGCTTAACTACATGTTACAGCAGTCTATGCGAAATTTCAACGTTCTGAGGCTACTCGTTTTTGTGTTATGTGATTTACATAAATAAATACATACGTACGCGCTTACGTTCGCATTTACAGACGTCACGAAAAAATTCTCTCCTGAATCCATTTTAAATCGTTTTTGCACCTGCGTTTGGGAAAAAAATGAGTCCTTTATTCTGTCCTTACGTACAGATGTCACGCAAAAACATCGTTAAATTGCATTCGATAGCGGTGAAAATGGATATTTTCGATGAAATAGGATACCCGAAAATTTTCGCGATTACAATACTTCCTTTACTTCGTACAAGCAAGCAAAAATGTGTCTCGGAGATATCTCTTATGCCAACTAAAGACAAAGTGTTCCCCTAGCGTATATGTTAAATGCGTTGATTGAATGTAAAATGGTTTGCATGGTTTTTTTTCTCATTAAAGATTACTTATGCTAATTTTACACAAACGGTATTTTGGTATTTAATGTGCCTACTCATCCACAATCTTAAGAACACTGGTGACATTTTAAATGTCTGAAAGCCCCTGGAATTACTTAAATTATAATTGTCTTCTTTATAATGTTTGAAATCAGCATTTGGAAATAGAACAAAATTCTCGAAAAATTGGTTTAGATGAGGGAATGCAGGATATTTGAACCGCGATGTTGTCAATCCATGTCATAGCATAAATTTCCCTATGATCAGATCAGGGTCTCATACATCTTGAGAATACGAGATGCATTGTCAATAGGGAAAAAAATCTCTGATTGATATTGTAAACATACCATACATAGATCAAATACTGATGCGAGAGAAAACGTTTTGACTTTCATTATGTAAAAAGCATTGAGACGAAAAATTCTGTATTAAAGGTTTCAGGAAAACCTAAGTAATTTAAATTCAGGCCTTTGTTTTCCTGCGCATCTTTTTTAATGCTGCCTTCAAATTAAAAAAACAAGCTGAAACAATGTTTTCATCCAAAAATCACAATTTTGTTAAATATAATACATGATTTATTTTATTTGTGTATCTTTATAAACCTTACAGTTGTTAGGTAGTCAGGATGTGCCTTACATTACAAACACATAAAAATGATATACCTTTAATTCCTAGCACATTTCTTTAACGTATGATAGGCAAGGTAGATATTTATTAGAACAAAATGTGTGCTTATGTTTATTTCTCGAATTATGTTTATATATGTAAGATAAAAAATATGTAAATCAAAATTATAATTTAAACCAATGGGTAAAACTTTAATTCTCCCTCTCTGTTCTAAAAAATGTAATAGCTTCTCTGAATTGCGTCATTTCTAGATCATTCCATTTTGCATGGCCTGGGCAGCGCTGATGACGTAATAATTGGGAACTGAAACTTTTAACTCAAACCACAACTTGTACCTTCGTGTGGTTCCATCTTGCATAACTACGCACTTCAGCTTCGCACTCTGCCCTGCTAGGATGTAATTTCGCTGTCTTGCTTGCAATCGCTATAACATCAAAAAAGTAAATGTTCTTGAATAGGCACAACTAGAGTGTCAAGTGAACTGTGGCCACAAACGTGAACTGGGAAATAAAAATGGAATTAAAACCGCCTCGACTGCAAAGTCTTTTTAGATATTATTAAATCAATATATTAGCATACTACGCTGTCAGAATTCTTAATATGGATCTACCTAATATCTAACGACAGTGTTCCGTCTTTTCCTTGCTATTATGTCATATATATGTTTGTATAAAAAAAAAACTAATATTAATCACTTTGCTTATATTAGTGTACATTAATCAGTAGAGAAGAAAGGAAAAATAATTTATATATGCCCCAAAGTGTTTTCTGATGTCTGGGAATTATCGATAATTCTAAGTTAGACGCATGCAAATTTACGTAAATATGTAAGAAAACTAAATAATATGTAAAAGATAAAAGTAGCAACGTGAATTAATTTCCCTCCTGTATTCTAAAAATAGTAACTTCTATTTGCACTGCGTCATTTCGAGACTAATCCATTTCATATAATTCTTACGTAGTTCTGATGATATAAATGGAACTAAAACTCAAACAGCCAATAATAATTTTACAGAAGTATTAACTATCCAATCAAAAGGCATTGAGAACCAAAACTAACATAGCATGAATTAAGATTTCACCTTGAACGTTTCAACGTTTTGGCTTAGATGGACTGTTGTCTGTCTGCTCCTTCTACCTTACTGCAAATTTATCTAAAATGTAAGCTTTTTGGAATAGGCACATTTAATGTGCCAACTTGTTTGTGGCCGCAACATGTTTGCTGAAATAATAAATGAAGATTTAATCTGCCTTCGCCTCATTATGGATCAACACTTCTAACGCCATCAAAATTCCTGCTGGTCATTACTTCTGAGTTTGTTTTTATCACATATACATATGTATATATATATATATGTGTGTGTGTGTGTGTGTGTGTGTGTGTATGTGCAAGATAAAAAATATGAAACTCAAACTTGCTAACTTTAACTTGGCTACGTCTCCTTCCTGGAATCAAACTGTGTCATATCTGAAAACTACTCTGTATTCTGTCGTATTATCTTTCTGCATTGTAGATGGCTGTCATCCAATCGCAGAGTTCAAAATGTAAACAAAGAACCGAGTTTAATTATATCACTGTTACTACAGCGCACTCCTTTATTTTTTCTCTAGCTCGCTGCTGCTTATACTCGATGATTTGCATACTGTTTTGCTTCTACTGTTTGAGAATATAAGTTTTTAAAATTGTGCGGTGCTTGTTGCACCCGTGATGATATATGGACCTGTTAAATTAAGAAATAAAACTCTGCATGAATCAACTCCATTTCTGCTAACGTGTTTCTGCATGTGATGTACCTTCGCCATCCTCAAGTCACTTCAATACAGAATTATCACATATATGTGTACATATATATTAGTTTTATGTAAATTACCTGTTTCTTGATTATGTATATATAGATTATATTTTCATTTTGTAAGTTTATAAACACTACTAAAAGTTTATATATTTGTTGTTAAGAATGAAGTAGTTAGGCATAATCGCATAATCACTGATTACACTGACTGGCTAGATAATTTCGGTACACTTTTTTAATGTTAGCCGATAATTTTACCGAATTCTCAACTGAGGATGGCAAACTTGATAAAAGTAAGATTAGAATTTTTGATACTGGTAATTGTGCATATTTACTAATCAGCCAATCACGTAAATGCGCTGTGATGAATGTTGAGCTGGTGAAGTCATTATAATCGTTCTGAAGCTTAAAAAATTTTAATTTAAGTTTCGTTTCTGATGTAAGGAATAGCGGTTTTACCTTTTTTAAGAATCATTAACCGTTTATTGCAGCATCGAACAGCAAAACGGATAAAAGAACAACCGCTTAAATTCAGAGACACTTACGAAATGTCATCTACAACCTGGACATTAAATATCAAGGCATTCAGACATAATCCTGACTTTAGGAATGCTCTTGAAATGTTTGGCTGAAACACGTTTAGTACGAAAAACAACTAAGGTATTCTGACAGTGATGTTAAAGCATCTAAAGCTGTATATCACGGAACTACACACGGAGAGAATAAACAGAAAATTCTTTTTGTATATGAGAAATAATCATTAAGCCACCAAAAGTATGCACATATTGATATTACAAATAATATATAAAGTAATATAGGTTTCCTGATAACGTTCAGTTTGGAAGGACTATTTATACGGCCTTGATATAGTATAGTTTTGTTTTTGTATTTTTCCGTAAGCAATGTCTATACTTTTTTAACCAGCCAATGTCATAGGTTCAAAACCATAGCTGCATCTATAACTATCCATCTTGCATTATTGATGTGAATGTAAGGTATATGGTTAAAACTTGCTGTATCTAAATACGTTACGAAACTACGACGTTGCACGTAGCGTCCGGTACCTAAGTATTCATACGGATACGATAAGGCTTCAAACGCATGCTCAAGAATACGGAAAGGCTTCTCAGTATACGGTAAAGATTTAAAGGTCTGTTAATGAAGCTATCTTTATTAAATAGTATACATGTATGAAAATTATTCACTTGAAAAAAATTCTGTATCAGTGTTGTAGAAAATCTGACGACGACACGCTTTGACAAAGAGAAGCTTTTAATTAATAGCTTTCGAAACACAATCTAATAGTGCTAAAAGCTTGAATACTTGAATTTCCTTAACAATGATTTTCAACCGAATATTCTCTCATTAATTGAAAATTAAAATTTTGTTACCTAGAAATTAGTTCTTTATTAGGTTTCTGATTACTTCCGATGTACTAATTAACTTAATTAGTTTTTACTGTTACTTATGTAAACGTATAAATGAGTTTTGAGCATTGAAGCAGAAATATCATTAAAATTGCAAAGGAAATAGGAGAATAGCTGGGAAATTTAAATTAAACTCCGCTTGTCAATATTTTCTCTTTAAGTTCCTAAAACCTAAGGCGTAATCAGATTTTCCTACTTTCACAAAATGTTCAGCTTTAATTACTTAATTTTGCTTACGCAACATCTATGGAAAAATAGTAAATCAAGAGAGGTTCTAAGCAAAGTATTAACAAATTTAATTACAAAGTCCAATGTTTTATTTCCACAATAGTACATCTTTATTATCCAAATTTCCTTTACATTTTCTAGGAGATAATTTAATCATTCACATATTCTCTATTAAAATCAAAATCTTTAAATCTTAGGATAGCGCATGATTTTACCTTTTAAATCTTTTTTAAGTAAATTTTGAAATTTCTTTATTTTTAACGTATTTTATTCTTCTTATGTATATATATGTAAGTAATATTTTTCGTAAGTATATTTATTTTTTGCCTTTAACTTGTTCCATCGATTAGTATTATACTGTGTTTCATAATTTACTTTTTATTTCGCATAAAACCTAATATATTACCTCATTCAGTTTAATAGTTTTTTAATACTGTGTTAAAATTTCCGAAAATATAGCTTTAGGTAACTTTTTGGCGAGCTAACTACAATTTGTCTTCTTATTTCCTTAATTTTGCAGCACATTGCGCAAAAACATTTAGACCAAAATTGGTCTTTTTTGTATTGATCTTACAACTTTACTTCTAATAATATGTAAGTAATATTATGTATATATACATATACTTATATATAAATATATAGATATATATATAGATATAGATATATGTGCAAGATGTAATATATATATATATATATATAAAAGATGTAATAAAATACGATGGTTACGCTAAGAAATGGTTGGCAGCCCCAAAATTGACTATTCTAGATTTTATGTTCTCCTCCTTTCTCCCAAATTCAAGATCTTTCCAAATTACATAACAGTGCTTAAAAAGGGAACTGAAACCTAAAATTAACCAATCGCAGCTTAGCTGTACTTATGCACATACGTAGTATAAATATTGTGTCGCGAGCAATTACGTCATTCCTTTTCCTAACTTCTGCCATGCAAACACCTCCGAGCTCCTATTCTTTTCTGTCTAAGATGCTTACGTGGTACTATATACATATCACAATTTTTAAACGTTAAGTTTTCCTGTATACCTCAAAAGAAACTATAGAATTGTATAAAAACCATGAACGTCATTTATATGCAAATCACGCTAGAAAATAAAAATTTTTTTATTCAAATGTAACTATATTTTATTTACCAAATTGCCATTACTAAACTTAAATTGTAAAACTTCCTATGCATGCTGCCCAGACGGTATAGTGGTTAGGGAAGCCGAATGCGATACCAAAAGGCACCAATTCGAATCCCGGAGTAGGCATGGCTGTAAATGTCCATCCCTTCATTGGTTAGGTTAGGTTATAAGTTATTTCTCCTACTTTCCTAGCGTGCCTTCGTGATGTAGTGGTTCTGCAGGCTGGGCCGGTATTCCAGAAGTCCGTGGTTCGATTCCCGGCGAAGGCGGTTGCATAGTTTCCATCTTTTCTGCTTCCAATTAACCTAATGACTCTACAGTGGCGCCCGAGCTAAAAGGGTGATGGATGGTGATTTCTCCCCAACCCAGGATTTGGCGTCTAGGTCCCCTAAAACCCTAGTCGCCCTTTAAAAAGGGGAGTGTATAAGGTATTTCTCCTACTTTCCTAGCGTGCCTTCGTGGTGTAGTGGTTCTGCATGCTGGGCCGGTATTTTAGAGGTCCGTGGCTCGATTCCCGGCGAAGGCGGTTGCATATGTTTCACCTGTTCTGCTTCCAATTAACCTAATGACTCTGCAAGTTTAGGTTATTTAATTACGGCAAAGCCTCGAGGGCTATCCGCGTAAGGTGAGGGATGCCTTCGTGGAAGACTTTCTAAGGGAAACTGGCTCGTATACACGTTACACATGGGGAAAATCACGAAAACACCCATGCAGCCAGCCCGTTCGCGGAATCCGAACTTCGTACCGAACTACCAGTTTTCAGCGACTTTACCGCTCGGCCGCTGGTGAGCTTCATCCCTTCATTGGAGGTAAATGTGGCGTACCTGTTAGGTGCCTCTATATTGAAGTGGCCACTGCTTCTGGTCATAGTAGTGGTCAATATCTATGTTGACTTGTACCCGCCACTGAATAAAAGATAACGTTAAACTAGCTTTGTCAAAATTAAATTGCAGAGATTAATAAAATTAGAATAACTAATAAAATAGTTTTGCTGATATCAAATTGTAAAATCTTTGCACAAAATTAAATTTAATTTTTAAACTTTGTTTATGAAATTAACACATGGAAATTAAACTGTAAATGGCATTAAAATTAATTAGTAAAATTTAGCTTCCAAAATTAATCGTTATACACATCTTGGCAATATTGTATCGCTTTTGCTTTATTTTTAACTAATATGTAGTATTTGATTACTCTCTGCTATTTACTCTTCCATTGCTAAGATGTTCTAATTTGCTTTATAAAATACAAACTAGTTTACAGTAACAGCAGATGATGTTCGATACTATCTGAGATTTTGCTTCTGGTTTTAGTCTGAATTACTAGGAAATAGTTGTTAACTGGTGGCTTGCTATTTCTATACGTAGAACTGACGCTAGTCAAGGAGTTACTTAAATATATATATAAAATAAACATATTCGAGTCAATTCGAAAAAAGTTATCTTGATTATCCTATCTAAGATAAAGATGTAGTGAAGAAATTAAAGTAGTAAAAATAAGTAAGTCTTTTGTACTGTATTAATTTGACACATTTAATTAAATAGTTTATATGGAGAAAATGGAACAACTAGTACATGAACGAAAAATGAAAACGCTTTTAATTATGAAAACTGCCAGTCTGTCATGCCGAAAATAAATAAAAAAATGTATGACATGTAGAATGGCAGCTTCTTTTATGATTGATAATATTCCATGCTGTATCGTTGATTAATGCTGTGTTATCGTATAATAACGTGACAGGAAAACTACGAAAAACTATCAATATTTTTAGTATTCTTCGTAAAGCTTGTTTCATTTATATACTGTATAGCGTAAGAAATGTTTTTTTAGCAATTCTAGCAACAATGAAAATATTAGATACTGAATATATTATTAAATAAATGTATTTATAAATGCCGATTAAGGGAATAATTGAAATGAAATTAAAACATTAGCAGTCTACAAGAATGGCGATTTTTTGGAGTGACCTACAGGCTGGCAATCATCTTTGTGAGAAGGTTTATAAGTTGTTAACGAATACGTTTATTGCTTTCAAAATCGACGCCGGTTCTCATCATTTTCTCAAGTAACTAAAATGATAGTTTGAAAAGTGAATTAAGGATGTTATACCGCATTAAAACCAAGGTTTCGGCCATACGACGCGGAAGAAAAACTGAATATTTTATATTATGTGCAGTAGTGTCATCTGCAGTTTAAGCAATTTCTTTATAGTTAAATTAAATTTAATTTTACTTAAATACACAATGGTTTCATCCTACGCATATATTTTTCATTTTTTTTCACTTTTCTTGCATTTGAATGCTTTTTTATCAGTTTTATTTTTTGAACAATTTCTTACTAAATTATGCAACAAAAAATCTTGTAGGGAGTAATATATAGTGTTACGAATTTGGTATTTAAAAAGCTAATGTTAGTTCAATTATAAATTAAATGGTTTTATTTCCCGCGCAGTGCAGCGCGTGACGAATATTAAAAGAAGAAAGCTAAGTCGGAAAATTAAAAATACAAGAGCACGTGCATTTAACATTAAATAAATAAATATGTCTTTTTGATTTCGAGAAAGTACAAGAAAATTCTCGCACGCGATTTAAAAATCTTATAAAAGGAGGAAAACCTCTCAGTTTAATAGTAATCACCAGCTTAGAAGCATTTGAGGGAATTTCACTATGTTTACGATTTCTTTTCACTTTTTAACACACAGGTTCCCCTGTTTACAGCAGCAGAGCTCGGGGTCAGTACTTGGGTGGGTGATCACCCACGTGACTGGCCTCGACGTATCATCTTTCTTCAACTAGTGAAGATACACTTGTACGGCGCTTGTACGGCGGCCAGATACTTGAACCCTCCTTCTCCAAAGTCTACTTGACCAACTCACGTGCATTAGCACATGTTCCTGCTTCACCTTTGTCGGTGCGGTGTAAATCACCTTAATTTTTAATTCTTCCCAACGCCTTAGGGCATATCTCCAACAGAAGACGGTTAAAGTAGCAGAGGCTACTAAATGCCGCCTAACCATTCACTCGTTGTTGTTGTTTAGAAAAATGCTCTTGTTGATTGTAGAGAATTCGCGGATTAGCTTTCTTTGGCTGTTTTGAATTACGTTTTATTGGACATTTGAGTAGTTAAAAGATAACTACTGTGAGATATTGTAATACTGCATGATAATTTGAGAAAATTTAAGCATTTTTGTTGTGATAATAATAAATTTTTGTTCATTTTTCATCGGACTTGTGCATTTATTTCATAAGGAACCCGTACGCACGCATTTCAATTCGGATTGAGATAAAGGAGCTTTTTTTTTTTTCAACACTACTCTTTTCTTTATCTCGTTATAACAAAAACTGAAAAAGAATATAATTTATCAAAAAAAAAAAAAAAAAAAAACGAACTGTTATTCAAGAACGCAAGATTTAGAGCATAAACAAATTCGAAAATCTTTGTGGATTCGGAAACTTGAACAAAAAGTGAACAGATTAAAACAAATACTGTTTGTTGATACAAGCCAAAGCACAGGAGATTTGTTTGCCTAAGATTAGAAAAGCGTGCTTTCATGGAGGACTTTAGCAGAGAAACTATCATATTCTCGTTAGATATAGAAACACGGTGAAAACACCTAAATACCTTGCCGTTTGTCAGTATATGATGCGGGGAGGAATTATCACTGTATACCTATTTTATTCACTCTATCAATGGTGGGCAAACATATTATATAAAACTGCATAAAAGTTGTTTATTTGTCTGACAGTCACATGTTTTTCTATGAAATTTAAACTCTTTCATCAATAGAGCGTTTAAAATACAAAAAAAAAAAAAAAAAAAAAAGGTTTCTTTCGTTTAAAATAGCTAATAAACTAGATTTCATGATATTAATTGTTCAAAATTTAAATTCCCATTACATGTCATCAAAATTTAATTTGAGACAAGCGTGTAAGATCAGCAGATGAGTGAGCTGCTGCCAAAATAAAATTTATAAGTTCTATTTACACCTGAAAAGAAAATGCATAAAAACATTTCAGTTTGAATAAAATGATTTCATTCTTTGCAACCAACAACCAATGAGATACATTCCTCAAGAGAAGAAGAGGCAGAATGACCTTGCTTGTTTGCATTAGCTGTACATAAGTCACGTGATCTCTGAGGTCATCTGTATTGTTTGTCTAAAAAGGTATACATAAGTCACGTGATCGATGAGGTCATCGGAATGTATCTCATTAGTAAATAAGTTTTTGTTGCCAAACCAGGAAACAAAACCTTTTGACACTTAATTTATTACGTATATGTATGAGTTCATAATCGAAATTTAATGTAATATAGGAATTTTTTTCCTCAGTATCAATAAAAGAATTAACGTGACAATAACATACCGTGTCATTTATCCAAACCTGAAACAAAGAAGTTGCCAACAGCAACTATTTATTTAAAATGCTGAAATTAACGAAACATTTTCGACATATAATGGTGTCACATGGGAATCGCGTTGTGTCCGAATATGACCTTATATAATAATAATATATTTAATGTTTGGCAATGCTGTTTTTAGTCCAGAGGGACAATAGTAGTAACCGGAGGTAACCGTGCGGTCAAAGGATGCCGCCATGACGTAATATAACAATAGATGACGTAAGAGAACAATAGATGTCGCAATGGGGGGGCGTTCCTTTGATGTGCCGCCTCCGCCATCTTGGATCACGTGACAACCGGAAGTGACGTCACAGAAAAGCGTGGCCTCCGCCATCTTGGATTTCTCCGGAAGTGACGACACCAGCGCCATCTTGTATCACGTCATGGAATGACATCATCAAAGTTTCGTTTTTATTCTTTGTGATATACGTTTTAATTTATTATTTTAAGTGTTTAATCATTTTTATTCATTATTTTTAATTATGTTTCGTTATTTAATTGTGAATCATCCTTTTTTTAATTATTTAATCCGTCATTATTTTTAATTAGTTTTAATTGATTACATTATATTTTTAATACTTTTTAATGAATTTAATATTATTTTCCCTGAATTTTAAAAGTAACTCCACGGCTGAGATTCGAACTCGCTATCTCTGGGATGGGAGTCTAGCGCTTAACCGCTCAGCTAAGCCCTTCATGTTATCAAACCTGTTATTTTTCCGTTTGGAGCGAAAATCACCATGACGTCAATAGGCTGGGGGAGGGAAACAGGCAAACGTCATCTCTTTCACGTTGCAGCCTGTCGAAACCGCTTCACGCTTTCTACATCCGCCGTGGCGAACGTATACAATCTTAACAACCAATCAGATTCTCACTAATATTTTCTATCTTATTTCAGCCAATCAGCGTGTTTGTTTCTTATACATCGCCTATAAATTCGCTCGCTTTCACGATTTCATCATTTCTACTCTGATTCGTGCTGAGTGAACGTCATTTTGACTCTGTCATTTTCCTGCGCCATTTCGTTTTCTTGTACACGATGTCTGCTGAACGAACTTATTCTGCATCTAATGTAAGTATTTTTTCGCTTGTACTTAATGTCTAGATTACTATTTTAAACACGAATTTTATTTCTTTTTGAATGTTTTATTTATTTAAATTTTTAATTGTTAGGTCCTGTTTGAAGATCCTGACTTTCCTTTTCGGGACTCAGATGACGATGTAAGTTTTTACACGTATTTTTAACGCACTTTTTTATTTAACGTATTTTATTACTATTTGAATGTATTTTAAACGTATTTTATTTTATTTTGATAGTTAATCGATGAAGTGGATCAGATTTTTCTGGAAAATCCTATGGATCTACCCTTGTATTATCAAGTGGGTTCCGGATTTGAGGTAAATATTTAAGTATTTCAGCATTTTTAGATTCTGCTAGAATACTTTTTTCTTAGTACTAAAATTAATGTATTTATTTTTAGACTTCTTCCTCATCAGCTCATGGCCCTGTGTATATGGCTGCTTCGAATGAACGATCGGTATATATTTTTCTTTTCTTGCATGATTTATTAAAATAATGTATTTTGAAAATGTTTAATTATTACTGAAACTTATTTATTTTTTTTTCCAGATTGATGAGGCGATTGTACTCACAGAGAAGTCTCGTCGACGGAACCATAAATATCAGGCCGAGGAGATTACCTTGCGGGCCAGTATAGATATGGAACGGCTGCCTCAGAACGTGCAAGGCATCCCGATGGTCCGAATTCCTGACACCGTCCGGGAGTTGTTTGAGCAACTTATTCACCGGACAACAGCAAATCTGGGCCCATCAGACCTCATCCGATTCTGTATCCAAGCAGATGGGTTGGATAAGCCGATTAGCACGTCCCTGATGGCAGTTTCGAATTTAACAGTTGAAAAGATTCTGGCTACCGTGATGAAAGTGTTGCAGTCTAAAGACAAAATTGAACTGGATACGGGATTTGCAGTTGATGTGATCACCATAAAACGCCCTGTGGGTGCCGGACGAAATAGGAAAGTAGTCAACATCTCCATGGACAGATTAAGGAAACAGTCCATTCTGTCTATTCCATACGACGAGGAAGGACTGTGCTGTGCCAAAGCTATTGTTTATGCCTTGGTGCATTTGAACAAGGACACGAGGGCCATTAATGCATTGAGAGATCGGCGTAATGCAACTCTGATGAACCGCGCAAGGGAACTTCATTTGGATGCGAATGTATCTTTAGGCCCTTGCACTTTTGTAGAAATTGCCATATTTGAAGAGCACTTGGACACACAAATTGCAGTGTTCTCTTCGGAAAATTTGAATAGGGTAAGTCAATTTTTGTCTCAAGATATTTCTGCTTGTAAATATTAGCTTTGAAATTACCTGAATTTTTTCTACATATTTATTTATTTTAAAATCGTAATTTGATTTTAGTTCCATTTTGTTTATTTGTCAAATTGTGAATGAAAAAAATTTATTTTGGTATGATTTTTAAAATTAATCTTAAACAGTTTTTGTATTAAAGTTCATGTATTTATTGGTGATACTTTCATTTTGTTTATGCGTTGAAAAATATAACTTGACAAAACTGAATGCAGGCTGAAAATTTATTTTACTTTAAATTTTAAGATTAATATTTGTTCATGCATATTGTTTTTCCATGTTAAAAATATAACGGCTAAAAATTGATTTCTAAATTGTTCGATTTTTGAATTATTTTTAAAGTTTCTGCATGGTGACTTTTTCATTTCCACCTTAAAAATATAACTTGTAAAAATGTTTTATTTTTGATAAAAATTTTAAACTTATTTTATGCAATTCATTTACATGTTAAAA
Organism: Stegodyphus dumicola; assembly: GCF_044657685.1. NCBI lineage: Eukaryota > Metazoa > Arthropoda > Arachnida > Araneae > Eresidae > Stegodyphus > Stegodyphus dumicola. The sequence continues at coordinate 263,313,221 of NC_140770.1, read as the reverse complement.
AATATATCTCGTAAAATAATTTTATATTTATTAAATTTGTATTTTATGCATGCATTTCGTTTCCATGTATAACTTGTAAATTTACATGCATGGTAAATTTTTATTTTTAGATTACTTTTCAAATTATTTTTTATTTTATGCATGCAGTTTATTTAGACGTTAAAAATATAACTTGGAAAAAGGTTTTATTTTTGACAAAATTTTAAACTTACTTTCTGCAGTTCGTTTAGATGTTAAAAATATAACTTGTAAAATTTTTTTATTTTCGGTTAAATTTGTATTTTATGCATGCAATTCATTTCCATGTATAATTAACTTGGAAAAATTAAATGTGCAGGTAATTTTTAGATGTTAAAAATGGATTTATAAATAGTTCAAGATTACTTTTAAGAGAAAATGTTTGTCTATGTTTTAGGTGGTCTATAAAGGCAAAGAGAGGCCTCAGCGGATCAATTTGTGGCTCCACGGTGGACATTACGACGTCATCAAATCTCTGAAAGGATTTTTCGGCAGCAACCATTATTGCACAACCTGTGCAAAGGCCTACCAAATGCCTGAAAGTCATAGATGTGCCAATGCCTGTCCCATATGCTTGAGGACCGACTGCTTTCCAGGCCAGCCCCAACGATGCCCTGACTGTGACCGTCTCTGCCGATCCGATGCCTGTTATGCAGCACACAAAGCCCTCACTGGAAACCAAGAGTTTTCACTTTGCGATAGGGTAAGTGTTTTGAAAATATATCTTAATGATCAAAGTTATTTATCATATAATTTTCTCAAAATTGTTATGTTAAAAAAATTATTGTCGTTACAGGTATACCAGTGCAGGGACTGCTGCCAAGTGATTGAACGCCGTAAGTGCCCTAAAGATCTGCATAAGTGCGGTACCACCAAATGTCCGTCTTGCGGCCAGTTTGTCGTGGCTGCTGAGCACCGTTGTTATTTGCGACGTGTTGCTCCGAAGAAGTCTGATGACAAGTTCATCTTTTTTGACTTTGAAACGGACCAGTCTTCAGGGGAGCATCTCGTAAATTTCGCGGTGGCTCAGTATGCCGACGGCACTAAAAAGGTGTTTCCGGGTTACGAAGCATGCCAAGATTTCTGCGCCTGGCTGTTCACCCCACAACACAAGGGCTTCACAGCCGTGGCACACAACATGAAAGGGTAAGTTAAAAATACCATAGTTTGCATGCTTTAATTATGACTATGCTTTCAATATTATTCATGATATTTTTTTACTTACAGATTCGATGGGCAGTTCGTGATGGCCTGGCTCTTGGAGCAAGGTACAGCGCCGGAGGTGATCCCTAACGGGTCTATGATCATGAGTGTAAGACACCCCAGTCTCAACATTCGGGTCATAGACTCGTTAAACTTTTTACCGATGGCGTTGGCCAAACTACCGGGATGCTTCGGTCTCACCGAATTAAAGAAAGGATACTTCCCTCATCTCTTTAACTCGAGGGAAAACCAGAGTTATGTCGGACCGCTGCCTGAAGCCCGGTACTATAGCCCGGATACCATGAGCACTTCAGCCCGACAAGCATTTCTGTCCTGGCATGAAGCACACAAGGGAGATGTGTTTAACTTTCAAGATGAGATGCTGGCCTATTGCAGGTATGTTTTTTCCTTTTTTCTTGCTTTAATTTTATATTTTATGTTTCGTATATTTAACATTTTCTTTTTATATTCATAGATCGGACGTGGATATTCTTCGCCGCTGTTGACGGAAGTTATCAACCTCTTTTTAATTCCATGAAAAACGTAAATTTTGAAGAAGGATTACCATCTAACCTGCAGACTCTTCAAAATGCTTTAATTATCATAGACGATTTAATGTCTGAATTAGCAAGTGATACTCGCTTAAGCAAACTTTTTACAAAAGGAAGTCATCATCGAAACCTTTCAGTCGTTTTTATAACACAAAATCTTTTTCACCAAGGCAAGGAGATGAGAAATATTCATTTAAATTCCCATTACCTTGTCCTATACAAAAATCCTAGAGATAAAAGTCAAATTATGCATTTAGCTAGACAAATGTTCCCCGGAAAAGTAAAGGCCTTTCAAGAAATTTTTCAGGACGCTACTTCAACTCCATTTAGCTACTTGTTGATTGATTTACGACCTGAAACAAGTGAAACGCTTCGCCTTCGTACAGGCATCTTTCGTGGGGATAAATACTATGTCTACCAGTCCCGATAGTTCATTTCAGTTTGAGACGTCGAATGGCTAACATGTCTTCTTCCATCGTGATCGATTTAAGGTTTTCAGTGGATGCCTCATTATTACTTTGTTAAAGAATTAGCTTTTTACTCCGTGCATGAAGGATATCACAGTTGCTGGTCATTTTTACCTCCTCAGCCTTGGAAAACATTATCACGATCTCAGCAAAAGTGTTTTGCTTGGGTCACAAGAAATCGTCATCATGTGAATTGGAGTGAGGGTGTTTTACCTTATACTCATCTTCGTATTATTTTGCAATATTTGTCATCTATTTATTCTGTCATATACGTGAAAGGATTAGAAAAGAAATTATTTTTAGAAAATTTATTAGGTAGAGACATCATAAATCTAGACTGTCCTAAGATAGAGAATTTAAAAAAGAAAAGTTCTTTAACATGTTCGATTCATGCAAAAGGATTTAATTGCTGTGCTTTAAACAAAGCGGCTGCATTTGCTACCTATATAAAAGAAAGTGTGCAAGAAAAAGAGCTCATTTGTCATCAGCATGTCTCATCTGAAGGATGTGGATTATCTAAAACTATTAGGAAAAAGTCGAATAAAAGCAGCTGTACTGAAAAAGTGTCCGAATCATCTCATCAAATCAGTTTGTGAATGCGTTTTAAATCTTCTAAAAGGAAACGTACCCATCACCAAACGCGTCAAAAATCGACTCGCCCCTTTTAAAAGAACTTTAAGAAAACTAGCGGACAAAAAAGTACCTCTTTTTAAGAAAAGACGTCTTTTGGTTCAAAAAGGTGACGGTTTCCTATCTTTCCTGATTCCTGCAGCAGTCAGTGTCTTATCCTCCCTTATCCATGGAACACAGTAAGAAATTTGGGCTGGTACCCCTGGATCGTATGCAGCAATTTGAAGATGAACATTTGAGTGATTTAGATACCCAAATTCAAAACATCTTAAAAAAGAAAATGGACGATGAAGAAAAGTCTAAATTGTACATCCAGGTTCTGCAAAAGTATGTTGCATTTCCTCATGTGAACACTTCCGAAGAACAACCGCCTGAACAACGTTCTGAGAAAGATATAGAAAAAGAAATTATGCAAACAGTTCCTGTGAAGCAGAAAAGAACGGCACAGAAAATAATAGATTTTCTAAAAGAGCATCAGATTTCCTGGACACAGAATAAAGAACTCATTCTGGATGATCATGTGTTTTCTGGCTCTGACATTGTTCAGTTGATAAACTTTCTGTTGAGAAATAGAACTCAAAAACCTTATGCCTTTGAACAGTTTAAAAATGTACTGAATGTTAACAACGTTCCTCAAGACTTTGTGAAAAACAAACATTTAATGAATGTAAAAACTATGTATGCTAGACCTAAAAGAAACGCATCTTCCAAACTATGGCTGAAATTGTAATGATACGTGAATAAATGTAATGGCTGATCATTGGTGTTGTATTTCTTTCTAATTAAGTTAACATAATTTTTGAAAATAAAATATGACAATTATTTTCTAGGAAAAACTTACCTTTCATGAAATCCTTTCAAATAAGAAAAACACAATTTTATCATTCAAACTTCTGTTTATTTATTTTTCTAAATAAGTTTTCTTTTATACACATACAAATGCATGATTCTGCACATATATATATATATATTTACATACAAAATTTCATTTTCAGATAAGGTTCTAACATAAACATAAAAAGTTCTTCTTCAATATACTAATGACCATACGGCAATGTGCTCAAGTCTTTTTGAATTACCCGTTTGTCTAATACAATTCTGTACATTTTTGTCTCGGGTTTATTCATCACCTTTCTTCTCTTCGCTTCTCGGGTGATTTTGGAGGGGTTGTGGAGAGAGATGATCTCACTTCGGTCGAGGCTGCAGACCAACCGTTTCATACTTTCAAAATTCAGCAACTGAGAATTCCGGAAGTTCAAGGAAAATCCTCGGACTTTGCAGCAGGTTTTCCCAGTGGCCGTCTGGTATGCGTAGTTTTTCGGTCCTCCTGAAAAAATAACAAGATCATGAGAAAAAGAGATAATAATAAAAAAACATGCATTAAACATTTTTGGTACACATTAAATAAAGAACTTTCTAAAGGTTTTTACCAGAGACGAAGGTTTTGATGACATCACCCTCCAGTTCATCCGTGAACTCTCCAAGAAAATTTCCTAACGGGGGATCATTTCTTCCATTTGAGGCATATATTATGGAGTCTGTGTCGTGATACAGGACGTCCCTACCCAATTTTTCCATTTCACTATACAGCTTGAGACGAGCCCAAGCTGTTGTGAACGTCGCTAATAAAATGTTGGTAGAGGCATCCTGCGGCACAAACTCCTTTGAAGATTCCCAGGAAATGGCAGCCACCTCAGGCGTGGGAAGAAAGACATCCTTGATCTGAAAATAAAAGAAGAGTCATGAGATAACAGTTCAAAATAGTTATGAGTTAACAGCTCAAAATACATTGAGTTTACAGATGAATAAAATCGGTAAGGAAACTTACTGTTTTAGTAGGATCCGCCAACATCTTATTAAATTCTGGCACCGTATGCACATAAGTAAGCTGTCCTTTGTTGACGTTCATACCCCATCTGAAAAAAAATCCAACATAAATCACAAAGAATTAAAAATGTTTACAAAAAATTTAAGTTCAAAAGAAATCATCTTACCTGCCCCAGAAACTGTTCAGGGCCAACTTGGCGACTTGTCGACGCCCAGGGTTTTTCGATATTTTTTCGGCCTCCAACTTGACACCCTCTCTTTCTTCGTATTGGCGAATGTACATCAGTCTGGCTAGTTCCGTCACACACTCCGAAGGCCATCCGCTACTTTCCTGCTTGATCTTCAGAAACAGATCAATGTATGATCTGAACAGAGAAGTAGACGATGCCTGGAAATGGTACACTTCGTAAATCTAGAAAATAAAAAATAAATGTCAGTTATAAAAAATTTTTAAAAGTAACCTCTGAAACTAAATAAAGATTAAAATAATCTTTGAGTACTTACATGTGTGATGCGGTAGCCTTTCTTTTTCGCCAGTTTGACTTCCTCCGTTACCCACGTTCCGACAAGAGCTCGCTCGTCGTCTGTATGGGTACACGGAGTCTGCAGTTGAAGAAGGGCGCAAGTCCGACACAGGGGGAACATCAGCTTCTTCCGGCACCGATAGGGCAGTACCGGAAGATACAGATTCCGTGGAGGAATCACTCGGCATTGGATAATTCCAAAATAATCTTCCACATCTCTAAAGCTTTCCGTGATGATTGTTGGATGTCCCACAGGGTAGACGCAATACTTGTTCACCTGTGAATAAAAACAAAAAAAGTCAGAAAAAACACATGATCAAAATATACAGAAAATTTAGAAAAGTTTAAGTAAACATTTTTGAAATAATAAAAAGTACGAACCCAGGGATAGAGTGAGGTAAAATCCACATATTTTGCGTCTCCCTCGTGAACAATTTGAGGGCATTGGTCCTTCCTCCAAAAAACGACTCGCGAGGATTGAGTCGATCCCTCAGATGGTGTTGATCCAGGAAAGCTTGGAGATCTGGATTTTTCTCCTTCTCTCTTTGAAATTCATGCTCCCACATTTCGATGACGTGGAAACCCTGGGTGCGAAGCTTTCTTGTCGTCTCTTCTGTCTTTTCTCTTAACGTTGCCATGGAAACCCCTTTCAGTGGATGTATGATATCACCATCGTAACACGAACTACATCCGTGAAAGAAACAGCCCTAAAATAATACAAATATATTAATAGTGTTCCACATGTAAATTAAACATTAAAAGTGTAAAATCATTAAAAAGAATCATATAGAAATATAATTTACTTTTTACATACCTGAAACTGATAGACGGTTTGTGTTTCTTGGCAGAATCCGTCTACCAAGATTCCGGCGACTCTGTGCTCTCCGGAACCGTTCAACGCATGTTGAATCTGTAGGCCTTCCGAAGCAGCAACAAAGTCCAACCATCGGATCGAATCAGGGCTGTAATTCGTTGAGTTGATGTAGCCGTGTGTAGGCACCATGGCAATCGTGTCGGGTTGAATGTGGCCACTCCGATACGTTGCCATACAGGCTGACGCAATGGTCACGTATCTGAAAAGACAAAAATAAGAACGATTTAATGAACTGTAAATATGATTATTATTGTATAAGAAAATGACAAAATGACTTACTGGAATGGATCCACATTCGCCACATCCAAAAACTGGGCTCGAAACTCCAGACAACAGCAGCGAAGAATATCCACGTCCGATCTATGAATATAAAAAGAAAATGTTAAATATACGAAACATAAAATATAAAATTAAAGCAAGAAAAAAGGAAAAAACATACCTGCAATAGGCCAGCATCTCATCTTGAAAGTTAAACACATCTCCCTTGTGTGCTTCATGCCAGGACAGAAATGCTTGTCGGGCTGAAGTGCTCATGGTATCCGGGCTATAGTACCGGGCTTCAGGCAGCGGTCCGACATAACTCTGGTTTTCCCTCGAGTTAAAGAGATGAGGGAAGTATCCTTTCTTTAATTCGGTGAGACCGAAGCATCCCGGTAGTTTGGCCAACGCCATCGGTAAAAAGTTTAACGAGTCTATGACCCGAATGTTGAGACTGGGGTGTCTTACACTCATGATCATAGACCCGTTAGGGATCACCTCCGGCGCTGTACCTTGCTCCAAGAGCCAGGCCATCACGAACTGCCCATCGAATCTGTAAGTAAAAAAATATCATGAATAATATTGAAAGCATAGTCATAATTAAAGCATGCAAACTATGGTATTTTTAACTTACCCTTTCATGTTGTGTGCCACGGCTGTGAAGCCCTTGTGTTGTGGGGTGAACAGCCAGGCGCAGAAATCTTGGCATGCTTCGTAACCCGGAAACACCTTTTTAGTGCCGTCGGCATACTGAGCCACCGCGAAATTTACGAGATGCTCCCCTGAAGACTGGTCCGTTTCAAAGTCAAAAAAGATGAACTTGTCATCAGACTTCTTCGGAGCAACACGTCGCAAATAACAACGGTGCTCAGCAGCCACGACAAACTGGCCGCAAGACGGACATTTGGTGGTACCGCACTTATGCAGATCTTTAGGGCACTTACGGCGTTCAATCACTTGGCAGCAGTCCCTGCACTGGTATACCTGTAACGACAATAATTTTTTTAACATAACAATTTTGAGAAAATTATATGATAAATAACTTTGATCATTAAGATATATTTTCAAAACACTTACCCTATCGCAAAGTGAAAACTCTTGGTTTCCAGTGAGGGCTTTGTGTGCTGCATAACAGGCATCGGATCGGCAGAGACGGTCACAGTCAGGGCATCGTTGGGGCTGGCCTGGAAAGCAGTCGGTCCTCAAGCATATGGGACAGGCATTGGCACATCTATGACTTTCAGGCATTTGGTAGGCCTTTGCACAGGTTGTGCAATAATGGTTGCTGCCGAAAAATCCTTTCAGAGATTTGATGACGTCGTAATGTCCACCGTGGAGCCACAAATTGATCCGCTGAGGCCTCTCTTTGCCTTTATAGACCACCTAAAACATAGACAAACATTTTCTCTTAAAAGTAATCTTGAACTATTTATAAATCCATTTTTAACATCTAAAAATTACCTGCACATTTAATTTTTCCAAGTTAATTATACATGGAAATGAATTGCATGCATAAAATACAAATTTAACCGAAAATAAAAAAATTTTACAAGTTATATTTTTAACATCTAAACGAACTGCAGAAAGTAAGTTTAAAATTTTGTCAAAAATAAAACCTTTTTCCAAGTTATATTTTTAACGTCTAAATAAACTGCATGCATAAAATAAAAAATAATTTGAAAAGTAATCTAAAAATAAAAATTTACCATGCATGTAAATTTACAAGTTATACATGGAAACGAAATGCATGCATAAAATACAAATTTAATAAATATAAAATTATTTTACGAGATATATTTTTTAACATGTAAATGAATTGCATAAAATAAGTTTAAAATTTTTATCAAAAATAAAACATTTTTACAAGTTATATTTTTAAGGTGGAAATGAAAAAGTCACCATGCAGAAACTTTAAAAATAATTCAAAAATCGAACAATTTAGAAATCAATTTTTAGCCGTTATATTTTTAACATGGAAAAACAATATGCATGAACAAATATTAATCTTAAAATTTAAAGTAAAATAAATTTTCAGCCTGCATTCAGTTTTGTCAAGTTATATTTTTCAACGCATAAACAAAATGAAAGTATCACCAATAAATACATGAACTTTAATACAAAAACTGTTTAAGATTAATTTTAAAAATCATACCAAAATAAATTTTTTTCATTCACAATTTGACAAATAAACAAAATGGAACTAAAATCAAATTACGATTTTAAAATAAATAAATATGTAGAAAAAATTCAGGTAATTTCAAAGCTAATATTTACAAGCAGAAATATCTTGAGACAAAAATTGACTTACCCTATTCAAATTTTCCGAAGAGAACACTGCAATTTGTGTGTCCAAGTGCTCTTCAAATATGGCAATTTCTACAAAAGTGCAAGGGCCTAAAGATACATTCGCATCCAAATGAAGTTCCCTTGCGCGGTTCATCAGAGTTGCATTACGCCGATCTCTCAATGCATTAATGGCCCTCGTGTCCTTGTTCAAATGCACCAAGGCATAAACAATAGCTTTGGCACAGCACAGTCCTTCCTCGTCGTATGGAATAGACAGAATGGACTGTTTCCTTAATCTGTCCATGGAGATGTTGACTACTTTCCTATTTCGTCCGGCACCCACAGGGCGTTTTATGGTGATCACATCAACTGCAAATCCCGTATCCAGTTCAATTTTGTCTTTAGACTGCAACACTTTCATCACGGTAGCCAGAATCTTTTCAACTGTTAAATTCGAAACTGCCATCAGGGACGTGCTAATCGGCTTATCCAACCCATCTGCTTGGATACAGAATCGGATGAGGTCTGATGGGCCCAGATTTGCTGTTGTCCGGTGAATAAGTTGCTCAAACAACTCCCGGACGGTGTCAGGAATTCGGACCATCGGGATGCCTTGCACGTTCTGAGGCAGCCGTTCCATATCTATACTGGCCCGCAAGGTAATCTCCTCGGCCTGATATTTATGGTTCCGTCGACGAGACTTCTCTGTGAGTACAATCGCCTCATCAATCTGGAAAAAAAAATAAATAAGTTTCAGTAATAATTAAACATTTTCAAAATACATTATTTTAATAAATCATGCAAGAAAAGAAAAATATATACCGATCGTTCATTCGAAGCAGCCATATACACAGGGCCATGAGCTGATGAGGAAGAAGTCTAAAAATAAATACATTAATTTTAGTACTAAGAAAAAAGTATTCTAGCAGAATCTAAAAATGCTGAAATACTTAAATATTTACCTCAAATCCGGAACCCACTTGATAATACAAGGGTAGATCCATAGGATTTTCCAGAAAAATCTGATCCACTTCATCGATTAACTATCAAAATAAAATAAAATACGTTTAAAATACATTCAAATAGTAATAAAATACGTTAAATAAAAAAGTGCGTTAAAAATACGTGTAAAAACTTACATCGTCATCTGAGTCCCGAAAAGGAAAGTCAGGATCTTCAAACAGGACCTAACAATTAAAAATTTAAATAAATAAAACATTCAAAAAGAAATAAAATTCGTGTTTAAAATAGTAATCTAGACATTAAGTACAAGCGAAAAAATACTTACATTAGATGCAGAATAAGTTCGTTCAGCAGACATCGTGTACAAGAAAACGAAATGGCGCAGGAAAATGACAGAGTCAAAATGACGTTCACTCAGCACGAATCAGAGTAGAAATGATGAAATCGTGAAAGCGAGCGAATTTATAGGCGATGTATAAGAAACAAACACGCTGATTGGCTGAAATAAGATAGAAAATATTAGTGAGAATCTGATTGGTTGTTAAGATTGTATACGTTCGCCACGGCGGATGTAGAAAGCGTGAAGCGGTTTCGACAGGCTGCAACGTGAAAGAGATGACGTTTGCCTGTTTCCCTCCCCCAGCCTATTGACGTCATGGTGATTTTCGCTCCAAACGGAAAAATAACAGGTTTGATAACATGAAGGGCTTAGCTGAGCGGTTAAGCGCTAGACTCCCATCCCAGAGATAGCGAGTTCGAATCTCAGCCGTGGAGTTACTTTTAAAATTCAGGGAAAATAATATTAAATTCATTAAAAAGTATTAAAAATATAATGTAATCAATTAAAACTAATTAAAAATAATGACGGATTAAATAATTAAAAAAAGGATGATTCACAATTAAATAACGAAACATAATTAAAAATAATGAATAAAAATGATTAAACACTTAAAATAATAAATTAAAACGTATATCACAAAGAATAAAAACGAAACTTTGATGATGTCATTCCATGACGTGATACAAGATGGCGCTGGTGTCGTCACTTCCGGAGAAATCCAAGATGGCGGAGGCCACGCTTTTCTGTGACGTCACTTCCGGTTGTCACGTGATCCAAGATGGCGGAGGTGGCACATCAAAGGAACGCCCCCCCCATTGCGACATCTATTGTTCTCTTGCGTCATCTATTGTTATATTACGTCATGGCGGCATCCTTTGACCGCACGGTTACCTCCGGTTACTACTGACAATTTGCCCTGAAGGACTATTAATTTCGTTTCGGCATTTTACGTCGAAAACTTAAAAAAGGCTGTATCACTTTTCAAATCGCTGCCACCTATATTATCATCCTATCTCATAGTTAAAGAAATTAAATAATGGAGAATCTGTATAAATGTATGTACGTTTCTCGCATTGTGATAAAACAACGGTACCTAAGAGCCATCCAATTTTGAATAAGGTTATCCTCCACCGAATATGGGCATCTGAAAGCCCAAATTTGAATTTGAAATTTGTTTTATTATCGATTTCAGATTTTGTAACACTTCAGCGAATTTTAGGTTAAAAAACCTAAACGATTTCAAAGCGAGCAATGGCAATACTGTACTGGAAAAAAAAATTTTTTATCTCCAACGCGAGAGACTCTGTATCGGAAATTCTCAAGATATGCTCATTTTAAAATTTATTTGCGATATTGCTGTTGAACTGAATTTTATAATTTGAGTATGTAGAACATGAAATTTAATAAATAAAGGTAACACACAAAACATTAAAAAATAAGCCCCCTTTGGACGTAATTTAAAATATAAAACCTTTCATGTTTTCTAAATCTTACAAATTTTTTATTAATAGGCTGTACGATTTGAAAGCGAGAAATGGCAACACCTTTTGAAATAAAGCAGATTTTTATCTCCAGCGCGCAAATCTATTGCCACTCAGAAAATGAGTGCGAAAATTAGCGTTTTAAAGTCTCTAGTTAATATCTCGGCTAATCAAAGTCGTACGAAGATAAGAATTGTGGAAATAGTGTACGTAAATCTGTGATAATATTCCATAAAATATTAAAAACACGCGATATATATATTTTTGCAAGCTTTTTCATAAGAAAACTTAAGCGAAGTGTAATTTCAAACAACTGACATTGCCTGTTGACTCAAAAATATTTTGTTAAAACATGTTTCTTTTCACTGGAAAAATAACCTTCCCAAGGGTTGGTAGAAACTAATTTTAAACGAGGTTTTGTATCGCAGAATTTCAAGAATGGAGGACAAAAACACCTTAAGCTCCGCTCTGAAGAATTGATATCCGATAGCTCACGAAACGATGACGTGTAAAAAACTTCTGCTTGGTAAAATATAGCAATCTAGAAAACTTTGAATTTCACATTGGAACCAATGCCTCTCAGCTAAGATGTACTTCAATATCAAGAACAAAGAATATGTTAAGCTTGCATAAAACGAAAGGACTTGATCCTTTTTGAAATTGCACTTTTGATTGTTCACTTGACATTACCATGAAAAAGAAATTAATTTTATTTTTTGTAAGCCTCAAACAATTGAAGAAGATGAAGAAGAAAATACTAATTTTTACCCACCTTTGATTTTTTTTACGTTATTATTATGCCATTTATTAATTGCTATAATTTTCTTTCGAAACTCTTGTAATAAACGTTTACTGAAAGATTATTCTATATTAACAGAAAGAAATCTCATAGCAGTTTATGTACTGACGTGTATAGTTTTATTCTACAATATTCTCTCCTAAAAGTGAATGTAATAAAAAAACAAAAGTTCATATTTTCAACAAAACCGCTGTCGGATTATTACTCGGATTTTTTTTTCTTTGGCTAAAGACGCCGTCTCGCGCTTAAATCGCTTTACTTTGCAACTAAGGAGCTTTAACTAAGGAACATTATCAGCAATTTTTTTTTTATCTGTCATTTAGCAATCTTACTACTCAGACTGTTATCCGGGGTTCGCCCGTAAGCAGACTAGCACACAATAATACAAAATAAATGTACAGAAATATATTAGAATTATAAACAAAAACGTATTGTTGCGTACGTAAGTGTTCGTAATAGATTGAATGCACATGTCCGATAATAGGTTAATAAAATTTAATTTATTTTGATCAAAAGAAGTATTTCAGAATTCTGGAATTTTTCCACAGAAATATTCGTACACGTGTTCACAGTATCAGGCAGTATAATCAGTAGTTGTACTTCAAACTACTAAGATCGTTAAACACAATGAAATACGAAGCGTATCCATCTAAAGAGAAAGTTAATCCGAACTCACCCTGAACTCGCAACAATAGCAACAACAGCAACTAACTAACTGACTAAATAACTGACAGCAGATGCTTATTTTCGGTTTTAAATAGTGCTCAGTCGACCTCTGAGATATTTCTAGTACTTTTGGCTTCTCGAGATTACTGGAAAGCAATTCGAGGGTGGAATTACGCTTACAGCTAACATAGTGGTCAATTACATTTATTCAATTTCAATACATATTACGATGATACAGGGACCGTACCCAAATGTCGCCAAATTGTCACCAGATTTGGCGACTTTTGGCTTTTTTGAGGCGAGACTTTTTCCTTTTTCGAGGCGAATTTGGCGACACAAAAGTAGCCAAAACTGCTGTCAGCTTGGTGATATGTCACCAAATTACCGAGGTACCCATTTACTCCATGTTAAATGCAATGTGCCTGTATACCTACTTTTCCGGCAAAGCTTTCTCTTAAAATTACTCTCGCGCTACATCACACAGAAAAATAAACAATTTTACTTACAATTTTACTGAAATTACCTATTTAAGTACAAAATTCGTAACATTATATTAATTTGAAGCTTCATTTAATTTTTATTTGCATTTATCAATAAGCTTCTTTACTTCAAATTACATTTTCCTTATGCTTTATCGTTTCGTGGATATAAATCGTGCATTATTGGGAAATTTTTATCAGAAACTGTGCTATATTTCCTAATAAATATTTAATGTCTCCTAATAAGTAAACTAGATTAAAAAGCATTATAATAATTGCTCTTAATTATTTCGCTTGAAACCTGTTCTAAAGCATCACAGATATTTACGCGAAATATTTTCTCCCTTAATCTCTTTCACTCTTCATTAGAACATTAAAGAAATTAAACAAGATCCAATTCTAAAGCAATTTTAGCTTTGTCATACATTCAGCAAGTGAATTTTGTGAAATGCTAATTTTTACGTTTTTTTCTAAATTTTGAAGGATAACTTAATACTAGATAATCCTGAATCAATTTGAATACGTTGCAATTATCATATGTCATTTGCGTAATTGTCTCTCTCACTGGAAATTATACTGATGTCCAAATGACATAAATGCCGTATTATAGGTATTTAGCATAATAATCGCAATTCATTTAACATTTGTGAATTTTATGCCTTTATATTCAAGATAATGCTTTAAAGTTCTGCTACAACACTTAAGAAGAAAAAAAAAAGCCTTCATTCCGAATATTTTTGCATGCTTTAAAGAATTGATAAAATAAGTTAATTGAAAAAATTAATATGAGATTAAAAAAATAATAAACTGCAGCTTGGGTAATATACTGAAATTTTTCCCATATAATTAAGTTGCAAAGCCGGATTTTTATCCCTAAAGAGACGTTAGCATTAGAATGAGGTATTAGTCTCAAAACGGTATTTTGCGTCAAACCACTTAAATGCATTGTATTACTTTTCAAATTGTTGCCACCAAATATTATCGCCCTGTACTATGTTTAAGGAAATTGTATAATGAAGAATCTACATGAATGTACGTATGTATTTTCCTCGCATAGTAAAGAAACAAAGGTATCTGGAGCAAACAAATTCTGAATAACGTAGTCCTTCATCCGAACTTGGGCACCCGGAAGCCCGAATTTTGAATTTTGAATTCGTTTTATTTACTACTTCATGTTCAACGAAATTTGAGTAAAAAAACTCAAAGCCAACAGTGGCAACACTATACAGATTAAAACATTTTTAATATCCAATGTTCGAAACTGTCTGGCGAAAATTCTAAAGAAATGCTGTTCTTAAATATATTATAGTTTTGTTATTGAATCGAATTTTATGCGGCATAAGCGCCGAGAACGTGATGTTTAATAAAAAAAAGTAAACAACAAAAAAGTTAATAATGAAAAGACAAATGTTTTGCAATGTGACCTCAGTAAGAAAACTGAACTTGATACGATTATCTCAGAAAAGACTGAAAGAAAAAAAAAAAAAAAAAAAAAAGACAACTATATGTCAACACTTAATGGTGCATCATAAATTCTAAACCCATCCTGCTATGCTGCTTTGAAAATTTTTGTAATTTTGCTGTTGAGTTGCATACGGCGTAAATGCGAAGAAATTTATGTTTAATAATAATGCTAAAAAGACAAAAAAAAAAAAAAAAAAAAAAAAGGTTAGTAGGAGTGAATTTAGTAGCAGACTGGTAGACGGCGAGCTCACCAAGAGCACAAAAAAAACTTAACTCTTCTTTTTGGGAGGCCTTTGAAATCTAAAACCTGTCACCACTTTTGAAATTTTTATTATTAGTCCAAAGGGATTTGAATCCCGAAGGACTATTAGTTTCGTTTTGGCATTTTGCGTCGGACTCATAAATGTCGGTTCACTTTTCAAACTGTTGCCACAAAATGTTAGAGTCCTGCATTATATTTGAAGAAATTAAATAATGAAAAATCTGCATAAATGTATGTATATTTCTCGTATTGTGATAAAACAACGGTACATAGAGTCATCGAATTTTGAATAACGTAATATTCCAACGAATATGAGCATGTGGAAGACCAAATTTGAAATTTGAAATTTGTTTTATGATCGATTTCCTATTTTTTAAAACTTTGACGAATTTTTGATTAACAAACTCAAGGATTTCAAAGCGAGCAATGGCAACGTTGTGCAGAAAAAAACATTTTTATCTCCAGCGCGTGAGTCTCTGTATCGGAAATTCTAAAGATATGCTCGTTTTAAAACTATTTTGCGATATTGCTGTTGCACTGGATCTTATGGTTTAAGTGCGAGGAACATGATATTTAATAAAGAAAGGTAACACACAAAGTGTTAAAAAACGCCCCTCTGGACGTAATTTAAAATCTGAAACATTTCAGATTTTGTTTTTTATTAATTTTTATTTTTAGTACATCTTTTCATTCCATGTCCTTTTTCACTAAGAATATGCCTCAAAAACATGGGCATAAACATAAATATGGTGTTAATAAATAGGCTAAGACACGTCAGTTTTTTATTTATCGTTTTGAAAATTTTAGTTAAAGGATCTAAGTCTCCTACTCGAGATTAAATCTTAGCTTGAATCAACTTTCTTGAGAAATGTATTTAAATTTTAATACCTTAACATCTTGCATTCAGACATTTATTTAAATTAATCTAAACTGAAATATTATTATTTAATTAATCCAGGCAACATTTTGGTGTGTAGTAATTATTCTTTCACCGTAGCTCTCGTTTAAACGTCTCTCAAGAAATTATCTTTTAGGCCAGAAAATCATTTCTAACAGGCAAAATATACCGCTAACACTAAAACGTTAGAATACTAGTCATGATATCTATAAGTGCACAGATATGCATCTTAAAATATATCCAAATAATTAATGTATAAATTGGAGGAAAAGGAGTTAAAGCACCAATTGGGAGGGTCATTCTGAAATTATGTGGTAACAATTAAATACCATATACTCGCGGTCCTTTCGAGAACGTAAGGATTTTTGGAAAAACGCGTCACCACTTACTGTCCTTTACAAAACGGTGATGGAGTTTAAACTGTGAAGTTGCTTTGTTTTAAGAAGTGTGTAGTTATTTTGCATTCGGTTTATAACCTGGAGCGTACGCTTGTGAAACGAAAGAGGAGGTATGAGATTTAGCTTCAGTTTTTAAGAACCAAATAAGCTACTATATATTAAGAAGTAAAAATACCTGCTCTAATTTAAGTGATTTTAATTTATTGTATGATGCTCATAAGAAGAATAATATTAGTGGAAATTGTAAAACTAGAAGGAATAGAATTAAGTTTAAATGACTTTAACGGAAGAGAATAAAACTTAAATGGACCGCCTACTAAGCGCCTTCATAGTAACGTAACCACCAATTTAAGCCTTAGGTAGTAGCCAACATCTGCGGACTGCATAGGCCCTCCACTGAGGCTATCTCGCTTAATTAGCGAGATGTCGCTAAGCTGACGATGGCTTTTGTAACTAATATTTTTCCCTCCAAAAAACGGCGACATTTTGGTTCGCTCTCCATATGACAATATTTATGGCTACACGAATCCCACGATTTTATTGCTTTTTGAAGATTTATTTACACATATTTCCCCGCTCATCTCTGGCAACCTGTAGGTTGATCTCCAGGGTTGGGCATCCCGGACGTGTATCAAATGGGATATACAGACAGGTAACCAGAATATCAAACGTGACCAACACCTTGATAGCCCTGGATGTATTTCCTTATTATTTTAATTTAGAAATCTATCTGAATTTACTGCAGTAACCCATATTGGTGATATAAAGGCTACGGGTGCAGTGTTGTAGAATCCTCGCCGGGACTCGAAGCTAGACCTCTCCAATACGCGCCGATTGTGCTACCTTTACATCACGAAGGTATGCAGAAAGGAGGGAGAAAATATCTTATACACATACACACATAAAATGAGCCATAAGCTGGATAGATTACATTACCAGCCACTAAGTTTAAAATATCGGCTAGCAACAGAACGTCAAAGCCAAAATATTGGCTAGCAAGAGAATGCCAAAGCCAAAATACACTGAAGTGTCACTGAATTAGGGATAGCTGGTCAATAACGAGTTGGGCCTCCTCTGGTCTTTATAATGGCTTCCAAACGACGAAGTATAGATTCAGTAATTTTCCGGAAGCATTCTACGGGAATGGCTCGCCAAACATCGGATAGAGCCGTCTATGGTTTAGGAAGGGTCTCTAGTGTTGTGTGATAAGATTTCAAAGCTTTCTCCAAAGCGTCCGAAAGATGCTCAGTAGAATTTAAGTCAGGGTCCTTTAAGTAGTCAATTTATGACAGAGAAGTCAGACGAATGCTTATCCAATCAGGCAGTATCCAACCGGCACCTGTGAGAGGTGCAGATATCTTACTGGGATACTCCATTTCCGTGTGAATGACAGGACAACATAAATGGATGGAGATGATCGCCCTGCAACTCTACGTACGGAATCATATTGAGGGAGATTGGTACCAGTATATCAAATATCCCAAACACTGCCAAGAGAAAACATCCTAGACCATGATTAAGCCACCATGGCCTTGTGCAATTCCAACCTGCCCTACAGGATTCATGGCTTCATGAGTCTGAAGCCATATTCTCAGCCTCCCATCGGTATTAATTAGTTGGAATAGACACTCATCACTCTTTACTATCCATTCCAAGTCCATTAGAATCTACTCTCTGTATTCCCTTGCCCAGGCAAGAAGTGCAGCTCGATGGCATGCATTCGGCAAAGGTACTCTCGTGAACCTACGTCTTCCGAAGCCCAAAAGGTGAAGCGAGCATTGCACGATCCTTTTACTGACAACTGTCGCCCTGATTCAGCTGGGTGGTAATTTTAACTAATGTGTGGCTTCGCTGACTATGTAGAGTACGGCTGAGCCGTCTCACACCACGCTTCGTCTAGGTTAATTGTCCCGATCGCTAGTTCTTTTTTTCCACCATTCGTGTATTCTGAGTATACTCTTGACACTGTCGACTTTGAAAATCCTAGCCCGACGAGGATTTTGGAAACTGAATGACCTATGCGTCGAGTGTCTACTATCTGTCCGATACTGAAGCTAAATCAGAAGTTTTACCCACGCTGGTAACTGAAAGAACTGATTAACAACAACCATAGCACTAGATGTATGTGAATTTACCTCAACTTCCTCACGTGAGCACAGATGCCACGCAGCGCTATAAAATTTGCATCGCCATGTCTACCCCTAATTCGGTGGCACTTCAGTGTATCTCTTTTAAATAGAGCTGGCGAAACGCAACAGCAGATGCGAGTGCCAGGAGCTCACTGTCTATGATTTGAAACCCTCAACTTAAATACACTCCAAATTAATTTGCATTCTGCTTAGGAATACTGAAGAAAAAAGTTACAGTAAAGATTAAATCATAATAATTGGTTAATTAACGTAAGAACCTGACAATATTTCCCACAAAATTTAAATAGTGGGAAACGAAAGTCTTCAACGACCTTGGATAAGATTTGAAGTTCTATGTTCTAATAATGTT
The DNA here is from genome assembly GCF_044657685.1 of Stegodyphus dumicola. Taxonomy (NCBI): domain Eukaryota; kingdom Metazoa; phylum Arthropoda; class Arachnida; order Araneae; family Eresidae; genus Stegodyphus; species Stegodyphus dumicola. The sequence goes on along the minus strand of NC_140770.1, from coordinate 263,294,334 downwards.
ACACAGCCTTTGCAAAGGATTAACCTAAGAATCAATTTCAAAACCGTCAAACATTAAATATATAACTAGTATTAAAAGACTCGCTTTTAATGAATAAACCTTCAATTAATCGACCTTTTCATTTACTAATCTGTTGCATAAATTAGTTCACCACGGGGATAGAAAGTAAAATTAAAGTCGATGCTAATTAGCAGCGTCTTTCTTTGCATGTCTCCGGTTTGCTCTATCCTACCCAGAAGTTGTAAATTAAATGCAAGAGTGCTTAAACGATAATTGAAAGCGATAAGGTAGAAGTTAGCGGCAGGCTGCATTAATGTATTATCTCTGTAAATTTTCGAAATCCCACTACATAGGAGCATTTATTTCATGAAAGTCTCAGTATATTGCAAGTTAAATTTAACTGCATATTCGTAAAGACTGGCCCACCAGTGACGGAGCGGTAAAGTCCTTTAGTTTTAATACGAACCAGTTTACATTAGAATGTCCTCAACGAAGGCATCTCCCCCTTCCTTGTAGTGCCCTAGGGCGGGACATGTAAATAATATTAATAATAATAAGATTAAAGATAAAAATCAGGTAGATTTGTTAGAACAACTTTGACTAATAATTTGTAACTAAAATCTGAGAACTTCTTTATAATAGTTTAATTTACCTTTATGAAATTGCCTCTACTTCATTTGACACTAAAATTTGCCTCTACTTCATTTGGAATTATGCTAGGTTTCGTAACTAGCAATCGAGCAAAAATCAAACTAAAATAGTTAAATTAATTTTAAACTTGAGGTTTTTTTTTTGTTGTTTGATTAATATAAACTTATTAAAATAAAGTAAAATTTTACCTGAAACTTGCATATTTTAGCGACGTGGTGTCACAGAAACTGCTTTAATTACCGCTTGATTCGACTATAATTCTACAAATAAAGCTGTGTGACTTATTTAACATACTTATTTTGCGTTTAAGCAGTCTCTCGTATCGTTAATGATTTCACTTCAAGCTTTCTTGCCGGAATGGAAATTCACTAACACGCATGCAATCAAATGAGGTAGAAAGAAGTTAGTATTTAAAGGAAGGTTTTGGAATGCAAAATCAGAGCGTATTCTGCCTGCCGGAAAACGACGTTGTTATCTTTGATTTTGTAGTGATTAGATTTCTGTGGTGTTGAGCTATTTTTGTCATTAGGCTTGTTTACGCCGCCTTTTCGAGTCAGAACCAGCTATCCCGATAGTTAACTTGTGAAGCAGTTAGTCTAAATTTAAATTCATTTAGTTTATTCATTACCTTTTGAGTTAGCAATGCTGACTTTTGTAAGCACAACTTGGTGCCGTCTGTGAAGATTTGAGTTGAAAAATGGTCCTTTACACCTTTTTCCTGTAGTATTTCTGTCCTTCAGGGAATAAATATGTACTGGAGCAGACTATTTTCGACAACCCTTATGTGAAAGAAACATGAATTTTGGCTTTCTGAAGGAGAGAGAACTTACATCAATATCTCTTGGAATACATAGAATTAGTCTGTGAAACCGCCTTCTGTCTATTAATTAGATATGCATGATTCTAAATTTCAAATTGATATCTTCGCTGAAGTATATTTTCATTGTTATGTTGAGGTGCTATAAATAAAAACGCTTCCATTTATTTGGACCTAAATTCCATTGTGGACTTTCTTATACAGTTCAATACCGTATTTGACGGCATATAAGACGCACCCTTATTTAAAGGCCACACGCAAGGAAAAAAAGTTTCAATGGTCCGCGCGACAGCGCGGTACCACAATAACTTATAATGCGGTTTCTTTCTCTTTCATCCATATTTCCTATTTGACCGAGCTCAAAAGAAGTTTTCTTGCGTGCATTTATAACAAAACTATGAAATGCCAGTATTTTTTCTTCATAATCTGCTGGCATTTTCTGTGCAATAGTTGTTTTTGTGCGCATTGATAAGCCTTGCCTTTTCATGAACCTGTAGCACCAGCTCTCAGACCCTGAAAAGTTCTGATTCCCATGTTTTTCTACAAATCCTTTGGCCTCATTGATTATCATTCTAGTTGAAACACTTATCCCAGATTTCCTGTTATCTATCAACCCACATTTTTATGGCATTTTCAAGTTCAGGCCAAGATGGAGCTGGGCATCGAAGGTTATGTTTTTGTTTTTTAGCAGTTTTCAGTTGATCTTCCTGCAGTCGCCAAGTACGTATCATTTTTTCGGTAGGTGGTGGACCGAAATGCCTTGCTGCTGCTGCTCTGTTTCCATGCACTTTGGCGTAGTTTAACACTCCTAGTTTATACTGAATTCTCTAGCTTAATCTCTTGTTTCCTGTAGTTATATTTTCCAGGATATTGTTTTTAAACAAATAGTTTTAAGCACCGATACCGACACGTTTATACAGAGTAGCACCAATATCGACGCGTGTGTCGGCTGAGTCAAAGAAAGTCTACGTAAAGAAGGAAAGGCTCCATAGACGTAATGTAACCGTCGAACTTTCGACATCAGCTTCGAGCTTTGGCGCTTTTTGACGACAGATATTACACGCATGCGCAAAATAATTATGGCAGATGTAGAAAACGTTATGTGTGTCTAGACCTTTATCCGGGCTAAAAATAGCATTCAGTATTGAAAGTTAACCTGTGTCCTTCACGTATAAGACGCAGGTAACTTTTTAGAGACCAAATTTAGGAAAAACAGTGCGTCTTATATGCCTTCAAATACGGTAATTGATTTTTACTTCGCTCTTTAGCACCTATAGATGTAATTAAGCTAAGAAATAAAGAATCTGTTATTGTTAAATAGTTATGACTATATGAATCGTTTCTCTATAACTGTATCTATGACATTATTTCTAAAACTATAGCCTGTAAATTCTTTTCTAGCTTAACCTGCTGGATAAATTCTATGTTTACTAATCTATTTACCATTCTTTTTATTCATCAATTATATTTTATTTTGCCTGCAGTCTCGTCCGATTTTTTCTAATACAGTTTCTACATTTATAGATACATAAGTAGAAATATTATTCGTAGAATATATATTTGATTGAGATTTGAATATATATTTGATTTAAACATGATCCTTCAATTGATCAAAAATATTAAATCTACAAAAATAACGAACACTGCGAGATTTCTCATTAAACAATGTAAAAGAATGAAAGCGCAATAGCATTTTATGAGAGATTCACTACAACCCACATGTATAAAATAATCTTTCATTTCCCTCACATGGAACTTATAATATGTTTATTTACTGCTTAAACGTAGAACTATTTACTAAATGTGCATTTTAGAATTTTTACACTGACAGTATAAAAATTTAATTTATAATAATATAATAATTCAATAATATTCATAATAATATTTATAATAATATAATAATTCAATAATATTTATAATAATTCAATAATATTCATAATAATATAATGATATTTATAATAATATAATGATATTTATAATAATATAATAATTTATAATAATTCAATTTATAATATGGCTGGCACACTGATGGCTTCAGCAGTGAAATCATGGAACGCTGGTAGTTCCGACTTCTGTTTGATTCGAGGCAAATTGTTGGACTGCAAGGGCGTTTTCATGGTTTTTCCCATATGTAACGTATATATGCGCGAGTAAACCTTAGAAAAATCCTCCACGAAGGCATTCCTCCCATCAAGCAGATAAACCTAACGTACTTTGCAATAATAAACCGAAACCTATCATATGGCCGAGTACAATATAATATCATTTGAGCTTATAAGGTATTTCTCCCGCCTTCTTAACATGCCTTCGTGGTATAGTGGTCAGCACGCTTGACGCGCATTCGAGAGGTCCGTGGTTTATGTCCCGGGGAAGGCATTGCTCATTTTTCACGTCTCCTTTCAAGGAGTAACCTAATGTCTCTATAGTGGCGCCCGAACTAGAATGGTAGTGGGTGATGATTCTCCACTATCAGGATTTGGCAAATGGGTTCCCTAATCCCCAGTCGCCCATTAAAAGGCAGTATATAAGGCATTTCTCCCGCCTTCTTAGCATGCCTTCGAGGTGTAGTAGTCGGCACGCTCGACGCATATTCGAGAGGTTCGTCGTTCGAGTCCCGTCGAGGGCATTGGTTATTTGTCTCGTCTCCTATTTAAAAAAAATAATCTAATGTCTCTACAAGCTATCTCCGAAGGCAATTCATACGTTTTTTATTAATTTATGACAAACGTTTTGCTTTACAAAATACTTCGTTTTGCACAAGGAATTTTCTACGTTAAGTTTATTGACTGCGGTAGTCTGTTACTTTAAAATAGGGCTATTTTCAGGGGCCCGACTTATATCATAACCATGGTAACCACAGTTTCAGCGTTGTTCTCAAATTTGAAGCCTTAAATCCTTCCCCTCCCATTCCATTACCGTTTATTATGTTTTGTTTCATGAAACATTCTTGAAAAGTACTTCATGAAAAGCTGACTTGAATTACAGTCTCAGATTAGGTGGAGAAAAAAAGTACTTTGTAGAGACAATGCGCGTTACGATCACCAATCCGGAAGACTGGAAACAACTTCGAATTGCTGATTTTATAGAAACTTATAAGAAGTTTACATTGTATATTGTACACTAATGATAAAAAAAGCTGTTTCCTAAATATATCGATTTCTTTCAGTCTGCGAAGGCTTTAAGGATACTGTGTCTATGCATCCATGTTGAATTATTAAAACGTCTGATAATTCCATATTTGGTGATTTTTAGCCGAAAGAGGCAATTTGCCCAGAAGGGCTATTAATTTAATTTCATTTTGGCACTTTGCATTCGTTGCCTAAAAACGGCTTTTCCTTTTTTCAAATTGTTGCCACAAAATATCAGAGGGCGGCGTTTTAAAGAAATTAAATACTGAGGAAGCTGCATCAAACTTATGTTTCTCGCATTGTGAAAAAAGAACAGTACCTAGAGACATCAAATTTTGAATAAGGTAGTCCTCCACTCGAATATGGGCATCTGGGAGCCCTAATTTAGAATTTGGAATTTTTTTCATTATCGATTTCATATATTGCAAACATTTAACGAATTTTTAATTAACAAAATGATTTCAAGGACAAACTGTTCAATGGCCATTAATCAAATGGCGCCGGAGTGAGAAGTTACGTTTTGAAATAACTTTCATAAATTCATCTACTTCCAGTTTATACAAATCAAACTGTAAACATATAATAATAATTCGAGAACATAATTAAGTTAAATATTAGTATTAAAACATGTAATAGATCAGCTACATTCTAGCGACCGTATTCTATCAACGACGATCCCAAACTGTGTTGCCAACGCAGAGTAACGAAAAGGTGAGAAAGAAATCCGATAGACGTGAAAGTGAACAACAGCAATGCCAACATCATAAGAAAAAAAAAAAAACATTTTTGTCTCGAGTGCGGAAGACTGTGTATCGAAAACTCTAAAGATATCTTTTTGACATTATATTGGGATATTGCTGTTGAACTGAATGTTAAGTTTCATAGCTAAGAATATGACATTTAATTAATAAAGTTAACGCACTAAACGTTAAATAAAACTCACCTTTGGGCGTAATATAAAATCTGACAGCTTTCAGATTATTATGATTTTTACTATTATTAGTACAAAGGGGAAATTTGCCCAGAAGAGCTATTAATTTCGTTTTGGCATTTTGTGTTGATTCACTGTAAACGGCGAATCACTTTTTAAATTGTTGCCTACAAATATTATCGCCCTGTGTTATATTTAAAGAAATTAAATAATCAAGAATCTGCATAATTGTAAGTATGTTTCTTGCATTGTGATAAAACAACGGTACCTAGAGCCAGCAAATTTTGAATACCGGACGTCTCCACCCCTATCTGGAAACCCAAATCTGGAATTTGTTTCTTATCTATTTCATATTTTGTAAACAATTTATGAGTTTCTGATTAAGAAACTCAACGATATCAAAGTGAGCAATGGCAACGCTGAATGGGGGGGGGGTAAACATTTTTATCTCCAGCGCGCGAGATTGTTTATCGGAAATTCTAAAGATATACTCTTTTAAATATTTTGTGACATTGCTGTTGAATTGAATTTTATGATTTAAGTGCGAAAAACATAATATTTAATAAACTTTGGTAGCACACAAAACTTTAAAAAACGCAACTTTGTTCTTAATACAAAACTGAAAGCTTACAGATTTATTATTATTACTAGCAGCTACGCGGCCAGCCTTCGTCTGATTTTAAATGTACCGCAAAAATGCCTCAAGGGAACACCAAAAGTTAAATTTAAAAAATTTGCAGAATTTTACTCTGCAGAACAACTTTATCCCCCAAAAAATTGTAATGAAATAAGTTATATCCCCTACTACAAATATTAATTATCGTAATAAATAAATTAACCAACTTCCTGTTACAAAATCTTAAGAATTTAAATGGTATAAAGGAAGTTAAAAACTTTGTTTCTTAAAAAATCATGCAAAACTTTTTATATAATTAAAATTATATATAATTAAAACATAATATAAAAAAATTACAATGAAACAAACAATAAATCTCATATTTTCAAGAGAAAACTGTTAGCGGTCCAGTATCCAAAGCAATGAATGCAAAACTTTTGCCAAAACCACATTTCTAAAAGAATGAAACTATCATCAGAAAGCAATTTTCAATCAAAGTTGTGTTTTGTGGTTGACATAATTCAAAATATACAAACCGCTTTGCCATTAGCTAGTAAAGAGAGAGAGGAAAAAAAGAAATTCTTTCTGCTGTGCCTCGCGAGACACATGCGCGTTAGAATAAGAAGATTGCGATGCGCGTCTAAAAATCAAAAGAAAATAAAACAGCATTTTATCTCATATTTTCAACAGTCTGCAGTCCAGTATACAAAGCATTGAATGAAAAACTGTTTCCAAAACCACATTTCTAAAAGAATGAAACTATAAAAAATGGCGCGATTTCATCAATAAAGATAAAATTTAAAAAAATTCTGATTCGAATTTTGAAAAATTCACTGGCCCCTTGTCTAGATGTACCTATGTACCAAATTTTGTAGCCCTGGGTCTATTAGCTTACGTACAGCACGAACGAAAGACACACAGTTTTTTTTTTATTATATTGTAAGGTTTATATTTATTTTAACTAACATTTATTTTAAGTTTAAACTATCTTTCCTGTAAAGCCTTACTTTCCCCTGGAATTGCCAATGCCAGAGTATGTAAATTTTAGTAGAACGCGCAAGGATTCAAATTGTCAGCGGAAGTAATCTGAGTTTAATAGAAAGGAAACGATTTCGAAAGTGTGCATTCTTGCTTCACAAGCGTGGAGGTGGCTAGTTAGAAATTGAAGAACCACGCGTTTCGGCCTGTGTGCTTGCCTCGGCAGATTGTTAAATCTTTCAACGTAATATTCAGAAGCTTGCTGAAATATCAGCGGTATCTTAGAACGCGGTTAGGTTAGTTACGTTTAGAGAGCCTCGTAGTTAGTCAGTTGTTATTATTCTTTTTTTGAGTTTCTTATTTTTATTTTACCGCCGGGTCGGCGTAGTTTGTGAGCGTCAAGAGCACGCATCTGTAATTTCTAAAGTTGAATAAAAAGGGATTTAAACCCTTCTCAAGACTTTGTATACTTTCCAGTTCATAGCAGTCACCACTATTGTTGCGTGCAGGTTAGAAGCGCGCAACATTACAATATGTAGTTATTATATGTTTATTATATGTTTTATTATATGTTTTATTTATTTACACAGTCTTTCTTTTATTATATGTTAAAATTATTATTATAATTTACTCAGCACAGGAGATCATTTTGATGTAAAACAAATTCCAACCAGCAGGATACAAAAATGAAAGTAAGAGTTTTTATGGTCAGCCGTAAAAATATTTTCAATACTCCACTCTTTTTACAAACAGTGCACAGAAGTCATCCACCGTCATCGTAAATATCCCTAATAGATGAAGTAGCGAACAAAATTGATTAACATATTTGGCATTTTCTACGTTTAAGACTCTCCAAATTAATGTTATTTATCTCCTCTTTTACAGCTTTATTCTGTTAAGTAAATTTTATTGTACTCCATTTTTAATATAGGGGCTTTATATTTATAATTCTTGCTCCATTTTTAATATAGGGGCAGCAATTAAATGTTCTTGAGTTCATAACATGTCAATATGAAAAGAAATTTTGAGAATATGTCAGAAGAAATTTTGAGATAGCCTCCAAACCTCTTGCGGAGAATATTCTATTAGAGAGCCTCCGAATGTATGACAATAGCTTGAAAATTTCCCAAATACAATCTAGCTTTAATGAGCAAACAGCCGTGAATGGTTCTGATTTCATTACTCTTCAGTCATGAGTTATTCGTACCGAATAATTTCATGCTACTATGACAGCAAAAGTAGTTCTTATGAGAAACTTCACCTTCACATTACCTTGCAGTTATTATTTCAGCAAACTTATTCTCAGGTTAAGAGTAAATTTGCACAAATAATAATTACAGGCGAATGTAAAGAGCACATAATGTTTGCCTAGGAGCATAAAGCAGGATGGGTGTTTGATTATTATTATTATATAATAGAGATATTTAAACTATTTTAATCATTTCAATTATACTTCGGGACTGTAGTTTCTTAATATATATTCGTAACGTAAATTTGCTATAATACAGATTTGTTTAATGGCGTTAAAAATATTATATAGCTCATTAAAATAATTTATTCTGCCTTTTTTTAATAATTAACAGAAGATGTAAATTTAAAAGTCATGTTGCTGCTGTTAAATGCTTTCTGTAATGAGCTTATTTATGTGCACTGCGAAAAAAGGGGGGCGGCAGTTCTGTATTTCTCGCTCTACTGGGCCGATTGACGAAGATCAAATTACGTTCTTCATGCGTGACTTAAGATATATATTATTAGATTTATCTATAGCACTATTCTAACATAGGTATTTTGACACAAAATCAGACTTTTTCTGAAATAACATACCAATTTTTTTTTTCATATTTCGATTTTACGACTCAAATTATGCCAGACTGCCAAGCTTTGTAAAAATCGCACGAGTAGTTTTTAAAATATTAGCTCTCAAAATTTTAGCTCCTCAATGTTAATTGAATTTGGTATATATTTATTAATATCTCTTTTTTCTTCCTTGTACGAAGTAAAAAGGAAGTATTGTAATCGCGAAAAGTTTCGGGCAGCGTATTTCAACGAAAATATCCCATTTTGACCTCTTTCAAATGCAATTTAACGATGTATTTCCGTGATATCTGTACGTAAGGACAGAATAAAAAAACACTCTTTTCCTCCAAAAAAATTATAAAACTGCTTTAAAATGAATTCTGAAGAGAATGTTTCGTGGCGTCTGTACGAACGTATGTACGTACGTACGTACGTACGTATCTCGCATAACTCAAAAACGAGTAGCCTCAGAACGTTGAAATTTTGTATATAGGACTGCTATAACATGTAGATGTGCACCTCGTATTTTGCTGCAATCGGCCGAACCAAACGTATATAAATATATTTATATATATTTCCACTCTGTTACCCGGCTCAGTGATCTCAGTTTCTTTACACTTATATGTTTGTAAATTGTACATTTTTTGCTTTAAAAATGATTGAATTACGCTGTTTTTATCTTCCGGTTAAGGTTTTTATGCCTTTAGTAAGTCTGTATGCAATATTTTTAGAATTATCAACAATTTTAAAATTGTTAAAGTGCCGCTAAGCCTAATGTTTTTGATGGCGGCCATTGCTTGTTTACATTTGAAACAGCAGGATAGCGGATTTGTTGCCGATCTATAGAAACTTAGCTTCGCAACAACAATGATAACGCCTTCATTTATCATTGCGAATTAAATCATGTTTAATTCTTTCTGAAATTTTTTCGAGGAAATAAGTGTTTAAGATTTACTTCGTAATTTTTAATACAGATATTATGAGTTTTTATGTATTTTTGCCTTCTCGCGAAGTGAGAACTGAATTAATTGAATGAGAAATACTCAATCGTCTGTGAAAAACTGTTTCTTTTTTGTTTCGTTTGCTTAATTTCTTTTATACATCATTCTAGTTTTATTATAGTATTTGAATAGAACATGTGGCAACGATTAGCTAATTCTACTCTTTAAATGATATAAATTTTGTGCATTATGAGTTATAATATGAACGAAATATAATACTGTTAAGTGAATCTAGCGCCAGAGTGTCGCTATTGTAAACAAATACTAGAGTGAATTTTAAAGAATGCATTTATTCTATTGTGATTTATGCGCTGTCTTCGAAGTAGATTTAATTGAATCCAATAAGTTTAAATGAAATGCAAAAAAAAAAACTCTTTATAATTTAATATTCCGTACAAGGAAGTCATGTGGTGTACACATCACATTTTTTACGAAAGGCTTTTGATTCTTCCTTTCGCATTTCGAAATCTAAGTTCATTCCAAATAAAATTCACCCAATTTTTACGATTTATTTTTAAAATTTGTATTAAGTGATTTTTATAAATTTTTGGAAAACAAAATTGATTTATAACCTATACATTTTTTACCATTATCTTAAAGTAGGTGTATTTCTATGCATAGCTGCAAAAAATTAGAGTGTTTTATTCAAAATTTACTAAGATATACACGAATTTACATATTTTCGCGTTTTGAAATTTGGCATCTTTTTTTTTTTTTTTTTTTTTTTTTTTTTTTTGAGTGTTAATAACGCCCAATGTGGTTTATGAATTTTGTTACAGTGAATCGCCACAGCTATTTTTAACCTTAAATTTGAATACATTTTTACGGAGAATTAATTATATGAAATTTGTTCCCTCAATGATGCGGAATAAATATGTATTAATACTATATGAAAAGCTACTTTTTTAAATTATAGATGATAATATTCAAATTTTTAACTTTTCTTAAATTTCTTTCTTTTTTCCTCTTTTTTTTAAATATTTGTAAGAGTAAATTTTTACCTTCGCCGTGTTATCGTCTGCTACTTTACTTTAACCTCATTTAAATTCAATTGTCTAAAACTGAGAAAAGTTCGTTTGATGTTTATTTTCACAATGTTTTCAAGCAAACAAGACGTTGACACTTTGGATCATGCCCCAGCTTTAAACAACATATATATAAACATACAGTTTTACATTATTCCTCTTAGAAAGAATGTTTTAAGTAGTAATTTTCTCTCATGTTGTAGATTGTAAAGAAAATCTTCTTTAATATAGACGTTGTTAGGCTTAAAAACTGCAAATAATATGATTAAGATTTTTTGCACCCGGTATAAGAATTGGGTCACTCGGTGATACAAGATAAGCGCTGCTGGAGTGGTTTATTTCTTTCTCATTTAAGAAAAATCTTTTAATTCAAATATTTATCCTTTTGACTTTGCTTTAAAGTTTATTTATGGTTAAAATGTCTAGAAACTGTCTTCAGCTGAAACGTATTTAACGCAAATGATATTTAAAAAATTTGACAAGAATGCAAAATTTATGGAAGTGTCACAATCTAAGAATCTTAATTTTCTTATGTCAGCACTGAAAACAAATGTCGAGGGAAGGAAGGAAACGGAGAGGAAGCAAAAATTTAAAGAGGAATCTACTTCAAGGAAGTTGGGTGTTCCAAGAGAAAACACATGGGCGTGTATACCAGCAAATAGCAGCAATTGAGTTTGTGCGAACAAAAAAGACAAAAGCGATATCGTTGCAGATTAAAGCGAAGAGCGACTGTTTTTTAACTATATGGTTGTATAAATTTAATTCACTTCATCATATCGTATCATAAACGGAGCATTCCATGATTTCTTAGTCGAATTATTTAACGATTTCGGTAATTTTCTAGTGACATATATAGATATCAGTTAAAGACGTTTTCCCTCTCGATGAAAACAGTCTTTGCTTTCATCTCACGCCTTCAAAATGCTTAGCCTGTAAAGATTGATGAAGGCTATGACCAAATACTGATAAAATGGATTAATTTGGATTATTAAGTTACGGCAAAGCCGGGCTATCTGCCTTAAAGGAGAGACGCCTTCGTGAAGAACTTTCTAAGCAAAAGCAGTTCATATACTCATATACACGTTACTCATGAAAAAGACCACGAAAATGCCCATGCAAACAGCCCGTTTGCCGGGATTCGAACCCAGGAGCGAACTAACTAACGAGCGATAGCTTTATTTAAAATTAATGTTGGAAATACCAAGATGTTCCGGAAAGTTGGATGCTTTTTAATATACTTGCAGAATGCCTGAAGAAAAAAAAAAAAAAAAAAAAAAACAAGCGATTAAGAAGAAAAATAAATTTTTGCATAAAATTTAGTATTTTTTTTTAATTTAAATTTTTTAAATTTTATATTATATTTGATTCTTGCGATTTCAAAAATCAAATATTTGACAAAAATATGGATAACATTTCAAGAAATTAAATATAGGATGAAAAATTGTGTAAAGCAATGGGCCCAATGATAAAACTGTTTAAAGCAATGTATGCAAGTCATCCTAAATTAAAATGTTGGATATATATCTCCCTTATTTATATGTCTTTTCTAAATAGACCAATGAAAGGCGTGTTAACTGTGCTTTACTGTATTTTCTCTTTTAATGTATGCAATTTTCAAACGCATCGTAGTCTGGGTCACAAATTACTCTTCCGAAAGAAACGCAATTCAAATAAATAAAATCAAATTCTGGAAAATTTATAATAATACATATATTTAAAATGCGCAGTGCTAATGAATGAATAGAAAATTTTAAAACAATTATATGAAGAGACAATGTTACACAAATAAATTAAAAGAAAAGTCTAAAAATTCAAAAATTACCTAAAATAATAACTATGACTAAAAATATAGTATAAAGAAAACTATTTGAAAATAATAATAATAATAATAATAAACGATGCACCTTTTATTTAAACTACGTAGTTCGAGTGAGTAAATAGAAATTTTTAAAACAGTTATTTCAAAGAAACTATGCAATTTAAACAATTAGAATGAAATTAGAAAAAGAAAAAAAAAATGTTTAAAATAATAACATAAAAATATAATATAAAAAACATTATTTGAAAGAAAGAATGAAGCAACTTTTTTCCCGGTCACGCACAATGTAAAAAGGAAAAGCGAAATAGGTTGCCATGTATTAAGAAGTTCGCCAAGTGAACTATTCTTGGCGCAAACTGAAAAAAAAGTGCCAATATAAATTTTTAAATTTTTCCGTAAATTTCGCACCAAATTTTACAAATTTTAATATTTAGGCATAATTTGAGTCGTAGAATCAAAATATGGAATACAATAATGTCGAGCATTCGAGCCATGAAAAATGCAATTTGAATTTCTTCAATCGGCCTAGTAAAACGAGAGATATAGAACTAGCCCCCTCTTTTTTTACTTGGCAAAGAAGAATTCGTCTTTTTACTTCCTTGTGCTTGATGTAGTGTAATCGCGAAAAATTTTGAGTATCATATTTGAACGTAAATATCCATTTTGAGCGTACGGACAGAATAAAAACTCTGTTTCTTCCTTGTTCGAAGTAAAGGAAGTATTGTAATCTTGAAATTTTTCGGGTATCATATTTCAACGAAAATGCCCATTTTGACCACTATCAAATGCAATTTAACGACGTTTTCGCGTGACATCTGTACATAAGGACAGAATAAAGGACTCTTTTTCCCAAAACGGGTTGCAAAGAAGATTTAAAATGGATTCGAGAGATTTTTTTCGTGACGTCTGTGCGTACGTACGTTACGTACGTATGTGTCTCGCATAACTCAAAAACGAGAAGCCTCAGAACGTTAAAATTTTGTATATAGGACTAATATAACATGCAGTTGCGCACTTCCGTTTTGGTATTGCAATCAATCGACCGCACCAGAAGTATATAAACATATATATATATACTCACTCTCTTATTCGGCTCGGTGACTCAGTTTTTTATTCTTATATGTTGGTAAATTGTGCATTTTTTGCTTTAAAAATTACAAATTATGTTGCACTTATCTTCCGGTTAAAGTTCTTATGCCTTTAGTTAATCTGCATGCAGTAGTTGTAGAATTATCAGCAATTTAAAAGTTGTTTAAGTGCGGCTAAGCCTCTTTTTTTAACTACAGCAGTCATATTTGTTTACATTTGAAGCTTAGCAGAACAGTGAATTAAGTCAGCTTCCGCACCTTCAGTGTCTTTTTGCCGAGTGGGACCAAAAGTAAATTTTGAATTCTATGCCCTGAAAAACCTGCCTTTTTTCCTGTTGGCCGAATTGCCTATTTTTGGGTAGAAACACTAATTTTAATTGTAAAAATTGTTTTAGCAGTGTTTGATGTTTTATATTTTCCTATATTTTTTCTGTTTTTAATAAAGATATTTGAGATTTTGTGTATTTCTGAATTAATTGAATGATAAATATATCTCTAATGAAAGTCGAGGAAATACGTTTAGCTTCATAGGAGGATCTAATGACACTACAAACTTCTTTAAAGTTATAGATTTTGCCTTCATTTGTAGGCATTCTTCGTAGCGTTTCTTAATGTTTACTATTATCTTCATTTCTGTAACAGTTTATAGACTGTAATAGCATATCTATTTATACCCTTTTTTAAAAAACAATTAAGCTTTAAAATATAAACTTAAAAGGTGATTGCGAAACAAAATAAATCTTATCTTATATTTGATTGAGAAAATGTCTTATTTTTTTATTCAATAGTAGCAGCACTTTGTGAAGTGCATATATATATATTTTTTAGATCAGTCTTTGGTATGTTTAATGGTATTGCAGTAACTGTAACTGCAACTTGGGCAAGAATTTATGTGTATAGTATCATGCATTTTCAGCTTAGATGCTCTTTATAGATATAAGTTTTTGTTATAAATTTTAAAAGGTATGCTGAAAATGAAGTGAAATATTCTCTTATTAGGAAACTGGATTCTCAGAAAGTGCATATTGAAGGTTGACTTGCTTCTTGAATATTATTATTCTCTGTCAAAATTACAGCTAAAATTTATCTGTAGCCTTTTTTTTAAATCTAGGAATTTATATTTTCGTGAAATTTAAATAAACAAAATGGGAAATGTATTGCGAAATTTGCTGCTTTTGAATGCATTTCTGTCTTTGAATAAAAAACAGTTTCTAAAAATCGTAATGTGACATTTTTACTGAAATTTATTTTCGGTGTATTTTCTTCCTTTATTTAAAATAAATCTTATCACACGAAAAATTATAGCGCATTTAGAATAACTTCTCCCTTCATGTCACATTTCAACAAATATTAAAATGAAAAATCTGATATGGGCACCACATTCTACAACCACTGCTTACTTTAACAGTAGCAGCAGAATCATACGAAATGAACGTATTTTCCTGACCTTTGTTTCTTTTCTACCAATTTGGAAACTAAACAAAAATAACATTTTTTCATTATAAGGTATATTCTCCTTCCTTTCCCCTTGCCTTCGTGGTGTATCGGTATATTCTATATAAGGTATATTCTCCTTCTTTCCCCTTGCCTTCGTAATGGGAAGCATACTGGACGCGTATTCGAGAGGTTCAGGGTTCGAGTCCCGGCGAGGGCATTGCACATTTTTCACGTTTCAGGATAGATGTATCTAATGACAGTACAAGTTGCTCCCGAACTAAAAGGTGGCGGACGAAAGTTCGTTA
This sequence comes from Stegodyphus dumicola, assembly GCF_044657685.1. Taxonomy (NCBI): domain Eukaryota; kingdom Metazoa; phylum Arthropoda; class Arachnida; order Araneae; family Eresidae; genus Stegodyphus; species Stegodyphus dumicola. The sequence continues at coordinate 263,278,741 of NC_140770.1, read as the reverse complement.
CCGCAAGGATTTGTCGATTGGATCCCCCAATCCCCAGTCGCCCTTTAAAAGGAGGAGTATATAAGGTATTTTCTCCCTCCTTCCAGCGTGTCTTCGTGCTGTAACTTTAGCTCAATCGGCGCGTAATCGAGAGATCCAGGCTCCAATGTCGGGGAGATCATTGAATTGACCATTTTTCACGTCTAATGCTCCAAAAGGGGAAAAGAAACACCTAATGTATCCACACACTTCAATTTTGATTTTAACATAACATTTTAATAAATTCCTGTAAAATATTTTTTATTTAAAACCATTCAGTTAATTTTTGTGCAGTTAGAATTCGTTAGTTACATCTACTAGTTGGGATGAAAGCTGTTAACGAACACAGATGATCATGATTATATTACTAAAACTAATACAGAGATGAGCTGCGATCACTGTGTCTTCGATGATTAATATTAACTTGGTCTTAAAGGCAGAATTAACAGCAATTATTGAAAGTTATTCTGACTGTTTTTTTTAAACTGCTCTGCTATTACACACAGTGAACACGATGTGTGAGAACCTTCCACGATTTCAGACAAATTTGGTCTTCTGTGGATAAAATTCCCTAAGAAAAGTGACATTCAAAACCGATGTTTATTTATGTTCTCAGAAATGTTGATCATTTTCAGAAATGATAGGCTTAAGGAGATGACCATCGCAAAAAGCCAATCTGCAGTAAATAAAACAATAACAAATGTAGTTTGAATAATTTAGTATTCGGCTTTGCATATGTTTTTGAAGGTATTTTACATGTATAAAACAACATAATACGTTATACGAAATCGGTATTCTGAACCTATTCTATAAGTCAATTAATCAAGCATTAAAATACCATTTTTTATATTAAATAAACTAAGCATATTTTAACGTAAATGTTTAAATAATAAATCGTCAATTTTCTTTGTATGTGTTTCAATGTTAGCCTGCGCATTAAGATATAATGTGATGTTTTTGTTTTTACATTAAATGAACATAGAAACGCGTGCGCAGCTATAAAAGTCGAACTTCAAGGCAAAATGATTCTTCTTAAAATATCGCTTTGGAGTCGGTTTTCAGATATTCATTTTAAGAAGAAAAGATTAACATCGGTTAACATTCCAAAATATGTTATAGATTGCAAAAATTGTTCGTAAATCTCACAACGATTCTGCCGTTACGGATTATATAATACAAAGATAGATGATTTTAGTGCAACTGCACGTGAAACTGTTGCCTTTCTATTGTGTAATGTAACATAAAGTTCTAAATGACAAAGCTTGCCGGAAAAGCAAGAATGCAAATAATATTACATAACTATATCGCTAATTTGGCGATATCTCGCCAAACTGGCAACATTTTTTGCGGCTAATTTTTGTCGCCAAATTTGGCAAAGTTGCAAAAATTCGCCAGATTTGGCGATATTTTGGCTCGGTCCTTGTATTATTGTAATAGGCATAGTAATTGAATAACTATAATTGATGTTTTGCTTATAGCTGAAACCGTAATTCGGCCTTCTAATGCTTTTCAGTAATTTCGAGAAGCAAAAAGTACTAGAAATATCTAGGCGGCCGGATGGAAACTGTACAAGACAGGAAAGAGAATCTGCTATCAGTTGTTGTTGTTGTGAGTTGTTAAGAGAGTTCGGAGTGTTGGAAGCTTCCTCTTTTAGATGCGCTTTGCTTGTTTTGTGTTTGACGTTTAAACTGTAACTACTCATTGTACTCTGTAAGACTGTGAACACCTGTGCGAATATTTTTGTGAAAATTTTAGATCTCTGAAGTGTTTGTTTTGATAAAAAAAATTATCAACCTATAATCGGACCAATGTGCATTCAGTCTGTTATGAAACTGTACAAGACAGGAAAGAGAATCTGCTATCAGTTGTTGTTGTTGTGAGTTGTTAAGAGAGTTCGGAGTGTTGGAAGCTTCCTCTTTTAGATGCGCTTTGCTTGTTTTGTGTTTGACGTTTAAACTGTAACTACTCATTGTACTCTGTAAGACTGTGAACACCTGTGCGAATATTTTTGTGAAAATTTTAGATCTCTGAAGTGTTTGTTTTGATAAAAAAAATTATCAACCTATAATCGGACCAATGTGCATTCAGTCTGTTATGAAACTGTACAAGACAGGAAAGAGAATCTGCTATCAGTTGTTGTTGTTGTGAGTTGTTAAGAGAGTTCGGAGTGTTGGAAGCTTCCTCTTTTAGATGCGCTTTGCTTGTTTTGTGTTTGACGTTTAAACTGTAACTACTCATTGTACTCTGTAAGACTGTGAACACCTGTGCGAATATTTTTGTGAAAGTTTTAGATCTCTGAAGTGTTTGTTTTGATAAAAAAAATTATCAACCTATAATTGGACCAATGTGCATTCAGTCTGTTATGAAACTGTACTCATGCAACACTAGTAGAAAGATTAACTGTAAAGATCAAATTGATTGGCTTATATTCGTTTAGTATTTCTCAAAACAGATGAGTAAAATTCATATCTAAATGCAATATACGTAAGACACTAAAACAAAAAATTTTATTATGAAAAAGAGGGTTTCAAATTTTTATAAGAACGAATGCTGCATCCCTAAGACTCCAGTGAAAAAGACAAATTATGGGCCTATAATAACTGGCATGCGAGCATAAAACTTAAAGCATGTAATTTCAGTTTAAATATGTGACCTAAATCATTAGCCAATTTAAAAAACTCACCTTCCTACATTAGCATGCGGAAAAGTTTAAGTACCTTTCCCAGCTTTCCAAAATTCGCTAAATACTTTATCACCTTCGTGTCACGCGAGTTTCCATATTTATGTTGTTCTTAGTTTTAAATCTTTTAACTCTTTTGTTTTGTAAGAGGACTGCAAACATCTCACAGTATTTCATCTGCGGAACACATTACATTGAAAAATTACATAATTCTGTGACTGCCATGCTTTGTATGAGGAACATCTAGGCAACAACTTATAAATTGCATATACGCAGAAAATTTAGTTTAAAGAAGATGCTTTGCTTTTTCCTTTCCAAACATAAGTTTCAAAGATTAAAAAAAATGGCTCAGAACAAACATGCATTCAGTGCCTCAAATGGCGTGACCGACAAATTTCTTTCTAGGCATGCAATGCTTTTTGTAAAGTTACGTAATGTTCAATATTATTTGAAAGCAATGTTTAGTTTTTAAATCTGTAGTAAATAAAATAATATTCTGTAGACAGAACTATGCCTATACATTTTTTACCTGATTAAAGAGAGTAAATTGGTGCCCTGTATAAGATGCAAGTTACCTGTATATTTTTGCATTAAATAAATGTAATTGAATTAGATCATTAGGTAAGGTTATTTGAATGCGGCAAAGAACATGAGTTCTCCCTGCCTAAGGAGAAGGATGCCTTCGTGTAGAAGTTTCTAAGCGAAACTAGATCACATCTACGTTGGAGAAACCATAAACTTCCTCTTCTAAAGGAATGAACGCTTCTCTTCCTCGCCCTGCTAAAGGAACTCGAATCTGAATCAAACTGCCTTTGTTCAGTCGTCTTAACCACTTAGTATCCTCCGGGGATCGAGCCTGGAACGTCAGTGAAGCTACAGGCTAGGAGCTGTACCTAGGCAGTCTCGGCAGTCTGTGGGTATAAAATTACAAGCCTTACGGTCCCACAACCCCGACGGAAATCGTCTTATATAGTTGGATTAAGGACGAATTGGCTAAGTCGCCAAACTAGGGTCTCAGTAGCGGAACAGTAGCTGGGCATTGTGTTTTCAGATCCACCGTCCTCCCTATTCTGTGTAAAGCCTGGAGGGTGGAGCAGCCCTCGTAGTACTAGTGGGTAACACTTTTGGACGATCACTCAGATCTTAATGGCTGCACTCGATTACGGAGTCTAAGGCCAAATGCAAAAAGAACCTTTCAAAATGTGTAGTCAGCTAAAAGCTGAGTATGACAGTTTCCTCTCTTAGGCCAGAAATAGGTCACATTTCAGATATTTTATCTCTAATATAGCCTCTTAGAAGATAATAAGTTCCATAGGGCTTCGTTTAGAAAATGAGAAAGAAATAAATGGAATAAATCCCTTGTTTATCAATTAACATTTCCAAAGCCTCAAGAAAAACAAGCAGCAAAAATACATGGGTTCCATTACGTAGAGCTATAAAATAGGAATTTTGATAATATTTATTAATACATTATTCATATTTCGGAAAACTGCTAGGAAAGCAAAAGTGTACGCTGTAAGTATCTTAAAATTGCTCATAAATACTGCCGCATTTATATTTTGCAATTAACGACAATTTGTTAACATTATTTATGTATTATGCCAGTAAAATAAAAGTGATATTGATTGCAATGTGAGAAGAAGATGTATAGGGAAACAAAATTAATAACAGCCTCATCCTTAATAGATTGTGATGTAGGACAATTGTATGAAAACGTTAGGTTTACTTCAAGATAGAATGTATAGCATAATACCTAAAATTCTGTAAGAAAATAAGTAATTTAATAGATGGTACTCTGGTCTTTTATAACAATTTTTATTCGTATAAATAATTGAAGATATATGACTTTTCACAGTAACAAAATATTTATTTACTTATAGTATTAGCTGAATGGCATATAAGTGTTCTTAAAAAAAGAAAGCTGACAAAAATTCAGATTCATTCATGTGACAAAAGTAATGATTAAATAGTTTTTCCATAAGGGAAAACGAACGCCAATGCGTTTTTTGAAATATGTGTTCAGCATTCCCATACATTGTCTTAAAAGAAACCCTTGTAATTACATTAAGATAAAAAGCTCAAAAAGAAAAATAAGTAGGCGTTTTTAAGACAGCTAAAATTAGTCCTCCGAACACCACAATCAAAACATAGATCAGATCATTCTTTTACAAGGTCTCAGTAAATCATTATCGGAAAGCTTTGTAAACTATTACAAATACTAAATTCCATGATTTACTCTAAATAGGCCTGACCCTGACTGCCGTAGCGATGGGGTCGGGTTGGAATCCCGAAGACACACAAGCTGTTACTGTATTTTTGTCGAAATCATTCTCACCGTCAGCTACTGTAATTAAACCGTCTCTAATATACGCAAATGCATAATGGTGTCTGGAATCTTACTTAAATGAAATGATAATTTTAATATTTTTCAAGCAAGAGAATTTTTATAGCATTATATTACCAAAAACAGATAACCCTCCTGGTCGATGCTTTCAGTCCAATGTCTGAAAGTGTAAAGAAACTGCTATCGGTTTGGCATTGTCTGAGCTACGGATGGAAGATCTACAGAATGCTTAAGCATTTGAACTGACAGATAAGAACTAGAAGAATAAGAATAAACGCAGAATATTAGATACTGTAGTGCCTGGTCCTCCGAAACTGTAACCCTGAAAATAGGTAGCGCCCTCTAGGCGGAAAAAGGGTAAGTTGGAGACTGGCTTTCGGTGAGAGAGGCCGAATGGTCAGTATGCTCAGTGTGGTAATTTTATAAATTTAACAATCCTATTATCTTATACATTTCTATTTGTACAAAGTATATATAGTTTACGTTGATGGTGTGAATAAATTAAAAGATAAATCTGAGTCTATTAATTACGGCACCGGACACGGCTGGATCTTACAGATACAATTGTAAAGGCAATTAAATTTACTGAGGAAGTCAGAAAACATGAAAAATCAACAAAACCTCTTTGGGATACGAACTCCGGATTTCCAGATTTCCATCAGGACGTACTTCCAATTACACTACAAAGGCAAGCATTAAGGAAAAAGAACATTAATTACATTCCTAACCATTTAATGCCGAAATGTTGATTGAAGAGAAGAAAGGATCCAGTCGCCAAATCCAGACGGTAACGAAGTGTCGTCCACTAACACGGGAGCCTTGTGTAAAGGCTTTTAAAATTCTCTGCAGCAGAAAACATAATATATCTGAGATACCTTCTTCAGGATTCTAACCCAAGACCAGCCAGACAGATGTGGTGTACTGCCAGACTTCGTAGTGTACTCGGAAGCACGTCTGGCCAGCCAGATATGCTTCCCAGTACACCACGAAGACACGCATTCAGAAAGAAGAATATTCCTTACACAGTACATGAAATGTAGAGAGGTACATATACATATAGAGACAAGAATTAGCGCAAGTACATGGAATACAATCTTGCAGCCATGTTACAACCTGTTTATTACAATGCAGTTCCAGAGTGTCAGATTAAGAATGTGTGCGATTATACAGTATGTTGCTATGTAGTGTGTATTAGCATATTTTCTTTTCCCGGACGGAATTTTTTGAATCCGTAGATTGTGAGGCTGTTTCATGCTGCTGCGCAAAAAGCACTCTTTATGTCTGCATTTTGTGCACTTTTATGGAACCTTTGTATGAGAAAGCATTTAAAAGTAATTTGATGCAAGTGGCTTGTATTTCCAGAGATTCATTAGTCACTATCACTTATATTAAAGCCAGTAAGAAAGGTTAAAAATATGCTACCTGAAGGATCAAGTAAATTGTTGAATACGATTCAGTTAAAAACGGAAATAATAACTTTGAATTACGAAGTAAATGTTTGACTCCCTTTTTTTTTTTCATTTTTCTGTCCTTCTCCCAGAGAGCATCACATCAAAATGAAAACAGTGTTTCTTTTTTCTTCCTCCTTTTCTTCTGGTGCAGCTGATACCATTTTTTTAAGATTGTATATTTCATGCGTCATCTTAGAATTTAGTTCCGCAACTCTACGACAGATATACTCACCATTAGTGCTCTACGCCCCAGATACAATAACTTCTCTTTGTACAAGGATTTTGTATTATTTACACTCTAACAGTCTTAAAAATGTTTTGATATATTTCTTGGAATGCTTATTTGATGTATTCCTGTGCTACCCTATTTTCTTTTAGAAGACACACATAACGAGTAATGATGTCAATACATTGAATGCTGTTTCTGCAACACTGAAATTTCCTTGATAGTATTGCAGAAGGTGTGTTTAGATATCTAATTTACATATTGTTGATTCAGACTGGCGGAACCTTCAGGTGTTCAGTTGGTACTGCTAAACTGGAGTTCTAAATGAGAGACATTGCATGATTTCTTTAATGGATAATATGCAAGCCACTGGATTGGACCCGGTTTTCTAACATCTCCATTCTCATTAAAATGGCCTCCATTAATCTCAGATCTTTCAACAACAGACAGTTCATTGTGTGGGACAATCAACCCACATGTCTTTCATCGACCATCGCCAGTACAGAACAGACTAAAAACTGTGCGAAAGTGCAAAGGAAACATTTCAACATGTTAAGGACTCCATCAAACTCAAATATCTGTGCTTACGATGTAACATATACAGATAACCCATTGGATATAAAGTTCGTATATGTAAGTATGCAACGATAGTATGTACAAACTAAAACTGACATTATTGTCTGTGATACTGAAACCAAGGGTACGGGTACTTCATGAACCCTTTATATAATAATATAGTATTTGTCTTACATGTTCCACCTGTTCGGCCCTACATGGGCTGGATCCCACCTACATGAGAGGCCCCCATATTAGGGAGATGGTGGGTACACCAGTCAAAGTTCCCCAAGAGGATTAAGGTCAACCGTTATGCTTATCAGGACTTTTATTTCTCTTGATTTGCTTTGGAAACATGAATGGTCCTGAATAGAAACAGGGAGCTTACTCAAGCTATGTTCAGGAAGGTGTGAAATAGACAACACAAGCAGGAAGCGTATACGAAACCCTTTATTTTCTATCTTTTACAGGTATTTCCGAAACTTCGGAATACAGAGACCAACCACTCGTGGTCTGAACGTAAGAATATAAAACTACTAACTAAAACTCTAACCAAAAAATCTAACTTTGAATTAGTATACAAATGCCTAGCACTAAGATTGGCTTTTATTTAATGAAAGGTACATATGTAGTACGCCGAGCTGCTTAAACTACAATACGTTCGCAAATAACAAGAGGGCTAAACCTCTGGCCTTAAAGGCAACCAGCAACAGAGTGAAAACTCGTAAAACTACAGTGGCAAGAGGCTTGCTATAGCTTCCTCTCTCTCTCTTGGCAAAAAGCCACAACTTAAGTACTTGGCGTTAGCAAGACAATTTGCATAAACAAGTTAAAGCATTTAATTCTGGCCGGAAGTAGAAAATAAGAAGTGATAGTACAGTTTTAAAATAAAATAAACGTTAGTAAAACATAGGATCCTTACATGCTAACGCCCCGGTGCCCTCAATTCGAGACAACAGACTTTGAAGTTCCTTTATAACCACTGCTACCCTCCTGATGCAAGTGGTCACGCCCTCCGTTCTCCCCCCCCAGGGGTCACAACGGCGAGGAACATGAAACTTGGAAATCTGACCCTGAAAAGCTTCAGAATGCTACCTACCAGTAGTACTCAGTTTAGCCACACTGCTCTTTCTTATACAGGAATTACTCCAACCCATCCAGACTGGTAAAATCAAGTTTCGTCTCAAGGTATCTCACAGCTGGACAAGTGAAGTCACCAGGCTCGTGATTTTATGTAACCGTGGCCATGACTGTCAAGCTACAGATCCGAGCCAATAACTTCATGGGTTTTTCTGCGCCGACTCCTGGAGGGAGGTATAGAGACTCTATATGTATTGCTTATATACTCTACAGAACACCTGTTTTTTATACAGTGCCGGTAAAATACATATAACACGGAAACATTTGTATTATATTATAACATTTGTATTATATTATAACATTTGTATTATATTATACTGCACCATGGCAGGCGCAACATTACCACTACTACAAAATAACAGCTTTCCTAACTCTACCAATTATAAATCAATGCCTTTCAGTTCCACTTGGAAGTACTTTTTCAGACATGTTTTATTTGTTGTAAATAAATAAAAGTATGACTATTTTTTATTTATGATAAATATTATATTTGTTATGAATTATGAATTTATTATTAAGAATATTTTAGTTATTTAGACAACTTTTGCTTCTTTTAATTTCAAGATCAAATTTTCTCTCTTTAGTTTTATATATGCTGGTTGTATTCTAAATTACTCATTTTGTATGATTAACAAGCTTCAACGATACAACAGCCATATGACAAATATACGATAATGATCATCAAATAGACTCCCATTTTCCTGTCTGCGTCACACTGAGAAAGGTATTGAGACAAAGTGCTCACTTTTCTGTAATGAATTACAAAAGAATGAATCTTAGAAAAGAATTTCGTCTCGGACATAAAGGGAGGTCACCATTTCTTCTCCGTCTTCCTCATTACGTAAATAAATTTACGAAAGATATTTCTTCTCGTGTCTGACTCTAATTAACGTTAGCAAAAGTAATGTCTTTGTGCTCCTTAAAGTAGTCTTTCGAAAGCAGTTAACAAGGTAAAAGTGTTATTGTGCTTAATTTTCTTTTGGTTCCTAAAAGAATTTTTCAACTCGGCTTTTAAAGAACTTTCTTCTAAATGGTATATTTTGAGACTTTACTTGGATTATATAGATGAGAAAGGTAAAATACCTTTCGTTATTGGTTGGATTTTCATATACTTAGATCGTGAACTTATATATGAACTTTCATATACTTAGAACTGAATAAAGTATTGCAATATATTTTTCGTTTCATAAGGAAACAACATTTCTCGTATACTCTGTTTCTTACCGAATATCTCTTTAGTAGAGCTAAGTGCAAAAAAGTGTTTAATGAAGAATGGAAGAGGGGAAAGTTGTCGGATGTGTCTTTCCACAATATCCCACATATTTTCTATTGGGTTAGGATCTGGAGTATGCGGTGGCCAGGGAAAGTGTTGGAATTCAGGCTGATGTTCAACGAACCAATTTTGAACACTTCTGGTGCGATGCATAGTTGCATTATCGTCCGTGGAGTATCCGTCGCTATCAAGGTAAAAATGCAATGTTGCAGGGTGAATTGCCCCGTGTGTCAAATACCCAGTGTCTTCTTTCCCGACACCACTGCAAACGAATTCTTGCATGTCGAGCAGAAATGAGTGATTTTCTCACAGGCACCCGACTAAGCATTAATATCGTCTGCAATTCTCTGCGCATAGTTCGAGCTAAAATCTGTTGGGAAGAGCCTTGGTTGACGATCTATCTCAGTCGAAACGCAGTAGAGTACTTGTTCTGCTGTACAATTCGTCGGACACGACGCAGATCGCTTTCTTGGGAAACTATGCTCGAATCGCAGATACGTCTTCTAGAAAAGGAATGTGGGTTCTGATTTCAACTTTTGAAAACCTTTGATACGGCTGGTTTTGAGAACCCAGATAGATTTGCTGTTTTCGAAATCGAAACCACTGCACGGTCACCAACAATAAGCCCTTTTTACAAATGGTGAAAGATCTGTCGTTTTCCCCATTTTACTTCATTCGTCGTGAAAAGCACTCTTACATCTTACTTATACTAGCATTTTAGCCACGTCATAAAAACAGTTTGCATACTTCAACCCTAACACCCATTCAAATGAAAATCTCAAATGTTTCTAATTCATTGGTCTGTGTGTGTAGTTTCAGAATTAATTTGTTTCGCTTAATAAATCAGTTACAGAATTTGTATTATGCTATTCTTTTTCTCCATTAAAAATGAAATCCCTGTGTATTCTGCTTGTCCTCCATTGCAGACACCAAATATTCAGTTTGTTCTTGTTTTTCTAACATATTCTGAAAATCTAATATATATTTGTCATTAAGAATCTTCGTACGAAATTGCGAAACAACACTTTGAATTTCAGTTTTTTTTTTCTTTACAATATGAAGGATTTTAAAAGAAATCTGAAATATCCTGAAAAGCGTATTTAGAATGACTAATAAAAAAATGCCTGCTTTCTTCTGAAGAAAAATATTCAAACATTTAATTCCAGTCAAGCAGTTGAAGTAGTGTAAGCTGAACACTAAAATCTGAAAAACAGCTAATTTATAGAAAAAAAAAAAAAAAAAAAAAAAAAAAAAAACAAACTTTAATGCTCCGATATGAGAACATTGATATCCAAGTACACTGCTGGCCATTATAATTGCAACACCATGCATGAAGGAAAAGAAATACATAAAAGATATTTATTGTAAGTAAATAGTACGGCATGAAGAAATAATGATTAAATTTTTAAGCAATTTATGGGTTTACAGAGGTACAAAATTAGTAGAAACAGCTTCCACCCGTAGCAGCTAAAACGGCCCTTACCCGGTTAGGCATGGAATAGAACTGGGCTTGGATGACAGAAACCGGCAACTTGTTCTATGCTGCTTCAAGTCTATGTCACACTTCATCAACCGTTTTAGCTAGAAAGGGGTGGCCGGCCAGTCTCTGACCATGACCAGACATTTTCAATGGGTAACAAATCTGGAGACCGTGCAGGCCAGGCCAGCATTCGAATACCGTGTTTATCGAGGAATGCCAGACACGACATGCAACATGTGGTCTTGCATTGTCTTGTTAGGAAATGGCGTTTGGCAAGCCTCAAAGATAGGGCACAGCAACTAGAAGCAAGATTCAGAAATGTAACCGATCAGTGTTGAAATTACCGTTAAGCCGAACTAGAGATGTGCGTGTGGTTTACCCAATGGCTGCCCAAACCATCACACTATGTGCAGGGTCCCTATATCGATATCGAATGCAAGCAGGCGACGTGCGGTTTCCTTGAAGACTGCAGACACGTATACGGCCATCGGAATACTGCACGCAGAAGCGGGACTCGTCCGAAAAGACGACATTGTGCCACTGTGACGACATTGTGCCGCTGTGAACAGCTTTGCCGTTCGACTCATTTGACTCTCTCACTGTGCTGCATTGTCAAGGGAAGCCGAAGTAATGGCCACCGTGCTGATATTCCACGCTGCTGCAAACGTCGACGCACCATAAGAGCGGATACTGGGCGTGCTCCAAACAGGCCCATTCCTTGACTAATGGTCTGTGATGTAGTTGTACGGTTTTCCAGAGTTTACCTCACAATACGTCTGTCCTCTCGGATGTCAATCATGGTAGGGCGTTCAGATTCTGATGCCGCTCAATATGACCGTTAGCAACAAATTAATTCCCCTTTCACAGGACAGTGGCTGGATGTCAACCTGTGCGATGAGCATTATCACGGAACCATAATCCACACTCTCGATAGGCAACGATCGTGCCTCTATCGAATTCCAACATTTGCTGGTAAGCTTTTCTTATTATTATTGGAGGCATAACACAATATTCTGAGCAAATTTAGACCTTACAAAGCTCTTTCCGAATGAGAAATCCACTACAAAAATATTGTTTTATGTAGTGCTTCAGATGTCATTTATCCCTCCTGCGTCGTCTAAAATGCGCTAAAATACTAATCACTTGCATATCTCAACCTCTTTTTCCTTTCATGTGATTTTTGACTCCATTTCTTCCTGATGTTGCGATTTTACTGGCCAGCAGTGTTTTTAAACTTTGGTGTATTAATTGCTTTTATATGAGCCCCATATTTATGGGTAATTATGCATTTAATATTATACTCGTATACTGTATCAATTATTTATCAGCTTTCTAACAGTAATGCAGTTTAAGCATAAAACTGAGAGAATCATTAGGTTTTGTTTTGTGAACTATTTCGAAAAGAAATAAAAGATACGGCAAAGTGATTTAAGCGCTCAGGATAAGTCTGCTATTACAAGAAACGTCCACAGTGCCATACTTTAACAAACCTTTAACCCGAAAAAGACTTAACATAGATAAGCTAGATATACTCTCGAGCTGTGTTACGGTTTACTGCTATCGAGATTAAAAGAAGTCAATTATCTAATGGAAACTTGCTCTATCTAATCTGTCTTGATTATGTAGTATCAGTCTTTATTGTTATCGAACATGATAGTTTACGCCTGAAAGTCTTCCTCCGAAGCAAAATATCATTTCTTGAAGCACTAAATAATAATAATATTAAGAAGAAGAATACTGAAGGCTTATTGAATAAAATTCTATCGGTGCATTTTCAATTAAGTTAGTACAAACAGATACAGATAACAAATTTTTTTATTCTATGTTTACGGTTACTTAAATAATATCGGAAGAATAATAGATTATCGGAAGATTTATTCGAAGAATTCGTGTTTTTACTTCATTGTGTTGTGTAGAGAATTTCTGATCGCGTTATAAAAACTAGGTGAATGTTTTTCTGATTTATGGAAATCTTAATTTTATTTGATTCTGAATTATTTATTTTTAATGCTTTATTTTTGGGGAAAAACAGATGCTTCTGGGAATATTATTTAGTTTAAAGGATATTATTTATTTTCCTTTATTTGCAATTTTTGTCCAAGCTTTGATTGTGAAAAGAAGCAGGGAAAGGGAGGCAATTTTGCTAAGTCATGATTTCGCGCGCTTTGTCCTTTAGAATGTTCTAGAAGAAATTTCATTGTGCAGTTGACCTTAGGACAGGAATTACCTGACAGAAGGGTCAGAGGTTGCCACTTGACTTTCGATGTAAGTCATTCAGGTTTTGGCGATTGAGGGTCCGGTTGTTGGCTAAGTGAAGAAAAGCGCGCATGCGCGATCACCCTTATTTCCGCATTCAGGGGTTGAAAACGCAAATTTTGCTAAAATTAAGGGGGCGATAATTGCAGCCATAGTGGTAGCCCGCGTTTGTGGAGGAGAGGAAGAAAATTCGAGTTTGAATCACTTTTCGTGCGAGACTTGCTTGCGGAACTTACTTTGGACGTTACACTTGAGACTTGCTTAAAAGCGATAGAAACGATGTAATTTACGAAGAGAGATGCTCCCCGGCCGCGTTTTGACTAAGAGACGAGAGACTTTACTCACTTACTCTTCTTACTCTTGGAATCACTTACTGGGTGGACTTGCTTACATTTGGGCTAAGAGTGTAACTTCGAGCTTGCTCTTGGGATGAGCGAGAAAAGGCGAGCTGTAATTGCCTAGAGAGACGTTTCCGGCCGGGAGCTGCAAACATGCTCCCCTGCCGCGTTCTGGTGAAAAGGCGAAATTGAACCCGGGCGAGTGACTTAAGACTTTCAAGACAAGGCGGTCAGCCGTGCTGGGCAGCAGTGCTCCTGTTTCTGTTTTCCAGGGTGAAAATAGCTTCGTCGTTATGAAAATCAGTTACCTGCGTGTGTGTTTCGCCAATAGTGCCAGGACAGGACGATGTCTTCTGAAACTTCCATTTGTGACCGTAAAAATGAGCCCCGCCGACGTCAACGCTTATTAAGATACGAGTCCTCCACTTCAAGACGTCCTTACAAGATAGGTTCTATTTTTTTGTGTTTGAACTTTAAGTAAGGTTTCAACGACTTCCTTGGAATGTAAAATAACAACGTCGAATCTTAAATTAATTCTCAGGCTTTCAATTGTTTCCCTTTCCCCTTCTAAATTACCGAGACAAACCTTAAGGTTTTTATATGAATTAGGATGTAATAATTTAAGTTGTTTGTGTAATCTTCCTTAGAACAGATGTGAATTGCAAATAATATGTGAAAACATATTATTTGCAATTCACATCTGTTCACATCATTCACATTCACATCAGAGGTTAAGGAAACTTAACCTCTTAGAAATTATAGAACGGGTACTCGTTAAATTAAAAGAGTCATGTAATAGATTTGCAAATCATGAATTTAAATGTAACAAAAAGTAAATGACAAATTGAAGAATTCCCCTGTGTCTAAAATAAGTAAATTAAAAGGTAACACAAATAAGAAATTAGACTCTCTGATGAGATAAGATTTAATTTTTATTGTGAGGAATTTGAATAAACTGATATTTAATCTGGAAACCTATTACTTATGTTTTCTTTATATCTGTTATGCGTTTTTCTTATATATATATTGATTTTACATGTTGTTTCTTCGATCCTCTCACGGCGCGGTCCCGGATGCATTTTCATAACGCAATGCATTAAAAATTCACTTATACGATCACTAAAAGTTTGGTAATTAGCAAACTCTTAAGAGTTTAGTTTCTCAATTGATATTTAGTTAGTTGCGGTTTCACCTGTCTGTTTCTGCATTAGTTTCCTCCCTAAGAGGAAGTTGTAACACAGCATTGGTGCCCATGATTGTTCGGCAAAGTAAAGAAACAAAACAGAGGTTTCTCTCTTAGAAACAGAACATTGGTGCAGTAGTTATTTAACAATTGTAAGAAGTAAAGGACGTATTGATATCGCGAAAAATTTCGGATATCAAGTTTCAACGAAATTATCCATTTTAACCGCTATCGAATGCAATTTAACGATGGTTTTGAATGACATCTGTACGTAAGGATAGAATAAAAGACCTTTTTTCCCAAAACGGATTACAAAATGCATTGTTCTTATGTAAATTGTTCTTATGTTCCGGTTACGGTTTTCATGTCTTTAATTAATCTGCATGCAATAGTTATAGAATTATTAATACTTTAAATGTTGTTTAATTGAGGCTATGAGTAACGTAGCAGCAATATTTGTTGACGTTTGGAACTTAGCAGAATACTGAATTAAGTCAGTTTCAACAGATCCAGCGTTTTTTTGCGAGCGGGACTAAAAATAAACTTTCAGTTTGTACACTGAACAATCTGCCTTTTAGCTCACTGGCCGAAATGCTTTTTGCGTAGAAACTCAAATTTTAATTATAAATTGTTTTAACTGTATTTGGTGTTTTATGTTTTTCTACGGTTTTCGATTTTTAATGAAGATATTTTGAGGTTTTATGTATTTTTGCATTGCTGCGAAGTGAGAACTGAATTACTTTAATGAGAAATATATCTCTAATGAAATTCCAGGAAATAAGTTTCAATGAAATGCAGGTAAAAATGAGTATAATTTAATGGGCCACACAAGGAAATCACGTGGTGTCTGCATCAGATATTTTTTTTTCTTCTGAAATAATATCAAATTTAAACCTTTCATAAACACTTATTTTCCATTCAGGTATTGCGAAAACCTACAATTGCCAATAGCTTAATTGGAGAGCTGCAAGCAGCTTGCTTCCACTGATTAAATTTTTATTAAATAAACGCAACAAAATCGTGAAATTCAAAATAGATATAAAATACCGTATAATCCAAGGTCACGTGCATCAAAATTTCAAAATTTTTGAAAATTCAAAATGAGTATTAATGTCAGATTTTTCCAGTGGATATAAACATACATACTGTTGCACTAAAGAGTTATTTTATTAGTTATTAGTAATATATAAATAACTACTGTTTTCCAATAAATACTACCCAAAACTAATAACCCAAAACCAAAACTAACCCAAAACCATGCTACCCAAAACCAAAACTAACCCAAAACCATGCTACCCAAAACTAATAACGTCTGAAACACATTTCATCGGTATCAGCTATTATTTACTAACATGATTTCAAAATTAATGTCATAATAAAGGAAAATTTTTCCAATTCATTTATATACTAGAAAATTAATCTGATTAATTCGATCTTTTTAGTTAAACTAATGACATGTTCTATATGTACAATTGTTAAATGAATAATGTTTTTAAATGTATTTGATACACAGACTAATCATGGCATCGTATAACCAAAATACATTACAAGAACATTCTGTCGATTTCATAGTTTTGAATGAATTAACAACTTTGAGCTTTATTTTAAGCATAAAATTAATACTTGGTGTTTTGTGATTTATTATTAGTGTTGTAAGAATTAATACTCTTAAAGGTACTTCACATTACTAGAAAAGCAACCATTCTTGGCGGAGATGATTTTGAAAAAAAATCTGTCAATTTCGACGGCGGATAGACACAGGTCTCTCTTATTCAGGGAAAAAAAAAAAAAAAAAAAAAAACTACTGAGGAACTGCCAGCTAACATTTACGAAGCCCTAAGTTAATACAAACAAGTTCTGAAACACACTGAATTAAACGGAATAAAAATTTGAAGCGGTGTACTGCTAGGCGCATTGAATTCTCTGCGTAAGAGAAGCCGTTTGTAGAGTCATTAGGCTATTTTGAAGCAGGAGACATGGAAACTGAGCAAAGCTCTCACCGGGACTTGAACCTAGACCTCTCGAATAGGCGCCGAGTATCCTAACGTTACATCACGAAGGCATGCTGGAAGGAGGGAGATAATACCTGATAAAGTAAAATAGGCAGAAAACGAAATTAGATCTTGCCTTTCTTCCAAAAGAAGCAGAGATAAAATAGTAAGTTTTTACTGTTGCCCTTTATCTGTGTTTTTAAAAATTGATGAAAATATTTAAAGACTGCGTACAGACATTAGTTAGTTTTTTGAAAGCAGGAGTCGTGAAAAATGAGCAAAGCCTTCGCCAGGAATCGAACCACGGACCTCTGGAATACGCACCCAGTGTGCAGACCACTACACTACGAAGGCATGCTAAGAAGGCGTGAGAAATACCTTATATATTCTCACTTTTTAAAGGGCAACTGAGTTTTAGGGGACCCAATCGCCAAATCCTGGGTGTGGAGAATCATCATCCACCACCCTTTTCCCACCGTAAAATAAATAAAAACGTTACTTCAAAATTCGGACTTCTAAGTGCATATGTGATGATAAAAGACTATATATGTTTGAAATCTGAGGGATCTAGCTAACGCATTTTTTCCGCAATGCGAAGAGAAAACACGCCTGTGTATACTTCATTATTTAATAAGGCAGGAAACACAGATAATCTTGGCTGTTAGAACATGAGACTTCTATTTTCGTATAAGAGAAAATGGGTACCAATTAAGCTCTTTGTATCTACCTTTTTAAGATTTAAGTGGAGCACAAAGTACTAAAATTCTGTCTTTACATAATAATTAAAGTGTAAGCAGATTTACTGAAGCAGTAAAGAAGCTACAACATTTTTTTTCTCTACCCATATGTATAAATACAATATAATTATCCAATATAATTACATTCTACTATTATTTTCTGATGTATAAAGTTTATCTTCAGGTAACGACGGGAAGAAAAGAAAATTGCCACTTCTCGTTGAAACAGTTATGGTTGAAACAGTTATGGTGTTTCTCCCGCCTTCTTAGCATGCCTTCGTAGTGCAGTGATCAGCATGCTGGGCGCGTATTCCAGTGATCCGCGGTTCGATTCCTGGCGAAGGTGTGGCTCATTTTTCACTACTTCCTATTTCAAAAATAACCTAATGACTCTACAGTGGTGGGGCAAGGGAAGGCAGGGTTGCCCGCCCATTTGGCGAAATTTGGCGATAAAATTGGCGATATGCCATGGACGGATGGAGAACCTTCTGGAACGAATTCTTACCGGTTTAGCCCAGAATGTTCTCGAACACAAGCCGAAAGCTACATAAACACTGCTGGTCTGCAGTCAGTTTGTGTGCCTCGTCAAAAGTGCGAGGTCTCAAATTAGTCAGTCCGTGCGGAGTCCATCGAGTTGACAGCCGGGCAGCGAGTGCCGACTGGGTCGTCGAGTGCATCGAAGAGTCTCTTAGTGTATCGCGGTTACTGCATCGAAGAGTCTCTTAGTGTATCGCGGTTAGTGCATCGTCGAGAGAGTGTGTTAAGCTCCGAGAACGACTGAACCGAAGAATCGGGAGCTGTGCTCTGGGTGTCGTCGAGCGCATCGCGAGTTGTAGCGTGGAGAGTCTTGAGAGTACGTGGAGTTCCGAGAACGACCGAGTAGATTCGGGATCTGTACTCTGGTGCTTTGCAGTGAAGCTGCCTCCACCGTTATTGCCTGACAGTGTATAGTGCCAGGCTGTGTCGCTGATTGTGTCAGCGTGTTTATAGCAGTTCTTTGACGACTGTAACGTGATGGAACTGTCCTGATTAGTACTGGATAAATAAAGTGTGTTTCGATACTTCATCAAGTGCTGTCGTCACTATTCACTCCAAATCCACACGAAAGCCGTACGAACGTGAAGGAAGAAAATAACGTAACAACTGGTATTAGAAAAGAAAAACGTAACAACTGGTGTCAGAAGAAATACGTAACAATATTATTCCTTCTAAGCCTAGACTGTGAGAGTACAGATGACAGCCAGTACAACAGACGACCCCTGGGGAGGGGTTATTAATTGCTAGCTATAATCGTGAAATTACACTAATTGGACGCTTTAAATTTAATTCATATTTTTTTTTTTTTTTTTTTTTTTTTTTTTCTGTTTTATAACAACCATTTTATGCGGCTGACAGTGCAAGTTGTTTGCTATTCTTTTATATCAGAAAAGGTGACGAGAAAAAAATGTGCACGGCTTAAACCATTTTAGCTGATAAATATTTATTGACATTTAATAATATTTCTACCCGAAACATATTGTGCAGTTGAATGTTTTATTAATTTCATGAGCTGATTTATTTTGTTAACTTTATTGCTAATTGTTGAGCAAAGTTTGTGATATGTTGTAAAATAAACAATAAAATAATTGATCCACTTTCATTTAATTTTCATTTAACATTATTTAATTTTGTTTAATCTTCGTTTAACCTTATCACCAAATCTCTATATATAAATATACATATATAATTTGCCGCTCAACAGTTATAGCTGCCGTTCCAAAGGGTCCGGGTTCGAATCCCAGAGAAAGCATGGATGTTTGTAAATGTACAGTGTTCATGCAGCATGGGGACGCTCTAAATATCCAGTGAGCCAGATGTCCTCTCGAGAGTTTGGTGGTATCAAATAGTTGAGAGGTTTGAGGTAGGGCAAGAGGGGTGAGGGACCCTCGGACCCGCCTCCCGGGTGCTCTCCATCAAAATTGAGGCCGGAACTGAGCTAAATAACACTAAGCTAAATAACATGTGCTCAAGGCTGTTGCCAACTACAGGCGTAAACTTGCGTTCCTTCCACGAAGCATTTCATGGGCTTGAGCTGACTATAAGTCAGACAAATGAGCATTAGTAACAAGAATATATGTATATATGTAATGATATTTTTAAAATCAATTGATTAAATTAAATTCTAATAATATTGCTTAATAATGTGTTGCGATTCTCTACCTAAATTGCATCCCTGTTCCTAAATTTTGGCGAAACCCTTTCTTTAGTATAAAATATATTAACCTGTTGGCGCCCGCCAAATCGCCAAACTCATAAATCTGTCATATTACATAAAGTCCTTTAGAACACTCCTGATGAGAGGATAGCGTCACCTCGTGATTTCAATTAATATCGCTGATTGGAGGAGCCTCGTGACGCACACATATGTATAAGTAGGGCTTCTGCTCAAGGTACGAGAAGAACGATTGTGAGATGGATGCTAAAATAAACCTACCACTTGTACTACTACTATATTCCAAACCACTACTACTACTATATTCCAAAATTTGTCTCATTCCTGTTGCCCCGTCTGCACAAAACAAGTAATGTATGAGAAATTACATTTCAGAAAGCCGGTAGGATACCACCTTCAAAGGGATTATCTAAAAAAGAAGATACCCCAAGGATTATACGGATAAAATGTTACGCACTTTAGATGAATTTCCCGCTGTGCGACTTCTATGTTTCTACATTTTTCGCTAGGCGTTCTTGCTTCAAGAGAATCATCCTTCTGTTACCTGTATTCTGGTATTCTGCAGATTATTTTACGTCCAGAGAAGCATCCTTCTGCCCCCTGTGATGTGTGATTTGTGTTTCCATCGAAAGTTCGTCGTTCATCAAATGTGCTCTTACCGTTGACCTACTTTTGAGGATGGAAATCTTTCCCTACGTCTACGGCGTTCTGTGTTGCTCTCGAGAGCTTTGTGCTTGTGTGGTGATTGATCGTGTTTTGCGAAAATCTAATCAAGAGTGCACAAAAATGTGTATTTTCGTGTCGATTTCATCACTCGTATCCTCGTCACAATAAGGCAAACAGAAGCAATTAGTAAAAGGATTGGCAATGCAAATGATATTATCACTACTGAATTATAATTATTGATTTAATAATAGTGTTTTTATTTTGAAAATTTTAAAAAGTATTATTTTGGTATAAATGTATTTTAAATTTGGTATTTAAAGGATGTATTTTGGTTTTAATATTGTTTTGGGAAAATTTAAAGAATATTATTTTTGAGTTAGTTTTATTTATGAAAGTATTATTAGTTTTATTTATAAAGTATTATTAGTTTTATTTATGAAAGTATTGTTAAAAGAATAATGGCTAATGAAAACCTCTCTGATCCTGATGATTCATTAAGGGCAGCTAGCGCTGAACCTGAAACAAGTATAATTCCCTTTGACGCGCAGAATGATATGGATATAAATTCATGGCTTGAGTACTTTAACAAAACTCATTTAGATAAAGATGAAACGTGGAAGCTTAATAATGTAGCTCGATATCTAAAAGGTAATGCACTTAGCGTATATGTCAAAAACTGCCATAAAATTACTAAATATGTGGAATTAGTCCAAATTTTAAAGGAAAATTTTTTCGACCCCACTTTAACTACGTTTGGTGATTTTGCCAATTACAAGTACAATCATAAAGAGGACATAACGCAATATTTTCGCAAAAAATTAGATATTGGTAAAAAATTAAATCTAACTCATGAAATGATCTTGGAGGGTCTGACGGATGGCCTTCATACAGAATTAAAATCCTTAATGACGATCAACGCACCCTCTGACCTCATCTCTTGGCTTACTCATGTCAAAAAGCTTTCGACGAAATGAAAAGAATACTCATTTCCAAACCTGTTTTACAATTGTATGATTCCAGTAGGCCACGTCATATTTTTGTTGACGCTTCTCAAACTGCTGTTGTAGCTGTTTTGAAACAACCAGATGAAAATGATGTCCTTCACCCTGTATCATATCATTCCCGAACTTTAAGAAATTATGAGAAAAATTATACGATTACTGAGTTAGAATGTTTGGCCATAGTAGATGCCCTAGACAAATTCTATTACTATCTGCATGGACAAAAATTTGTTATACATACGGACCATGCGGCCCTCGTTTGGCTCAAAAATGTTAAAAATTTAAAAGGTAGACTCTTCCGTTGGTCACTCAAACTAAGTATGTTCAATTATGAAGTAAAGTATCAGAAGGGCTCTACCAATATTGAAGCTGACATGCTTTCTAGACATCCTGTTTCACAGCACCTCCAACATTATGTACATTTACTTGATAGAAATGAAATAATCCAACAACAAAAAACTGATAATGTCTGCGGAAAAAATTACCAAGAGATAAATGATATGATGGTAATTAAGAAAAAGAATTTTTATAAAATTGTAGTACCTAAATCTTTAAGATTAAAATTGTTGAATAAAACCCATGAAAATTTTGGTCACCCGGGAGTTCAAATTATGCTTAACTTAATCACCCCTCAATATTATTGGCCTCATATTAGCGAAGATATCGGAAATTTTGTTAAACATTGTCATACTTGTCAACTTAATAAAAAGAAAAAACAGAAAAAATTTGGTCTTATGCAAGACGTACCCCCAACCGACAAACCTTTCGAATGTCTCTCTATTGACACTGTGGAAGGATTTAATTATTATAATTCTACAAAAAAATATTTACATATAGTTATTGACCATGCAACAAGATATGTCTGGGCTTTTCCCTCTAAAAGTGTAACTTCAGAAACCTATGGCAATTGTCTAAAACAAATATTTCAAATACAAGTCCCCGAAAAAATTCTGAGTGACAGGAATGCAGCCTTCACTTCCTCTAGATTCAAAAAATTTCTTAAAAAGCATAATGTTAAACACCTTTTAACTTCATCTCACCATCCCCAGACAAATGGTAAAGTAGAAAGAGTAAATCAATCAAAAGTAAGTCGACTAAAATGTAAAGTAAATTCTTCTTCTAGAAAAGTACCATGGACTAAAGTGCTAGAGCAAGTTGTTATCGAATATAACAACTCCCCTCATACGGTAACTAAGTTCACCCCAGCATACTTACTATATGGTAACCTCCCTTTTGAATCTCCAATTGATCAAAATAAATACCCTTCCTTAAATGAAGCAAGGGCTTTAGCAAAGAAAAGAACTATCGAATACCAAAGAAAGAATAAAACTAGATATGACATCAGATTTGTAGAATCTAAATTTCAACCTGGAGATTTTGTCCTATACGAGGAATTCGAATACCCAAATACTAGAAAATTGACTTCACCCTATTCAGGCCCTTATCAGATTGTGAATAAATTATCTGAAGTTAATTATGAAATCGACAGGGAAAATTTTCACTCGAAGAAACCAACTGAGATTGTACATGCGTCAAAATTAAGGTTCTATTATCCACCCGAGAACTTTAAATTACATCATGAATAAATCAAAATTTATAAATCAGTAACCTATCCATAACCCTTCTTTTAGTTTTCATCCTGTTGTCCCCCTTAATAGTTGATTTATCTCTCAGTGTCTGAAAAGTTTGTCTGCCCTTTTCTTTTACTGGGCTCCTTCAAACTTGAGTTTCAGGTTCAATGCACTTTCCGTGTGGGAAACACTCAATTGAGGCTATACTACAAGTAGAGTACTATACCCTCACATTTCCTTGAGCTCATGTTTTCCTATGTTTGTGTTATAAATTGTAGCAACTGTTGAAAAAGTTAAATTTCAGTTGTTGAAATTTCTGAATTTCATTTTATGTTTCTGCAGCATCGTGTACGAAAAACTGGTATGGATATTGGAAGTTAAATTTTGTTTTGTTATCATTAATAAGAGAAAAATAGAGTGACAAAATATGTTAAAAACCTAGCAAAATGTGTATTTTCAACAAGAGTATAAGAGCTCTAGTATCGTGACATAAAAACTCAAATGTTTTCAGTGCCAATGCTGATCCATAATTCTAGCGTTAATTAAATGATCCGGAGATCTCCAAAGACCAGTAAAAGACTGAAGATGAGCCTGAATGACAACTCTAATGATTGTATGGACTCATACACAAACTGTGAATGGCATGACGTAAGATATAAACTTACAAATTCAGTTATATTACAATTTCCTATTGCCGCGTAGCTAACCAGCAATATGTTATTAGTGTTTATTTGTTCTGCACTTAGTTACTATATTATAATTTCATTAATCATTTATTATATTTTATATACTGTATTCATTATATTCAAATATTTGATGTCATATTTTATGTAAACATTTTGTGTGCCTTGAGGTAAATCCAATCAGTTTTCCTACTCACTTAATTTCCTAATAACTAAATTTTCTGCTCTCACTATCTGGACTGCCTTGGGTCGACGGCCGCGACTGCAAGCCTTTTCAGATGGGGGGGGATAATCTGTAATGATATTTTTAAAATCAATTGATTAAATTAAATTCTAATAATATTGCTTAATAATGTGTTGCGATTCTCTACCTAAATTGCATCCCTGTTCCTAAATTTTGGCGAAACCCTTTCTTTAGTATAAAATATATTAACCTGTTGGCGCCCGCCAAATCGCCAAACTCATAAATCTGTCATATTACATAAAGTCCTTTAGAACACTCCTGATGAGAGGATAGCGTCACCTCGTGATTTCAATTAATATCGCTGATTGGAGGAGCCTCGTGACGCACACATATGTATAAGTAGGGCTTCTGCTCAAGGTACGAGAAGAACGCTTGTGAGATGGATGCTAAAATAAACCTACCACTTGTACTACTACTATATTCCAAACCACTACTACTACTATATTCCAAAATTTGTCTCATTCCTGTTGCCCCGTCTGCACAAAACAAGTAATGTATGAGAAATTACATTTCATATATATATATATATATATATATGTATCTTTTAAAAGTTGGATATATTTTGTACTTTTAATCCTCCCATTTCCATACTCAAGCAATTTACACAGTAGGCGGCCCACCTGTGGCCGAACGTAAAATAGTAAAGTCGCTGAACACTAATAGGAGAAAGCTGCTTGGGCATTTTCGTAGTTTTTCCCATGTGTAACGTGGATAGGAGCCAGTTTCTCTTAGAAAGTCCTTTAACAATGTCTTTCCTTCGATAGATAGTCCTCGTGTGCTTTGCCACAATCAAATAAAACAAAACATACCGTAGCGAATTCCACGCGTTTGATTCTTTAGAAAATTGAGGAGTTACAAATTTTAAAAAATAAAGGATTACAAAATTTATCATTTTTTGAAAAAAGTAAACTGTATACTTTATAAATTTCTCTCATTATGAAATTACCATAAACGTTTCGCTATAGTATAACTGTAATTTTCATACAAGCAACAAATATATATGTATGTGTAATAAGATTATTTGGAGTAAGCTGCAACATATTAACGATAGTTCTCTGCGTTATATCCTGTAGTGACTTTACTTACGTAGTTAGAAAATGATACTTGAAGTACAGACTTGGAGACAGACGTGGTCGAATTGAATATCGCTTTTATTGGTGGATACGAACTACTAATTATCATAAACATATTTCTCATCACACATGATTATGAGCGCAATACGTACCACACAATTTTATGTTGAGTATCACATTTTAGACCATTTAAAACAATAAAGCAAACGGAGCGAAGTAGCACCTTGACTGCAGGAGAGCTGAAGCTAAAAGTACGCAGTCCAGTATGGAGGCTCACCAAGTTTTCAAAATTTTGAGTTCAGGTTCCGAGTTACCTACATCATCAGCATTACGCAAACCACGCAAGATGGATTGATGTAGAAATGACGCATTCCAGAAAAGTTTCGATTATTTAAAATATCTTACACTTATATATATATATATTGAATTCTTTAGAGCTACTTTTAGAAATGTTTCAAGGGTATTTATTTCATTGCTACCGTACATTATAACACTTGTAAATGTCACTGTTTATTCCTTTATCTTGTAACAATTTCTCTTAGTCAAGGATTCTGAATCTAACTGAAATACGTTTAAAGCTTCTTAAACTTAATAAAAGTCTAAGCTGTGAGAATCTAAAACCGTGATTTTTGAGAAAACACTCGCTAGCTTAATTTTGCTCCATATATTGCCGACCGCATTTGCGAATCAATAAGTAATTTAAATGCACTATAATATACCGCATTTGACGAGAATCTTTAAACTCTTATTTTTGTACATTTTTAATAATATATTTGTAATCAGCATATGCAATATGTATGAAGTGCCCTGAAAACGAAAACTATGTCTCAATACAAAAGAATATCAAATAGCTGTCACATTTATATGCATACAACCAAGAAGTAAAACATTTAAAATATGTGCATTAAAAGTATAACAAAAACTGTTTTGTTGCACTTTCAAAGCGAAAATATTCAAATTATTTTACGAGAAACGTTTTGAAGTAATGAATGCCTTAAAGAAGCTATATGAAATTCATTTTTGATTCAACGCTTATCTAAGACCAACAAATAATTCTTATCTTTGAGGACTGTTTCTTTCGGACAGAATAGCGAATAAATTTCCTTTGAAATCTTGCCTTTATTCGGTACTTTCTAATACTTTAGAGATATTGAAAGAAAGCTGCATTTTAAAATTCGCATATTTGCATTTGAAATTTAATATATTTGTAATGGATCAAATACAAGTTATGCATGGGATGAAAATCTCTTATTATTTTATCCTCCTGGCATTTGATTTTCTATTTGAAGAATTAATTTCATTCACAATCTATATTTGCTTCCATTAAGTGTTATTATCTAACGCAAAATATTTTCTTATTGAAAGAAAGCTGATTCGCTATGAGGAAAGGAATATTATAAGGTGGTTGAGAACGTATCTTCAACTAATGACAGTATTTTCCAAATATTACAAAAATATAATGTAATGTAAAATAAATATAATGTATTCCTGAGTAATGATTTATTAAAAATGTGCTTTTTTTACCCATACATTCGAAGAATAAAAAAATTTGAATTAGATAGGTCATCGTAATTTATTATAAAATAAAGCGTTTTGTCTGACTTCTTGCCTCATGTGAAGCTTCAATAACATCCTGAATAATGAAGAAAATTTCGAAACATAAAAGGTAATAAATATTTCCGTTAATAATAATGAAAACAAGCAAAGAGAGAGACTATTGCTGGAATAAGTAATCAATTGCATAATATTTTGCTTTATTTCTCCACCTTATTGCGTTAATGCTTGCCGCCCATCC
Source organism: Stegodyphus dumicola (assembly GCF_044657685.1). Taxonomy (NCBI): domain Eukaryota; kingdom Metazoa; phylum Arthropoda; class Arachnida; order Araneae; family Eresidae; genus Stegodyphus; species Stegodyphus dumicola. The sequence goes on along the minus strand of NC_140770.1, from coordinate 263,251,824 downwards.
GGAATAGTGGTTAGCCACGCTGACTGCATTACCGAAGACCACAGGTTCGAATATCGGAGAAAACATGGATGATTTTTGTAAATGTACTGTTAGGAATTTTGTATATAGATAAATGATTTTAATGGAATTATATGTGAAATTTCTGTATTTTTCTGTGCAATGAAAGGCAAACTATTTTGAAGAGGGAAGCTTTACCGGAAAAGTAAGAATACAGGGCAAATCCATTTAAAATTGAGTAAAGGAGTATCTCGGTAATTTGGCGATATCTCGTTAAGCTGACAATGGTTAACAATGGTGAATTTTTTATTGCCACATTAGACGACATTTTGGTCTTTTCCCTTATCGCCATAATAGGTATTGTAATTGAATAAATGTAACTGATCACTATATTAGCTGCAACCGTTATTCGACCCTTATATTGCTTTTCAGTAATTTCGAGAAGCAGAAAATACTGGAAATATCTCGGTAGTCAGTTGAAAATTATACAGGGTAGGCCAAATAAGATCTACTAATGTTAAATACGGATAACTCTTGTAATAATCATTTATTTTGACTAATTTTTTATATATTAAATATATTTTATGAAAATTATGTATGAAATATGACATCAGGCTATTTTTCTCGATACCGAGATTGGCTCTTTTTAGCGCGTTGTCCATTACACAACGTAATGTTTCTGGTTAAAGGCTCAGTATTTCGTCTCGAATATTCTGCTTCAGCTGTCTAATAGTCTCTGTTTTTATTAACATACATTTTATCTTTTAAATATAATAATATAATAAGAAAAGGATTCTGCTCCGCCATTGGCCGCAAAACGTTTTCAATCATTGTTCTGTACGAAGCTCCGGAAATCGTTCCCGGAGTTCCATCCTCATTCTCGAAGAAATATGAGCCGATAACTTTATTGGCCATAACACCGCACCAAACAGTACACTTGAATTAAAATATTGCCGATATTTGCTCTGCGTCATAGCAATTGATCGTTGACAAGAATAGAATAACTCGATAATTTTAACGCGTTATTTTGTACTGTATGGTTCCATAATAAATTTCCAAGAATTCAATTATAACCTACAAAAAAGATAAAAATTTTAAAAAAAATAAAAATCTGAAACGTTTCAGATTTTGAATTACGTCCAAAGGGGTGTTTTCTTTAACGTTTTGTGTGTTGCCCTTATTTATTAAATATCATGTTCTTTGCACCTAAATCATAAAATTCAGTTCAGTAGCAATGTCGCAAAATAATTTTAGTATGAGTATATCTTTAGAATTTCCGAGAAACAGTTCCGCGCGCTGGAGATAAAAAGGTGTGTTTTTTTTTCCCTGTAGAGTGTTGCCGTTGCTCGCTTTGAAATCCTGGAGTTTGTTAATCAAATATTCGTTAAAGGTTTACAAAATATGAAACCGATAATAATACAAATTCCAAATTTCAAATTTGGTCCTCCACATGCCTATATTCGCAGTAGGAATACGTCATTCAATATTCGATGGTTCTATGTACCGTTGTTTTATCACAATGCGAGAAATATACATACATTGATTCAGATTTTTCATTAAATTTTTCAAATATAATGCATATCATTTGGTGTTTGTTTTTTACAGTTTTACAGTTTGAAAAGTGAAACGGACATTTATAGTAATTACACGCAAAACGCAAAACGAAAACAATAGTCCTTCAGGGACAAAGCCCCTTTAGACTAATTATATCAAAAAATAAAAAATATTGTTTGTGTTTAACATTGGTAGGTCTTATTTGGTCCACCCTATATAAGACCAGAGAGAGAATCTACTCTCAGTTACTGTAATATATTGTTTGTGCGGTATGGGGCACTCTAAATATGCGGCTAATTAAAACTCCTCTGGTTCTGGTAGGGAAAGAGGGGTGGGAGATACTCGGATCCGCCCCCCGTGGTGCTCTCCTTCAAAACTAGAAGCGGCACTGAGCACTGAGCAAAGCCGTACTGTCACCTGTATGGTGTTCAAGGCTATTGCCAACGACTGACGCAATTGCTCACTAGTTGCCTAATGAGTTTCCTGGGCTTTTTCTGATGTTACTGTCAGACAAGTGAGAAAAGTCACAATAACAAGTGAAACAAAACACTCGAATTTTACTTATCCAATTTTAGTAGGATTTAGTTTTGCAATTAAAAAGCGACTGATATTTATTGATACCGGATTCAGTTTGTTAATAGTGTTGCGAATTGCCGAGCTGCGGTAAGATAGCTTCCCTGCAAAGCGAATTTAGGGTTGCCAGAAAGTGCCGCAGAAAGACAGGGTTGCCGGATTTGGCGAGAAATCGTCTGTTTTGGCGACAAAATTCACGGTATGCCACAGACGGAGCGAAAACATTGTAGAACGAATTCTTACCGATTTTCTCGAGAATGTTCTTGAAGGCAGGTTAAAGCCTGTACGCGAAGAAAGAGGTATCTTGAATTTAATAGTATATTAGTGTTTTGAGTTCAGAGAATAGCATGAGAGCAACCGAGAGAGTACGTTAACTTCAGTAGTAGTGCCTTGAGCTTGAGAGCCATCGACTGAGTCGCGAGCTGGACATTAGTGCGTTGCCGTGAAGCTATCTTCCCGTTGTAGCCTGAGGCTGTATTGCTGATTATTTCAGCGTGGTTTTATGGTAGTTTCTCGACGACTGTAAACGTGTCTTTGGAACTATCCTGTGTAATAGTGGCGAATAAATTGTGTTTTGATTCTTCATCAAGTGTTGTCATCAATTAATCCAAATCCACGAACCCGTAGAACGTAACAATAACAATTTAAGATTAATAAGTCAAATAAAATTACTTGAATTGCAAGAAGCAGGCAAAAAGTTTTGCGAAAAACTTAACATAAAGCAACACTGAGGAAATAAATAAATTTGCGATTGTTTCTATTAAACAGAAAGATAATAAACTTTTGTAATTTACTTTCTTATCTTAAACTAAATTAATAAATAAGTTGTAAGCCATGTAGAATTAAGATTTAAAATTTTCCATGTAGATAAATTTGAGAGTTCTGAAATCATTTTATTATTTTAAATAACAGAAAACCATGGAAATATTTCCAATTAAATTTCGATTTTTAAAGCCAGGACCTCTTTTGCGTTGGGTCAAACGGATGCTGGGCTTTCTGAACTGGAAATAAATTTTGAAACAATTCTGTTTTTTAATGCAGTTAAATGAATTTATCCCTTGATCAAAGACTTGACTTAACTGCATGTGCAAAAATCCCCAACAGAGTAGTAAACACTTCACTTTAAGTAGGTTATTATTAACGTTGTAGCGTTTTATTTGGTAAGGGGGAAAGAAATCTATCCTAACAAAAATTCGTATACACGGGCGTTTCAAATGCTTGAGAGAAACATGTTTTGGTCTCTACCAATACGAAGGAATTAGCAAAATAAAGGAAAAGCTCTTTCATACATTGTATATGAAAACATATTCATTTTTCTGATATAAAAGGGTAAAATATATATGTGCGTCATATAGTCAAACGTAAACTTAAAAAATATGCATTCCTGTCAGGTATTTTTTGTTTTTAAGTTAAAAACAGAAAAGGAAATAAAATGCAATATTACATTATATAATTCGTAAAATGTAAATATGTACTGTCATATATATGCATGAACATGAAATACAAATCTCTTGACGTACGTACGAATAGAAAATTGCTAATTTAATATGCAAGCACATTATGCATATATGTTTTACGTAACTATGATTTAATTCAAGAGCTTTTGAACTTCCATTTGGTATTCGGCTTTCGCTAAAAAAAATTTAAACCTTTATTCTCGGATATTTTGCAATTTGAATTGAAACCACATTTTTAAGCTTCAAGACTTATCATCTCTTTAAAATTCTTGTAATTTGCTTGACAGATTCATTGAAAATCGTATTAATTAAACGCAGTAACAGCACTTTTTTAATAACTAGTAGCGCAACTAGCAAACAATAGTATATTATAAAATACCATTTTTTCAAAAATGATGAATTTTAGTTTTAACTTGCTTTCATTTCGGATTAAACTTAATTCTGTTGTATGGATTTCTGAATTTTTATTGTTGCCAACGGACAAAGAATATCTGAATTATCAACAAAAGAATTATTTTTTAGCCCAGAGAGCAATAGCCCAGAAGGGCTGCTAGTTTTAAAATGGGATTATGCGCTGAATCGCTATAAAAGTCGGAATCACTTTTCAGATTATTGCAACCAAATATTATCGCCTTGTATTAGAATTTAAAGACATTAACTAATAAAGACCCTGAGGAAACCATGCATATATGTATGCATATATGTATGCATGTTTTTCGCACTGTTATAAAATAACGGTACCTAGATCTATCAAATTATGAATAATGTAATCCTCCACCCGAAGATGAACATCTGAAAGCCCGAATTTTTTTAAATTTGTTTTATTGTTCATCACATATTTTGTAAAACTGCACCGAATACTCGATTAACAAACTCAAAAATTTAAAAACGAGTAATGGCAACACTGAAAAAAAAAAACATTTTTATCTCCAATGCGCGAGTCTCTTTAACAGAAATTCTAAACATATGCTCCTTTTAGGTAATTTATGGTGTATTTCAAATTTTGTAAAACTTTAACGAATTTTCCATTAACAAGCTCAACAATTTCAAAGCGAGCAACACTGTACGGAAAAAATTTTTTTTATCTCCAGCTCGTGAGACCGTCTATCGGAAATTCTAAAGATAGGCTGTTTTTAAATATTTTAGCCCAAAGGAGCATTAGCCCAAATGCTGTCAAAACATGTATGTGCATGTAAATGAAAATAAAAATCTCCTTTGAGCGTATTATATAATCTGAAAGCTTTCAAATTGTCTTAAGAATATTTTATTAGAGTCAAAAGTAAATTAAAACTGGAAATCGTGAAAATAGTCTTCGTGGAGCTTAAAACATGTTGTCTTATATTTAGAATTTCTACTACATTTTCTTCAACATAAAGTAAGATGAATATTTCAAATCATTCCAAAAACTCATATTTATTGCCTTTGCCAAATTTTTAACAGAAAATACTTTCTCACTTAATACTCTTGCTATATTTCTTCGACTGGAAACATGATTCTCAGCTGCATATAATAACCAACATCGACAAATTTCTTTTTCTTCAGTTTTCAGGAAAATATCAATCACCTCGAAATTTTAGCACCTTCATAAATTTTGATTTGGCGAAAGCTTTTCGATCATAAGGATTTCTTTGATAGTGAGCAGAGAAGGAAAATACACGTTTCTAAAATATATCTTCTTTCCTCAGTTTTATTCCCAATTTCTGTTATTGTTAAAGTAAGATTGTGTAAGCCGTACTCGCTACGGAAAAATATGTATCAATCGTAGGAGCTATGAAAAGAGTAAAAATTATGTGTGATTATGTGATATTTGTGTTGAATTGAATTTTTTGTGCTTTAAGTGCGAAGAACATGACATTCAATGAATAAAAGTAACACGCAAAATTTTTACAAAATGCACTTTTGGGCGTAATATAAAGTCTAAAAGCTTTCAGATTTTGTTTTATCTTTTTTTAGCTCAAAGTTTTAGTGCCCACAAGGACTGTAAATATCGTTTTGGCCTTTTGCGTTGATTCAGTATAAACGGCAAATCACTTTTTAAGTTCTTGCCACCAAATATTAGAGAATTAAATTTAAAGAACTGAAATAATAAAGAATCTGCATAAACGTACGTATGTTTTCAGGATTGTGATAAAACAACGGTACCTAGAGCCATCGAATTTTGAATAACGTACGTTTCCCCCGAATATGAACTCAAGCCAAAATTTGAAATATGGAATTTGATTTATTATCTATTTCAGATTTTCTAAAACTCTAACGAATTTTTAATTAACAAACTCAATAATATGAAAGGGAGCAATGGCAACACTGTACGAAAAAAAAACATTTTCATCTCGCGCAAGACTGTATATCGGAAAAGATATGCTCATAAAATTATTTTGCGATCTTTTTTTTTTTTTTTTTTTTTTTTTTTTAATTTTTACTTCCTTGTACGAAGTAAAAAGGAAGTATTGTAATCGCTAAAAGTTTCAGGCAGCATATTTCAACAAAAGTATCCATTTTGACCGATATCGAATGCAATTTAATGAAGTTTTTGCGTGATATCTGTACGTAAGGGCAGAATAAAAGACTCGTTTCCTCCAAAAAAATTATAAAACTGCTTTAAAATAAATTCTGAAGAGAATTTTTCGTGGCGCCTGCACGAACGTATGTCTGACGTATCTCGCATAACTCAAAAACGAGTAACCTCAAAACGTTGAAATTTTGTATATAGGACTACTATAACATGTAGATGTGCACCTCGTATTTTCGTTGCAATCAGCCGCACCAAAGGTATACACTGACTACCAATAAGTATTTGGACACCTGTAATAGAAAAGAAAAACTATTTTTATTCAAAATCAATAGTTGATAGAGCCTCCACGAGAGGTAATTACAGCGTGGACCCTCTGGGGCATACTTTCCACAAGTCTTTGTATGACAGCTAGTGGTATTTTCTTCCACTCAGCTTGGAGAAGACATAGAAGTTCCTTCACCGATTTTGCACGGGTAGTGCACCCCTGAATTCGGCAATGCAACTCCTCCCAGAGGCTCTCGATAGCGTTCAGGTCTGGACCCTGAGCAGGCCAGTCCATTCGATGAACTCCACAAGCACCATACCAAGGCTTGGTTAACGTCGAAACATGACAACTGGCATTGTCGTCCTAAAAGTAACAGGGGTCCAACCCGTAAAACTGCCACAATGTAGGAAGCACATTGTCATCCAAAATAGTGCAGTAAGCATCAGAGTTGAGCTTACCATGAATGGGGACCAAGGGTCCCAGCCCATACCAGGAGAAACACCCCCAGATCATAATTCCACCTTTGCCGAACTTGACTGTTGGCACAATGCATTCTGGCAGGAGACGTTCTCCAGGTAGACCCCCAGACCCAGACCCTGCCATCCGAACGGTAAAGGGTGAACTTTGATTCGTCACTCCAAAGAACCCGTTTCGACTGATCTACAGTCCAATTTCGATGTGCTTTGCACCACATTAACTGACTAGCGCGGTTGGACTTTGTGATCAAAGGCTTATGGGCAGCAACACGACCATGAAAACCAAGCAGATGTACTTCCTTACGGATGGTATTCATTGAAACAATACTCCCGGACGCCTGTTGAAAATCCTCGCGGATGAGGGCTATCGGTTGGGTGCGGTTCTTCCGAATTTCTCTGAACAGCACTCTTCGGTCTCTATCCCCCAGTTTCGTTGGTCTTCCGACTCGGGGCTCATTCCGACAATCACCCCTGACCCTCCACTTCTTAATCACATAGGCCCGAATCGATATTGGGTACTTCAGATCGCTAGATATGTCCCTTAAGGATCGGCCACATTTGTGATACCCGATAATTATACCTTTCTCGAAATCAGAGAGCTCCGAACTGCGAGGCATCTTGTATGCGACTAAAGCCGATGCTGTTTCCTACACGATATATACCGGCGGAGTCCGTGGCGTACCTTGGGACCGCAGATATCGTCATTTTCATAGGTGTCCAAATACTTATTGGTAGTCAGTGTATCAATATATTTATATATATATCCACTCTGCTACTAGGCTCAGTGATCTCAGTTTCTTTACTCTTATATGTTTGTAAATTGTACATTTTTTTGCTTTAAAAATGATTGAATAATGTTGTTCTTGTCTTCCGGTTAAGGTTTTTATGCCTTTAGTAAATCTGTATGCAATATTCTTAGAATTATCAACAATTTTAAAGTTGTTTAAGTGCCGCTAAGCCTAACAATTTTTTGACGGCAGCCATTGCTTGTTTACATTTGAAACAGCAGAGTAGAGGATTTGTTGCCAATTTAGAGTAACGTAGTTTCGCAACAACAAAGATAACGCCTTCGTTTGTTATTTAAATTATGCTTAATCCTTTCTGGAATTTTTTCGAGGAAATAAGTGTTTAAGATTTACTTCGTAATTTTTAATACAGATATTTTGAGTTTTTATGTATTTTTGCCTTGTCGCGAAGTGAGAACTGAATTAATTGAATGAGAAATACTCAATCGTCTGTGAGAAACTGTTTCTTTTTTTGTTTTGTTTGCTTAATGTTTTTTATAATCGTCTTTTATAATCTTCCTCTAAGGATATCTTTAGTAAATCTGCATGCAATATTTGTAAAATAATGAATAATTTAAGTATTGTTTAAGTGCAGCTAAACGTAATTATTTTTATCATAGCGGCCATATTTGTTTACATTTGAAATTTCGTCGAATACTGGATTTGTTGCCAATCTAGAGAAACTAAGCTACGCAACAACAATTATAACACCTTCTTTTATTAGTGCGAATTAAATCATGCTTAATCCGTTCTGGAATTTATTCGAGGAAATAAGCGTTTAAAATTTACTTTGTAATTTTTAATATAGATATTTTGAGTTTTTATGTATTTTTGCCTTGTCGCGAAGAGAGAACTGAATTAATTGAATGAGAAATATTGAATCGTCTGTGAAAAACTGTTTCTTTTTTTGTTTGTTTCTTTAATTTCTTTTATACATCATTTTAGATTTATTATAGTATTTGAATAGAACATGTGGCAACGATTAGATAATTCTTTAAATGATATAAATGTTGTGCATTCTGAGTTATAATATGAACGAAATATAATAGTGTTAAGTGAACATAGCGCTAGAGTATCGCTATGGTAAACAAATAGTGTGAATTTTAAAGAATGCATTTATTCTATTGTGGTTTATGCGCTGTCGGCGAAGCAGATTTAATTCAATCCAATAAGTTTAAACGAAATGCAAGAAAAAATGCGTATAATTTAATATTCCGTACAAGGAAGTCATGTGGTGTACACATCAGATATTTTATTTATTGTTTTAGTTGCTAAAAATGTATTTAAAGTCTTTCAAACTGCTTTCTGTGGCAGCGGATTTTCTACTATTGCCAACGATTTAATTTTAGAAACATTAGGAGCATTGCGTATTTTTAATATCCTATCAATTTCACGAAATAAAATTTCTGATTTCTGTGTCATATTATACCAAAACAAAAAATTTATTTTATTAAATTATTCTTATAAAACTTCGTCAGGTACAGTATGTGTTCCATATGTTCAAAAGACAATAACAGGTATTTTCCCGTAAATGTTCCTTTTGAAAATTACATACGTTGTGTTTCAATACTTACGGGTAATATTCTTGGAAATACGTAAAAATTATACTTTCATGGCATCAGCTGCAAATTTAATAATGAAAGTTACGGATAATATTCTTGGAAATACGTAAAAATTATACTTTCATGGCATTAGCTGCAAATTTAATAATGAAAGTTATTTCACTCAGCAAAACCCATTAATCAACAAAGTTTGCAACATTTATTTCCCAATTTCTCCTTAAGTATGAGGGGAGGGGGAGAAATCTGATGTGTACACCACAAGACTTGCATGCACGGAATATTAAATTATACGCACTTTTTCCTGCATTTCATTTAAACTTATTTCCTCGAACTTTATTGGAGATATATTTCTCACTAAGATAACACAAGACAAAAACACATAAGAACACAAAATATTTATTAAAAATGGAAAGATATTGTAAAATATAAAACATCGCATACAGTTAAAACAATTAAAAAAAAAACAATTTTTGCAATTAAAATGAATTTCTTTGCAAAAACAAGCAATTCGTCCAGCAGGCAAGAAGGCAGATTTTTTGGTGCATAATACAAAAAGTTTCCTTTTGGTACCACTCGGCAAAAAGACACTGAAAGTGCAGAAACTGTCTTAATTCACTATTCTACTAAGTTTCAAATGTAAACAAATATGGCTGCTATGGTTAAAAACTTAGGCTTAGCCGCACTTAAACACGTTTTAAATTGTTGATAATTCTACAACTATTGCATGCAGATTAGCTAAAGAGGAAATAAACCTTAACCGGAAGATAAGAATAACATAATTCAATAATTTTTAAAACAAAAAATTGACAATTTACCAGCATATAAGAATAAAAAACCCTGAGCTCACTAAGCCGAAGAACAGAGTGGGTATATATACCTCTCCTTTTCTTATAAATATATATATATATATACTTTTGGTGCGGCCGATTGGAACCAAAATAGGAGATTCATAACTACTACATGATGTAGTAATCCCATATACAAAATTGCAACGTTCCGAGGCTACTCGGTTTTAAGTCATGCTAGATACACGCATATGTAAGTACGTATAGACGCCCCGAAAAAATTCTCTTCTGAATGCATTTTAAATCAGTTTTAGAATTCCGTTTGGGGAAAAACAGTCCTTTATTTTGTCCTTAGGTACAGATATGTCAGGACAAAATACAAATATGTCAGGACATTGCGTTCAACAGCGGTCATATTGGATATTTTCGTTGAAATACCATTCTCAAAATTTTCCGTGATTATAATAGTTCCTTTACTTCGTACAAGAAAGTAAAAATCAAATATACTCGTTTATATATGATAAAATGTGATGATCTATATCAGCAGATTCATTCACTTATTTCTTCACAAATTTAGCAGGTAAAGGTATACAAGTGTTGCGCTCTCAAAAAGAGTAACATTTTAGCAAACTGAAATTTTTTTTCCATGAAAATCCTACAAAATTTAAAATTATATATTTGCAAAACGCATTTACTTCTACTTTTACTCCCTTCATCCGAGCAATATTGGTGCTGGAAACATTTTGAGCACTAATTAACAAAATCTCTCCCATGAAATTTGTTTTTGACACTCTGGATGAGGAAATGATGTTAAAAGGAAATGAATGCTGTAACGCCCGGGGGGGGGGGAAAGGGAGTTTAATCATTTTCGTTATATGACAGAGAAATTCAAAACATATAATGATGATGATGATGATTTTGCAAGCAAAACTCCAAGTGACGAAGATACTCTGACAGAAATTAAATTGAAAAATGCTGATGTCGAAGATTCTTCGTCTGATCTGATGAAAGATAGAAAAATTACAGTCTAAAAATAGAAAATCTCCACGATCCTGGATGCAGCAGCAGATATATATATTATGAACACGAATTTACCCACAGAAGTTATAGGATAAAAAATAATGGAGTTATTTCAATTTTTCGAAGACAGAAATATGGTTAAATTTCGTGCAGTCAGCATCAAGCCAGTATAAGATAATGGATTATTTCCTATTGAGGAGTTAAATAAAAATTAAACATTGTAAAGCCATTAGATATTTTCTAAGTAGAAAACTGAAGAAATTCTCAATGATCCCACCAGGACTCGAACCTGGACCTCTCGAATACGCACCAAGTGTGCTACCATTGCACCATGACGTCGTGATAGAAGGAGGGAGAAAATACCTTATATACCAGGGGGGAGCAAGCTTCTTGATATTCCGAGCCATTTTTCAAAATTTGAAATTTTTCGCGAGCCGCAATTAAATACTGTTTAAAAGGTATGCAAAAAAGGTGTTTTTTTTTTCAGAAATTATATTTATTAAAATCATATAAATAAAAGTGTAAAATATGTGTATTGAATTTAAATATTAAAAATTAAACACATTTATTTTACTTCTCTTGATAGTTCTTTAAAATTTGGTGAATAATTGGTGACAGCACTTCTCAGTAATTCTTTGAGATGCTAGTCAGTTAATACCGATCGGTGTTTGAATTTCACGAATTTTAAAATGGAATAAAATGATTCACATAAGTACGTTGTTCCGAATATTCAAATAATTCGACAAGCAGCATTTTTTTAAATTCAGGATATTTGATTCTGGTACAAATGTCCTAAATTCAGTCATCGGCGTCGATTCATATTTTAATTGCAGAGCTTGATCTTCTTGCATCTCTATTAATTCTAATTATCCAGATGCATTTTGGGTCGTAATTATATTGGAAATGGAAAACTCACCTTGAATTATGTTCATTTCAAATGGATTCAGAAAAAAATCAAGAGACGATGAACGAAAATGGAATTTGTTACAACGTTGCATTTAATCTTTCATATTTGTTGTCTGTAATTTAAAAGACATTTTGAAACACATACGGAACGATAATAATTTTTTAAAATATCATAACACAAAAATGAAAAGAGAACTGGGGCACATTTATCGAGAGCCACAAATAATCCTTCAAAGAGCCGCAGGTTGGCCACCCTTGTTATATATTCTTCCTTTTAAAGAGCGACAGTATCAGGGGACCCTATCGTCAGGTCTTAGCGGTGACGAATTATCGTCCACCGCCTTTTAGTTAGACGCTACTGTAGAATCATTAGGTTTCCATTGAAGCTGGAGACGTGAAAAGTGTGCACTGCCATACCGGGACTCAAACCTAGACCTCTTAGTCTCTCGAATAAGGGCCGAGTGTGCCACCGTTACAGAATGAACAGCTGTGACCAGCCAGAAATATCAAGATGAGATCTTAGAACTTTATCTAAGAATTTTCAGAGCTGAATATGGATTTGAATTTTTATTTATTTGCGATAATTCTCGTTCACATCGAACAAACTTTGTTGATGAATTCCTTAAATCTGAATATATTGAGAGAATACTGTAGCCAACAAAGTCTCTTAATCTTAATTCGATAGAGGACTCGCTTGGAAAAGCACTTGCATGGAGGAATCCTGCTCCTAGGCACGTTAATGCTATGAAGACTGCATTCGTGGATGTGTGGAACGTAATTCCCAAGCTTGGGATGAATATCGTTCTTTCCAGCAGGAAAACACACTGTAATGTGCGTGTAGAAGTCAAGGGAGATACAGAGGCTGTTCGCACATTTTTAGACGATTTTGGTAAGAGATAATAAAAACTCGTTTGCTGCAAAAGAAGTAATTGCAATTGTACTATGTTTTTAAAAGTCAAAATTATCGTCTGGGGCCTGAAACTGGTGTTTTTATTCAAAATGGCGAATTTAACAAAGCAGTGGTTCGAAGGCTACATTTACGCTCTTTCCGAAGAGAAATATGCATACTCCGTTATCCAAAAACGATGTGAGAGTCATGGTTTTCTGATATCTAAAGCGTCGATAGGTAATATCATCAACAAGAAAGGAAAAAAACGTCAAATTGGAGCCTCAAGTGGGACAACATTTCCAAACAAGTATCCAAGGAAAAAACGGACATCTTCGACTATTGCAAAGGTACGTTGTTTAATGTTAAAAGAAAATACCCTTAGTCAAAGGACAGTTGCAAAATCATTAAAAAAAGCTCGGTGTCCACTGTAACCAAAACGTTGATTTAAATCTTAAGAAAGCGAAAAAACGCATTGTGCATCGTCTTCTTCCAAAGCATATCGCTTAACGCAGGACACGCTGCAAAATTCTACATGAGAAACACTTATCCAAAGAAAAATGGAAAACAATTGTCACAATAGATGAAGCATGGGTGTATTTAAATGATTGTAACAAAAAAAGAGCCATTTATTAACATATAAGGGAAGAAAAAAAATTAAGTACATGGTTCAAAGAATCGAAAGAAAGTTTTTCTAAGGAATTCATGATTGTTGCTGGTTCTTCTTATAATGGCAAGTTAAAAATAAAGAGAGTGCAAAACAATGTCAAGATTAACTCCAAATACTATCAGGAACATATTTTATCGCCAATTTTTCTGAATGAAATACCATCGCTTTACCCACAGTGCCATCAATCTGCGAGACTCCATCAGGACAAAGCTAGCAGTCACACATCAAAATCCACAGTAAATTTCCTAAAAGAAATGGAACAAAAAACTGGTATCAAGGCCATACCCTTCACTGATATCCGTACTAAATCTCCCGACGTGTCACCTATGGATTTTTGTGCTTTCAGACTTTTAAAAATTGCATTATCCAAACGTTGTCCCCAAACCCTAACAGGACTCTGGAAAGCTGTTCGGGAGGAATGGGATAGAATACCTCTTCTGCCACTTCCAAAGGCATTATTATCCTGGAAATTGCGATTTCGAAAGATAGTTCAGAATACGGGATGTCAAATAGAACATTTAAAACACAAGAATTTTATGTAATTTAGTTTTGTGAATACAATATACATCGTCTAAAAAATGTGTGAACAGCCTCTGTAATATTTCGTATTAAATTCATAAGCCTTATTTTTTTAATTATGTTTTCTTTTCTGACTCTTCTTGTAATATAATGTTACAGTTTTTATTCTTTCACGCTACGGTTTTATATTATATGCAGGGCTCTTGTATGTTTTTGTTTAAATTTATGTTACAACGTTATGTATTCTAAGGTATTTTCTCTCTCCTCCCAGCATTCTTCTGGTGAAACGGCAGCGCATTCGGGATTTATTCGAGATGTTCAGGGTTGGAATTCCGGTGAGGCACTGCACATTTTACATGTCTTCTGCTTCAAAATAACCTAATGATTCTACAGTGGCGCCCGAAACTAAAAGCTGATGGACAATAATAAGTCACCGCATCAGGATTTTGCGATTGGGTTCCCTGATCCCATGTCTTCCTTTAGAAGGGGGAGTATATAAATTATTTTCTGCCTGCTTTCCGCATGCCTTCATGGTGTAATGATAGCACACTCGCGGCGTATTCGAGAGGTCTACGGTGGATTCCCAGCCAGGGCACTGCACATTTTTCACGTGTCCTGCATCGATAATCTTAATGACTCTAAAGAATCATTCCAAACAATTTCGTAAAATTGACGGTTTTTTAGAAATCCATGATTTTATGTATATAAAGATAATTTTGCATATGAATGTATTTTATGCATAAAATGAGCATTCAGAATAAAAATAAGTGGCGTAACAGCCCTAATGGGTCAATGCCTGCAGTGCCCCGAAATCTGCTTTCTTGACCGTGGGCCCCGGGGTGCGTAAGCATATGCCTTGAACAAGTGGTCAGCTTAATCGCAGGACATCCAGTGTTTAGTCCCCAAGCAAACTTGGTACTCATTTTATCGACCCAAGAGATGGAAATCAAGGGATGAAAGGCTGAGACGACCTTGCTCAGCCCGGGGATTGAACCCCGGACCGGTGGTGCTGCTAGCACTGCGCCACCGGGCCTAAAAAAATATGTATATATGGAATGTTTTAATAAGTAATTTGCCATATTATCACATTGTATATAGCACCTAAATTTTTAATTAATTAAAACATAGTTTTACTTCAAATCATTATAAAAGGAAAAGAAAATATTATAAGTTTAGAAAACGCATTGTGTAAACATATATCAACATCTCTGGACTGTAAAAGCTGTTAGAAAATGCCAAAAATGCCTCCAGAAATGAGAAATTAGGATATGAAAGCATTACTCTTTGCTCGGCTATTAGTGGCATTACTCTAAAAAGGATTAAACATATTACAAAGCAAAATCTTTCAGGACAGTAGGATTAAAAAATATGAGATGCATTACTTTTGTTCTATACATTTACGGAATTGAAGTTAAAGATATAGGTCATAATTAAAAGGATACTAAACAGGAGCAATGCATACTAATATAAGCTTACAATTGCTTATATTAGTATTATTAAAGTAAGCAATCTTACGATTACAAAAACTACATTTTTTAGACAGTTGTACAAAATAAAACTTTTGAATTGTGTTATTTCTCGTCGAAATCTCCTTCACTAGTTTTATACAAAAAGCATTTTAGCGGCAGAGGTAAGGAGTATATTTAAAAACGTAATTGCAATTTTTTTTGCATAAACAGTGAAAACATTTAATTAGTGTTACTTTTCATGACAGCCTGTAAAAATCTTAGGCTTAGCCGCACTTACAACTTTTAAATTGTTGATAATTCTACAACTATTGCATGCAGATTAACTAAAGCCATAAAAAAAACTTAACCGGAAGATAAGAATAACATAATTCAATCATTTTTAAAACAAAAAAGGCAAAATTTACTAACATATAAGAAAAAAATTGACCTCACTGAGCAGAGTAACAGAATGGGTGTAATATATATATATATATATATATACATATGTTTGATGCTGTCGATTGCAACCAAAATAGGTGGTACACAACTAAATGTTATAGCAGTCTTACATACAAGATTTCAACGTTCTGAGGCTACTCATTTTTGACTTATGCGAGATACACACATACGTACGTACGTACAGACGCCACAGAAAAATCTCTTCTGAATCCATTTTAAATCAGTTTTATAATTCGTTTGAAGAAAAACAGTCCTTTATTCTGTCCTTACATTCAGACTGACAGGCAAAAACATCGTTAAATTGCTTTCGAGTCCGAGAAATCTGAGAGCTTTCAGATTTTTTGTTTTAGTGGATACATTTAATTTAATTTAATTAATTAAAAGTATTTTTAAGATGATGTAGAAGCGATGGTTAAAGTCGCATTTACTAAAGCCGTCAGAAAGTCGCCAAAAATACGTCGAAGAAGCCTCTTTTCGTTTTCACAGGAGGAAAATTTCCAAATTCATTTTATTGATATACACATTTATATATTTTCGATTGCTTATATAATTTTTACAAAATCATCGAATTCTTGTTCTCGGATATAATACAGTGAAAAAGAAAAAAAAAAGTAGGAGCTTGTTGTATCATTGTTATAAGATTTTTCGCCTAATGTTGTAAAAAAACTTTTCTCTATCCCGCTTATTAGTAACGCCCTGTATTCCTCTTTAAAAAAAAGAAAGAAAGAAACGAAAAGCTAAAATTTTACGATTACGTTCGTGCAGTTAAAGAATCATTATTTCCTTTTTTTTTTTTTTTTCCTCAAAAAAAAAAAAAAAAAAAAAAAAAAAAAGAGGCAACAAAAATAAAACGAGGCTATCATACAGAGTTACCCATGTATTGCTTTTAAAGATATAGTATAGCAAATATAAAAAAGTATGTCAACATTTAACAGTTTATCGGGAAGTCTATAAATATCCGATATAAAATATTTTTAATTTCTGCAGGCCAGCCGGTTGCCATTTCGCAAAACGTAAGATATTTAATTTTTTTAATCTAATCTGCCTGTAACTGATTAAAATTAATCGATTTAAAAAGCAATAAATGCAGTTCTGTATCTCTTTTAATGATTAGCAGCTGCATCCATAAAATTACATTAGGTAGATTAATTAAATGCATTATATATATATATATGTCATAATAAATGCACAACAAGGAAAAAGACGGAGCAGTGTCGATCTGTGCTTAGATTCATATTGAAGAAGAATTTTGATTGCGTAGTATTTAAAGAACTTGGCAGTCGAGGCAGTTTTAATTCCATTTTTATTTCCAATTGATATTTGTGGCCACAATCACTTGGCACTCTAGTCGTGCCTTTCCACAGAAGATTTACATTTTTGATATTGTTGAGATAGAAAGCAAGCCAGCGAAATTACATCTTAGCAGAGCAGAGGGCAAAAGCTGAAGTTCGTAGTTATGAAAGATGCAAGCACGCGAAGAGAAAAGTTTCGGTTTACAATTCGGTGATTGGTCGTCAAGAGGCATATGGTATTAACGGTTACGTAAGATCGCATGATTAATTTCAATGACGCAATGCAGATAAGTTATTACGATTTTAGAATAGAGAGGAAGAATTAATGTTTATAGTTATATTATAATTCTGATTCATATATTTTTATCTTACATATATATATATATTTCTTTTTTTAACAGTGCCTATTTCAGACGGATGGCTGCGCCAATGGTTAATTATTTGAAAAATGAAATGGGCAAAAATAGTGACTCGACGCAGATGTGAGGTACTGGAATAATAGTCTTTCTGAGCTAAAACATGTATGATAAAACTGTACACTGTATTAATGATACAAAAGATATGATGTTTATGAATAAAAACATGAAATACACAATAACAAAATTTATAATTCAGCAGCGTAATATAAAATCTTTTTCATTTACATACACGTAAATATTACCAGTGCATTTGGACTAATGTTCCTTTGGGCTAGAAAATATTTAAAAACAGCATATCTTTAGAATTTCCGATAGACAGTCTCCCCCGCTGGAGATTAAAAATGTTTTATTCCGTTCGGTGTTGTCACTGCTTGCTTTGAAATCGTTGAGCTTTTTAATCAAAAATTCATTACGTTTTACAAAATGTGAATTAGAAAATAAAACAAATTCGAAATTCAAAATTCAGGGATCTAAGTTCTATTGTTCGGGTGGAGGATTACGTTATTGAAAATTTGATGGCTCTATTAACCGTCGATTTTTCAAAATTCGAGAAATTTACATACAGTCATGCAAATTCTTTAAATATAATACAAAGCGATAATATTTGTTGGCAAGAATTTAAAAAGTGATTGGCTGTTTATAGTGAAACGCCACAAAATGCCGTTTTGAGACTAATAACCCTTCTGGGCTATCGCCACTTTGGGCTAACAAATTCGAAATTCAAAATTCTGTCTTCCAGGTGCTGATATTCAGGTAGCGGACTATGTAATTCGGAATTTGATGGCTCTAAGTAAACGTTGTTTTTTCACAATGCGAGAAACACACATACATTCATGTAGATTCTTCATTTAGTTTCTTTAAATATAATACACACCGAAAATATTTAGTTGCAACATTTTAAAAAGTTATACAGCCGTTTATAGTGATTTGACGCAAAATGTCCTTTCGAGACGAATAGCCCTTCTGCGCTAACGCCCCTTTGGGCTAAAAATAATATTCTGCTCGCTCTGATGTAGGTTATATTTGCCAGCATGCAGAAATGTTCTACGTCTGCTTAATTACTTTTCTAAAATCTCGCAAGTAATAAAAAATGTTATTTTACTCGCCGGAACCTGAAGTACGGTATAGATACTGGAACTAATGAAATCCGTTAGCTAAAACGTAGAAAATAAACTGTAACATTACGTGATTTCATCCAAAATCTGTATTATAGTAGGCTGGTATAAAAATATTAAACACGCTGTGCACTGTAAATTTGATTCCTTCCTTACAAGGATTCTCTTCCCCGGGTACTCGGATAAATAAATCAAATCACATTGCTTCACAAATAACGCAGCTCTTCACGCGTCTCTTCGAGTCCTCTTGAAAGCAGAAAGCAATTTTTGTAAGTGACTGAAATAGGCTCACTTTTCCATTTCTTAACCCCATACCGATATGAGAAGGCGGAAACTGAACAGATGTTGCACCAGATGGCCTCAAACACGGATGGCTGCACTCGAGCAATATATTCTTTCATTTTTATACTCCAAAAACATGTGTTTGCGAGCAAGACTATCTTACAGGGTGCTGGAATTGATTTTCTTTCACAGTTCTTTGGCACTCGTAGTTGTTAGATAACCAAAAGTGCCGGTGTGCGTGTTTATTTAAACTCTTAATTGGAGGCGTGTATTCTTAGAATACAGTTATTCACACGCTGAAAGAATCCGCTGTTATCTAACGGAATATGTATTATATATAGACCACAATCCTTTTCTTTTTAAGCGAAGTTTTTGTTTATCTTGTGACTAGCTTTTCCTGTTGGTCGAGTACTTAAAATATTAAAACATCTGGGAAACAGAAAAATACCCATTTTTATCTGTTTCAAAAGAAGACGAAGGAAAAAAAAATTATTTTTATTTAATTCATATGGGATGTATTGTTTGTCCAATATCTTATCGCCCTGTGTTATATTTGAAGAAATTAAATAATGAAGAATCTGCGTAAAAATGTATATATGTTTCTCACATTGTGATAAAACAACGGTACCTAGAACCATCCAATTTTGAATAACGTAATTCTACTGCGAATAGGGGCATCTGGAAGCCCAAACTTTATTATCATTATTTGTTTTATTATCGATTTCATATTTTGTAAAACTTTAACGAATTTTTGATGAACAAACTCAAGGATTTCAAAGCGAGCAATGGAAACGTTGTACAAAAGAAACATTTTGATCTCCAGCGCGCGAGACTGTGCATCGGAAATTCTAAAGATAAGCTCAATTTAAAATTATTTTACGATATTGCTTTTGAACTGAATTTTATGGTGTAAGTGCGAAGAACGTGATATTTAATAAATAAAGGTAACATACAAACTGTTAAAAAGTCCTTTGGGATGTAATTTAAAATCTAAAACCTTTCAGATTTTCTGTTTTTATTATTTTTATTTTATTCATACGGATGTATTGTTCGCCCAATATCTTATTCACATTCAAGGATAAATATACAGCATGGTCATAGATCATTATTATTATTATTATTTAAGTTACTCTAAGGCACTAGACCTGAAAGAAGGGATGCCTTCGTGGCATAATTTTTACATTGATGTGTGATATTTTAGTTCGCAATATTTTGAGTCTCTATAATATATTATTTCGTGGATTTATTTACCGACTTGTGCAAACCCATTCCCATTTAATCAGTAATAATACTCAGTGTTATATCAATGTAGCAGTATTAATGAATGTTAATATCAGTATCAGTATTATATCAGCCTTTTATCAGTTCTGCATCTGTCATATTTGCATCAGTAATAATGTATCTTGAATATTAATCTCTGTAACATGTTATTTTGTAACTCTGTAACATGTTATTTTGTATGTCTTGTCGTGCACGTTGAAATACCTTTCAGGTGGCAGTATGTATTTTGAAGGGGTGCTACAGATAGTGGTGGACGTGGTGTTATACTAATTAACCGTTTGATTAAGGGGATAGTGCCCACGTCCTCCGTTCTCTCTCTCTTGTAAGCATTTTATGTTACATTATACAAAAAATGTTACAATTTCACTAAAATTATTTACATATATACAAAATTACTAACAATGTTAATAAACACACTCTTTATAGTCGTTCACGTCTCGTATATATTTACAGGTACCACTTAATAAGAAAGTAATATAGCACAAAACAAGAGATTAGGGTTTTCACATTAAGGCTCTAAACAGCACAGATAGTCAGGATTAAAATCCTAGCTGTATGTTTTTCCCGTTTATTGAAACTAATTAAAAGATGGCATAAACCTGTGTAATATATCCGCAGATATTCCTTAGGTATGTTCATATAAATAATAATTTTGAAAAAAATTATAAAACTTAAATATTTCCAAAATATGCTAACACAGATTTATTTAATTCAACTTGAAGTTTATGTATGGGAAACTTGTAACAAGAGAAAACATTTACAATAAAACTTAAGCTGAATTAATTTAAAAAGTAAAGATTAAGGTTATAAATCAGGTTAACAAAAATTATCAAGTAGGAAACTGGACTTGTTAAGAATTTTTAATTAAGTTCAAAACACCAGTAATCCCATAATTCGTCAAATATCGATTTAAGTGCTATTAACCTAAACAA
Source organism: Stegodyphus dumicola (assembly GCF_044657685.1). NCBI lineage: Eukaryota > Metazoa > Arthropoda > Arachnida > Araneae > Eresidae > Stegodyphus > Stegodyphus dumicola. The sequence continues at coordinate 263,230,629 of NC_140770.1, read as the reverse complement.
CGTGTTGTGGACACCACATGACTTACTTGTTGGGCCTATTAAATTATGCACATTTTTGCTGCATGTCATTCAAACTCATTTCCTCAAATTTCGTCCGAAATATACTTCTCATTCAATAAATTCAAGGCTCACTTCGCGGCAAGGCAAAAATACATAGCATCTCAAAAGATTTTCATTAAAAATTTATAAATATAGAAAAATATAAGTGCTAAATACAGTTAAAACACTTAAAAAAATTTTTTTACAATTAAAATTACAGTTTCTTCGCAAAAACAAGGAATTCGGCCACGGGCAAGAAGGCAGATTTTTCGGTGAGCAAAACTGAATGTTTACTTTTGGTACCACTTAGCAAAAAGACATTGAAGGTGCAGAAACTGACTTAATTCACTATTCTGCTAAGTTTCAAATGTAAACAAATGGCTTCTCCGTTATGCTTAGTCGGTCATAAACAACTTTTAAATTGCTGATAACTCTATAACTATTGCATGCAGATTAACTAAAGGCATAAAAGACTTAACCGGCACATAAGAATAACATAATTCAATAATTTGTAACGCAAAAAAGAAAATGCACAATTTACCAACGTATAAGAATACGAAACTGAGCTTACCGAGCCGAGTAATATATATATATATACATGTAATAACTGTAATAATTGTAATCTATACGTAATAATTGCTGAGTAATATATGTATATGTAATAATTGCTCTGTATGTATATGTAATAATTGTACTTTTCGCGGAAGATGAAATCATTCACGTTTAGTGATGGGCAAGAAAAGTGCTGCGTATATAACTGAACATTAGGCGTAATGGATGATCGGATGGAATTTTAGAAGCACGACCAACTTGATAGCTAAACATAATTTATTCTTGAATGTCAAATTTCTTAATACATAACTGTAGAAAACTAGATGTGCTAAACGCGCCTCATAATTTTAAATATGCAGTTACGTTTTTCTAAATATGTATCTTAATTAATGGCGAATAGCTAGCACAGGCTGAGCGACAAGCTGTCAGCACGCAGGCGAAGAGGCGAAAGAGAGAGAGAGACTGCGTAATTACGTAGTTATTAGCTGTTTATGCAAGATAGGTACACAAAGTACAGCTAATCTGTGATTGGTTAATTTTAATTTTAGTTGCCCTTTTCACGCAACATTACATAATGTCGAAAGATCTCGAATTTGGAAAAACAGATCAACTCAAAGCAAGAGCACCAAATCTAGAATGTTGATTTTTGAGGTCGCCAATTATTCTTACAGCAGCTAACGTATTTTGTTATATCTTACATATATATATTTATATGCTTTTGGCCCGGTCGATTGCAACCAAAAATTAATGTGCACAACTACATGTTATTAGCAGTCTCATATACAAAATGTGAAAGTTCTGAGGCTACTCATTTTTGAGTTATGCAAGATGCATACTTACGTACATACATACATACATACATACACACATACAAACATCAGGAAAATTTTTCTTCTGAATCTATTATAAATCCATTTTTAAATCCGTTTTGGGAAAAAGAAACCTTTATTCTGTCCATACAGATAGATGTCATGCAAAGACATCGTTCAGATAGATTCGATAGCGGTCAAAATAGGCCCACCAGCGGCAGAGCGGTAAAGTCACTGAACACTGGTAGTTCGGTTCGAGGTTCGAATTCCGCGAACGGGCTGGCTGCATGGGTGTTTTCGTGGTTTTCTCCATGTATAACATGTATACGAGCCAGTTTCAATTAGAACGTCCTCCACGAAGGCATCCCTTCCCTTAGGCAGATAGCCCTCGAGGCTTTGCCATAATCACACACACAGCGGTCAAAATAGATAATTTCTTTGAACTATGATACCCGAAATTTTCGCGATTACAATAACTTTTTACTTCGTACAAGGAAATGAAAACTTCTAGGAAGCTCAGGAACAAAATTAATAGTTTATTTTGAATGGATTCATAACAAAGAAGTACTGATTTCAAACTGATATATTGTTTAATTTTTTTTTTGCAAGCCAAGTGTACTATTTTCAACATAGATGAGAAACTAGATGAATGTTCAATAGGGAAAACGTATAATTTACATTTAAATATTCACTTCAATTAATCTTCCGAAAATTTTATATGTGATTTATTTCTTTCAATTAATTATCACATTCCAGCTAAACAGAAAAAGGAAAACGCACACTTTATCCTAAGTCTCATATGTTTTAATATTCATGAAACTAAAACCATAAAGAAAATAAAAATAAAGCCACTTTTCTTATATCCAATTAGCAATACAAAATAAAGCTTCTTCGTAACATGCAGCAGAGTACATGCTTTAATTTCAGCATCTAAAATTTACATAATCAATAAGGTCTGCTAATAGGCATGCTTATGTACTCTCAGAAAATGCAACAGCGTTGCAAATTATTGTATTTTTTCGTAATAAGGTAGGCATGAAATAAATCTGTTGATGTATGCGGTTCATTATTGAATCACTTGAATATAATATAAGCATAGAAGATTACTCTATTCTCCCAAAGTGCAAGGGATCGAAAGAACATCATTAAAAGCAAAGCAAAATTAAATATGGAAACTAATCACTATGCAAGATATAGCTTTAATATATACGCTGAGAGTCTTAAGATCGACGAGAAATACTTAAAGGAAACCTTATAAAGGAGAAACCTTTGCCAGGCTTTGGAGGGAAATGAATTGCTTAAGTAATGATAAGTGATTTACATTCTTTTATAAGAAATTCTCTAATCCTCAGGAGAATTGCTTGCCTCTTTCTCTTGCGCGGTAAAAGATTACGAGCACTACCAAAACAGACTCTCTGTCTTAACGGATCGATCCGAAAAGAGCTTTGCAAAATTGGATTACGGAATTTAGTTAAATACTAAAACAGTAAATGCTTTACATCCGAAAAGAAATGATAATGTGTTTAAAATTAAAAAGTTATTTACAGTTTATTTATAAAAAGCAATGCTCCTTGTAAATTTCTCTAACACCTGAATGATGACATTGATGTTAAATACTTGATATGCCTTGCCATCATTTTTGTGCTGAAGAAAAACCATTTACGGAAGCTCACAGAAGTAAAAGTACAGTCACTTTTAGTTTAAACGATACTGTAATGTCTCTGGAGAAGCTGGATTAGTAGTCTTGTTAACTTGCGTCTTCTCGCGATAAGAAGATGAAAATATCCACAAAATTTAGATGCAATACCAAGACTCAAGTATATAAAATATGTAAATAAATTTCTACAAACACATGTATAACTATGATGTGGTCTTATTCGAAAACACCACATCCTAGTTATACATGTGTTAGGAATGTTTTTTCAGTATAGAGAATATTAGATATTTTTCCTATTTGTAATTTTGCAAAGTAAATCTTTCTTCCTTATAATACTTCTGTAGTTCACTTTTAATGAAAGAATCAAGTAAATATTAAAAACTAAACATGTCTCTGAGTCTTATAAGTATCATTTATTACTCAAAACTTCTTATCATTTTATCTTTTGTTTAAGTATTAATTCGTAGAAATTCTTATGGTTTGGACGTTCATACACTACCTAATTTTTACAATGATAATAGTATACATATAATTTCTTTATAAAGTTATCCTTCTGATACATTATAGAGTTTACGTGTACTCTTTGGGAGCATACACTCTTAAACCCTATGTGGAAGACTAAAACCCTTTCCGGCACGCTACCTTTTAAAGTTGGAATTTCGATTGAGAAAAAGCTAGGCAGTTCAATGAGGCCTAGAGGAGAACACAAGTAACATTTTGTAAAGATAGCACGTATCTGTGGTTGCGCCCGTAGTCTGTGGTTGCGCCTGAAGCGGGCACACTGAATAGAGCTTCGAAAAGAATGCTGGAACGAACATTGCTGGGAAGCGCATAAAAGAGTCAGAGATTTTGCCTACGATTAAGAAACACTAGATTCTAAATACCATAGCAGATTTAGCATTATCCAGGCTATGCCACGGGAGATCTGCTACTTTACACTCTCCCCCCCCCTAAAATGCTCATTTTTGGTTACATGATGATTACATGCTTATGAATGGGAAAAAAATAATAACTTGGGTATATGATATTTACATTTCATATTTACACTTTAGTCTGTTTTCTTCATCGTGGTACTTTTCGAAGAAAGTGGCACCACCTTTAAAAAAGCACAACACAATATTGCATGTTTTTTTCACATGTTCTGGGATCCGTATCAGATTAACTAACTGAAAGCAATTCGTGTAGCACTTTCAGTGCTTTAGAAACGGTCAGCCCTCCCCGATCCGTCTGGAAAATAATTAAAATTCTAAAAAAATAAACTAATATTATATCTACAATTTGAAATTATAAACTATAAAATAAAAATATAAAAGTCTGCAACTCAAAACTATTAAACATAGCGCTAAGAAAACTTCTTTGAACCAAAGCGAAAGAGAAAAAGAGAACTGCTCTAGTGAAAAACCAAACAGCTAACTGATAAAATTATCCCTGACCTTCAGAAAATCACCCCAATAATTTCTTAGTTGATAACTAAACCTCTCCTACCCCCCTAAAAAAGGCAAAGAAGAGAGAGAAAAACAGGAAATGAAACATAGATGTGAACTCACCTTTCTATGTTAATGAGCTGACCGATGAGCTGCATAGAAAAGAAGATACTGTTGTCTCTCAGTGACCTAGTCTCGCGGTGAGCCCAGTCTGGGAACAGCTCAGTTTGCCGTTCGATTTTAGGTAAGATTTCAAGGTAAAAATTTAAAACTAATATAGAGTAAGGATATTAACATACAGCCCAAAAACTAACATAGAGATTTCCTTTCAAACAATTCTTTTTATACCCTAAAAACAATCTGGAAGATTTATTTGAAAAATGAGGGTCTTAAAAACCTAAACATGGCTAAAACATATGGACTGGTTTGTGTTGAGCTGCCATCTACTATAAATAAAGAAGGTTCAGAGTAATCTATAGTAACCTCCAAATCCTTTTCATTCAATTTTTCTGTGCGTACAGAAGGACATTTTTAAGTGTGTCCAGACAGCGCACAATGTGCCGCAAAGGATTAAATTGACTGCACACAGCAAAGCCGAGCCGAGAAATATCAGTGTAAACTGAAAGGTGTCGAACACCGAACCAGAGAGCTAATTTTAATCTTCCAGCATAAACATCGGAATTAAGTACCCTACTACCCTTTTGAACTAATGAAACGCAGCTTAAACACTGCTTCTGAAACACGTTGAGAATTTACATCTACCTTATAAAAAAATTTACATTCCGGTAGGAAATTTAGAATTGAAGAAGTATAGCAATATTTTATATTATTTTTTAAAGTGCGTATTTTATTGGCACAAATGATCTTTTTCATATTTGTTGATGTCGAAACCATCGAGAATAAAAATAATCGAAATAAAAGTTCAGAATAATTGAGAAAATTTTAACCCTTAGAAAACAGAAGTCTTCGCTAACTTGTATGCTTAAAATATCGAAACGCCCGTCTCAGTCTATTAACCGTCCACTCCGTTTCCTCCCCTCTCCGTCCATTAACGCACAAAGAGGTGTGAAGATTTCAAATGACATTCTTTCTGCTTCCTAGCAAAGAAGCCTTCATTGGCCTTTTAGAACAATCTGTCTGTAATAGACTGAGACAATGCTTTTGGGGAAACTGCACCTGTTACTGCGTACCTTAGGGGGAGGGAAGAAAACAACATGGCATTATCTTCCAATTCGGGGGAGTTGTGGTCGTTTGAATGAAAGACGTCTCGGGTGATTCGGCCATCGAAGGATTAAGAACACGCTATACAAAATTTACATTAAGTTTCAATGGGATCTAGTGGTCAAAATCAGTTGTTTCTGAAAATACTCGCGAAATGCGCGCTTAGATATTTGCTAATGTAAGCCAATCCATGGGTCGTGGCTGTCAATCTCCTATTACTATTCGTAATCGCACATCCGAGCACCTGTTACAAAAATTCTAATCGTTAAATGTTTCTTTCGTCCAGACCTACTCTCACCTGTCGCCTTTGTTTCTTGCTTACTTGTGCTTCATACTTACCTTACGTACCAGTAATTACATGCGACATTTCTGCGCATACATCCTATAACAAAATCTACTTATTTAGATCTTCTCTACTTGATCTCAAATTTTTTTGCAAGCTATTTACAATTGTCCTTTGAAATTTATCGAAGTCATATTTAAATACCTGTGCATACCAGAGTTACCAACACTTTAGCATCTTATTCCTTCATTTAAATAATATAACTATTAAAATTCCACTTCTGTACTTATGTTGTAGAGTCATTAAGCTATTCTGAAGTCGAAGACATAGGAAAGGAGCAATTCCCTCCCCGAAACTCGAACCTGGACCTGTCAAATACACGCCGAATGTGCTATCGTTACACCATGAAAGCATGCTGGAAGGAGGGAGAAAATAACTCATATACTACCCCTTTTAAAAGGCGACTGGGGAATAGGGGACTCAGTGACCAAATCCTGGTGGTGATGAACTATTATCCACCACCTTTTATTTCGGCCGCCACTGTAGAGTCATTAGGTTATTTTGAAGCAGGAGGAGACATTGACCAATGAGCAATGCCCTTGCCGGGACTCGAACGTGGACCTCTCAAATGCGCGCTGAGTGGGCTACCTTTACACCACGAAGGCATGCTGGAAGGAGGAAGAAACTACCTTATAATGTAATATTGCTAATATTCTCGTTATTAACTCATGTAATGAATTATGAACGTTACAAATTAATTATAATTTAAACTGAAGGAACTCAGTAAAAAATACGATTTTTGCTACTTCACTTCCATTGCTGAACCAAATGTCTACATATCTGTTTTCAGAGTTTTCGCTCACCATCAGCAGGCCCTTAATTAAATCTAAATTAAGCAAATGCAAAACATATCATTGCTCCATTCATAATCATAAATCTCATAACTAAGGCAACTATTCAACCAGAATCTAGAAAGCATCGGATAATAAAACAGATGGCAATTCATATGTTAATGTCATTAATTTTTTTGGAAAAAAAGGTTTTGGCTAATTTATCGATTTACTTCAAAATTAATTAAATAAGTAAGGCAAATACAGATATTAAATATTTGAGAATTTTTTTTTAAATTAAAAATTAAAAAAAAATTATTTTCGGTAAAAAAGATATCTACCTTTTAATGTCGCCTTCCTGTACTTATGTTTGGGTCCTGTACTTATGTTTGGGTCCTGTCGATTCCTGTACTTATGTTTGGGAAACTTTTATACTTTTAATTAAAAAATAAAACCATAAGAAGTTTATCTCTCGTGCGACAAAAATTAACCAGAATATTTCATTATAAAATTTGAAAAGTTTTTATGTCATTTTTCACTTGCCTTGAGGAACCGGTTATTCAAATTAGAATAATTGCAGGAAATACTTTCAAATGAAACTAAAATAAATTGTGTATAATTTAATAGGCGTGCAAGGAAATCATGTCGCATCCACATCATATTTCCTTTACTGATTTTATGACACGAAAACCGAGAAGGGAATATTATGCAAATAATATAACTTCCGAAGCACTCGGTTACAGAGAGAAGATAACAAATGAAAAGTGTTCATGGATAAACTACCGGCAACTATTGCAATGTTGTTTATTTAAAAGAAACCTACATTAAAATAAAAATACATTGTAATATCGACATTACAGTATCAAATAAGATGTCTTCATTTCATTTTCTCTGTATCTTGAATCTGTCGTGTTTTCATTATTGTCCACTGATAGTATTTAGGTCTCAAATTATTTAGTGCTGCTAGAACTGCTGTCTTTGGCAGCTGCTATAACTTGCAAGTCGTGGCCATTATCACTGTTGTCGTCATCTTTGTCACAGTTCTATCTGTTTTTCTTCCCTTGCAATAATTTGCAGAAACGTTATATATCCCTTAGGGAGCGTCAGATATCCCTGTTTTCTTGATGCTCTTAACTATAATTGCTTCTTTAATCAGAGATCTTACACCAAGAATTCAGGAGCAGGTCAATTAGTAAGACGAAAACAACCACTAAATGGCTGAATATATCTTAAAATTTAGGAAAACTCGCTTTATGAACTCCTAGGAACAAAATACATGAACACTTCACAAATTCTGAAAGCCTTCAGATTTTATATCACGGCCAAAAGGAGCAAACTTTCAGATTTCATATCACTGCCAAAAAGAACGTTTTTAAAATTACACGTTTCGAGAACTAATGTGTCTTAGAACTAATGTGCCTTTGGGCTAAAAGGATTTAAAAACAGCATAATATCAGAATTTCCAATACGCAGTCTCACGCACTGGAGATAAAAAAATTTCTCATTCAATTAATTCAGTTCTCAGTTCGTGCAAGGCGAAAAATACATAAAAACTCAAAATATCTTCATTAAAAATTGAAAGATATGCAAAAACGTAAAACACAAAATATAGTTAAAAATTAATAAAAAAAATTTTACCATTAAAATTATTCTTCGCTAAAACAAGCAGTTCGGCCAGCAGGTGAAAAGGTATATTTTTCGGTGCACAAAACTGTTTCCTTTTGGTTCCCCTCAGCAAAAATGCACTGAAGGTGCAGAAAGACTCAATTCACTATTCTGCTAAGTTTCAAATGTAAATAAATGGGGCTGGACACCCCAGGGCACGAAATAAAGACCATTTCCCAGCAACGACGCAGGAAAGAAGTTAATGAACATATCGTGAGCCGGAGTTAGAACGATGGTTAAAAACCTCATTTTAAAGCTCTAGATCAAGATTTCTGCAGTGTGTGGCAACAGTAATCGACTATTCATCAATGGGCATATCGATGGAGATTCTTGCAATGAGATTATTAACACATGAGCTAATGTTACCATCATTCGGAAAGATTTAGCTAAACAGTTTAAAGATAAACTTATTCGGACGCCATCCTGTGTTATCCCCAGACTGGGTATGGTGATAAAATCGACATAGATGGAAAGTTAAACGTGAACATCACGTTTGAAATTATCGCCTACTATTACACGCGAAGTGTGTCAGATATTACAGATCCTTGCATAGTCGAATTGGACTTTTTAAGGAAATACGATTTTTCCTTGGACTTTGAAAACAACAAACAGCTTTCAACATCAAAGGACATAACTATCCATCATCTGAAAGGATCCTCACCTGCGAACAAAGCCTTATCTGAAAGACTCTGCTCAAAAAGCTGATGAAATCATACTGCGGTGGAAGAGAAACACGAGACTACCGGCTATTTTCCATCCCAGATGCTAATCGGTCCTGACCTTCGTCTGCCTTATGATCTCTTGTTTGGTCGCCCTCTGGATGCTCCTTCATCGCCTGAGGAATACATCCAAGATGTCCAGCGTAGTTTGAAGTGATGCACCGTTCTGCACGAGAGAGACAGCCAACTTGGCGACGGAGAAGGTGAAGACCAGATACGACACGAGAGCTACTGGACATCGATTCAACGAAGGAGACAAGGTGTGGTTGTGGAATCAGACTCGACGGAAAGGACTCTGTCCGAAATTAGTCACTTTGGGATGGTCCGTACACGCTTCAAAACTGAATGAACGACGTCGTAGTTCGGATCCGTAAGTCATCGAACTCTAAAGTCGTTCATTACGACAAGTTAGCACCTTATTATGGCCATAGTACATAATGAATACTATGTAAATAGTATAACACCATGGTCCTTTTTGTTTCTAAATTTGTAAATTTATGAACGTATTTATTCATTTGTATTTTTTAAATTACTCATTGCAATTATTTTTTATGTTGTTAGTTATTATACTGTAATACGTATTATTCCATTGATGCTTTAGTTATAAGTATACTTTCCTGTTCAGGGATTGTACTGCCCAGGACCTGCAGTCCTTGGGAAGGGGGCAGTGTTATGAACTTTGAGTTTGTATTTAGATAGCTAATGTTAGTGGAATGATAATTAAAATTGTTTTATTTCCCCGTGCAATGCAACGCGAGACATATTTTAAAAGAAAGTTACCCCGGAAAAGTAAAAATGCAGGAGCTCGTACATTTAACATTGAATAAATAAATATGTCGTAATTTGTATTTAAATTGAATAAATGCAATAGACTAATGTGTTAGCTGTAACCGTAATTATACTCTTTTGCTTTCCAGAAATCTCGAGAAAACAGAAATTATCATAACTTTCTCGCGACGGATTAAAAAGCTTTAAAAAGTCAGAGAGAGACACCTCACCTCAGCTGTTGTTATTATTGTGGTTCGGATTAGCTTTCTCTGCGATTTGGATTGCGTCCTATTTAACGTTTTAGTAGTATAAAGTATAGCTACTGATTAAATTGTGTGATATTGTGATATTGTACGAATACCTCTGAGGAAACATCGAGCGTTCTGCTACATTTCTTTTGATTAGAATAAATATATTAACCTTTTATTGGATTCGTGCATTCAATCTATTACAAACCCGTACACACGCAACAGTATTATTATAAATGGTTAAGTTACAAACTTTGTTTAATGTTGTGAAACATTATTGACAGTGTTAAGAACAAAGTATATAACGCGCCTCTAAACACATAGTGATAAACTTCCTTAAATAAAATGCACGCTGAGCAAGTGTTTTAATTAGAAGCATTATGCGGTTTACAAGTTGATATTCATGCTGTTCTCTTTACTTCTGATGCCCTTTAATTCTTTTCGAAATAACTGACATAGCTTTATAAATCACAGCGTTAGAGAAAGTGGTAGGAACTGTTGAAGTATTTTAATTAACTTCTCCCAAAGACTGCGGCCATCGTTTAAGATTCACATATACGCGTTTGAAAAGAATGACGAAATAATAATACCAAGCAAGCAGTCTCACAATGGACTGCTAACATCGAGAAAATCCTCGATGAAAACTTAATGGAATAGGATGACTTTCCTGCAGCGGAAATAATTGCGTAGAAGCATGTTCCAGACCTTAAATAAAATCAATATATGAGAGAGAAAAGAATGATTTCCTTAGTTACTGTCTTCTTGAAATTTTTGTTGAGTTTAACTTAGCATCAAAAAACAATATGTTTCGAAAGTTACGCCTAAAGTATAATAATTTTCGAACTTTTCCTATTTTATGCTTAAGCTAAAATGTCAAAAAGAAATTGAAAAACTAAAATCCAAAATTTCTCTGATTTCATTAGTTTTTCTACCAGAATTGTCTTCTTTAACTTGATGGATTTCTCACGGAATTTCAGCGTTGTTAAGTATTTTCTGACATTTACGCTTTCCATTTTAAGGTCAAATTATTTTAAAATCTTTCTTTTTCTGCTCCAAATCTGCTGTTTTGATGAATTATTTGTGGTTCGCGTTTAAAGAAGATTTTATGTGTGACAATTGATTCAACAATTTCATTCGCTTTGGAAATAAAATCAGGTAACTCTCTTCTTTCTTTCCTTGACATTCCAGCTATTCACCACAGATTTGTTTTCACTGCTACTGTTTACTGTGAGTAATTTTCTGCTTGTTTGATTCGCCATATGAAATCATGTCACTCTAGTAAGACAAAAAAAGTAACTCTACATATACGTTAATAATTTTTTTCCTGTTACTTGTACCATGCTTTAAAGCATCATTCTTCTAAACGGCTTACTTATTCAATAAAATAAAGTTTTCTTTATTAATATATGAAATCTATTGTCGTTGACAAAGCAATTTCAATGATATTGGTAAAATACTTAAAATGTTTTCCACTTGCTACCATAAAAGACATTATTTTATAGGAGATAACTATAGTAACCTTGTTATTCTCCAATTTTACTTTTCTCTCAGCTACAAAATCGTTGGGATTCTCCAAAAATTAAAGCTTAAGGTCATTTTGCCTTCAGTTATTAAAATTCTTTATTCGATCCTATCTCTGATTCTTGGTGAATTTACAATATTTCTTGTCAGTAAGGTTGGACATATATATATTAAAGCATTTTTTCCACAAAATAGTATAATGCACAATAATAATAAATATATAAACAAATCTTCATTGTCTAATCATACTTAAGTAAAGTTACCTAGCAATAGTTGGTCGCTTAACAAGAATTGGGATTTTCGTCTTGCGAAAATAAAGCGCAACGTTTCTATAAATGGCAGTAGGTTTTTCTTTGAAGATATTTCACATTTATAAAAATTTACCTTGTTAGGAAGTTTGTATATATGTGAATAATTTTAGTGAAATTGTAGTACATTTTGCATAACGTAACAAGAAATGTCCTGAAGCGACAAAGCCTTGCCGGAAAAATAAGATTACCGGGGAAAGTCTATTTAAAATTGAGGTAAAATGGCTATCTTGCTAAATTGGCGAGATATCGCAAACCTGCCGATGAGCTTGGCGACTAATTTTTCTCTCCAAATTTGATGAAAAATCACCAAACGTCGACAAATTTAGCAAACATTTGGCGCCAATTTGGTCCGATTCCTGTGTAACTGTAATTGATCACTATATGTAACTGTAACCGTATCTGACTCTTCTACGTAACTTTAACCTCCTTTACGTAGATAAATAGAATTTAACTTCTACGTAACTTTTATACTTTAACATACTACGTAACTTCATAACTTTTATACATAACTTTACATGCCTTCCAGTAATTTTGAGAAACGGAAGACATTAGAGAATTCTCCCCGGCCAAGGTAAATCTATATAAACCCGAAGAGACCATCTGTTCTCAGATTTTTATTCAGAGTTGACTTCTGAGTATTGAGAGCTTCGCCTTTTAGATACATATTGTTTTCCGAACGATAGGTTTAGCTTTCTTAGTAGTTTGAAGTGCACTACTGTTTGTATTCTGTAATAGTAGAAAGAGCTGTATGAGTATTTTTGTGGAAAGTTATAGAATTGTATAGTGTTTCTTTTGGTAAAATAAATTTTATCAGGCTATCATGGATTCTGCGTGTATTCAATCTGTTAAGCGCTCGTACGCACGAAGCAAGCGAATGAGTTTAATTCCAAGGAATTTCTTTTCATCGCTTTTAAAAATAAAATATATCAGTTTTCTCATATTGCATTAATGTTAACCTAAAATATTTTCGCTATGTTCATTACCTTTTTCCTCCGTCTATTTATTTTCCTACAAACTTAATACTTCGCTTTTCCTAACTTCGAAAAATATTTTGCTTTTGAAGTACTTACGACACATCGCCCTAGGAAATCGAGTTTAATTCAAAATCTTTGTCAATCTAACATTGCTTTTTTTTTGCCTAATATTAAGTTTAAAAATATTTTATTAAAAGTATTTTATTCATTATGATACCTAGGTTTCAATATTGTTTCTTGGCCTATAAAATTAGGTCAATCAACTAGACAGGTTGTCTCTTTTCTTTCTCTCATTGATTTTAATTTCATATTTCATTGCACTTAAGTGAACTAATTCATAATATGAATATGCATTTTCGCACAAGGAATGTAATAATTTTTTTTTAAAAAAATATGGCTAGTTTTCTGACATTTCCTTTATGTATTAAATATTTTTCTTTCGGAGATATTACTTTCTTATATATTAAATATTTTCTTTCGGCTCTGATATTTTCTTTATATATTAAATATTTATTTCTGGATGGACTCTGACAGTGAATTTGATCAGCTTGGCATTTTTAATAAATACGAAAAATATGCATTTAAATTTGATAAAAGATCACTTCAAATACCCTGTATTAAACATTTTCTGGCTTTATGCGTTCCTTTGGACACAGAAAACTTTTGTCCGAGGTTCAGCATCTCTAACTTTAAACCAAAATATACATAAATAAATTATATTATTTTTTATAGAGAGAAGTGGCCATAATAACACAACAGTCAAAGATATACATTAAGAAATAGAACAGAAGAAAAATCTGAAATTTTTCAGACTTTATATTACGTCCAAAGGGGGTTTTATTTAAAGTTTTAAGTGTTAGCTTCATTTATTAAATATCATGTTCTTCGAACTTAACCATAAAATGCAATTCATCAGCAATATCACAAAATAATTTAAAAAGAGCATATCTTTAGAATTTTCGATGCACAGCCTTGTGCGCTGCAGATAATTTTTCTTTTTCTTAAAGTGTTGCTATTGCTCGCTTTGAAATCGTTGAGTTTGTTAATCAAAAACTCATGAATACTTTATAAAATATGAAGTAGATAGTAAAACAAATTCCAAATTTGGACTTCCAAATGCCCGTATTCAGATGGAGACGTACGTTATTCAAAATTGGATGGCTCTAGGTACCGTTGTTTTACCACAGTGCGAGAAACATACATACATTCATGCAGATTCTTCATTATTTAATTTCTTTAAATATAATACTGTGGTCTAATATTTGATGGTAACAATTTAAAAATGATTCGCCATTTATAGTGAATCATCGCAAAATACCAAAACGAAAGTAATAGCCCTTCTGGGCAAATTGTCCCTTAGGGCTAATAAAATAAATATCTAACTAAATAAATAGATAAATACAAAAATATAGCTAGTAAATTAATGCAAATGCCGCCCACATGTAAAGTGGATAATGATTTCTAGCTTTATATCGAAAGGCCCGGGTTTTAATTCCAGAAAATGCATGCATGAAATTTGTCCGTCCCTTCACAGGAGGCAGTGGTGATCCACCTATTAGGTGCTTCCATATTAAATAAAACATCGGCCTTAGTTGTGGTCAACACCTAAAATTGACTGGAGCCCACCACTGGAAACAAAAAACAGTATAAATATGTAAGGATATAGGTAATAAATATAGAAACACATTAAATAAAACACGGGTTTAAATAACAAATTATATTCTGTCTTTTCAATACTATCTGGACTACTAATTACGTTATAAGGTGTTTCTCTCACCTTCTTGGCATGCCTTCGTGGTGTGGTGGTCTGCACGCTGGGCACATATTCCAGAAGTCCGCAGTTCGATTCCCGCCGAAGGTGCTTGCTTATTTTTCGTTTTGCCTGCTTCCAAAAATACCTAATGTCTCTACAACGTAACACAAACTTCACATGAGAGCCATAATATTAAGCTTAATTACGAAGCATTATCTCGAAATTCCCCAACATAGTATTACCGGCATTTCAAAGGCTTTGCGAAGAAGAGTTTAAGATGTTCTGATTTAGTAAATACGCTTTGTATGTTCTAAGTTATACACTGGAATCTGTTGATAAAGCACTTTTTTTTAAAGATAATTACTGCTTTATTCGGCTACGTAGAAATTAATGGAAATATTGCGCTCTTTAACCGTGACACTATCAAGGTTTCTGGTCTCACATTTTAGTGGTTATGGAAATCTGGGATTCCTTTCAGAATTTACCTTATCAAAGAATTTTTACACCATTAGGTTTTATTCTTAAAGTTTTAAAAACAATATTCGCACGAAAATAAAATAATTATTTTTATGACTTTCCGTCAAAAACAGTTTTTAATACATCATACACCCAAGGAAAACATTTTAATTCCAGAATTAAGCATCTGAAAGTTCATGGAATTTCCATCTGACAACAATTTTTGTCTTTCTACCAGTAATAATGACAAACACAAAATTCATAATCCAATTTCCATTTACTAGGGTGTCTGGATGATATACATAAATCATGCAAATCGACTAAAAGTACGCATTTTTCATCTAATCATCATCGAATTTCTCTTTTCTCTCGTATGTGAGCTCTCTGATGTAGTTTTCTCGAAAATGTTTTCAACTTTCGGTACATTTTTAGTTTAAACTCTCTGATCAATTTCTCCTTGGTAATATTTTTTACAAAAAATAGGTACGAAAATAAAACTTGAATGACATGTGTATTATCTGTATATTTATGAAATTATCAATAATTAAACTCTCCTGTTTAATTAAGTTATACTATAAAGATAGGAATTTAAATAAAATATGTTTAAGAGAAAGATGAGCCTGATGAGATTCTACCAGTTAGTTAACATTCAATTTCAGCTTTGTTAACAACATTCTTAAATCTAGGAGAATACTTACCGGGATATCCTTTGACCATTTTTAACTTCCTTGTACGAAGGTGGTGTATTTAATTATGGCAAAGCACACGAGGGCTATCTGCCTAAAGGGAGGGATGCCTTTCGTGGAGGACTTTCTAAGGGAAACTGGCTCGTATACACGTTACACATGGGGAAAACCACGAAAACGCCCATGCAGCCAGCCCGTTCGCGGGATTCGAACCTCAGACCGAACTACCAGTGTTCAGCGTCTTTACCGCTCGGCCGCTGGTGGGCCCTTGTACGAAGGAAAGGACGTATTGTAATCGTTTGTCATAAAATTTTCGGATGTCTTATTTCAACGAAAATATCCATTTTGACCGCTATCGAAAGTAATTTAATGATGTTTTTGCGTGACATCTGTAGGTAAGGACACAATGAAGGACCCTTTTTCCCCAAGCGGTTTTCAAAAAGAATTTAAAATGGAGACAGAAGAGACTTTTTTCGTGAAGTCTGTATTTACGTACGTATGTATGCATGTATTTTTCTCGCATAACTAAAAAAAGAATAGCCTCAGAACATTACAATTTTGTATATAGAACTGCTATAATATGCAACTGTGCACCTCCCTTTATGGTTGCAATCGGCTGCATGAAATATATATATATATATATATATATAAGTTAAAAGAGAATACCTAGTTCGTGCGCTAAAAAGTTCTTAAATACTGTTGTTTCGTGAATAAATTAACATAAGCAAAATAAGGTGTTGCAAAGATAAAAAAAAAAAAAAAAAACAATACATACCCTTGAATATTTACAAATAAAAATCAATAGTAATAGTAAGCAATATGCTAATCAAAGTAAGGTATATTTGAAACATTATAGAATAAAGTACGAATAAATGATTTAAGCAAAAATATAAAAATTAACAAGCGGTAAATGATAGATTAGCCTAATTCGAATCTCATTAGGGCTCTTCAGAGGAAATTATTGTTAATGAATTTCGAATCAAGCTAACTCCATATCCATAGACAATTGGAACTGTATACAAAACATTTTTCATAAATTAATTTAAAAACTTTGCCAAAATCTTTAGTCTCAATTTTCTGTTCTAATTTCCCGGCGGATCCGCTTGAAGAAACACATTAAGGTGTAATAAAAACTATAGATAATAGATTGGTAATGAAAATGTACAAAACAAAATAAATAGCGATTTGTTGTTAATCAAAATATACAAGATTTTAAGGGAGGACCTACTAGCTTATAGAGTTTCATATCTTTCGGTTAAGGTTTTTATGCCTTTAATTAATCTGCATACTATAATTGTAGAACTATCAAAAATTTAAAGGTTGTTTAAGTGCGGCTCAGCCTAATTCTTTTTTGCCATAGCAGCCAAATTTGTTTGCATTTGAAACTTCTCAGAATAGTGAATTAAGTCAATTTCTGCACTTTGCACCGAAAAATTTGCCTTGTTGCTTGCTGGTCGAATTTATTGCTTTTACGACTAAACTCTAATTTTAATTGTAATTTTTTAAAATTGTTTTAACTGTATTTGGTGTTATATGTTTTTCTATATTTTTCAACATTTAATGAAGATATTTTGAGGTTTTATGTATTTTTTAATTTCTGCAATTTGAGAACTGAATTAATTGAATGAGAAATATATCTCTAATGAAATTCACGGAAATAACTTTAAACGAAATACAAGAAAAATGCGTATAATTTAATATCCCTTACAAAGACCGCACGTGGAGCACACATCAGAATTTTATAGACAGTAGTAAATTTGAACTGAATTGAAACACCCTTCCACTGCATATGATGAAGGTTATGTTTTGAAATTTTTGTTTAGTATTCCGTAAACCAGGATAAAATCCATATATATAATTCTACAAATAACATTGTTTATATTCATGTTTAAATTTCAATGTCAGCTCTTCATTTCTCTTAGCTGAATAAATTCCTTTTCTAAGTTCAGTGATGCTTCTGAAATTGCACTATAAATAAACCCCAAAACCAGTATGATATACATCCATTTTCAAAATATCTTGAATTAGGAACGGTTCATTTTAGAAAGATATGCCGAATGAAGAAACTATTCTGGTACCCCATATTGTAAGTCAAGATATTAAAAGCTCACGAACAATTCTGTACGGAAATTAAAAATGCATTTTCAGCGAACTCACAAATAATTATAAATCGAAAATTTCTTTTGATTTATAATACATCGTAAATATGTGCAAGTGTAATATTTAGTGGGATTTTTAAACTAAGAAAATATGTATTGTTCGTCTTGTTTAAAACTTCTACTTACTGCAGCCGAAAGGAACCAAAACTTTAATACAAGATACGTTTATAATTTGCATATTTTTTTCGTTTTAAATAATGCATTAAACTTTTTAAGGAATACTGTGTTTAATATTGAATTAAACAGGGGCTTTATTTCTGCAAAAAATACTTAATTTAATATCTTTTTAATTCTTCTAAACTAATAAAACTAAATATACTTTTACTAAATACTTAGACTTGTATATCATGGATCAGATGCCCACCGCGGCTGAGAGTAAACGTCACTGAAAACTGGTAGTTGGTCCGTGGTTTGAATCCCAGCGAACGGGCTGACCGCATGGGCGTTTCCATGTTCTTTCTCATGTGTAACGGGTATAACGAGCTGGGCTCCTTTAGAACGTCCTCCACAAAGGATTCAATATGTCAATTAATTCAGTTCTCATTTCTTGGCAAGGCAAAAATACACAAAAACCCTCAAAATAGCTTCATTAAAATTTGAAAGATACAGAAAAATATAAAACATCATTTACATTTAAAAAAATGTTTTCAAAAAAAAATTATAATTAAAATTACACTTTCTACGCAAAAACAAGCAATTCTGATGGCAGGCAAAAAAAATCAGATTTTTTGGTGCACCAAACTAAAAGTTTCCTTTTCGTTCCATTCGGCAAAACGACACTGAAGTTGGTACAGAAAACTGATTTAATTCACTATACTGCTAAGTTTCAAATGTACAAAAATATGGCTGCCATAGTAAAAATATTAGGCTTACCCACACTTAAACAACTTTTAAATTTTTGCTAATTCTACAACTATAGCATACAGATTAACTAAAGGCATGAAAACCTTAACCGGAAGATAAGAACACAATCATTTGTAAAGCAAAAACTGCACAATTTCTCAACATAGAACAATAAAATAACTGAGCTCACTGAGTCGAGTAATAGAGTGGATATATACAGGGAGTACAGTAAATGTTGCGACAAACCTATACGGGAGGTAGGGCCCATCATAAGGATTAAGGATAGCATAGGAAATGTCAGGTGTAAGTGGTAAGATGGGAGATGAAACATGAGTGATTAATTTGAAACATTTATTGGACATGAACACAAACGGTGTACGACACCTTGAATGTTACAACAGACACTCAAAGTTTTCACAATGAGATGCTAAACATGCTCAACACTGACGGACCATTTATTGCCGGACATGGTCAAACACACTAGGAGTTTCTTTGATTGTAGCAGCTGCGCAAGGCGATCCATTTCAGACACAAGAAGATCCTGATACACGACACTTTTGATGGCTTCCCACAAAAAGAAATTAAGGCTCGATAAATCCGGTGAACATGGAGGCCATGGAACTGGTCCACCACGCCCAGTCTATCGAAGCGGGAATGAGCTTTTCAAATGGCTACGAACATCCAGTCCAAAATGGGCAGGGGCCCCATCATGGTAGAATCATATGTTGCGTCTCACATTTGGCGGAACATCACTCAAGCAAATCGGGAAGAAGCTGCTCCAGAAAGATCAAATAATTCGCGACATTCAAATGGCTCGTCGGTGTCAGGCATGTTTGGTGTCTGATGGTGAAAACTTCGAGCATTTGCTGTAACATCCAACACCGTTTGTATTCACGTCCAATAAATGTTTCAAATTAATCTTTCTTGCTCCTTTTCTCAAACTTCTACCTCTGCTACCACTTACCCCTGACATTTCCGGGTATAGGTTCCTATGCAATTCTTAATCTTTATGAAGTGCCCTACCTTCCCTAGAAGTTTGTTGCAACATTTACGGTACACCGTATATATATATATAATTTTGGTGCCGCTGATTGCAACTAAAACCGGAGGTGCACAACTTCATGTCATGGCATTCTTATATACAAAATTTCAACGATCTGAGACTAATCTTTTTGAGTTATGCTTGATGCATACATACATACGTACGTACAGACACCAGAAAAAAAGTCTCTTCTGAATCCATTTTAAATCAATTTTATAAGTCGTTTGGAGAAAAGGAGTCCTTTATTCTGTCCTTACATATAGATGGCACGCAAAAACATCGCTAAATTGCATTCGATAGCGGTGAAAATGCGTATTTATTTTGAAATATGATACCCGGAATTTTCGTGATTACAATACTTCCTTTACTTTATACAAGGAAGTTAAAAGTTTATTTTTCCAAGATTTAGCTTAGAAATCATGATTATGAAATATTTTATCTTTTCTCAATCCACTATATATGAAACGGTTAATTTCCATCCACTTCATGTTCTTTTGCCTTTAGCCAACTTCAGTCCTATTCTAGTGGATAAAAGGCCCAGTGTTGTGTGCTCCCTTTCACTGCAGGTTGATAGCTCAGTAAGAATTCGCAATGCAGTTATGTCATTTCTCTTTGAGCATTTTTATCTTTCTTGGTTATGCATTAAATATCTCCCTTCCGCCCGTTCTGCTAGAAGGAAGTGGTTAAATATTACTACACGAATGCATGCACTACGTATATGCACTCCCGAAATGAGAATGTAGCTCTTCAAATAGGAAGCCCTTTAATATTTAAAATAACTAATATGATCAACGGAAACCTGGCTTACTTTAACGAGAATTTATTTAGTCATGAAATTCATAAATCGTGGTTTAACCGCCTATTGTATGAATAAAATGAAGTATATTATGTATGTACTATAGTATGAATTGAATGGGTAATCTACATAATTTAAATCTCTTCATCTTCAGAATTTGTGTTAAAACACGACGATGCAACTTCCTGAGATGGCTGTTGATAAATAACAGTATTACCTTTAGTGTCAAAATGGCATTTTAAACAGAGAAATGTCTACTACTTGAACAAGAATTTACTTTAAAAGCAAATTTAAAGAAGTCTGTTTCTGTAATTAGTAATGCAAACAAAAATTGAACAATATCAATATAAAAAATAGGAAAAACTTAGCAATTGTGAGAGAAGCTATTATTGTGAAAATAATTATTTGTATAATTTGAAAATGCTGAAGATGTTTTATTTATGGACACTTCCAAAATCAAGTTTTAGGCTGTTTTGTTTCCTAATGCGATAACCTTTCCTTTACTTTATGATGTTGCGTGGCCCCAACTTGCCAGCAACAGTACTAGTGACTGCTATGAACTGTAAAGTACACAAACTCGTAAGAAGGGTTTAAATCCCTTTTTATTCCACTTTAGAAATCACAGTTGCGTTCACTTGACGCTCACAAACTACGCCGACCCGGCGGTTTAACAAAAGAGAAAAGTACAATTAAAAATAAATGACAGGATGAATAAATAACGAAATCACTATCTACGAGGCTCTATAATCGTAACTAACTTAACCGCGTTCTAAGATACAGCTGAGATTCAGCAAACTTACTGATTAAGAAGTTGAAAGATTCAACGAACTGCCGAAATAGGCACACAGGCCGAAACGCGCGGTTCTTAAAATTTCTACCTAGCAACCTTCACGCTCGCGATTCAAGAAACACACTTACAATCTCCTTTCCCTTCTATTTAAACTCAATTTACTTCTGCTAAAATTTGAATACTCTGCGCGTTCTACTACGATTTACATACTCTGGCATTGGCAATTCTAGGGGAAAGTAAAGGCTTGACAGGAAATATAGCTTAAACTTAAAATAAGTGTTAGTTAAAATAAATATAAACCCTACAACTTCTTGTGGCATAAAAATGCAAACACGATAAATTACTATAGAAGTGTCTAAACATTACTAAAAACATACATTACGAAGATGACTTGTAGACTTTCTGCGTTGCATTAAAGTCTGAGACGTTGCTGAATAATTAGCAATAAACAGGCCTCACTAAATATTGTTGGTTTCTTACAGGATGGTTTGGTATGTTTGGTTTAATGATTATGATTACGGTAAAGCCTTAAGGTCGTGATTTGAACCTCGGACCAAATTACCAGAGTTCAGCGACTTTACTACTCGGCCACTGGTGTACCATTCTTTGCACCAATAGACTAGTCATGAAACGTCAAGTACAATGATAAAATGGCTACAAGAACCTTTATTTGTTTATTTTAATTTCATATAGAAAAATGTATGTCTCATCAAACTGATTGCTAAAGTTATTTGTAAAGAGAATATTAGACTCTCGCATTAAAAAATGCCTGGCACAAGTGGAACAGGTATAAGAAAATTATGTCTTACCAGAATTTAGAATGATTTCTGTCTAACTTATCCAGACAGCTTAGATAGAACAGCGAAAATACTGATAAAAAATCAAATCGATTTATGATTGCATATGTTTAACAAGTTATTTTTTTATTACAAAGAAACTTAATTATACATCATTGTCCCCAAGTAATTTCAAAACCAAAAATATACCTTGTAGATTTTTTTTTTTTTTTTTTTTGAAATATTTCCAGAATTCGCTTTAAATTCGTGAAACGAAACTACAGCATCTTCGAGAATTTCTTCTTATATGCAACTACGATCGCTTCCGGAAAAATATCTAAAAATCCACCGTATATTTCCTTCAATTATTTTATGTCTTTCAGTTTATTTTTAGGATACTGATCTATTACCTACTCTTTTAATATAGATGAACGAAAGAGAACTGGAACCTGCGCATAAATATGTATTTTCAAAATCAGAAATCCAAAATCTTGAGCTTTGACCCAAACTTCGCATTTAAATAATTCGTATAACAGCATCAAAGCAATCGTTAACACATCAGCATCAAAATCCAGTAAAAATAACAGACATTAATAAAATGTCACCGTAATGAACAAGAAAACTTTCTGACTCAAGTTCATCGAACCACATAATGAAACAATACAATTACTGCATGCAGAATGTTACTTCATTGATAGATTATGTAATTACACCGAAATGCAGAATTCCGAAAGCAAAACCAGTCCGAAAAGTAAAATAAGAAGAAAGAAAGCCAGATGCAACCCATAATTTAAGAACTAATGCAGCTCAAACATACCAATCAATTAAAAACTTTATTCCGCTCTAATTTTATTACTATATTATATTTAAAGAAATTAAATAATGAAGAATCTGCATGAATGTGTGTATGTTTCTCGCATTGTTAAAAAGCAACAAGCCATCAAACCTAGAGCCATCAAATTTTGAATAACGTTGCCTCCGCTAGAATATGTGCACTTGGAAGCTCGAATCTTAAATTTCGAAGTTTTTTTATCATCTATTTAAATTTCTTAAACTTTAACAAAATTTTTGATTAAGAAACTCAACAATTTCAAAGAGCGTAGTTGCAACGTACTGTTCGAAATAAAATATTTTATCTCCAGGACGAGACTGTCTGTCGGAAATTCTATAACTATGTTTTTTTAAAATATTTTTATAACAAATGCTCTCGAAAAGTGTATGTATTTGTAAATGAGAAAAAAATACGCCCCCTTTTGGGCGTAATATAAAATCTGAAATATTTCAGTTTTTTTAATGTATTTCTTTTTTACTTCCTTGTACGAAGTAAAAAGGAAGAATTGTAATCGCGACAAATTTCGGGTATCATATATTTCAACGAAAATATGCATTTTGACCGCTATGGAATGCAATTTAATAATATTTTTGAGCGACATCTGTACGTAAACAGAAAATAAAGGATTCTGTTCCCCCGAAAAAAAATATAAAACTTTTTTAAAATGAATTCTGAAGAGAATTTTTCGTGGCGTCTGTACGTACGCATACGTACGTACGTATCTCGCATAACTCAGAACCGAGTAGCCTCAGAACGTTGAAATTTTGTATATAGGACTACTATAACATGTAGATGTGCATCTCGTATTTTGGTTGCAAACTGCCGCACCAAAAGTATATAAATACATGTACATATAATCTCCACCTTGTTACTCGGCTCAGTGATCTGTTTCTTTATTCTTATACGTTTATAAATTGTGCATTTTTTGTTTTAAAAATGATTGAATTAGGTTGTTCTTATCTTCCTGTAAGGTTTTTATATCTTTAGTAAATCTGCATGCAATACTTATAGAATTATCAATAATTTAAATATTGTTTAAGTGCAGCTAAACGTAATTAAGTTTTACCATAGCGGCCATATTTGTTTACATTTGAAATTTCGTTGAATTGTGGATTTGTGGCCAATCTAGAGAAATTAAGCTTCTTAACAACAATGATAACGCCTTCTTTTATTAATGCGAATTAAATCATGTTTAATCCATTCTGGAATTTATTCGAGGAAATAAGCGTTTAAGATTTACTTTGTAATTTTTAATATAGATATTTTGAGTTCTTATGTATTTTTGCCTTGTCGCGAAGTCAGAACTGAACTAATTGAATGAGAAATACTGAATCATCTGTGAAAAACTGTTTCTTTTATTTTTCTTTGTTTAATTTCTTTTATA
The DNA here is from genome assembly GCF_044657685.1 of Stegodyphus dumicola. Classification (NCBI taxonomy): domain Eukaryota; kingdom Metazoa; phylum Arthropoda; class Arachnida; order Araneae; family Eresidae; genus Stegodyphus; species Stegodyphus dumicola. The sequence continues at coordinate 263,206,091 of NC_140770.1, read as the reverse complement.
CATCATTTTAGATTTATTATAGTATTTGAACATTTGGCAACGATTATATAATTCTTCAGATGATATTAATTTTGTGCATTCTGATTTTAAAATGAATGAGATGTAACGCTGATAAGTGAACCGAGCCCAGAGTGTCGCTATGGTAAACAAATACAGTCAATTTTAAAGCGTGTATTTATGCTGTTGTGGTTTATGCGCTATCGACAAAGTAGATTGAACTGAATCCAATAAGTTTAAATGAAATGTAAGAAAAAAATGCATATAATTTAATATTCCTTACAAAGATGTCATGTGGTTTACACATCAGATTTTTTTATTGTAATGCATAACTTAATTTCAATGCAGACTACATTAAACGATGTTCCACTCACATTCCTATTACTCCCTTGAATCATCAATACCATTCATTCTTTCAATTACCGTCCTTTATCTTACGCTTACACTTCCCCCTCATTTCCTCTTTCCTTGAGTCTATCTAAATCTGTCTCCGTCTGCATACATTTACATTGCCACTGAATAAGCTGCATATTATTTTTTAAAGTTTACAATAAATTAAATAAAAGTTCTAAACACATTTACTTAATATTTATGTATACAGTATTTTACAAGACGGAGGATTTCGAAAAGTTTAACTTCAAACCTTTTCTTACTTTTTGAGTGATCCAAACGTCCCTATGTTGTAGCCTAAATTTAGGACACGTGTTCTCAAGTTTAGTAGTTTGCAGTTAAGTTAGTTAGAGACAGGTAAACCGACTGTAATATAAAAGAATTGGCGATTTCCATAGTGAACTATCCAGCCTTAAGTCTCAGAGCAAATGGTCACCAATGAAAGTCTCACATTCTTTGTTTCATAGGTTGATCTTATCCAAAATCAATGTTAACACTCTTCAGAAATGTTCTTTGAACATTGAAATTCTTAAGTACAGAAAGGTAATTTTCTCCCCACGCATAATTTTCACATTTTTGTCGAGCAAATCGTTTTTGGATACATCCTTTGATATTTCCTAATCTCTACTGAGGAGAATAGTAAATTTACCCTTTCGATGTAAACACATGATCTCGCTGGCTCAGAATTTACTTTGTGTGCTTACGTTTGGTATGGTCCGTAAAAAATTCAATAATTACTATATAAGATATTTTCTTCCTGCTTTCCGCATGCCTTCGTAGTATAACTGGAAGTACACTCGACACGTATTCGAGAGGTCCAGTGTTTGTGTCGCTGCAATGGCACTGCTAATTTTACACTTTAATATAAGGGCACTGTTAATTAACAACAAAACATCCTCTAACAACAAAACAATAAAAATATTTTTAAATCTGAAAAGCTTTCAGAATTCACATTATGCCCAAAGGGGCGTTATTTTAGCGTTTTGTGTGCTACTTTTATTTATAAAATACCATGTTCTTCGCACTTAAACCATAAAATTCAGAACAACAGCAATATCTCAAAATAATTTTAAAATGAACATATCTTTAAAATCTCGCGCGCTCGAGTTAAAAATGTTTATTGTTCTTACAGTGTTGCCATTGTTCGCTTTGAAATCGTTGAAATTGTTAATCAAAAATTCTTTAAAGTTTTACGAAATATGAAATAGATAATAAAAAAACCTCCAAATTCTAAATTTGTGCCAAATTGCTTTCGTATTTTCGTGATAATGAAAATGTCTTATTAAATACAACTATGCATTTTTAATGGCTCTTTTTGTTATGCAGTTATATGAAATTCTCCCTAATAGAGTGATAGATAAATTTCAATTCATTTTGCTTTCCTTTTTTACTTGCGGAAATACATCACTTTTTAAGCATTCAATAAATTGAGTTTATTCGAGCAACATGAAGCAAAGAAATGACACGTAAAAATTTTCTTTAAGAGTGCTTGAAAAGCACTTTTAAAATTATTTCATTAATACTGCTTCAATTCTATTATTTATTTTTTTAGTTTTGAAGTGCACAAGGGCTTCTCAATAAATAATTTTTCATCTGTTGTGAAATTTAAGCAAGGAAATGTTTCTGGTTTGAGCAATTTTAATGCTTCATCAGATCTTAAAGAATCGAAAATTAATTATGCTTCTTTGAAAACGATGATACTTGAGCCTGTCCCTGGATGACATTGTGATGAATGGATGCAAAAGCTTATATATATGGATAAAATTAAATATAGAAAAATAGAAAAATACGATTTTAAAACTAGATTATATTATATATTGTTATTTTTTATTATTTTATTTTCTTTTAAATATTCTTCCGAAATTAACCATTTTGTATATTTTAATTCTTTGTAATCTTACTATTTCTAACGATGACTTACCACCACACCGTTAGCCTGTCCATCATCATATTATTTCGCTACATGGCATGTCAAAATGCAATTTTCAACTGCTTTCGCTAGTTTGTATAGCACGGATTTATCTTTAAAATTTTCAAATCATATTGCCTATCTGCGTAAGCATATTTGAAATCAAAATATTAAGTATTGCGGCTTAAGACTATTTGTAGGTTTTTGAAACGTATTTTTATAAGGGGCAGTAAAATGAAAACGAGACAGATGGGAAAAAAAGTAAATAAACTGTTTTTTTTACAAAAGTAATCACCATAATTGTTAATGCATTTATCCCATTATGAGATAAGACGGTAATTGCTTTGATGGAAAAGTTTTCCTATAACTGTTAATGCATTTATCCCACTGTGAGAAACGGCGGTCAGTAGTTTGATGGAAAAGTGTTCTCGGTATTCTACGGAACCATGGTCGTACCCAGGTCTGCACCTATTCGGGCGAAGCAAATCGACGGTCACGAATGTCTTTCTTTAGGGCTCTCAGAATACGGAAATCGCAAGGGGAGAAATATGGACTGTATGAAGGATGTAATAACCGCCTTCCATCGAAACTGCAGCGTAGCCTTAAGCAAGGTTTTCATCCTAAAATACGCCTGCGATATCTTTCAGTCGCAAATTTGCAGTGCGAGGTGTGTTCGTTGGCGCCCACTGCGGGCGGAACTAGAATATGAGCTAAGCTCATTGATGACCATCGAAAGGATAATGAATCGAGCTATTTCAATTTCACGCGTCCAGCCAGTAATTAATAACTGAAATGTACTTGTTTAAACCGCTTATTTTTTTAACTAATAACAGAAAAAAATTAAATATCTTACTCCTTTTGAACAATAACACACTTAAAAATATTTCAATTTGAGCAGTGGTAACAAGTTTCCCTTAAATCTCTGAGTTTTTATTAAATTCAAAACTAATATATTTCACTTTTCCAACTGACAACACACTTCTTACCTCGGAATGTTTCGTGAATTTTCAAATATAAATATGTTACACTTTCCAGAGCGGCAAAATAAAGCTTTAAAAATCGGTGAGGTTTCAATCAAAAATACGTAAATAAACGTAAAATATATGTTTATAAAGAGTGTAGACTTTTGGAGGTCAATCTTTGGAGTTCACTTTTTAGAGTCATTAGGTTAATTGGAAGCAGGAGAGATGAAAAATGAGCAAAGCCCTCGCCGGGAAACAAACCACGGACCTCTAGAATACGCGTCCAGCGCGCAGACCACCACACCATGAAGGCATGCCAAGAAATACCATGAAGAAATACCTTATATAATCTCCCTTTTAAAAGGCGACCGGGGTTTTTAGGGGACATAATCGCCAAATCCTGGGTGTGAAGAATCATCATAAACCACCCTTTTAGTTCGTGCTCCACTGTAGAGACATTAGGTATTTTTTTGGAAGCAAGAGAGATGAAAAATGAACAACGCCTTCGCCGGGAATCGAACCACGCCCAGCATGCAGACCCCCCAGCAGATTACGCGCCCAGCATGCAGACCACCACACCACAAAAGCATGTTAAGAAGGCGGGGGAAATACCTTATATACTCCCCCTTTTAAAGGGTGACTGGAGTTTTAGAACACCCAGTCGCCAAATCCTGGGTATGGAGAAGCATCATCCGCCACCCTTTTAGTTCGGACGCCACAGAAGAGTCATTAAGTTAATTGGAAGCAGGAAAGATGAAAAATGAGGAAAGAGTTCGCCGGGAATCGAACCATACACATCTGGAATACGCGCCCAGCGTGCAGACCAGCACACCCCGAAGGCATGCCAAGTAGGCGGGAGAAATACCTAATAAGTTGTGTAAAGTTTGATCAAAATCGTAATAAAAACATAGATTCCTTTGAAAGACAAAAGCATGGACACTCTTCTTTATTTGTATAGATATTAAATATAAAACAGTGAACATACACTTCATTGTGTTACATATAAGGTATTACGTTGCATGGTATTAAGACATTACTTTGCGTTCATATGTACTGTAGTACATAATACTGTACATAAAAATAGTACAAAGAAGTGTGTACATAAGGGGAAAGAGATGAACTGCGAGTTCTCGAGCACAGAATTGTTTTATCTGAGTCATTAAATTCAAGAACATAAAGTAAACAATGAAAAATGCTTTCTTAATGTTTGTCAGTATTAATCTGTATAAATCATTTGATGAAATATTCACATCTTAAAACTGGAAATAATAGAAAAGTTATCTTTAACGTTTGCAAAATTCTGCTCTTTAAACATTAAATGAAAGAATGTTCTTCAATGTTTAAAGGGGTTCTTTAATGTTTGAAGAGAGTTGTTTAAAAAAAAGTGTAGTATAGTTGCTCTTTTTCGCTACCTTTAATAATGAGTTTCCATAATTTATGAGCCAATTAAAGTTACTATATAACGAAGATTAGTCACTTGCTGAAAAGTTAAAAGAAATTAATATTTTAGCCCTCTTTTTGCAGCCGAAGTAATGCATTATTTAATTAACTGGCGTACCTGGCTGTTAAACGTGGCAATGGATTCGATTTAAAGTGATGCGAAGAATTGCTTAGAAATACATTTAAAATAAAAATCACAAGTAAAGATATTTTACATAGTTTTAAGGACATAGGCCTGCAACTTTTATCTTGATCAGCAACATTTAAGTATATAAAGCATATAAATGTATTCAAAATGCCATCAGATATACTATATTAGATATATCTTCTGCTTCAAGCATTGGTTATAAATATGTTAACGTTAATAATGGGAAAATAAGAAATCTAAAGCAATTTTATTCATGTAAATGTAATATGAAAATCTGATGTGGACACCATATGATTTCCTTGTATGACCTATTAAATTGCAAAAAATTTTTGGAGCACTTTTGGCACTTTTGGCATTCTCTTGCTAGCCGATACTTTAAACTTACTCGCTGGTAAAATAATTTAGCCGGCTTATAGCGTATTTTACGTGTGAATATGTACACGGTTACAAATGAGAGTTTCGGCATGTCTTCACGCTGTAACGTTAGTACACTCGAAGTCTGTTTCTTAATATTCTTAATCATATGCGACTAAAATCAAAGTAAAACGAAAAAAAAAAATTTTTTTTAATTTTTCGCGCAATTAATTGAAACCGTATAGTTAAAAAACTGTTTTAATATATTTTATCTCAATTGTTATATTAGCTCATAGATATTTAGAGGGATAAATCTTCAAATTCGTCACCCCACCTTCACTAATGATTTCCTGGAATAAATGACCAATATGAAGATTCTATTTCAATATGCATTCAGAGAATATTGAATTTTAACAAACTATTTCAGTGTCATATATTTTCATTGTAATACATTTGCTTATGCTGATAAAGGAAAGAAAGCAGAAATATGAATCATTTATTGATATATCTCAAGTTAATATTCGAAATTTTGAAAAACTGCTTTTTTTTTATAAATTATATTAAAATGTTTCGTGTTCGATAGAAAATAAACTGAGTAACAAAGGAAGCCAAAATGCCGCTTTTAAATATTTAATGAGATATTCGATTAAATCCAATATAACATATTCTGTACTTTAATCCTTAAAACCGAAGCCTTCGTAAACATGTGTGGTTAAAATATTGAAACGCCCGTCCTCGTCCATTATTCCTCCTGCCTATTTCCTCCCCTCCCTCTCCATTAGGGCATAAAGAAATGTAAAGAATTCAAATGACATCCTTTCTGCTTCCTAACAAAGAAGCTTCCATTAGCCTTTTAGGACCAGCTATCTGTAATAAACTGATACAATGCATTTGGGAAAACTGCACCTGCTACTGCATAGCTTAGCTGAAGGGAGAGTTAAGCAGTGTATCAATTGTTTCGGGCGTTTGTGGCCGTTTGAATGATAGACTGTACCAGGCATTTTGGCTTTCAAAGGGTTGAGGAAAATATTATTTATTCGATCGAAGCTTAGAACAGGAAAATTCCAGTCTCGAACAGAGGACTGCCTGATTGCTATTGGTTGTAGGAAAAATTTAGTATATACCTGTTCCAGTTTATGACATAGCAGTATATAACAATAAAGGAATTGGGAATCTATGATACAGCAGTATTTAACAGGAAAGGTAATTAATATAAGGTAATAATATTTTCGCAGTACTTTCAGACTGTTTGGTTTAGGGAAGGCATTTGAATAAATAGAACTTTTTGTATTAATAAACTTATATTTAAAGTTAATTGCCTTTATTATGCTCTGTCTTATACACAAGTGAAAGTAAAATATCCTGTTATTACTTGAGTAATCGGTTAAGATTATTTTTCCCCGTAATTCCCAGCAGTTTTCAGTATTCTGGGTATGGCATCTTTTGATGGAGAGTTTATCATTCAGTTTGAACAACTGTAAATAACATATTTTTTACTATTGAAAGAAAATAACCGAAAAGCATTGTTTTAGCCTGCTTGTTAATTAAATTTATGGCAATTAATTTTTGACACTTTAAGCTTATATTTTAGTTCATATTCTCAGCTTGAGTATTCTTTTACTAAAATTAGCTTAAAATATTAGATAAATAACTATGAATAATTATGAAGTAATTAATTCTAAACTGAAGGAGTTGAAAAAATATATTTTCCTGTTGAAATAAGATGAGTAAATGAGTGAAAATGCTCTTGACAGAATTCATGTAAATAAAAATGTCTAAACAAAGATCAGGCTCTTCTTTAAATCCATAGAAAAATGCTTCATTTAAAGTTTATTTTTTATCTAACTTTATTCAGCGGCTTTTGTTTGGATTAGAGGGTGAATAAGCTTATTGTTCTTGAATAAACAGAACGAAACAAAGCAATGAGGCCTTATTTTCTAGGAAATAAACCCGTTAATTTGCATATTAATGAAAACCTAAGTTTCCCTCATGACGAAATATTTTAAATAAACTAAAATCGAACTTTGCATCTTTAATTTAGAGCTTTTGAAATTTTGGAAAATATGTTTCTTTATTTAATTTTGTCTATTGAAACGCTAATACATTCCTTTCAGATTCTTTATTAAAAAAATCATTGAAAATATTTTGAATTATTAATTATCGTTTTATATAGGTTTGTATTTTTAGTGCACAATTAGTTGCATTTTAGCTCCAAGATTCTGCTTGTAAAGAAATTTATATCTGAAGAAATTCTTTAATTGCTATGTATAATCCGTTTAGTTTATCTTTACGTGACTAGCTTAAGTTAAGGGCACATCATCGAGATGTATAATTTTTTCATATGATTTTAAATACTTCATACTAACTTAGATTTACATTTTATTCATTTTAACTTTATAAACGATATCTAACAATTTAGTGTACTAAATGTTTTATGGTTCATATTTAAGAAAGAATGAAGAAATTTTTTTTCTGATATTGTCACCTTTAGAAAATCATGATTTATCCAGAAGCACTCTCTTAACACTTTGACTGCGAATTAAAAAATTGTTTTACCTCGTTTTCTATTCAGGGGAACAAAATATGTCATAAATAAGGTAAATTTAACATTTTGGATTTTTTTGACGAGCTGTTTTCAAGCCAAAGCCTTGGACACATATGTCCCAGCCGTACCTAATGATGGGATACATATGTCCCACACTTGTCAATCGACTTACGATAGACACGCAAATTATTCTGGAAAGTTTTATAATATGAAATAGATTTGCATCATACGGTACAGGGTAAAGCATACTTTGCATAACCCAACATTACGCATTGGGCAACTCATATTTGTATTTTGCTCTATGTTCATTTGTGTACAAGGAACACAGCGGCGTTTTGATTTTCCAACTATTGAGAGATGATCCCCCAACATTCAGGAGATTCTAAGTACTTCTTAAGCCAGCAGTAATTTTTAAACTTTTAGTGGGATATATGTGTTCCGCTAGTATTCAAAGGGTTAAAGTCAAACAGCAATACTTAAGTAATTTAACTCTCAATTCCGTCTCTCACTCACCCTTCAAATTGCCCCAAGACACCGAGAAGGAACTGACAGTCGCTCTTCGAGTGAAACTTCGTTGTCAGGCGGGGTTCAAACCGATTGGTGTCAAAATATGTAATAATATCCATTTTCAAAATATTCGTGGAAAATACATGAGCATACCTATGCGCCACATTTGCCGTACTTGAAATTGGCCATCAGATGGCATTAATTTTCTTTCATAGAACATGTGTTCATTGATATGATTCATAAAAGTGTGTTCGCGTTGCAGCATACACGGAATGAAAATTCTATTTGAACATTTTGGCTGCACCACGACAATGTCCCCCAGTCACGCTACAGCGTCAATTAAAAGATTCGTAGCTATGTCATTCTTTCCTTCTCACACATAGCTACATTTTATCCTTTAACCAACCCACATGCCAGATCTCCTATTTAACGTAACTTGTATCTTAACTGACGTAATAACAGATCCTTGTATCTACAACCAATTTACATGGCAGATTTTCCACCTCTTTAGCTATTTCCTCTCATAAAGAAAGGTATACAGTTTCAATGCTTCCGTCACTTTAAGCCATTTGTAGGATGCCTCTTTGGTAACATAAACTCTACTAGGCCCTACTAAGAAACCTGGTGACTACTCGCGCAGGCGTTAAGTATAACAGCACAGAAGAAACGTAAAAGTAATCCTTTATTATTCGTCAAACTCTGAACAGAAAAATGAATGTACTTCGTGCTTACAATAACATCGACAACTTGCAGTGTAATTCGAGTATCATTACACAATAAATTCAAAGATAAAGAGTAGTGCTGGACTAAAATTTTGCGACAACTAGGCTGCCTCAGTAAGCTACCCAGCGTTATACTTATTAAATGGCCAAAAAGGCGTATCAGCAACTTCGAGTTACAGCAAGGGCAGACTTGTAACCTGCGCTAACTAGGAAACCACGCTCTGAATAAACTACAAGATTCACCAGTTTAAATGCTGACTTAACTTTAAATTTGCATCTTGGTGAGGAATTGCGAGGGGAGAATGAGAGATTCAGGAAAGGTATCCAACTTAAAATAATTTGTTATTCGAAATTAAGGGAAACCTTACAACATATGTTTAGAACATGTGCAGATATTGCGAAGAATGTTACTTCGAAATTAACCAGATAGCATGTTTTGAGATTTCAATTAAAACACCCTCACAAGAATTTTCAGCGAAGGATTTTCCCTATAGAGGTATATAGCATTATAGACATATTTTATTAATCATAAAAAATTGATAGCTTTGCAAACAGTTTTATTCATTATAAAATTATTGCAAATGTTTACAAAACACACCATCGCAAATGGCATAAATTATTTTAATTAGACGTTTAATTCCAGCAGTTAAAAAAATAAATGAAAGATAAAATCAGGAAGTGTATATATATATATATATATATATATATATTCTTTAAGTTATTCTGTTTACTAAACAACATATGATTTTAATCTAAAAGGTTAAGTTTATGCCACCTCGAATGGTGACGCTGCTGAAAACTGCCAGTTTACCATGCTGTAGAGTTGATACTCTGAGAAACTTATGTTTGCGTGAAATGGGAATATTTGGTTTTTGGTCCTTGAATCAAGCTATTGTGAATGCTTGCTATTTTATTTTTTCCCATTTTAAAACAGTTCCGTGTTCCTAAACAAAGACATATTTTTCGAGATATTTTTAATATTCGTAGCAAACAAATTAAACTTGCCTTGTAGAGTTTTGATCACATTTGATTTGGTAGGTGAAGGGGAAGGAGAATTTTGACTGTAAAAGGAGTATATATGATTTTTTTTTAAGTTTTTGGAAAATAAATGCTATAAGTGATTTCTTGTTGACGGCAAGGTAAGAAAAGTATTAAAATAACCGTTGGAGAAAATTATTTTTCTTTTCGAAACAGCAAAGCGTCACTTCGTAGTTATACCTGTATTTTCTAAGTTAACAACAAAATATAAATTGTATTTGCCCTTTAAAAATTTCTAGAAGAAAGTAAAATTTTTACTATTTTCCCCCACCTTTATTGCCATTATCACCAAATGATTACAGGCTAATTTATGCACTTATTGCAATGTATTATCATGTATTAAGGTTTTCATATGTAATAGAATGTTTCATATGTAATAATGTTTTCATATGCATAAACGGGATGTAAAATCGCATTTGTAGAATTTAAACTTTTTCCCCTTATAAAACGAACCTTTTAACCCTCAAAAAACCGAAGCCTTCGATAAACACTATGCTTAAAATACCGAAACGTCAGTCCCCGTCCATTACCTTACCCGTCCGTTTCCTCCCTTCCCCGTCTATTAACGCACAAAGAGATATTAAGATTTTAAATAACGTTATTTCTACTTTCTAACTAAGAAGCGTCCATCAGTCTTTTAAGACAAGCTGTCTGCAATGAACTGATGCAATGCATTTGGGAAAACTGCTCCTGCATACATTAGAATGACGGAAGAAAACAACTTCGCGATATCGGTCGTTTCGGGCGGTTGTGGTCGTTTGAATGAAAGGCTGTCTCAGGCGTTTTGGCCTGACTTCAAAGAATTAAACTAGGGGGAATTAGGGACATGTAAAAGCGCTTTTTACTTCCTCGAATAAAACTCATATGATCTCCATATGAGATAGAACTAAGGATCCTAATCCAGCATCTGATAAAGGGACAGCATGGCAACGAAAGCTGATGATCGTGGCAAGCATCATGTTTTATTGGCGCAGAGACCTTCAGATCTCTGAGAGACGCTTTGTGACTGATGCAAGGTTTAGGAAAGGTATCTTTGAGCCCATTCTTTGCCTTTCTAAGCATGCAGTTGGCCCTCAGTTAATCTGATGTTCAACAAAGTGGACCACATAGGGCTAATTTAGTGGATGATTATCATATGAAGTTATTTTCATATGGTTATTATTATTTTTATATTTCTTACCATAAGGATCCTCAACTAATCCAACATCCGGCAAAGGAACCAGTATGGCAACCAAAGTTGATGATCTTGGCAAGCATCATGTTTGACTGGCGCAGTGATCTTCAGATCTCTAACAGACGCTTTGTGACTGATGCGAGGTTTAGAAAAGTATCTTTCAGACCTACGTTTGCTTTTCTAAGCATATGAATGGATTCAGTTTATCTGATATTCAACAAAGGTCGACCACATACGGCTGATCTAGCGTATTATTTCCTGGGAAGTGTCATTATTAGCTAAAAAGACTGACCATCGAGATCTCGAAAACTTTACTCTACTGAACAGGTCTGGGCTGCCCTTAGGAAGGCAACTGCAACTCGCCTTTTACCCGGAATCCTCCAGAATCTAAAATCAGCTCTGTTGCAAGGGTGGGTCGATTTTCAAAGGTTAATGTAAACTGGCTAATTTTTACTATAAACTTACGTTGTGAGAGCTGAAAGATTGTTAAAACACGCCATAGCTCTTTTTTGTTCGACTTTCCGGTTTCAGTTTAGATCTTCCTAAGCAAAGAACATGAGTATGATCATATCGTCTGTTTTAAAAGGTATTTTCTTCTTCCTTTCCAGCATGCCTTCATAGTGTAGCGGTAGCACACTCGAGAGGTCCACGTTCGAGCAACAACATTGCTCATTTTTCATGTCTCCTGCTTCAAAATAACCTAATAATTCTGCTATATCATAACGGTTGCATCGTAAATAATTTTTATTTATCTAAGCGCGACTTAGGATATACATTAGATTTATATATAGTATTTTCCTAACATAGGTGTTTTGACACAAAACCGACCTTTTTCTGAAATAAGATACCACTTTTTGTCTACATTTTGATTCTACGACTCATTAATCTTAGATATTAAATTTTGTAATTTTTGGTGAGAAATTTACGAAGAAATTAAAAAATTTATCTTGGGGTCTTTTTTTCAGTTTGCTCCAAGAATAATTCAGTTGGCGAATTTCTTAATTTATAGCAGCCTATTTTCCTTTCTTTTTTTTCATTGTCCACGAGCAGTAAAAATGTCATCGTTCATACTCAACTTTACAAAAAATACAAAATTTAAAAAAATCATAAAAAATTGGCGAATTTTATTTGGAATGAACCTAAATTTCGAAATATGAACTAAGAATCAAATAAGATTAATAAAAAAGAGATACTAATAAATATATACCAAATTCAATTAGCATTGAGGAGCTAAAATTTTGAGAGCTAATTTTTGAAAAACTACTCGTACGATTTTTACAAAATTTGGCAGTTTGGTAAAACTTGTCTCGTACAATCGAAATATGGGAAACAATTGGCATGCTATTTCAGAAAATGCCGGATTTTGTGTCAAAATACCTATATTAGAACAATGCTATATATAAATCTAAAACATATCCAAAATCGCTCTTTCTTTTTTTTTTCTCTGTGTACGTGCCAAATTTCATGGAAATCTGTTGATCGATGTTCTCTCACGTTCTCTCACGTTCTCTTAATTTTGAGCACCTGTGTACCTGTTCGATTACACAATCTATCTGTTGGCTTACTAGCATTTGAAAATTTCATTGCTCAGTGGAGTTTGAATAATTGAGTAAAAATTATGCAAAGAGTCACTTTAATAAAATTATGGTCCCCTTTATATTACAAATTATATTGAATAAATTATGTTACATAAATTGCTTAAAGTATCAGGAATGCATTATTACTTTAAAATCAAAATCTCTATCATATTTATATTATTTTGAAAATGTATACAAATGCAAATTTTTTAAAATTTTTATTCAAAGATTTCATATGAGACATCGCGAATTTAATATTAAGGACAAATACATTTTAAAGTCTATTTTATGAATTTCACTGAAGATATTTCGTAACATTTATACTACATGTGCTTAGTGTGTTTCCTAAGCTTCAATAATTAAATATTGTCCAATTTAATTCCTTGAAATATTATTTGTACCCAATGGCGGGCACTTACCTAAATTTTTTAAATGAATTAATTAAAAAACCTTTCAGCCATTAAAAATGAGAGAAGGCTGAAATAAAACAGAAGCATTTAATTGGATTGGCTTGGTTAATTTTAGTTTTTACAAAACAGGATGGCAATAAGCAATAATAAACAGGATGGCAGTATAGACAAATTTTCAAAAAAAAAAAAAAAAAAAGAAAGAAAGAAAGAAAGAAAGAAATGCAGACGCTATACATATATTACAGTTCAAAACAAAAAAAAAAAAAAAATTCAGTGTTTTTCTTGGATAAGAGGAACAACCTTCGTCACAAAGGGCTTCCTGTGTCACAGAGTGTTGCCAAAAAACAATTATTTTAATTTCGTAGTTAAATTCTGCGCTTTAGTAAATGTCTCTTAAGTAACATACAATATAGACTTAAGAAGTGACTATTGAAGAATTATCTTCTAGCCTTGTGAAACAAAAAAAAAAAAAAAAAAAAAAAAAGGGTCATAACGGTGTATAAGACCTTTTTATTCGAACACGGGCTTATGTGTTTTCGAATAATTACCTAACTTGGGTTTACACAAGCCAAGAACTTCTGGCTTAACAGAAATCCATAACTTTTGAAGATATTCAAAATGTGATAGACTAGCTAACTGCTCACAGGATAATTTAACGCGCAGGCAAAGCTCTGGTTTCTAGAAAACCGGCGAGATAAAGCGAAATGGCTAGAAGCAGTCAACTCCACTAAATCAAGTCACTAATAATCACGACACAACTTGGCTTGGAATGGGCAGACATGCTCTAAAACGAACGTTTGAAACTCTTGCTTAAATAGCACTGCTTTCTACCTTAATCTGAATAAAACCTCGCAGTCTCATTTACATTCTGACATGAAACGCGTGGTAAAAACTACCTTAAAATGAACTATAGTAGAAGTCCAGAAATCCGCAGAGCTTGGGACCAGAAGTTGTGCGGATTTTAGGGATTTCAGGACAGAAAAGATAAATCCTAATATTTAGAATAAAAGTGCAAAATAAATAAGGCGTATTAGATGCATTTAAATAAATTATTATATATATTATTGCAATAACGTATTATGCGTTAAATTATTATTACATATATATATTGATTATATTATTCATTGTATTATTATATGTACACAGCATCGAGAGGTTTGCCAATTTCGCCTCATGCAAAGATTTCCGGTTTTGGATTCCGGTGTTAGAATCACTGTTGCTGTAAAATTTCAACAGCTTTTCTTTACTTTTCCGTATATCATACACAATCGTGTCGCAATTCCATACGATTCTGCTATAAACCGAGCAGTAGCACTTGCTTCCATCTTTTGCAGAATTTGCACTTTTTGCATTACCGTCAATGCAACGTGTTTAAGTTTTTCAACGTTGCAAGCAGTAAAATTATAAGTGCGTGTCTTATCTGTCATTGTATTAAAAAGAGCTGTAATTTAAAATATTCTTAATTTATTCACAAAATATCCGGACAAAAAAAAAGAAGGCAGCACCAAATAATCTCGTGAAATAACAAAGCTTAGAAAATACAACAACGCGATTCGTGAAGATTCGAAGAATAATTGAGTGAATCGTCTGCTTTTTTACCTCGATGCAGATTAGAGGGCAAAAAGCTTTTATCATGATGTCAATAATTTGGTATTTCTGTTATGATTCATTATTATTCGGTAATTATGACGCCATTATTCGGTAAGTATTTTTTCTTCGATATTTCGTACTCAATGTTTCCGGAACCTATAAATTGAATGTTTATATTTTGAGAGGCAACCCGAATTTCAGGTCGGCGGATTTTTGGTATTTGACTGTATTAGTTAAAGGTAAATAAATAAACATCACAAAGTCTTATAACTGTTGCAGTCCTTTAGCAAGGCGGTCTTGAGTAAACATTTTATTCGTTTCCTTCTCTGATATTTATATAATAGTTCAATTGATAATTTTATGAAATAAATACTTCATACTGATATTATCATTACTAAAATAAACATTTTATCTGATACAAAATATTCCATGATGCAGTTCGCTTAAGATACTTGTTTACGAGAATTTAAAATTGGTTTCAAAAAAGGAATTAGAATTTCCAAGTATGTTCTACCTAAATTGAAAACATACGTTTCAAAGCTTTATCAAGAAATTCACAGTAAGATAGTATTTTCATCTGTCAAAAGGAAACTCAGCGGCTATTTAAAAAAAAATCTTCTAGAACTATTCAGCCTTCATTCGAATCTAAGCTGCTTCAAAAGAAAAAGAACATTTTTAAATTAAACAATACACAACGGACGAGAAGCAATTCCTTTTCTCTGACTTCACTGAAATATTAAAGAATCTCTTTCAATTCGCTTCCAAGAAGAAAGCAAACTACTTACGCGAATAACCAGCAGAGTTCTTAGTAGAAAAAAAGTTTAGAGAAATAGCTACCGAAGAAATTTATAACGTATTATCTCCCTCTTTTCTGCTTGCCTTCGTGATGCAGCTGTTAGCAGAATTGGCACGTATTTAGGCTCGAGTTCAGGCGAGGGCATTTCTTCAATTTCTTGACATAAAAAAAAATAACTTAATGACTCTACAGTGGCACCCAAATTAAAAAAGGTAGTAGATGATGATTCTTCTCCATCAAGATTTGGGCGATTGTATCTCCTTAGCCCCAGTCTCCATTTAAAAAAGAGGAAGCAGATAATGTATTTTCTCCCTTCTTTCTTCATGCCTTCCTGGTGTAACGGTAGCATATTCGGCGCCTATTCGAGAAATCCAGGTTCGAGTCGGCGAGAGGGATGCGAATTTCTTCAATTTCTTGATGTTAAAAATAATAACTTAATTACTCCATAAACTACTTGCATTTTTAGGAGTTACTTACAATGATTCTATAAAACAGAACGAGTACTGAGTTTTAGAAAATTGCTCTTGAAATTTTAGAATTTTCTTTTTAAAAAAATGTCCATTTATTTATTCATTGAATTCAATTTTCATAAAAACTTAAAATTCTAATTCAGATATATATTTTTCCGTTCAGCAATATATACGTAAAACGAGCTCTTTCATTCCTAAGGTGAAAAGCATAATATGTCTTTCAAAACAGTTCTCGAAACGTAGTTTTAAGCGCAAATTATCTCATTTAATTCTCGCAAAACATCTTTTGAAGTTTACATCAAATTTTAATACTATTTATTTCAAATGTCTATAGTAATATAACTAAATGATTGCTTTTGTTTCAAAATATTTTAGTCGTTTAGTTTATTAAAGAATATTTATGGTTAAGTGTTTTTTAACTATATATTTTTCTAACCATTTTTTTCAGTTTTCATGCCTTTAATCTAATTTACTATAAATATTCTGCAAATATTGGGCTGCGAATTGCAAATGTCTAGCTGTACCTGATGGTACAGTAATTGCCAGAGAGTGATTGATTCGCATACGAAAACCTTAGGATCCTCAGCAAAGTATGATTATTTATGATAGTAGTGCCTTTGCTACAAGGAGGAGTTAAAGTTTATCGAGCTGAAAATCCTAATGAGAAGCTGAAACGTAAACCTTCTCAACTTTGATGCCGTTTTGCTGGACACTCGTATATTTTCTGAAAGCTTACGTCACAAGCAGAAAAACTGTGAAATCTTAGCGGCAGAGGGACAAGTATTTAGGAGTTATAGGACTCATAACGTATCAGTAAAATGTTGGGAACATGATACTAAAAGTCGCTAAAGTGCTCGTTTCACTTATTTATATGAACTAATAATATGGTAAGAAGATCTCAATATAAAGGAAGAAACAGCTCGTTGAAATTAAACAATATACGAGGGTTGGAACTTTAATACTGGCAACACAGCTGAAAAAACGCTACGCAACAAAACCAAAGAATATCGCGTACACCACACGTGAACTACATACCTACCTTACCTCAAAACAAAAAGACTCGTCCTGCCTACGTCACGCGCATGCGGAGTGATGCGAAGAAGGGATCCTTGCATTAGCTCGCGGTCTAAAGTAAGTGTTGTCACCATGTTTTCAAAACAAGAACAACGATGTTGGATAAAAATTGAATGTGCCAGAGGTCGTACAGCACGACAGTGTCATCAAGGGCTTCAAGAGGCTTTCGGGGAATCTGCATTGCCTTACAGAACCGTAGCAAGATGGGTGAAAGCATTCAATGAAGGACGCCAAAACGTGGCAGACATGCTGCGGCCAGGTCGTCCGAGTGTTAGCGATGCAGACGTGCAAGCTGTTGCCGTACTAATGGACAGTGATCGCCGCCGAATGATTCGTCAGCTGGCCGGACAAACAGGATTAGCGCATACGACTGTGCTGCACATTCTGAACGAACGCCTGTCCATGAGAAAAATTGCTTCACGATGGGTTCCACATTAATTGACGGAAATGCAGAAATGGCTACGATACGATGCTGCCCGAACCCACCTGGAGCGCTATGAGCGCGAAGGAGATGCTTTTTTACGCCGTATCATTACGCTGGATGAGACTTGGGCCCGATCGTACCAGCCAGAACTGAAACGCCAATCAAACGAATGGCGTCATCACGGGTCACCACGACGTTCGAAATTTCATCAGAACCCCAGCAATGTGAAAGTTATGGTGATTCTCGTGTACGACTGTGATGGTGTCATCCTAACGCATAGCGTTCCCCCACAGCAGACCGTCACTGCGCAGTATTACTGCTCATTTTTGGAGCACAATCTCCGACAAGCTTTGAGAAAAAAACGGCGACACTTTCTGCAGAACGCTCCTCTCATTTTGCATGACAATGCTCGGCCGCATGCAGCGCAAGCTGTGACTGATTTGTTCAAGCGATGGGGCTGGGAAGTGCTTTACCATCCACCATACTCCCCAGATCTAAGCCCTTGTGACTATGACTTAATTCCTAAGATGTAGGAACCATTTCGTGGCGCTCGCTTCCAAACTGTTCCTGAGATTCTTGCGGCAGTAGACCGGTCCATTCAAACTATCAACAAAACAGGCGCTGCTACAGGTGTTCTGCGACTTCCACATCGTTGGAAACGGGTTGTACACAATGCTGGCGACTATATTGAAGGACTGTAAATCATGGTGACATGAATCACTTTTGTATTCCTTGTAAATAAATAGTTGCCACTATTAAAGTTCCAACCCTCGTACCTTGGGATGTTGAAAATGTGACTTGTAATTGACTTCAAACAAAAGCTATTACAAGAGACAATCAATGTGCAATTCGTCACATAAACAGTAAGACGGGCCGAAAGGCAGTTCCCAATGGGCAAATTTTACAAAAGCGATAACCTCACACTTTGCACACTCGTCATTCGTCAATGAATCGAAACAGTAATACATTGGCGCAATCTCCATTCCAAGTTCGTCATCTAAGTATCTGCCCTTATAAAATGCCAAACGTACCAAACGTGCAATGCCAAACGTGCTTCTGTGTCTCGATAATGATTGTGCCCATTATGTAACGAACAAAAGATTTGTAGTGTCTGAAAAAACGATTATTTAGAGGCTGGATCATTCCCGTACGTATATAAGCATTCTGTACCGCGCCACGCGCATAGGGAAAAATCCGTGCTTGTGATTGTGATTTTCCGATGGTATCATTTTCTCTTAGCGAATGACGTTTAGTCAGGGCTCTTAAATTTTTTTTTTTTTTTTCGTTGAATGACGCGCACAAGTGACGCGGAAGCGGGAAAATTATCGTTTGTTTTCTTTGAAACGAAAACTTTTCAGCTTTCTGCCCGTGGCCTCCTGTTTCATGGAATAATAAAATTATAAAACCTTTCAAAAATATTGTTAGTATCAGAAGCAATCTTAAGCGCTTAGATTTTATAAATAGCTGATTTCATGAATTTAGTGCAAAACCCAAAACCGACAATCTCGGTTCAACTGCAAAGGCAATTGTGTGCTAGTAAGTATATTATTATTATTGCAATTTTGTTGCATTTTGTTCCTTTCACATTGCAGAAAATATTTCCTTTGCAAATATTATGTTATCTCCATGTTAATGTTCAAGTCTTCCACATTTCTAATATTCTGTTGCCTTAAATGAAAGAAACAAGTGAATTCACTATTGGTCGCTGAATTTAATACACGTGTATAAGAAAAAAAACTTCCTTCTCTGACAAAAACTATATTTATGCAAAGGTATAAAAAGATGTTACACATTAAGAAATGGTCACTATCCATAAAGTAATATTATTCAATTTAAAATACGCATCTCTATTTCTCTGTTCCAAATCTACTATATTAGTCTAACTTCAAATATAAATTTTATTTTTTCACACTGATTATAAATATTGTGAATTTGCTGTGTACTGTGTTAGATCCCAACATCGTTTTTGCTATTTCCGAAAACTGATTAGTCTCACTCTTTCGGATATTGCATCTGACGAGAACATGAAATAGTGATATAGTGCAGATAAAGTGAACATGAAATAATGAAATCACAACACCTTAAATATGAAAGATTTTAAATTAAGAATGCATTCATTTAAAATCTCTGCAATTAATACACATTTACGGAGCTAGCATATTAAGAAATAATACTTTTTGGCTAATCTTTGGAATATGGTAACAGGGAGTTCGGCGACATTTTGGTAAGGAGATAAAAGTTACTGTTATGTAGAGAAATTATCTGATAGCGTTGTAAAAACTATGTGAATGATTTTATGATTTATGGAAATTTAAATTTTATTTAGATTCTGAATTATTTAATTTAAGGCTTTAATTTTGGGGAGAAACAGATGCTTCGGGAAATATTATTTAGTATAAATGAATATTATTTATTTTCTTTTATTTGCAAATCTTGTACAAACTTTTATTCATTGTGAAAGAAGCAGGGAAAGGGAGGCAATTTTCGCCAAGTCATGATTTCGCGCGCTTTAAAATGTTCGAGAAAGAATTTTCATTGTTAGTTGACCTTAAGAGAGGAAAGTACGTGACGGAAAGGTCAAAGGTTGCTACTTGTCTTTCAATGTAAGTCATTCAGGTTTTTGGCGATTGAGGGTCCGGTTGTTGGCTAAGTGAAGAAGGGCGCGCATGCGCGATCACCCTTTTTTCCGCATTCTGGAGTTGAAAACGAAGATTTTGCCATAATTAAGGGGGCGATAAGTGAAGCCATAGTGGGAGCCCGTTTGGTGAAGGAGACGAAGGAAATTCGAGTTGGATACACACTTACTCTGGACACTCTTACTTTTGGACTCGCGCACTTACTGGTTGGCTGGACTTGTGGATGTTACTCTGGAACTTACTTGGGACGTTACCCGTGAAGCTTGCTCTTGGGATGAGTAAGAACAGGCGAGCCGTAATTTCCTAGCAACAACGTTTCTGACCGGCGAAATTTGAACGAGTTACCTGCGTGTTGACATAGGACTTTCAGGACCAAGCGGATAGCCGTCCTGGGCAGCAGTGCTCCTGTTTCTGTTCTACAGTAGTGAAGTGGGTCTACATTTTTAGAACCAGTGTCAAGATGAGCCCGGCCGACATCAACGCGGGATAAGATAAGAGTCCTCCGCTTCAAGATGTCCCTTCAAGATAAGTTTTATTTTTTTTGGTGTGTTTGAACTTTAGGCAAGCTTTTCAAAAACGTCCTTAGCAGAAAAAAAAAACAATGTCAAATCTAAAATTTAACTCTCAGGCCTTAAATTGTTTCCCTTTCCTTTCTTTTAAATCACCAGACAAACCTTAAGTTTTTTCATGAATTTAAATGAACAGACTCTCAGATGAGGTTAAGATTTTTCTTATTGTGTTGTAATTGAATAAACTGATATTTAATCTGGAACCTCTTACAGTATGTTTTCTTTATATATTTAATATGAACTTTTCCTTTATATCTTGTATATGTTTTATGTTTTCGATCCTCTCACGGCGCGGTCCCGGAATGCATTTTTTTCACAACGCAAAAATGCTGTACACGTTTCACTATACGATTACTGCCTTTTATGGCAAGTAGTTTCATATTTAACATTTAACAATATAGGAATTTCAGATATAACATGGTACCTAGAAGTAAAACTATTTAACCTTGGTGTCGAAAAATTTTCTTCATAACATTACTAGCTAGGACTATAGTGTACATGGATAAAGTCAGTACAGTAGTAGTACATGGATAAAGGTCAAGAGTGTACGCAATGCCATTTTTGTGCAATTCTGGGATGTTTTTTTAAGTGAAAATAGGTCGACATGTACATGGATGTATGTGCAATTCTTAAAAACGCGGCAAGCAGTTTGCGATTCTGCACTTTCTCCCAATTTCGCACCTAATCTTCGTCATGATTAAGCATTTTTGTTCCATAAAAGTTCTAGTATAAGCGTAATTCGGCTAGCAGATTGTTGGAAAAAAATGTTGAGTTAAAAAAAAAAAAAACATGGCTTTACTTCGTGAAAACAAAACGGCGTCCAAAACAAAACTAGCAGGTTGCTGTAGTAGGGTTGATTGCCAAATTTTCGCCAAAAAATCGCCAAGTTACCATAAGCCAAAGATTAACCTACTTTTTCTCTCTGGGAAAAAAAAAATACTACATTTTTTATGTTAAGTTCACCCCACTACAGTGTTGTAAGAAGTGTAACCTCATAGCAACAAAAATATAACGCACGTGATAATCTTTTCGGTACTGCTATCAATATATAAACGAAAAGTATGGAGGTGTACCCTCGAGCCCAAGAAAAGTCAAGGCGTTCCTAAGCGTAGAAGAAATGATGTCATCGAAAGCCAAATCCAATCACGAACAGGGATTTTTCGCCATGTGCGTGGAGCGGTACAAGAATGCTTATATGCTTCCCTACATCCTTCAGGTACCAGTTTCTTTTTGTAAAACTTTGCCATTAGGTACTTCAGAAGCAGATAATGCATGAACATGCAAGAAATAAAGACGTCATTACGGGAATACGTCCATTTATACAAATCTTAATGATACTTTTGTGGGTCCTATACTTCCTAAACGCTTGTCCCTCTGCCCCAAAGACTTCACTATTTTTCTACTTGTGACATTAACATTCAGAAAATATATGGGTGTTCGGCAAACCAGTATCAAAGAAGAGAAGGTTTAATTATAAGGAAGAAGCGTACGAAGCTCTCATACTCCACTGCCATATGTATAAGTAATAATAACTATTTATCCATACATTTTCTGTCGCGTATTCTACGCTTCTAACATTGTAATTTATATTTCTCATTCTTGTCTTCTCTGTTCTAAATATCTCAACACAGATATTCCTCCCCCCTCTTTTTTTTTGGCCGCCCAGACGGTACAGTCGTTAGGGAAGCCTGACTGAGATACCAAAGGGCCTAGGTTCGAATCCCGGAGAAGGCATGGTTGTAACTGTCCGTCCCTTCATAGGAGGCGATGGTGACCCACCTGTTAGGTACCTCCATAATAAAGAGACCACCCCATCTGGTCTTGTATAGATTAATGGACTGGGTTACACTGTAACTGTTCACAATCTGCCATTAGAAAAAAATATATTTTTTTCCTTTTTTATTTCTACAATATTGCTGCGATTGCAAGCAATCCATCATTGTTTCCAAGTGTTTTAATTCCATTCTATGCCTGAAATATTTCTCTTTCTTGAGCTGTGTCGCTATACCACAATTTCTCTCGGGGATTTCTTTTCAGGTGGATTCTTCACTGGTTCGCTTGCTGAAGGGCTATCCTCCTCAGGAGAAGGGAGAGGCAAGGTGATCTAGGTCAAAACTGAGATGGAGCTTATACAAATTGCTCTCGGGTGCTTAGCCTAAATTATATGTATTCCCATCCAGTCACATATCTTCTTACAGTACTAATGACCCAGCAAGATGGCATATTAAAATTCATCTGCTACCAACAACAGTAATAAATACATATACCACCAGCCTTTACTAAATGCAACCTGTAGATGCACAGCGTGTTTGTGTGCATAAAAAAAAACGAAAACGCATACATAAACGTATCCACATATGAAACAAACAAAAAATTAAGTGTTTATTTAACTTTACATAGGCTGCAAACTCAAGTAAATGTACACATTTGATATTAAAGAATTTACACGCACAATCTAAAGAAGTTTACATAAACTACATTTCAATTCGGTTAATAGTACTTTCAGTTCAAAACTGTGAAAGGAAATTAAACTCCAGACTAAATTTTCTGAAATCCACAAGTTTTCGTTCAAGTACTTTAGCCGTCACAAAAGTGGGCTTTCTTAAATGTCAGCTGTTTGCTATAGTATTATCAAAATAATTATAAGAAAAATTATTCTAATTTTTTGGTAATGACGATTTTATTTGAATATCTTTGTAAACTTTTTAAATAAGATATTTTAAAGTCAGAATATATAAATAATAACAAAATATTCATTAATATGGTATTCAAATAACAAACAAGCTATTCGGCCAGCGGGCAAGAAAGCAGATATTTAAGTGCACAAAACTAAACGTTTAACCTTTCGTCCCACTAGGCAAAAAAACACTGAATGTGCAGAAACTGACTTAATCCACTATTCTACTAAGTTTTAAATGTAAACAAATGGCTGCTCCGTTAGGCTTAGTCCAACTTAAAAAATTTTTATAATTCTACAACTATTACATGCAGATTGACTAAAGGCATAAAACCCTTAACCGGAACATAAGAACAACAAAATTCAATCATGTTTAAAGCAAAATATGCAAAATATACGAATTAAAAAAAAACTGATCTCACCGATCTGAGTAACAGAGTGGGTATATATAAATATATGTATATTTGTATATGTTTGTGTGGCCGACTGCAACCAAAGAGCGAAATGCACAACTATATGTTATAGAAGTCCCATATACAAAATTTTGACGTTCTGAGGCAACTCGTTTTTGAGTTATGCGAGATACATACGTACGTACAGACATCATGAATAAAATCTCTTCTGAATAAAACCATTTTGCAATCCATTTCCGGAACAAGAGTCCTTTATTCTGTCCTTACCCAGAGATGTCAAGCAAAAACATCGTTAAATTGCATTCGGTACCCGTCAAAATGGACATTTTCCTTCGAATATGATATCCGAAGTTTTTCGCGATTACAATACTTCCTTTACTTCATACACAGAAGTAATAAGAGAACCTAAGCATATGAAAGTAATGATTTCATCTAACTTTGCTAAAATTATTTAATTAATACTGAAGCACAACTTTCATGCTTTTTTATCAAGCGTCTTATTAAAGGAAAAAATTTCAGCTGTTTTATTCGCTGCATTGTTATATCTTCAGGATAGACTTCTATTAATGTAAGCACCTCATACTTATCTCATACTTATAGTCTTACCTCATTTATCCATTTAACTTCAGAGGAATGGAATATGGGATGTAGATATGAATAAGAAAATATGTCTCTTCTTTTTAAAGCATTATCAAGTCTACTTATTTTTCTCTTATGTTTCTTATGATAAAGTATGTTTCATATTTTCGTTCATTCTCTTTGCACTTTGTTCTAATTTATTTCTGAATCAAGAGGAACTGGCAATCATCTTTTCAGAAGAGAATTATCTTCTGTCTTTGAAGTGCGCATTATAAATGCAAACGTAATTCAGCTAAATAAAAATATCTGATTTGGTAATCACAATTTCCTTGCACGGCCTATTAAATTATACACATTTTTTGCTATATTTCATTTAAACTTACTTCCTCAAATTTCATTAGAGATATATTTCTAACTCAATTCAGTTCTCACTTCGTGGCAAGGAAAAATACGTAAAAACACAATCTTCATTAAAAATTGTAGAACATGGAAAAACCTAGAACTCCAAATGTAGTTAATAAAATTAAAATTAAAATTTGAGTTTCTACAAACGATACGGCCAGCGGGTATGAAGTAAAAATTTTAAGTGCTCAAAATGGAAAATTAACTTTTTGCCCCACTGTGGAAGAAGACACTGAAGTTGGTGCACCAACTGACTTAATTAACTGTTCTAACAAGTGTTTAAAATGTAACTAAATGGCCGCCTCGTTAGGCTTAAGCTTTAAAATTGTTAATAATGCTACACCTATTGCATTCGGGTTAACTAAAGTAATAAAAACCTTAACTGAAACATAAGAACAACAGAATTCAAAAACTTTTAAAGCAAAAAATGTACAATTTACCAACATAATAAGAATAAAACCTGAGCTCATCAAGCTGGTAACAGAGTGGGAATGTATAATATACATACATATCTATATATATATGTATATATATATCAGGCCGATTGCGATGAGAAAAGGAGGTTTATAACGTGATGTTATAAAGCAGTTCCATACACAAAATTCCACCGCTCTACAGCTACTCGTTTTTGAGTTATGCGAGTTACATGTGTACGTATGTACAGATGTCACGAAAAAAAATCGTGTCTGAATCCATTTTAAATCCATTCTACAGTCCGTTTTGGAAAAGAGAGTCCTTTATTCTGTCCGTACAGATTTATTGTGTCTTCACAGATGTCAAGCAAAAACATCGTTCAAATGGATATAAGAGCTGTTAAAATGGATATTTTTGCTGAAATATGATACTCAAAATTTTTCGCGATTACGATACTTGATTTGCTTCGTATGAAGAAGTAACTAGGATAGTATATTGCTTCATTTTAGGTTTACAATAAACTGTAAAGAAAGGTTCTTAAAATATTATTAAGCACAAATGCACAATTAAGTATTCTGATATCACGCAACATGTAATTTATATTGTTTAATATAACGGACTTAACACACTTTTCTTCTATCATGCGTAGATTATGGGCGGAAGTATAAATAATTAGCAGTGTAATAAATATACAAATTATTCGCCGCCAGTAACACTCTATAAAAGCTGTATAAAAACGCTAAATGGACTGCCGCTATTTTGTACTGAAATAGTTATCCAGTTTCTTGCAAAGATATGTTGTTTGAAACCATTTACTTATCTAACTAAACTTGGGTTTCTTGTAAAACTGACAGACGAATTGTTCCATTTCAGTATAACAACTAAAAACCTCAGAAGAAAGTTTTAAGAACAGTTTTATTAAAACTTTAAATTTAACAATTTGCTTAGCTCTTGCTTATATAATAATGTTTGTTACTTGCAGGATTTAAGTTAATAGAAAATGTAAGGACATATTTAAAGCAATTAACTTCTGAAAATTAAATCAAATCCATCAAACTTTGGCTAAAAATACTACAAGTTGAACATACTAACGTCGGTCTAATTCAATTCTAAAATGTTTAACGTCCGTCTCAGAGCTGGGTGAAGAAATTTCATGAAGTTCAACGACGCTGCCAAAGCTTTCTCTAAAACTTTTAAGAATTTTGCTTTTATACACACGTCACTAATTTGCATTTTGGTGGGAGCTGAGACAATATCCGTCACAGTACAAATAATATCAGAAAATAATGTGTTAATTAACCTAAACCTTTTAATGTTATATCTCGCAGAATAATTTCATTTTTATACCATCAAGTTGCCGACCTTTATCGCAGAAGAATTATAGCATATACCAAGATTGACTATTCATTAGCTGAAGAACTTGCTATTGTGAATGCAATCGTACTGCTACGAATATATAATCGCTGTGCAGTTATGATGTACCAATTCCATTATTTCTATAGTGTATAATAACTCATACTTAACTCTTAAGTTTTAAATCGAAATAACGTGTATTTATTATGTTACACCTCAGATTAGGCTGCATCTTGATTATTTAATTACATCTTATATGTCTTTTCAGCATTCTATAAGGTATATTCTCCCTCCTTCCAGCATGCCTTCGTGGTGTAACAATAACACGGATGTCCACATTCGAGTACCGATGAGGGCAATGAACATTTTTCACACTTCATTCTTTAAAATAAACTAATGACTCTACAGTGGCGCCCGAACTAAAAGAAGGTGGTTGGGTGGTAATTCGTCACCACCGGGATTTGGTGATTGAGTCTCCTAATCTCCAGTTACCTTTAAAAAAAGGGTATGTAAGGTATTTTCTACCTCCTTCGAGGATGCTTTCTTGCTGTAACGGTAGCAGACTCGACGCGTATTCAAGAGGTCTAGGTTCGAGTGCCGCCAAGGGCGTTGCACATATTTCACGTTTCCTGGGGAAAAAAAAAAAAAAAAAACCTAATGACTCTACAATGTCAACCTCAAATAAATGTGAGACCGTCATGTGAACGGATTTTATGTTCAAAACAAGTTCAAACAAAACAAAACCTGAACGAAATTTCATCCTACATATGGTACCATTTTATATTCGGACCAATATAATACTAGGGCATGTGTTGTTATATTAAATCTGTCATTCTGTCTGCTACTGCTATAGAATTTCATATGCTAAAGATATATATAAACGAATTGATGTATATTAAACATCCGTGACAGAGAGACAGTTTTGAAATCATATACTATAATATATCAGTTATTACAGACCTACACAAACACAGCTGTATGGGGGGGCTGCATGTATACATGTATGCAACAGCAGGAAATCTCAAATTAGATATCACAGCCTGCTACGAAGTCGGATGAAATTTATTGTGGATTGCCTCGGAATTCTGAGATTTTATTTTTTATAAATAAATAGAAGGTATAATTTCTTTTTCATAAATAACTCCCTGAATTTATTTTCTTGCTTTCCCAAACCAGAAAAAATGTCTGGAGGCTGAAAACTAATTTTAATTCGCTTTTTTTGACGACCGGCACCAAATCTGTAATTAAAAAGACTTTTCACGTTTTAAAATTCCCCTTACATCTTGGGCAAAAATGCGTAAAAAATATAAAGATCGTAAAAATGCTTCAACTTAAAAATATGGTATCTTCATTAGTTGAGACTGTATAGCAAAAGCCAAGTGAACAAGTTTCACGTGATAAAAAGAACTGCAAATGGGAAAAAAAGAAAAAGAAAAGAAAAGAAAAAGAAAAGAAAAAGAAAAGTAAGAAAAAAATCGAAATCAGTTAAATATCAAAAGGTCAGATGTTAGAGCAGTCCAAAACTGTAATTTTTATCGAATGTGGAGTGAAGCATTGATATATGTGCAATACATTTAATAAATTGCTGCTTTAGAAAAAGCAACAAGGTAAAAAATCGGATAGATACTGATGTCTATAATAATTATGCCAGTTCCACTTTTTGATCATACGGCAGGCTTGTGCCGGCTAGGAGAATCGGGGCTGTGCCCTTATGATTATGATCCGTATATTTATATATTTGTTACGCCCATTTTTCATGAAACACACCTCTGTCGTAGTCCCAATTTATGAAATCAGGGTAAGGAGAAGGAGATAAATATAAATATTATATAGTCTGGGACATAAATTAGTACTATGCTTCTAATTATCTATGTTGGAACGCTAATGAATCATTCCGTTAAAAATAAATGAGTTTTAATATATTTAAATTGTATCTGCATGAATGCCTCAATGTTTCTCGCATTTTGAAAAAACAACGGTACCTAGAGCCATCCAATTTTGAGTAACCTAATCCAATTTTGAGTAACCTAATCCTCCAACCGGACAGGGGGCAATTTGAAGCCGAATTTTAAATTTCGAATTTGTTTTATTACCTATTTTAAATTTTGTAAAACATTAACTAATTTTCAATTAACAAACTTAAAGCGAACAATGGCAACACTGTACGGATAAAATATTTTTAACTCCAGCGCGCGAGACTGTGGTAACACACAAAACTTTAAAAAAAAGCCCTTTTGTGAGTAATATAAGAAAAAGCTTTCAGATGTTTTTTTTTTTTTTTGTTTGTTTTTTTTTTAATTTTATTTTAATTTTTTGGGGGTGATTATTAGAAAATAAGGAAGGCTGATCATACGTAGAAACTTCGAATAGCTATTTCATAATCCGTCGTTGGAAAACAAATATGGTATGTGCTTCTAAAATGGAAAAATCTATTCAACTATTGTTTATAAAATTGTCGTAATATTCTAATTTATTGTCGAAAACTAGAATATCTTAATATTAATCTGTTGTAAGGTGCATATTAATTTTATAACAATTATTTTTAATTTTGAAACCCTTTCCTCTCAATTCTTGCTTCCCACTTGCAACTCCCTACCAAAATGAGTTTTTGGCATCACGTTGAATGCAAATGCGTTAGAAGTAGCTTCATCTAAGTCTATTTTAGTTTGTGTTTAGATTAGTTTCTTATTTTCTTATCCTAATTTAAAGCTAAAGCTGGAGGCTTTCCTATAAGCACGGGAAGGGACCCTCTGTTACGGTTTTTTGAGTGAATGAAAGGGTATTTTAACCCTTCTCAAGTCTACCTTGTAAAGTATTTGAAATCATCGATAAGTCGCTGCTTAGGTCACTAGGTTCCTCGACATTTTATCATAGACAAAGTAGCGAGGGACATGACAAAGTATTTGAAATTTAGTTTTTATAGCAAGCAAGTTCTACTACAAAGAAAAGAAATTTCTGGATCACATTTGGAATACTAATCACTAATAATTTGCATATAGGAGAATTTATGGACGGAAGGAAAACTCATTATCGTACTTACACAATGGTCGGTCAAAACTGCTTTTTCAATTTAGTTTCAATTTATTCAAGTGTGTCTCGAACTGATGAGCTAAACGTCGTTTATTGAGAAATATGCTTCTTTTATGCTTCTCTTCTCTGAGATATATGCTTTTTTCTTTCTTTTTCATGAATATATTAAAGGAAGAATCTGAAATATACTAACATTTATGTGTTTATCGATCTCCATCGAGCTATAATTTAATTCCGGTGAATACAATTTGTTCACAAACATTGTTGAGACTGCCCCATGAATAAATGCTTATGCAGTTACTCTTCGAATTCATTCAAAACTCTTTCAAATATAATAATCAAGCTTTGAGAAGAAAAGAGCATACAAGCATACGCGAAAATGCACTCCAGCATTTCATCTTCTTTAATTACTATTTCTTTGTTAATTTTCTCTTAAGTATCAACGATTGCTTTATTTTTCAAATTTCAGCTGATTTATTAAAACGCCCGGTACCAGTATAATAAATAAATGTCATATTACAGCTACATGGAAATAAACCTGAAATCTCTTTCTTATACGATATATAAGTTTTCTCTGCGAGCCCTGTAAAACCGAAATTAAGATAACATAGCACTTCTCAAGCCTAAAAGAAGCTATTAGCATTCAATTATTGTTATAATTATTATTACTAAAAGCTATATATAAAAGAATTTGAATTTACCAACTTCATACAAGTAATAATAATACATTATTATTATTTATTTTATTATTAAGTTATTTTTTAAACATTTTAAGAAAACAGCAATTAAAACTT
This sequence comes from Stegodyphus dumicola, assembly GCF_044657685.1. NCBI lineage: Eukaryota > Metazoa > Arthropoda > Arachnida > Araneae > Eresidae > Stegodyphus > Stegodyphus dumicola. The sequence continues at coordinate 263,175,697 of NC_140770.1, read as the reverse complement.
TGTGGAAATATTTAGAAAAGTTACTTCATGTTTCTAATATTTAATTTAAAAACTCGCATGTATACACGCGTTTCAGAAATTTAAAGTTTGCCGAAATTGTTTTTTTTAAACGATTACATTTGAAATATTTACGATATCAAGCTGTTTCACATGATCATAAAAAGTAGTATTCGACAAATGTAATCTGCTAAAGATTTCTCGTGGTGTTATTCTGAAGTTTGCTTCAATGAATACCTAAAATTTGTCTTCGTCAACTTTCAGCTGGTTTTCCACAGTATGGTGCATCTTCAGTATCGAATCTGCTGGAGAAAATCTTGCGAATTACTTTGGCACTGGCTTTCTGTCAATCGTTCTTCTCGATGCATGTCACATATGATTTTTCTTGCTTGAACAGCATTCTTACCATCTTACTCTTACCTGGGGTACACACACTGAGTATGATACTGTGGCAGTAACACTACGTGGGAACAAAAAGCTGAACCCGGAGTTTCAGAAGCCCGAGGGAAGATCGTTTCATACGTTGGGTCAAGGGGGGATTGGCGAAGACTCCACCTGTGAGAAGAGATGTAAAAATTCACGCGGTTGGCCCACCAGAGGCTGGGTAGAACCTCTGGTGAGAAGACTCCGTCTGATGTGGTTGGTCATCAGGCTGTGGAACCTAGCCCACGTAGTACTGGAGGGAGCATCTAGACGACCAGTCAAATCTCTAGATTTCCATTGTTCCCACCACTGTGGTCTCTGAGCACTGGGAGTGGTGACCCTCGTTGCTCAGTGCAGCAGTGCGTTAGAGTCTTACTTTAAAATCTGCAATCTCGAGATTGGGAGTCTTGGATGGTACAGGTCAATATAGTGTGTCTTAGATGGTACTGATCAGTAATAGGGGTACCATGGGATTGGGATCCCCGGATGGTACAGGTACAGGTAAATGCCTGGGGAAAACCAGCCGTCTCTAAGGGATTGGAAGCCTCAGATGGTACAGGTACAGGTAAATGCATGGGAGGCACCAGCGATGTACCATGGGTCAACTAGCAGTACCTTCCCACACTAACTAACTCTTTAAAACAAAGATAGAGAGAAAGGACAAAAAGCAAAATTGCAAGTTTTCTAAGAATTTTCAAAAAAAAGAATTGATAAATTGGGCAACTGATCTTTCCAAATGATCCAAAGTTTGCCTATTACGCTATATCGCACAATCCCACCGTACACCCCGCATCCAGTAAGTATTAAAAAATATTGATTAAGAACATAAGGAGATTACAATATAGTCTCAATACAATTTGAAATTAGCATAAATAGCATACTTGCTACCTCTCGCAGGGACTTTGATTGGATGACCCACTGCCGCCTAATACGCAGGTTTCTCAGCTGAGCCCAGTCAGTGTAGTGCTAGAATAATTGATAGTGGAACACGTAGAGTTCTTACTAACCATATTACCTCGGTAATAAAGAAGCAAACTATTCCGAAAATGCCACTTTTGATTTTCCATATTTGATAGGACACAGAAAACAATTACGTAGAATCAAACAAATCTCGGTAATTAGTTATAATGTTCAAAAAGTAATTTCCGAGCAACCCAATGTGTTACCTCAGTACCCAATGTGTTCTTTGCCGACACAAATGTCTTTCACCCAAATTATCGCTAACCAGCTTCTTCTCGTACGTGATGACGGATATTCGGTATGCGTTTGATGTTAGCAGGTGCTCTCTAACCGACCTCTGACTAATTATTGCTTTGCTTGAAAACAAATTATTTGTCAATGATTAATATTCAATGTTACACAGGATCTCTGTCACCAACTTCCCATAGTTACCGCCACTCAGTTTGCACAGTATAATCATCACCTAATCAGTAAGTGGTTTGTGAGCCGCCTGCTAGCGGTCTGAACTATGACAATAGTTTCTATATTAAAGCGACTCTGGAATTTCTAGATATTCCTTTTCATCTCTACAAGCCTTAGCTGAAAATAGGGATCATCTTTTGGCGGCGTTGCTCAAGAATAATCTTACTTAGTCAACCATACTTCTATTTTTCAAACGGCAATTATCATGATCTTCATTCATATGATTTCGTCCAGATTCTTATGCAATGCAACGAAATGAAAGCCATTTGTCGCTCGGTAGCGTCTCATGTCGAAGTTTATCCTTATCAGGTGAAAACCTGTTGTTTTTTAGCTAATGCCTAAATAACTTCTAAATTTCATTGACGCTCTTAATGTTGTCTACATCGAAGTGACGCAATGCATATTTGTATATGTTCTGCGTCTCTTAATACCTTTTAATAATGCTACATGCGTACGGGTTCGAAATGGATTAGAGGCACATAGAACCGATAATAGATTGATTACAATTATTTTCACAAATGAAACACTTTATAGCTCTAGAACTTTCCACAAAGGTATTCGTACATCTGTTCTTAGTATGACTGAAGTGGTAACTACTGATAGTACTCTGTGTTGCGTTTTGCCTAGCGCTGTGTTTAATTTTCTTAGTAGTATAACTACTAAGAAAGTATAACTACTAAGAGTTACCTACAGGGATTAATTACAGTTATTAAATAACAGTTATACAGGTACCGTACATTTACAGTACATACATTATGCGTTGCAGTATTTGTAGTTAACCGAATATTATACATTACAGTTACACAGGGACCGTACGTATATTGAATTACAGTTATACAAGACCTAAAATGTCGCCAAGTTTGGATATTTTTGGCTATTTGTCTCTAAATTTTGGCGACAAAACGAGACGCCAAAACCATGGCTAGCTTGGTGATATTTCACTAATTTACCGAGATTGCAATGTACATGAATGTTAAATAGACTTGTTCGATAATCATATTTTTCTGGCAAATCTTCGCTTTTTCAGACATTTCATATTACTTTATATATTTTCATATATAATTTCTCTAAAATTATTTACATATACAAGATTCGTAACTATATATGTTCTATGAAATAGGTTATAATGTTATTTATTTTTCATGTAGTTAGAATTTTATAGTTTTTTCTCCCGAGAAAAATAAGTTGCTTTGTTTCTGTGGTTAATTCACGGGAATATCAATATGTGTACAACAACTAAACAGATGATTTTTTAAGTCCAAATAAATATGTTCTAAGCCTGGAAAGGACATTACTATTTTCTTATCCCACCCCAATTCACGTTTAAGGACTATGGATTTATTTATGCGGCTGAAAACTTCGAAAGTATTTTTTCCATCCCATTAAAAAATTTTGCTTTCAAATATAATTAAAACCCAAAAAACAGTGTAATTTGTAATTATTAACAGTCCAATACAGTTATCTTGCTTCCCCTTTCAATTTTTTAGTCCAGCGCAAAGCACGTCAATTTACAAAGCAAGCATGATTTTCTTATTTCAATTAGTTAGAAATTAATTGCGAATCAGTAACTAATAAACTGTCACAGAAACAGAAGTATGCAACGAAAGGTTTGCATTTACCATTTTTAGGTATTAATGCATATGAAACTTTAGGTATTAATGGATATGAAATGCATATTTTTAGGTATTAATGCATATAAAAAAACCGAAAACATCGCGGACGGAAACGTCGCGGAGAAAACAACGCAAGGCGAAACCGTCGGGGGTACAAACCGTCTTGAGAGAAAATAAAGCAAAGAGAAAACATCGCAGCTCTAAAACATCATGGTACAAAATGTAGTCTTCGAAAATAAAGCGGTCCAAAAACTTCGCAGTTTAAAAACATTGTCTTCGAAAATATCGTGGCAAAAAATAAAATGCCCACAAATCATCGCATGACGATAAGAACGCAGGCATTAATAATTTTCAGGCTTTAATAATTGTAAAATTTAAAAATTATTTAATAATTCTAAATCCTCGCTCAATGATTTGTGAGTGCAAGATGGAAAGAAGGATAATTTTCACTTTTATAATTTTTTAGTAACTACTAAATATTTGCTGAAAATGTGAAATGGAAACTTATCATAGAAAATTAATGCAACTTATAGCACTTAATAGAATTTTAAACTGACATCATTAACTAACAAAGGTCATGAATAAATTATTTTTATAACGTTTCACTGGTAATGTTTCATGAAAAGTATAACCTAAAAAGAATATAAAAAGAACGATAAGTAACTGCATGACCTTATCTATAAAAAATTATTACATTAATTAAGAGATTATTTTCTTCAATTTTTTTAATCTGATACTCTGGCAGTGAAAATTATTTCTTGTTCTGTTTAAATTTCTTGTTTTTTAAAAAAATATTAGTTAATGAAAAAGTACCCTTTTCCATCTTGCGCTCACAAATTAATATGCGAATATCCATTTACAGTTATTAAAGCCTAAAATAAAGTCTGCGATGTTATCGTCAAGCGATGATATGTAGTTACTTTATTTTTTACCACGATATTTTCCACGACAATGTTTTTAAACTCCCAAGTTTTTGAACCGTTGTATTTTCGAAGACTACATTTTGTATCATGATGTTTTACAGCTGCGATGTTTTCTCTTTGCATTATTTTCTCGCTCGATGTTTTCGCCTTGCGTTGTATTCTCCATGACGTTTCGTCCGCGATGTTTTCGGCTGTAAACGAAAAACTTATAATTGAAATCAAAGAAGGAGGGTAAGTAGTGAAAGATGAACAGGGTGAAAATCTTCTTCCCTATGTTACTTCGATCGAACCTGTAAAAAATGATTCATTTTGGTAATCATACTGTATGTATGTTTAGATTTCATTCATCCGGTTTTTATTTCTTTCGAATCAAAAATCTACTTAAATTGTACTGCTGTAAAATAACGTCATGCCTGGAAATGAGCTTGAATGATGTATATTCAGAAGATAACTTACTCAATCACTTTTTTTTCACATTCAGGAAAAAATCTTAAATGCTAAAGCTGGCATTGAACGAAAATAATACTTTCTCTACGAACCAACCGAGATAGGGCAGGCAAGAGGATGACATCTTTTCACTTTTCACTTCCATCGAAAGTGTGAAAAAATAGAAAAGAAGGGATGAAAAATGGAGAGAGAGAGTAATGGTGTTGAAAATAGATGGCCGGATTTTGTAAATAAACTTAACTCTTCTAAGAACAAGATTATTTTCCCAGCTGAAAGATAAAAAGGACGCTACTAAGGTTTTATTTTCAGAGAAAGAAAATGATGAAGAAGATGCTTTTGAAAGCTTCGTTTTCAATTTCTTGTTAGAATCAATTATGTGCGGACAATTTATGTTAATTGTAAACAATATAGTAACGTGTTACTAATGAGAAAACTACATGCAGATTCATATACATATTATAATCATTAACAGCAGCCAAAATGTAGATAATTTTTTTAGCCAATCAAAAAATAGTTATTTACCTTTTTTTTAGCTCAAATGGCTATTAGTCTAGAATGGCTATTAGTCTTGAAACGCATTTTGCGTCGAATCACTTTAGGTACCAGAATCACTTTTCAAATTGTTGTTACCGAATATTATTACACTATTTTATATTTAAAGAAACTAAATAATGAAGAAGTTACATGAATGTAAGTATGTTTCTCGTATTATAAAAAAACAACGGTACTTAGAGTTATTAAATTTTGAATAAATAAGCCTTGACCTGAGCATGGGCACCTGCAGTGGCAATGCTGTACGGAAATTCTAAAGATATGCTGTTTTTAAATATTTCTAGCCCATAGTGGCGTTAGCCGAAATGCTGTCGAAACGTGTATGTGCCTGTAAATAAAAAACAAAAACGCCCGTTTCGGCCTAATTATAAAATTTGAAAGCTTTCAGATTTTTTTTTAATTTTTTAAAATTTTTTAGATAAATACTCCTTTGCAGAATTACTTGTCAATAAATACGTTAACATATAATTTATATTTTCATTGCTAAAATACATATTCTGTGGAATGTTTGATAGTTAAAACAAAATCACCGGACAGTCAATGGATATATCCGAATGGATTCATCCACATAATGTAAATACACGTGACTTGAGCAATAAAAGAAGGAAAACAAAATAATTAACATTATGAATATTATGAAGCAGCATTCAGTACGCCTGATACTTTGGATATCTTTAAAATACAAACGTGCTGCTATAATTAAATTTACATACCTTTTGTTGTATTATATTTTTAGCAAACAATAATTATTCACCATGTATGACTCCGTATATCAGCTTATTAAAAAAGAAAATCTGCAGTATGCTACACAACATAAGCAGTATAGATAATGCTAAAAATATTTTTCTGTTAATTACAATAATATAATTGAATTTTTATCAATTAGGAATACTATTAAAATAAAATAACGGTTTATGCTATTAATGGTTGCTTTAAATCTCTCATTTTGCTCAACAATTACAATTGGTTAAATTCGGAAGATAAAGTTTTGCACAATGACAACAATCTAAGAGCAGGTAATGCGCAAGGCGAATGAGATGATAAATTAAACATCGCATGCTTAGCGGAGTGACTATCGGAAACCAAATAGCAATGATATTCATTTGCTAAAACAAATGAACCATATTGTCCATGGTTGTGCAACATAGAGGTCCAAAAATTTTGGAAAAACTCGTCTATGAACGTTTCTAAGGACGACACCGCTATTTATTGAAATGATTTAGTTACGCTTCAGAATCACGTCCTTGATTTTTAATACTTTTTTATACACCAAAAACATCGAACCTGGTTAATATTATTTATGTGTCCCGCCCTAGGGCACTAGACGGAAGGGAAGGATGCCTTCGTGGAGGACTTTCTAAGGGAAACAGGCTCGTATTAACACGTTACATACGGGGAAAACCACGAAAACGCTCATCCAGCCAGCCCTTTTGCGGGATTCGGACCGAACTACCAGTGTTCATAACCAGCGGCCGGTTATGGTTCATAACTAACGGCCGAACCAAACCACCAGCGGCCAAGCGATATTACCGCTCGGCCGCTGGTGGGCCATCGAACCTGTTTGTAGGATAGATTTTACACTACAATCAATATTTACAGAATACTTAAAGCATCAGTTTCCGTTTCAGCTTGTAGAGTCATTAAGCATTTTGGAAGCAGGAAAGATGAAAAATATGCAAAGCCTTCGCCGGGGATAGAACCACAGACCTCTAAAATACGTGCCCCGCATGCAGAACACTACACCACGAAGGCACGCTAAGAAGTCGGGAGAAATACCTTTTAAACTTTGGTTATGAAGTTGCAAATTTGAACGCAGCTTCAGTGTATTTTTATATGTGGATTTAACAGGTTTATTAATTACGATACATATGAATATAATATGGATTTATAGATGTCGGCTAATTTGATACAAAGATTTATAAATGAATGTATAATTTCCCTTTAAACTGAAGTACAAATCTAAATACACCTATATATAAATACCAAAATACGTAGTCAGAATATTTTTTATTTATTTATTTTAGAAGGTACAGAAAGAATAAAGTAATCTTTTACACTAAAAACATTATACTTTCACATTTTCCAAAAGGGTTTAAAGATGAAATTTGTATATGTTTGTACTTATTAACTTATGCCATCTTGACGAAATAAGTTTAATCTAGAATCCCCTCCCCAGTGATATATTCAAAATATATATTTTGGGATATGGACCAATGATAAAGTATGCATATTAAAGGGAAACATCCCCTGCGCCCAAAAATTTAGTATTAGAGAACTTGCATTTGACAAATATTCAAAGATTAATGAGACACAAGTAAAGAATTATAACCAAGTGCTCTTATGTGTAAGTTCATATGCTAGGTCAAACAACTGACTGGTATTTGACTTTATTTGCATCAAAAATGTCAAAAAAATTACATGGTGAATTTGGGGAGTTGTATTGCAAGAACCCGTCAGTGCTGAAAAGGAGGAGATGGTTACTCGCAGGTGTAGAAGGGAAAAATTTACTCTGTCTTTGAAACGCTCTTCGAAAGAGACCACGATATCCATGTGCAGTAGAGAGCAAACATTTTTGCACGGCGCGTCTCGGCGGTTTGGTGTGTCATATTGTGTTATTATTGTAACTGAAAACTTCCTGTTCCTGTGTGTGTGTTTGTTCCTGTGCGTGTGTGTAAAGTTGTGTGAAGTGCAAATGTAAGATTATTCTTTATTTTTGAGATTTCGTACTGAATTCGTTTGCATCTAGAGGGAAAAAAAAAGAGTCACAGTTGCAAAATAAACAGTAACTTTGCTTGAATGTTAAGTTCTTTAACATCGCGAGAACTAATTGTGAAATGTTTTTAATTTGATTTTTAAATCAATAAATAGAATGACAAATGGAAGAAAATATAGATTGCCGTGTCATTCATCAAAGCGGCTTATCTCCAACCTGTAGCAATATGTATTAACTATTTTTCAGCTTATCAAATGTGAATAAAGTAGAATAATAAATACTGTACTAACCCGGTATGCTGTATTTATTGCCTTTATTTATTTCTTTTCCTCGAATACGTTTCTACGTAGTTCATATAGAATACGCTTTAGAAACTTCTGATTTACGGTATTAATACAAAATCAATTCATAAGTGAAAAAATTTTAGTCATATTAGTAACGTCTTTGGAATGCAGAATGCTATAACATCAGTGCGTTTTTACAGGGTCTTTTTAATTCTTAAATTAGGACTATCTCACAAAAATGGTATATGCCTCGTAGTTTTTCCCTCTTTACTTTCGAGAAGTAATATTATTTAACAATAAGGGAAAATTAAGCAAGCTAATACAATAAAACTATTGTAATAGTAAAATATGTCTTCAAAATAACTCTCCCTTTTCCTTTTTCTTTTGTTGTTGTTGCTGTTCTATTGAAAGTCGATAAACTTGTATTACACAGCCGAATCTGTCAAAATAAAACAGTCATTGCCTGAACCCATGAATAAAATAATGCATTTTTTGTTGTTTAGATATCTAGGAAAGACAAACAGCTTCGAATGTTTAAACGAAAATTCAGCTACAACAGGCATTCATCTAAGTCTTTAACAAAAGCAAAGGTTGTAGAATGTACTTTTAGATATTTTTGAATATTTCGCATTACTGAAATAAATCTGGTTGAAAATGAAACATGTAAAGTTATAATAACTTTTGATGTTTAACAGATTTTTATGACTAAATCATAATTATAAAGTTATTTTCATAAAAAGATTAGAATATTGTATTATTTTGTTATCACACATAAAATAACTTTGTATTATTTGTTGAAGTAATAATAAAGACACCTTTTCTATGCGGTAAAACATTAAAGTATGAAACTAATGTACAAATAAATATATGTTCCAGAAATATTTTTGACGCGGATAACACAGTTAAAAGTAAGGGATAGAAATCTACAAAAAGCTAAAAGCAAGAATGCTGTCACAAGTAGCGCTTATAATTCCTATGATAACTTGAGGTTTCAGCAACATAGGGTTTCTATCATGGGAACATGCCCCGAATTCTTCGCACTGCTTCTTCATTGCAGATGTATAAACCTCAACGCTCAGCAATATTTTCTGTGTTGATGTAAAGAAATTTCGAACACCCGTCAAAATGGACATTTTCGTTCGAATATGATATCCGAAGTTTTTCGCGATTACAATACTTCCTTTACTTCGTACACAGAAGTAAAAAGAGAACCTAAGCATATGCAAATAATGATTTCATCTTCTAACTTGCTAAAATTATTTAATTAATACTGAAGCACAACTTTCATGCTTTCTTACCAAGCGTCTTATTAAAGGAAAAAAAAATTCAGCTGTTTTATTCGTTGCATTTTTGTTATCTTCAGGATAAACTTCTATTAATGTAAGCACCTCATACTTATAGTCGCACCTCATACTTATCTCATACTTATAGTCGTACCTCATTTATCCATTTAACTTCAGAGGAATGGAATATGCGATGTATATATGAATAAGAAAATATGTCTCTTCTTTTTAAAGCATTATCAAGTCTACTCATTTTTCTCTTATGTTTCTTAAGATAAAGTATGTTTCATATTTTCGTTCATTCTCTTTGCACTTTGTTCTAATTGATTTCTGAATCAAGCGGAACTGGTAATTATCTTTTCAGAACAGAATTGTCTTCTGTCTTTGAGGTGCGCATTATAAATGCAAACGTAATTCAGCTAAATAAAAATATCTGATTTGGTAATCATAATTTCCTTGCACGGCCTATTAAATTATACACATTTTTTTGCTATATCTCATTTAAACTTACTTCCTAAAATTTTATTAGATATATCTTTCTAACTCAATTCAGTTTTCACTTTGTGGCAAGGAAAAATACGTAAAAACACAATCTTCATTAAAAATTGTAGAACATGGAAAAAACCTAGAACTCCAAATGCAGTTAATAAAATTAAAATTAAAATTTGAGTTTCTACGCAGAAGCAAACGATTTGGCCAGCGGGTATGAAGTAAAAATTTTAAGTGCTCAAAATGGAAAATTAACTTTTGGCCCGCTGTGCAAGAAGACATTGAAGTTGGTGCACCAACTGACTTAATTAACTGTTCTAACAAGTGTTTAAAATGTAACTAAATGGCCGCCTCGTTAGGCTTAAGCTTTAAAATTGTTAATAATGCTACAACTATTGCATTCAGATTAACTAACGTAATAAAAACCTTAACTGAAACATAAGAACAACAGAATTCAATAACTTTTAAAGCAAAAAATGTAAAATTTACCAACATAATAAGAATAAAACCTGAGCTCATCAAGCTGGTAACAGAGTGGGAATGTATAATATACATACATATCTATATATATATGTATATATATGTCAGGCCGATTGCAAGGAGAAAACTTTATAACGTGATGTTATAAAGCAGTTCCATACACAAAATTCCACCGCTCTACAGCTACTCGTTTTTGAGTTATGTGAGTTACATGTGTACGTATGTACAGATGTCACGAAAAAAAATCGTGTCTGAATCCATTTTAAATCCATTCTACAGTCCATTTTGGAAAAGAGAGTCCTTTATTCTGTCCGTACAGATTTATTGTGTCTTCACAGATGTCAAGCAAAAACATCGTTCAAGTGGATATAAGAGCTGTTAAAATGGATATTTTTGCTGAAATATGATACCCAAAATTTTCGCGATTGCGATACTTGATTTGTTTCGTATGAAGAAGTAACTAGGATAGTATATTGCTTTATTTTAGGTTTAAAATAAACTGTAAAGAAAGGTTCTTAAAATATTATTAAGTACAAATGCACAATTAAGTATTCTGATATCACGCAACATGTAATTTATATTGTTTAATATAACGGACATAACACACTTTTCTTCTATCATGCGTAGATTATGGGCGGAAGTATAAATAATTAGCAGTTTAATAAATATACAAATTATTCGCCGCCAGTAACACTCTATAAAAGCTGTATAAAAACGCTAAATGGACTGCCGCTATTTTGTACTGAAATAGTTATCCAGTTTCTTGCAAAGATATGTTGCTTGAAACCATTTACTTATCTAACTAAACTTTGGTTCCTTGTAAAACTGACAGACAAATTGTCTCATTTCAGTATAACAACTAAAAAACTCAGAAGAAAGTTTTAAGAACAGTTTTATCAAAACTTTGAATTTAACAATTTGCTTAGCTCTTGCTTATATAATAATGTTTGTTACTTGCAAGATTTAAGTTAATAGAAAATGTAAGGACATATTTAAAGCAATTAACTCCTGAAAATTAAATCAAACCCATCACACTTTGGCTAAAAATACTATAAGTTGAACATACTAACGTCGGCCTAAAGCAATTCTAAAAAGGTTAACGTCCGTCTCAGAGCTGGGTGAAGAAATTTTATGAAGTTCAACGACGCTACCTTAACGCTCAGCAATATTTTCTGTGTTGATGTAAAGAAATTTCGAACACAAAATATTCAACACGAATTTAAAACGGCCGCTTCGTTTTTACTAATCTGCCCTAATGGGCGTAGATGACCATTTCTTTTGCTCATCTACTAATACTAAGTATTTTCATCTTTTTACCTCTCCTCTAAATGAATGAATTCATATCAAATAATGATATTACATACGTTAAACATTCAAAAGCTTTCAATTTTTGGGAACAGTAATATAAATGTTTTCTATTAGCATTCATTTTTCTAATAGTTTTCCTGGTATTAATAATTCCATTTACATGCCTTAATTGTCCGAAACTTGGAAAAATATTAAACATTTTTTGAAAAAAAAGAGGCTTTTTTATTATTCCATTTTATCGTCTTTGAGTTCTGAGAGGTTGGATAAATGAAACAAGATTATTACATTATGAAATTTCTACTGCATCCCCTATTTGGTTTAGCGATACGATTTTATTATTCGCACTTTCTTTTTACATAAAATGGGAAAGTATAAAGCGAATATAATCCGACCATGATTATATCAGATGCCTTGTCAAAGAAAGACTCGAGGCACATAAGACTTAGGCTTAATCCAGTATCACTCTTCAACAAAATTGGGACAAATAACACTTTACATTTTTTGTGTTTCGGTTTCCATGAACAAGATGATTATCTATTGTTCTAGATCAAAATGATGACAGAAGACTGGCTGTAGAAATCTGATTGGTAGAAATGTGCGATCTACAATTTTTCACTCAGTTAAAAAAAAGAAGTTTTAATTTTTTTTAATGTGTAAAAACTTTCTGAAGAAATGATTTTCCCAAGCAGTTTGTATGTGATAAAGATGTTCAGAACCATATCATATACAATTCCAGTAGCACATGATATATACATCCGCAAGGATGTGTTGGAGATCAAAAATCCCTCAGCGTATCGTTATAGTGAATTTTTAACATCAAAATACTCGTAACTTTAAGATCTAAGAATTTGAGACTTTGCAAATGATGGCTCTCCTTGTTTTGCAACTGAATTGTTACGATAGTGGCATTGCTTGCATTGCAGTAAAAAAATTAATTCCACGAATTTTTAAACTTCGAGGATTTTGCTATGACAACAATCATTTCTGTGAATTTCAGAGCATATTTTAAATGCATGTTTTTATATATTTCTCCCTTTAAGGCTTGAATATCAAAAATCAAACTTAATAAATATTACGTTAACAATATTTTACTTTGAAGTAATTTATTCTCAAGAGAATTTTAATGTGTGAAATGGAGAAAATCAAAATCTTTTTTATGTACAAAGCTATTTACGCATACATCATATAATGCTAGTCATAAATAAGAACTATTTCTTAAGTACTAGCTTTCCAATTCATTAGGAAATATGCCAGATATTTTCTAAATTACATGCAATAATTTTCTACAATATAAAATGCCTATTGTTTTTATCCAAACTGATTTTAAATCCTTTTTTTCTTTTCAAAGCAATATTTATTTGTATTAATTAGAGCCATTAAGCATTTAAATATAGCGCTTATGCTTAAAAGGTGTTCGGTATCAATACACAAAAACCTTTAAAATAAATATATAATAATATATTTAATTATAATAAATGTATTTCTTCGATCTGATTGTGAAATCAGAAAATGTGTTTCATCCGAACACAGAGTTACTCTTAAGAGTAAACACCAAACTAAAAATAATTTCATTATAATAAATATGCTTCCTTGATTTGATACTGAAAAAAACGAAAGCACCAGAAAACGCATATTTTAGCAAAATTCTTATGAGCATATTTTCGGAAGAAAATTTAGCAGGACAAAATTATATGAAACTCTCATTTTACGAGCGATCATAACAATAAGAGGTTATGTTATTCCTCCTCCCAAATATTGCATTTTAAAAATTTTACTACGCAATGCATTTTGGAATGCGTTTGTTTGCCTTAACCAAGAATATATGGTACACAAATTTGTAATTTTACAACAATTCAGTATATGCACTAGTTGAACATTTATAGTTAGTATCAGCAGGGGAAGAAATGAGATAAATAAGACATTGAATAAAGTACTCACTAAGTATAAACTACGTATGTAAAAATCCACTTACCTGTTCTTATTAGTTTGAAAGTAATCTGATTCTGGTCTCGCACAGGTCTGCTGAGAGCTGGTGAAGTTAAAGTCTTCAAACTTATATCTTTTGCCATATCTTCAAAAAACAATAAAGTCTCTTTAATTTATAAAATTTTCTTTTCTATTTTTAATTTCTGTTCTCAAAAAAATTTCCATCTGGCTATCAGGTGATATTACAAGGTTAGATTTCAAACGGAAGAACAACATATGAGACACAAAAGTTGTCTCCAGTTTTCATACGTTTTCTCTGATGAAAATGCTTTCTCATTACGTCTCGTAGATCATATGATTTTCGAAGCATTTCTTGTAATGTATTCCATAAATCGGTATCCGTTAACTCACTTATAAGCAATTAACACTATTCAAAATTAAGTATTTTTCATTATGTAGATACACATTTGAAAACATTGCACCTACATGTATAATTTTTATAGTTACTTGAAAGAAAAGGAGTTACAAAAGCCAATATTTCCTTTATGAAAATACTTAAATCCCAAATCCAAAAGTTTAAAATATTTTCAGCAGTATCGTAGCCGAAATTTTAATCACAGTTGTAAAATTCTTAGATTTACATCAAACATTCAGCAAGTATGCATCACGAGTTACAAAATCCTTAATGGTTAAATTTAATTTGTTTCAGGCCTCATCTTGTATTTCTGTAAAAAACTGATTGATCAAGTAGATATTTCGTAATCCAGTATATTTAAAAGTTCTAAAAACATTCTCCAATGTTAGAAATACTTAATGAAGATTTAAAAAAAAATCTGTGAGCCAAATGTACTTAAAATATCGTTATGGATTCGAAGGGTCTCCAGTGTTAAAATTATTCGTATGGATATTTTAAGACTTCCATTGAAGTAAAATTATTAAAGCAGACAAGATGGAGAATGTTTGAAGCTCTTCAGACAGAAAAAAAAGCAAAATCTCAGCAACTTAAATGAATATGAAATATTTCATCTCCATAAATCCACTTCACTAGATTGAAAAGAATAAACTTAGTTTGTTCGAAATCCTTTCCCATATGAAAGAAATGGTACTTCAAGATTTTGAGAAATTAATTCAGTTAATCATTTTTGATTTTCTTCTGTCCATTCACAGTGAATCAATATCTTTTAGTTTTCCAGCATCTTTTAAATGAGATACAATAAGCTCGTATTAAAAAAATGCAATGCGCATTTTCGAGAAGCATTTAAATTGAAATCTTATTCAAAGATTCTAGTTTTATTTAATAATTCTACTTTTTCAAAAGATGTTCAAAGTAAGAGGCACTAAATTGATTTTTTATTTTTTCAATCTGTCATAGCATACCATTCTTAAAGATTTTCTAAAATTATAAACATCTATTAAAATTAAATCTATATCAAGATTCCTTGATTAATATGCGAATTTCAAGAATCATTTTCCCCAGAAAATAAGAAGGGAAGAATTTATGCATATTCTATACTTTAGTAATTAGGTGAATTTACATTCTAAACGTTTAGAAAAAAAAAATCCAAATTTAAACAGCCATCCAGTACTTTAAAACGATTTTATAATTGAAATATATTAAAATTCATAAAGCAGGCTTCCAGAAGAAACACAAAAATAAATTTATCATATTTGTGGTCTAAATCTTAGTTTTTGTTAATTACATGCATTTTATGTAATATTGACCGGAAAAAGCGTTTCTTTACGCTGCCTTCATTTAAAATTACACTACTGCAAAATACAAATTTTTCGCTTTACTATGAATTAAAAGTATGTAAAATGTAGTTTACATAAATTCTTTCTCAAAAATCTTCCAGCAATGTAAGTTTCTCAAATACTCCATGAACTTATTACCAGTCTTGGGGAAATTTGCGCCAAAGACGACATTCGCATACGGATTGTTGCCAAACAGACGATGAAAAAAAATAGTCCGCTAATGAGCCAATCACTGAATTGCAGGCTCATTTAAATCAATTGAAACCGGTAGAAAATTGGAGCGCATTTAACTGCCAAAAGCTACAGGTGGATTCGACAAAGGAAAACCACCTGCGATCCGTTATGATCGTATTCGCCGCCGGCATCCGTGCTTTTGACGTCCCGTATGCGATGACGTCAGAAAAGGACGACTCGATCTCTGGGTGAACTGGGGCGTTTCACTTTTCCACAGGGATGAAGCACTGAGTTCGAGGTTTCTAACTTTTTAACCTATGAGTCGACTATTGATTGAAGAAAGATGACGTAATTTTTCCATTTTTACGATGATTCTTCTTTCATTTTTTCTTCAAATTCCAGGACGTCTGAACACAATATTGGCCGATGGTGGGAAATTAACTGCTATGGGGTGCTTCTTCCACCCTAAGTTAGCTAAGCATTATTCCAAATCGCGAAATAATGGTATATACACACATATATAGATTGGTGGGGAAAAGCCCAATGTGCTATCTGCAAAGTTTAAGGAAAAACTATTTTCAGTTTCAAGGTGATTTTAAATTACGCATGAAAAATTCAAATTACTGTTTCCGCAAATTTAAATCTAAGATACGTGTAAAGACATGTCGAGACGTCGTATGTGTTAGTAAAATTATTTTTGAAATAATAATGCTTTTCACCTGAATGCAGATATTTCATTAATCACTTAAAAATAGAAAGTAATAGCAGAAGAACTGGAGGTATTTTCGCTGAAATTAAATTCCTCGTTATAGCCAAGAGCGATGCAAAAAGCTTAAATCTGATTATTTTCTACCGCTATGCGAATACCTCGTATTTTAATCTTCATAAAATTGTTCTGAAACACAATAGTAGTAGAACAGTATGTGCATCTGATTGAAAACATTCGATGAAATGTTCAGAATTAAAAAAAAAAAAAAAAGAAGCTCAAATTAACTTGGCTTTACTCTTGCGTGTCTTGTTGCCAATGATTGTCAACTTCATAACTAAGCTTTTCGAAGATATTAAGTATTAAAAATTAAATTAATATAGAAAGTTTTCATTTTTAAAACCCTGACATATTTTCTTAATTTAATAGAAAACACACAGTAGAATTTTCTAAAAATGAAAGGGACGACTTAGATTTACATGTCCGAAATGGCAACCTAGAGGTAAAATAACGAGAAATTAGATACTTTCTGAATTAATGGATACATATTATAGAACTTTCTAAAATTGAAATGAAAGATTTAGATTTGCGTTTCTCAAATGGCAGCCTAAAGATAAGAGAAAAAAATCTAAACGTGTTCAGAAATTAACCATCGCCCAAAAGGACTTTTTAAAGTTTAATTTGGTTTATCTGTACAGATTATCGATAGAGAGAGCCCAAGCGGATAACGAAACTTTTTATAGGCCAGCCTTCGTCTGGCTTTTAAATGTACCCGAAAGATGCCTAAAGGGAACACCAAACATTAAACTTAAAAACTGCACAGAATTTTACTCTACAAAACAACTTTATCAAAAAACAAATTCAAGAAAAATGTATTACATATGAAAAAAATTACAATGAAATAAGCAATATCCCTTAATATTAATTATCCTAATAAATAAATTAACCAACTTCCCGTTGCCTTCTCTCAACAAACATCCAGTATCCAAGAGAAACATTAAGTTTAAAAACTGCACAGAATTATCGCGCTCATTTTTCTGAGTGGCAACAGTGCTGATATCAGCAACAATGGCAACAGTGATATATCAGCAAACAATGGCTGTTAGCATTGTTGCTGATAAAATGAGCGTGCCATTGTTGCTGATAAAATGAGACAGAATTATCGATTTGATTCGATTTCATAAGAAAACAAAATAAAATTAAAAAAAACTCATTCGAATTTTGAAAAAAATGGCTTCGAGGTGCACTGGCTCTTGTCTGGATACACCTATGTACAAAATTTCGTAGTCCTAGGTCTATTAGCTTACGCGCAGAACGAACGAAAGACACACACACAGACATATTCTTCCTTTTATATATATAGATTAGATGAATATGCATTCAGACTAACAGATATATTATACATCTTCCGTATATTTAAATTTGAAAAAAAAGTATGTTTTGTAATTATATAAAAATATTTAGTGTTCTCAATTAGATATCTCATGGATTAAATGTATTTACATTTAAATCAATCAGTATGTAAGGATTATGTTAATTTTATTAACAGTTAAATTTTGAATTAAACTTCCTTTCCTATCGCTTCTTAATTTCAACTTACCACTTCCGGCCAGAACGTAGTTTTAGAATCACATCTGAATGCTAATAAGGAAGAGTGGTATTTAACCGCGAAGTTCTACTGTCTTAGTGAGATAGATATCAGATATTTTGGCCTTTTTAGGCTACTCGTAAGCTATTTTAGGCTACTCGTAAGCTATTTTAGGCTACTCGTAAGCCATAAAGCTCGGCCGTACTTTAGGCCCTTGATAGCTTCGCAGTCAATTAGCGTTAATGGGCCAACTCTGTTAGAATTCTGATAGCTTCGGCTATCTCTTTAGTTAAGATTAGTTTAGTTTAATTCTTAGTTTCTTAAGTTGAAGCCCGAGTGTCGGCTTTATTGTACAATACCAAGGCGGAGTTCTGTTAAATCTTATTTTAATAATAAAGGGTTTTTTAACACTTTTCAAGTTTATTCACTGTCTCACGAATTCAAGCGATTATTCGCTGACTAATATTCTTTAATCAATCAATCAATCAATCAATTCTATTCTAGTCTAATATTCTTCACTTTTAACTGTAACTTAGAATTACACAGTGGGGAATCCTACAAGATTTTAAGTAAAAAAATAATTTTCTTAAGAATTGCATCTATTGCTTTTAAATAGTTTAGTTTCTTAATAAATAATAGATTGATTAAATACGAAAGAATAATATCTTACGTGTTACGTATTTCTGAATAAAAACAGACTCGAATGAAAAATGAAACAACAGTAGAGGAAGTAGAACCGCAAAAGGTTGGCTACTAATTTCAACACAATCATGATTTTTCATTTAATAGATAATGGCATTCAATTCAATATGAAACAATACTTAATAGAAAACCTGGACCGTTTAATAGGTGATGGCATTTAATTAAACATGACTTCAACACTTCCTAGAAGTGCTTTCTTTTAAAGGAAAATGTGCCTTCCTAATACATTTTATAACTTTCTAATTCAGGTATTAAATATGTAATGTTATTTACACGTAAGAATTTGAAAACAAGCAATTTACAGAAGCAAACCTGTAAAATTTAAAGCATTTGAAATTCCGATGAAGACCAAAATATTTGATTACATTTTTACTCAGTCATCAAAAGTTTACATGGGTTCAAGAAAATGGTAAAATTCGATTCTTTTTATTGTACAATACCAAGACGGTTACATGGGTTCAAGAAAATGGTAAAATTCGATTCTTTTTATTGTACAATACAATTCTTTTTATATACGCATGTATTCTATCGTAAAAGAACGTGAATACTCAAAACAAAAATGAGAATTTTTTTTCCAAGCTGTGTAACTGGAAATTCTCACTAATAACAGCATTCGTAAGCAACTAATGTCCCAAAAAATTGCAGAATGAAGACAAAATCTTGGCCATTTACTGATGTTTCCAATACAAAATAATACTTAGTACAGAGATATCAAAATACTTAAATCAAATAGAATGTTGGGTTGAAGCATAATTTTACAAACAAGCAGTTTTTTGTATTCTTATACAAATACAGAGATTAATATCCAGAGAACTACTCTGATATGCGCCCTCAAGTCGCCAAATTTCTCGCCAAACATTTTTGGCGAGAAACTCCACGCAGCCATATTACTATCTAAATTTTGTGTCTACATTTCGAACTTTGAGCCTGAAACGTCTCCAAAAACGTGGTTTTCGCACAAGCAAAAACCACGTTTTGAACACACAATTTAAGCTAAAAATCCGAAACAAAAACGTAAAGTTTCTAACCAAAAATATTTGAAAAGAATCCATGTACACAGCGATATGTTTAACTTAAAAACAAAAAATCTACGAATGGCACAATCTAGGCAACGAACGAATCTATGAACTACACACACCTCGGTTTAATAAATTAACATAACAACAATAAATTTCAAAGAATACCATGTACAGAGCGTTCTATTTCAACTTCTACGAATTGCACAATCTAGTCGCTACGCACTAATCAACAAAATAAACTAAAATAAATTTCAAACAATTCAAAAAACAACAATAACAACAGAAATGCATACTAAAAAAACAATGAATATAACATTCTACAAAATAAGAACAAGAATAAAATAAAATGCACTTACCATGAATTAATGTTTTTCCGAACAGCAGAAATACCAATTTCATACCGTTTTTAACATGCCGCCACGTAATCACTATCGTATCCCCGTTCACAAGAGCAGATTCGACCGGTAGCGAAAACCGGTTCTTCCAACGTGTCCCGTTCACATGGGACAAGCATTAACTGCCTCGCCGAATTGGAGGTAGAATTTGGTTGAATGTTCCTTACCTCTCGGGAGCAGGGCAAATGGGGAGATTTCCCGTACTATACTGCGCGGTTCACTTAATTTTAGTTACTGCTCGCTGGACTGTCAGCGAAACAATCGCGCTGATAGATGTCTGGAGATGTGATATCATACCCCCAAAAATTAGATAGAACTGTACAAGATACGGAAATTATAGACAAATGCAGACAAGGTTATCTGATGCTAGGTATTCCAGAAATATCGTTCAAATTAAAACTAAAGTCAAGACAAGTGCATATCGGCTTCAACGCGACAAGGGACTAGGTACCTTTTGAATGATTTTTTTTTTTTTAAATTTAAGCATTTTCATCTACTTTTTATGAATATTATTAAATGGTTTGCTGAAACAATCATTTTAAGCTGAAAAAAAGTTTTTGCTGGTAATTATTTTTATTTAAATTTTTGAAGAAAAATTTTACGATTAAAATGTTTTTCGTCTCCTAGAATTTTCAATGTCTTCCCCCAGTTTTTTTATTGTATTTATTAGAGTGTTCTCAATAACTTCAAGGAATGATTTTGCAATTAATGAATTAGTTTCTGAGAAAAAATAAAAATACACTTTTATCTAAAATCTTTAAAAAAAATATGACTTCAGTCACATTTTCATTTCAAATAATTTTTCCTTTCAGTATTTTGCAAAACCCATCCTTGTTTCTATAAAGTATATAATTTTAAATAAGCAGTAAAAATAATAAAAAATTTAGTCCATACCTGTATATGTTTTAGGACTTTAAATAAAAGGATTTATTGAAAAAAATGCAAAAGGTTTCTCAGTTTGCATTTGCAGTTTAAAGAATACAAACTGTCTAAATAGACATTTAATCATTTCAAATCTTTAAAATTTTATTATTGAATTTCAATACGCACATATGTATATAAATCAAACCTAGTGCTATTTATTCAATTGGTAAATATAAACATAAATTACAAATCTTTTTTTTTAAACCTTATGTGGCCAGAAAAATTGAAAAACTCATAAAACGCAAGCAGAATTTTTCTTTACCTGTTTTTGTTTTCTAAAACACGTTCAAAACAATTTTAATACATTAATTAATTATAATATTGTTGCCTGCGTACGGGTTCGTAATAGATTGATAATAGTTCGTAAATGATTGTCATTGCACTCAAATCCGATGATAGCTTAATTAAATTTATTTTATCAACATAAACACTTCAAAGTTCCTCGAGGTTTTGTGATATTAAAATAATCAACCAACCAACTTCAAAGTTCTGTAATTTTCCACAGAAATACTCTTACAAGTGTTTAGAATATCACTAAGTATAATCAGTAGTTATGCTTCAATCTAATAAGAACGTTAAACACAACGGAATGCAAAGCGCATCTTAAGAGAAAGTTAACTCAGAAACATCTTCAATCTCACGCTGAACTAACAACTGGCAACAATAACAACTTTTATAGCATAAATAATGTCATAAAAATAATGTGGTATAATGACATTATTGCTTTGAAACCAATGTTTCGAATTGATGCCAAGAAGAAACAATATTTCCCATTCTGCTTCATTGCATATCTTTCAAAAAGTAAAAAATAATCCAATTAATTTCCTTTATCATTTTTTTAAATGCGAAATTTTGTTTTATAAGCTGTGAAAATGTCGGAAGTTTGTAACCGATATATTTTTAGATATGAAATTTTAAAATTAATAGGCGTCAAAAAGTCTAAAAATATGAACGATTTTTAAAAATTCTCCCAAAATATTTTTTTAAAAAATTTCAGTTAATTTTTTTTCCTCCACAGTGTGTTATGGTGCAAACTATAATATTCTGAGATTCTCAGTTTATTTGTTAATATTTGCAAAAAGTAGTTTCAACTTTAAATTTGAAAAAAATCTAATCCTCTAAAAATCAAAAGCATGACACCACATCCACAAGCAGTGCACGTACAAAGTTTGAGTTCTATATGTTATCGGGAAGCAGTTTAAAAATCCATTACCATCTTTTAACCATAGCGACAAGCACCAAGAATGAACTAAATAACAGCTTATAAAATAATAATAATTAAAAAGCATATATTTTTTAGGAACCATTACGAAAGTTCAGGTACCAGTTGCGAAAGTACAGATTACAAAATTAACAACAATAAACAACGTTAAAAATGTGTAAACAGTAAGTCTGCCAATTCGGAGACGCGATTGTTCACAGAGGCCTTAGGCGTAAAGGGGAAGGAAGAGGGTGGTTTTCTGAACGGGTCCTAAAGACGAAACTCTTTCATGTCTCCTTTTTCTCCTCTTGCTAACGGCAATTGTGCGAAGGAGCGTTGCATGTGAACGAGGCTCAGCCAGGCACACTATCGAGAAAATTCATACTACGGTTCACAAATAAATAAAATCGCAAATAATCACAAATCTCTACTTCTATCATGCACAGCCACTAAAATAATCTCCCAGACCCTCTTTACACACCTCCAAATACCCACTGCCCCTCAACAGGATGGCCACGCTGATATTTCCTTTTGCCGAACTTCAATTCAACAACTTCCACCATTTTATCTTTTCCCCCTATCTTCGCGAACCAACGAGCTCCAGCGAAAGATTTTTCAACGTCAACAGGGTTGCCATACAACAAGCAATCGCGCCAAAAACCAGCGCAGAACACATATCGCCACATTTGTTGAAATTAGGTCGTATATCAGAGTTGTACCAAATCATGCAACTTAAACAATTAAAATAAAATTCGAAAAAAAATACTTAAAATAATAAAAAGAATAATTAAAAATATAATATAAAGAACATTATTTGAAAGAAGGAATGATGTGACTTGTTTACCTTTCACACACAATGTAAAAAGGGAAAGGGAAATAGGTTGCCATATATTAAAAAGTTCGTTCAGTGAACTATTCCTGGTGCAAACTGAAAAAAAAAAGCGCCAACATAAATTTTTTAATTTCTCCGTAAAAGGTTGCACCAAATTGTACAAAATTTAATATTTAGGCATAATTTGACTCGTAGAATCAAAATATGGAAAACAATTGGTATGTTATTTCAGTATAAGTCTGATTTTGTGTGAAAATGCACATGTTAGACTAGTGTTATATATAAATCTAATATATATCCTAAGTCGCGCTTTCGAGATATGAAAAACGCAATTTGAATTTCGTCAGTCGGGCCAGTAGAACGAGAGATATAGAACTGTCCCTCTTTTTTTCTTTCTTTTTTTTTTTTTTTTTTTCTGCGCAGTGTAGATGACTATTATTATGTATATACAAATAACCTTATCCCGACTCCAATGTCTTCTTGAAGATTTTTCAAAGATTTCGTACTTTCTAATTCTAAAGCTGCTCTTCTAGCCATTTCTTCTTTTGAATTAACAACATCTGTTAGTTTTTCAATATCTCATCATTTACTGAACAATTTAGCTCAAGATGCCAATAACGAAGTTGCCATGCAGTGGATACCATCCCACTGTGGATTTCATGAAATTCGTTGGCAAAGACAGCTGCCGATTTTCTCCAAATACACTGACTACCAATAAGTATTTGGACACATGTCATAGAAAAGAAAAACTACCTTTATTCAAAATCAATAGTTGGTAGAGCCTCCACGAGAAATAATTACAGCGTGGACCCTCCGGGGCATACTTTCCACAAGTCTTTGTATGACAGCTAATGGTATTTTCTTCCACTCGGCTGGGAGAGAAGACATAGAAGTTCCTTCACCGATTTCGCACGGGTAGTGCACCCCTGAATTCGGCGATGCAACTCGTCCCAGAGGTTCTCGATAGGGTTCAGGTCTGGACTCTGGGCAGGCCCGTCCATTCGATGAACTCCATTGACACCATACCAAGCCTTGGTTAACGTCGAAACATGACAACTGGCATTGTCGTCCTGAAAGTAACAGGGGTCCAACCCGTAAAACTGCCACAACGTAGGAAGCACATTGTCATCCAAAATAGTGCAGTAGGCATCGGAGTTGAGCTTACCATGAATGGGGACCAAGGGTCCCAGCCCATACCAGGAGAAACACCCCCAGACCATAATTCCACCTTCGCCGAACTTGACTGTTGGCACAATGCATTCTGGCAGGAGACGTACCAGACCCAGACCTTGCCATCCGAACGGTAAATTGTGAACCTTGATTCGTCACTCCAAAGAATCCTTTTCCACTGATCTACGGTCCAATTTCGATGTGCTTTGCACCACATTAACCGAGCAGCGCGGTTGGACTTTGTGATCAAAGGCTTGAAACAATACTCCCGGATGCCTATTGAAACTCCTCGCGGATGAGGGCCATCGGTTGGGTGCGGTTCTACGGAATTTCTCTGGACAGCACTCGTCGGTCTCTATCACCAAGTTTGGTTGGTCTGCCGACTCGGGGCACGTTCCGACAATCACCGCTCACCTTCCACTTCTTAATCACTGTCGATTTTGGGTACTTCAGATCGCTAGATATGTCCCTTAAGGATCGGCCACATTTGTGATACCTGATAATTATACCTTTCTCGAAATCAGAGAGCTCTGAACTGCGAGGCATCTTGCATGGGACTAAAGCCGATGCTATTTCCTACACGATATATACCGGCGGAGTCCGTGACGTACCTTAGGGTCCCAGATATCGTCATTTGAATAGGTGTCCAAATACTTGTTGGTAGTCAGTGTAGCTGATAATCACATTCCTTTTTACACTCCCAAAAGAGTAATAAAAAATTACTACAGAGAAGCTTTTTGGAAAAACCTTACGAAAAGGAATATCATAAAGTATGGATTAACAGCATTTTTAACATTCTTTTATGGTCCGGAAAGAAATCTGTTGTTATATTTTGTCTCGTTTATGGCATATTTGCCTCTTAAAATATTTGCATTGAATGAAAATTATCCCAACCCCAATTTGTAAATCGCACAATCTTCACGACGAAATGGGTTCCTCATATCTGAATCGTTGCCCTTCACTTAATGCTGGATCCCTCTGGGAGAGATATTGGGAGGCCAGACACAAAACAGACCTGTAGATTATACTGTAGACTCGTTTTTAGTTCTGTTACTCTGTTTCAGTCTATATTTGTCTTTGTAATCTGCTATTAGAAACAAAAATGACTATTATTGCCTTTTGAGCACTCGAAACTTTCAAGGCAGAACCCGCCGAATATCTACTATTGTGGAAATAGCCTGACAGCGTTGGTTTTTCACAGCACGAATAAATTCTCGTCAATTTCAATTAATTTTCATGCACGAATAAATTCTCCTCAATTTCAATTAATTTTCCAAGGCCCACCAGCGGCCGAGCGGTAAAGTCACTGAACACTGGCAGTTTCGGTCGGAGGTTCGAATCCCGCAAACGGGCATGGCTGCATGGGCGTTTTCGTGGTTTTCCCATGTGTAACGTGTATACGAGCCAGTTTCCCTTAGAAAGTCCTCCACGAAGGCATCCCTTCCCTTAGGCAGATAGCCCTAGTGTGCTTTGCCGTAATTAAATAAAGTAAACCAAAACCAATTAATTTTCCAGGTCCACCTTTTCTCCTTTAGGTTGTCGAAGTAAATCTAGCGAAAACCCTGTTTCATAAAATTGATATTTTGACACATGTTGAGCTGTTTATCGTATCACTTAAGCGACGTTACTTCCTCTGCCCAACAGTGGATTAACCCTTTGCGGCACACTGTGTCCGGTCTGGACATACCTAAAAATTAATTCTTTCTGTACGCACAGAAAAATTGAATGAAAAAGGATTTATAGGTTACTATAAGTTTATGAACATGCAGACTGAAATAAATAATTATACAAACTAAATTAATAAATGCTGTTTAAATACTGGTCTTTATGACGGATCTAAAATCCTGTGCCCCTCAGAGGGCTAAAATCAAACGACGAACCCTAGGTGTGCCCAGACCGGAGTCACCGATAATCTAGGACAACTTAGAATCTGTATTCTTTGTTTCTCAGCATCTCATCGGTCAGTTCATTGACAACAATGCTCGTTTCAGTACTCTTTTCCAAGCTCTATTCAATCAGTGTGCCCACTTTGGGCACACCCACAGAATTAAAACGATAAGTGCTATCTTTACAAAATTTTACTTGTGCACTCCTCTAGGCCTAATTAGACTGCCTACCTTTTTTGTTATCAAAATTCTAACTTTAAAAGGTAGCGTACCGGAAAGGGTTAAACGCAGCGCTGTCAGGAATGGTATTCTGGAATCACTAAACCAGTTGTCGGATCATATACTCTTTTTCTGCTTGCAAATTTTCACATTGCACCTCCGCACGCTTTCGTTTACATATAATTCCAATTCGCAGCCATCTACGCATAGTCATTGCGACGTAATATATACCCTTTTTCTAGAAAAACGGTACAGTATCTTCCTATCTATCTAAATAGAATTTTAAAACATCGCTTTAATGCACTATATTAGCATACACAAACAGTATATATGCAAAATGTGAGCTCTGAAAATTATCAAAAAGTAGTTTAAAAAGTTTATGAGAAATTTTTGACTATGATGAGAAAGACCAAGAATAAATAAAGGCTTACAAAAATATACAGGATAGATACAGATCTACCTTTGACATCAATGCTAAATAAACAATCACCTAGAACAGGGGTCTCCAAACTACGGCCCGAGGGCCACATCCGGCCCGCGGATAGATTTTGTCCGTCCCGCGGAGAGCTAGCATACTTGAAAACCTTTTAGAGAACATATTTTTTATAGAAAATTAAATTTAGTTTACTGAAGTATTATAATTTTATGTTGAATAATTATTAATATGACATCTACATTGATATGGTCATGGGCTAACTACTCATAACATTGTTGTAGGCTTATTGTTATTGTTTTTGTGATAAGTTGGATAAAGAAACACAGAACTGTAATGAGTAAGGACATGTATAATATGCAGAAAATTTAACTTCAGTATATAATAACTAACAAATTATTGAAATGAATCCAACTAACATTTTATACATTTTAAATAAAAACATAACTTATAAAAAGTATAATGACATATGAAATACTAATGAGATTTATGTAATTGAGATTTTCCACTGACAATAGTTTGTAGTTGTGGACTAATTTTACTTGTACCAATTATTAAAAGAGATTTAAGATGCTCATCAGTTAATTTAGATCTGTAAACATTTTTTGTGTACTTCATTTTGGAGAAGGTCTTCTCACACAAATAAGTAGTACCAAAAACAGAAAACAGCCCACGAGCAAATTTATGCAAATTATCAAATTGTGTCAGTGGAAGACTCTTATAAAATTCCAACAAAGATGAGTTTTGATATTTGTTCTTAATTGTATCACTGCACTGTAGATCAATCATTTCCATTTGAAGTTCCGGGGCTAGGGTTTCAATGTCAGTATCAAAAGGATTCTGAAAAATCTTAATTTGATTCGCAATGGCATCAAAGTCCGAGAAACGAGTATCAAAATTTATTTTCAAAGCACTCAAAGTTTCGATTGCAAAATCGATAGGAAACTCAGTCTCAGTGGTGTGGCTGAATATTTCACATGTTTTAAAATGTGAAAAACATTTACTTCGTAGTTGTGATTGAAACAGTATCAATTTCTTCCGGAATGATTTGATATTAGTGTATAAATCAGGAAGATGCTGGTTTTCTCCTTGCAATCTCAAATTCAGTTCGTTCACATGTTTTGTCAAATCAACATAGAATGCTAACTTCCACAGCCATGCGTTGTTTTGTAATTCAGTAAGAGGGCGATGCTTTTCATTCAAAAAAATTTCGATCACTGCTCGAAGTTCAAAAAAGCGCTGAAGGACTTTCCCACAACTAAGCCAACGTACGGCAGTATGATAAGGTAAGTCATTTTCTCCAATCTCTTCAATAAATTGTCGGAATTGTCGGTGATTCAGCCCAAAAGATCTGATAAAATTAACAGTTGATATGACTGGTTTCAGAACTTCAGACATATCCAAACATTTTCCGCACAAAGACTGTTGATGAATGATACAATGTAAGACTAATGGTTTTGAACCACCGTCATTTTCTACAGCCTTTGACACAAGAGCGACGACTCCTTTATCTTTCCCACTCATGTTTTTGCCTCCATCAGTTGTAATACATTTCAAGTTTTTCCATCGAAGGTTCTTTTGATTAATGGCCATTTCAACTCCTTTAAAAATATCTGTACCAGTAGTTGTGCCATGAATACTATACATATCAAGAAGTTCTTCATGCATTTCATAGCTTTTATCTACTCATCGAATATAAATCAACACCTGAGCAGTATCTGACACATCCGTTGACTCATCCAAGGCCAAAGAAAACCACTCAACATGTCCATTTTTGTCGAACAGTTGAGAGGATATATTTTCAGCGATGTTTTGTACCCTTAGAGCCACAGTGTTTGCTGACATACTGACAGTTTTTAATAAATTTACCTTTTCAGGGCATATTTCTTCGGCTACTGCAATTATGCATTCTTTTGCAATTGCAATATGCAAAGGGATCATTTCTCCATCGGTGAATGGTTTTCCACGTTTTCAATTTCAAGAGCCACACGAAAGCTGGCACGAGTTGCAGCCTCTTGTTCAGTTTTGAGTTTTGTAAATGGAGATTGCTGCGATTTCAATCCGCGCTTCATAGCTTCAAATTTTTCTGTCGCAAACTTCCTGTATATTTTGAGTAATTTTGAAAATGTTTTGTTTCATAATGACGTTTAATGTTATATTCTTTGAGAACGGCTATGCTTTCATTGCAAATCAAACATAGCGCCTTGTTACTGGACTCAATTACGAAATACTGAATGTTCCACTGATCTTTGAATTTTCTGCATTCACTATCAATTTTTCGCTTCTTTTCCATACTACTAAATCACACACAAAAGCAACAATTCAAATCAAAATACTGTTACAAAGATGTCTTAAACACGCACAAACACGTTTTAAGGAGGTACGCACTATTTTATTTCACAACAGTGTCATAGGAACTGACTTCAGTACGTGCTATTAGCGCCATCTGTTAGCGATAGAAGGTACTACCTATTTCCACTTGTGTCCACCAGATGTCGTGTCACGTTACTCCTCATGGCTCGTACTCTACGACTAATCTAGAAATTACAGATAATGACAGGAAAATTAATGCAGTCAAAAGTCGTTAATCCGGACTCTTCGGGACTTCGGCGATTCCGGATTATCGATTTTTCCGGATTATAGATCATCAGTTTAAATCTCGTAAGATGGCATGCACAAATTCTAAAATTAAAAATATGAAACCGTATTTTAGGAAATAAAGAACAATTATGATCTAAAGGGTATCAAAATTTACAAAAAAAGAAGCTTAATATTTATTTGTTTACTTTATTAAACATTTCTTTCAATGTAAGTTGTTTCGTTTTATGTGATAATACTTTCTCTTTAATTCTATAAACAGACATAATTTCTTGTTCAGTTAAAAAGCTCCGCTGTTCAAGTCCCCTAATTGCTGTGCCGAGAATACCGACTAACTTGTCAATCGAAATTTTTTCGTTTTCACTAACCTCTCTGTCACCTTCTTCATGTCTTTATCCAATTTTTGCAGCAATTTCACTTTTTGTTTGACGGACATCGAGACATACTTTCGTTTTGCAGATCCTTTGGGAGCTCCAAATCGGAAATTGGCA
Source organism: Stegodyphus dumicola (assembly GCF_044657685.1). Classification (NCBI taxonomy): domain Eukaryota; kingdom Metazoa; phylum Arthropoda; class Arachnida; order Araneae; family Eresidae; genus Stegodyphus; species Stegodyphus dumicola. Next base: position 263,145,747 of record NC_140770.1, on the reverse strand, counting down.
TAATCGAAAGTTCAAGTTTACTTTTATAAAATTGCTCTTACAATCTTCAAAAAATAATAAGCTGCATCCAGTTCGAAGATTAAGGTATAACGCAAGCATCAACATTAACTGAAATATATAATTGTATAATTTTAGTTTATATCGTCCGTTATACGTTAAACGCGCACGCGAAAACGTATTCTGCACTTGCGCACACGCATATGCGCGTGCGCGTAAAGGTCTTACGCGCACGCGTAAACGCCTATGCGCATGTGTCAACGCGGCGCATGCGCAGAAAGTTTTCAGCTTTGAGGTTCGGATTATAGATCATTCCGGATTATGGGTGTCCGAATTAACGACTTTTGACTGTAATATGCAGTGTTGCCGTTTTGCGGACTTCAGTCCGATTTGCAGCCTTTTTTAAACGTTGCGTACTTTTTCGGACTTTTTTTTTCATCAGTGGACTATTTCACTTTTTACCACCGGCAACAATGATAATATGGTTTTGGCCCTCGGAACTTACTGGAGTAATCAGTATGGCCCTAAGGCTGGAAAGTTTGGAGACCCCTGACCTAGAACATCAGTTAGCAGCAAATTGTTGCGATTATATAAAGCAAGTTGCAGGTATACGGAAAACGTCTCTGCTGTTGTTGCCACAATTAAATTTTAGCAGACTTATACAAAGGGGTAAAATGATTATAGGCTTTCGGGCCAAAAATCGCAGCATTTTAGAAACTGTGCAAATTGTGAACTGATGGCGAGCTGTTGCCGTGAAAATCTGCAATAAATAATAAAATGATCCAAAAAGTGCACAGCGGAAAAATTGCAGAGCACCACGAGCCATTGAGATAAATGGCGGCTACGACGATGCGTTTGGACCGATCAAACTAGAGAAGTGGAGTGGAGAAGTTAGAGAAGAATACAGTAGAGAAGCTACACAAGAACTAAGCAGCTTTGGTAATGCTGTCTACAAAAACAGCTCAGCTGACTTTACTGTATAACGCGGCTCCGCAGCAGACGGATGGAGAAAGTACCTTTGGGTACTTACGCATTAACGCCACCGCAGCTGCAGATTTCGCGGTTTTTAAGTGCAGCCAGTCTACACCTAAAATTTTTGCGACAAATCATAAATTAAAACACTTTATTTAAAATCAAAAATCTTTCAAAAATCAAAACACTTTATTCAAAATCAAAGTGGTAATCAATCGGATTTCTGTGGAAAATGGGCCGCTGTAGAGTTTAATATAGATTCAAAACAGTCTCTATTTTCTTCGACCTGATGCTGTCGCTATATGAACACTGCTAAGTAAATTCTAAATGATGCCTCCCTATGTCTCTTGTTCCTCCATTTAGCACTGCCTCACATTCTCTCAACTGTTTGTGTATGAACTCTTGTATCAAGATCAATAAAATTGTATTTAACAACAACGTACGAACAACAGGATTGCTCTTTATTGGCGCATCAGCGCAACTTCTGCTGCGGTGGCGTTAAAAAGTAAGTGCGGTGTCGATAATACGTAAGTACCTACCTTTGCTAGCAACTATTTATTGGCCAAGAAGGCTGAATTCTGCACGGCAATAGTATACGGTGGTCAGAATGTCCCTTTACACTTGCAACTATTAAATTTTAACTTTAATAACACTTATAGTTATTTATCAAATTACAGTTATTTATCAAAACACTTTTCCCTTGACAAATTCTGTTTGAAGCTTTAAACGGAGGAGTTAAAAAATTTTTTTCGCGCATTTGTTTTCAATTTATTTTGTTATGTTTCATGTTCTGTAATTTTTAATTTTCTATTAACTATTCCTTTTTTTTTTTTTTTTATGTTTCCTTCATTCCGTTTGTAACCTTTTCCAGGAGAAAGAAATATAAACTTTGATACTTACGAATTAACTCAACCACCTTGGCGCAACTTTATTTGGCGCAAGTGGCGATTTTTCATAGATGAAAATTCAAAGGTTACTTTTCGGACGCATGTTGGTGGTTTTTGCACCTTTTTTTCAGAAAGAATACCATACCATGCATATTTACCACAAGTCGGTAAACATTATCAACATATCAAAAGAAAGCATGCCTTAGCAATTTGAAATACAAATTTGAATTATTAAGTAAAGATTAAGTGAAACATTAAAAGATAAAGCACTTACAGTCTCCTTCAAATCTTTCTTTAACTGTTTTGGACTATTCCTCTCCAGAAGTGCACAGCATCTTTTTCCGCTTAAGAAATCATCAGAAAATTGTGATTCAGACTCGGCTTCATGCAATTCGCTGCAACACTGTCTATCGAGAATTTGCATTTCTCTTTGTTCTCTTTAGAAAATTTTCAGCAGAAGTTTATTATTCCTGAAGAAATTTTACCGCAGTTTCTTCCGTTGCTTCCGAGTTCCACAAACTCTTATTTTAAAACTAAGTTTACGCCAAAAAATCACGATTTTATTTTAAAATCCGGTGCAATTTTGAATACAACAGAAAACTCATACGGAAACGGACGTAGATCCATAAATCTATATGTTTTGGATTCCGTTCATCTTTTTCCATATATCTCATTGCTAAAGTAAATCTGTTTGAATGAGACGAATTTTGTTTTCATCCACAAGTTTTGAATTTCTTATAGTTATTAGTAATCTACTACAGCAGTATGAAATATTTATTTTTATAGTTGAACCATGCGCTACTTCAAAAGTAATATTTTGTTATGCCAAAATGACAACTTAAGTATTCTTCTAATCCTGAATATAATAAAGTTTAGCAACGAATGCATGCCCTTCAGACTCATTGTCATTGCTTACTGATGCAAACACATTAATATCTTCATTATCACTGCTTGTGTATTGAATTACAAGAGAATTATTTCTTTTTCTTTTCTTTGGCGAAAGAAAAGAAAAAGATTTCTTTCTTAATCTCAACCTTTTTTGATATTACTATTCATTTTTTAATTTTAAAATAATATTCTTCATATAAATGTTTGCTCATTAAACAAAATTGCTATGAAAGATAAAAATAAATATACTTAAACAACATTCGATTCAGCGTGTAATTAAAAACTATCAGGTAAACATACAACTAGCAGTGGAGTTGAGTAGTTGCAATCCTTCTTGCCCTACACGAAAAGGAAATAAAAAAACCACAGAGTTAAATATTTTTGCGTATAAAATATTGAAAATAGGAGCTCGTACGCAAGGTAATCAAACCAAATTAGAAAAGTTTGTTGAGAAAAGTATGAAATGTTTTTTGAGGTGCAGAGAACATAGAAATCGAATTATGCGTGAAAATGAGAATAATTTTTCTAGTGTCACTTTTCAAATTCGTGAAGAAACAGATGAAATTACCATTAATTTTTTTTGTTGTTGTTTATTGATTTTTATTTATTTATTTATTTATTTGATTGTAGATGTGAAAGTAGAATTTCCAGATATAGCATTTTGCACAATTTTTATCTAAGAGAACATGATGATTTGTGTATTTCTTTTTATATAGTGATTTACTATTTAAGAAGAATCCTTTTGAGAACGCATAAATGTATATTCAACTATGCGCAGTAACATAGAATTTAAAACTGTAGTGTTGTCATAAAAGTTTATGTGAATGTTTCCTTAGGGAAATTTCATACAAATTTCCTAGACAATGCCATTTGCTTGCTCTTAAAGAAAATCTAACCATTAGTTTTTAGAAAAAACAAATGCAATTTTATGCACCGGAAAATTAAAGAAAATGTTTTAGCTGGATGATTCTATCAGAAACTCTAAAAGCATTTTGCAAAACCAATTTAAGAACATCCTTAAAAGCCTAAGTCTATCTCGTTGATAATTTCCATGTATTGCATCTTGCGTAATACTCATATAGACTCTAAAACAGGATCAAAATCAATGAAGGCAAGTTCTTCAAATATTCTGATCGTAAAACTAGGGGGTACTAAAATTTCTGACTTTCTTAGAAAGTCAAAAATTTTAGTCGTTTCTAACTTTCGTTTTGTGTTTCTAACTTTTATCGTTAACTTTCGTTTCTAACTTTCTTTTTGTTTTTATGTAACTTTCGTTTTGTGACATATTCATTCCCATATGAGTACAGCAACTTTTGACTTGCACTTTATACTCAGAAGTAAGCAAAGATTTCTAAAAGCAATGTTGAGTTATAAACATGAGTTTCTTTTCCAACAAGTTTTTGTTTTTATATCTGCTTTTATTTATTGATTTATTTTTGGTTTTGCTCTCGTTTTGAAGAACTGTCTTCTTCATACAGCGGTATAAAAAAAATTCACTTGCCAATCCGAGAAACGCAATTTTATTAATTTTTTTTTTCAATTTAATGAGCAAACTCAGCTATTTAAGAGAAATATGTTGCCACTACTTTACTAAAATTAAAATATTTTAAAGTGTGTAATCGTTTAGCAAAGCGTAAAATATTTACTTTTTCGCGCATTAACAAGCACGCATAAACGTGCATGTTATGTGCTTTAAGTTAATTTGGAATAGTCGTCACAACGAATTATTTTCGGTATTAATTATGCCACTAAAGCGAAAATCGAATGCTTGATCTACACCTCAAACACGAAACAAAAACTGGCATCACGATCTTCAGAAACAAACGAACAACGGAAAGCAAGACAGGAAAACGTTTGAGTACGCACTGCTTGATCCAGACGTACACTGTACGCTGATTTAAATCTTGGTGCATTCCATTACGATGCTAATTATGATTGCAGTCTTCATCCAAGTGTGATCGTTGGAAAGATGGATAAATTATGTATGTACGAATATTTCAGAACTCTCAAATTTAGGAATAAAGCACCAATAACGCTCTGAGCGGGTGGAAAAGTGAAATGGCCCTCACCAGATGGAAACACAGAACATATTGTGCATCCAAAAGCACTTTAATAAACAAAATTAAAAAGCAAGCACTCTCTTTCCTTTAGGTAGCATTGCAACGCATGCCCGGTAACAGCATCGTATCCAATAGTTATGACATTCGAATTTAAACGTTAGCAGCTCCCAGTGTGACTCACATTTGCTGTAACATGTAGATGTGCCCCTCCCTTTTTGGTTGCAATCGACCCCACCAAAAGTATATATATATACATCCACTCTTTTACTCGGCTCAGTGAGCTCAGTTTCGTTATTCTTGCATATTTGTAAATTGTGCATTTTTAGCTTTAAAAATGATTGAACTATACTGTTCTTATCTTCCGGTTAAGATTTTTATGCCTTTAATTAACCTGAATGTTATAGTTGTATATTTATCAACAATTTAAAAGATTTTTAAAAGTGCGGCTAGGCCTAATTTTGTTTACCATAGCAGCCATGTTTGTTTACATTTGAAACGTAGCAGAATCGTGGATTTGTTGCCAATGTAGAGAAACTAAGCTTCGCAATAACAAAATAACGTCTTCTTTTATTATTGCGAATTAAATTACGCTTAATCCATTCTGGAATTATCATTTAAATCATTGAATTATCCCATATATTGACTCAACATAGCGTCCACAACAAATTAAATCAGTTTCTACGCTTTCAGTATCTTTTTGCCGAGTGAGACCAAAAGTAAACTTTCAGGTTTGTGCACCGAATAATCTGTCTTTCTGCGCGCCGGCCGAATTGCTTGTTTTTGCGTAAAAACTGTAATTTTAATTGTAATTTTTTTTAAAATTTTAACTGCATTTGCTGTTTTATCTTTAAATTTGTAATAAAATATTTTGTGTTTTTATTATTTTTGAACTGCCGCGAAGTGAGAACTGAATTAATTGAATGAGAAATACATCTCTAGAAAATACTGTCGCCGGTCTGTTTCGGACAGAGCAGAATGTTTATGAGTAGCGCATACGCATTAGGTGAGCAGAATCCTCTGTGATAAACTGTTTAATTTTTATTTGTTTAATTTCTTTCATACATCGTTTTAGATTTATTATAGTATTTGAATAGAACATGTGGAAACGATTATATAATCCTTCAGATGGTATATATATATATATATATATTTTTTTTTACATTCTAATTATTATTTGTTTAATTTCTTATATATATCGTTTTAGATTTATTATGGTATTTGAATAGAACACGTGGCAATGATTATATAATCCTTCAGATAACAGTATTTTTTTTCCATTTTGAGTTATAAAATGAAAGAGATGTAACGCTGTTAAGTGCCAGAGTACAGCTATGGTACATATTGATTAATATATTGGTATAAATTGGCAATATATTGAATTTTAAATTAATTCATTTAATCAACTGTGGGTTTATGCGCTATCGAGGAAGTAGATTTAATTCAATTCAATAAGTTTAAATGAAATGCAGGAAAAAATGCGTCTAACTTTATATTCCGTATAAGGAAGTCATGCTGTGTACACATCAGATTTTTTCAGTATAAAAAACAGAATGGCCAGAAATTCCATAAAGTACGCAAAGAATATTATTCTTTTAATTCTAGCCAAATTCAAAGAGAAAAGAGAAATTTAAACACATAAACACATAAAATTTATCCACTAGATACCTCGTTTTTAAGGGTTTCTGACAAAAGTACCATATCTCTGTTAACAAGTAAGTTAAAAAAAAATAAAGTTAACTCTAGTATTTTCTAGGGTGGGCGAAATTGTGAACTTTGGAACTTTAATTTCTAACTGGGTTACCCTTCCGAAATAAGGTACTGTACTTCATCTTGAAGGTAGTCTGTTTCATTGCAAATTCCTTGATTGTAATAATTTCTGAGATGTTAGATTTCGAATGATGAGTTTAAAGGTGCGGAAATTGAAATCATTTCTTTTATCATAGATTCTGATCGTTATGTAGTTTAAAATTTGCAAATCAGGTAGACAATTCCTTGTTGTTGTTGACTAGTATTGTTAAGTTTAAGGCATGCTAGATAAACATTTGCAATTTCTATTTTATTAAAGTTATTGATTGCAATAATATTATCTATACATAGGTAAACGTTGAAAACATAATAACGTTTATCCAAATTAAGGGATTTTTTGAAATTAATATTCTTATTTAATTGTAGAATTATCTATAAATTTATCTTCTAATATAGATTAGAATTTAAATATTTTGAGTGAACAATTTTTTCTATTTTGAAGTTAAATTGCTTTTTAATTCTGGAGTCAGAACTTCTTTTAAACATTTTGTTGAATTTAATTAGCTTTTAGCCTTTTTAGGCTTCTTCAGATTTTTTTAATTTTTTGCATTGCATATAAATGTTTTTTTACAGCATAAGTTTGAAAGAGTGTAGGGAAAAGACCTGAAATTTTTTAGACTTAACAAAATTAATTTTGTTTTGTAAGAAAGTTGGATTAATAAAAAGTGGTTTCGAGTCTCAAGGGATTCAGAGGAACGAAACATGTTTTCGACACTCATTAATCAACTTAGTTTAAGGCTTCAAAACACTTTTCCCTTAACAAGTTCTGTTTGAAGCTCTAAACAAAGAAGATTAAAATTTTTACTACTTTTGGTTTTGTTATGTACAAATTTCCTGTATTTTATGTGATTTACTCCTTGGAGTAAATTTTATCTGATTGCAAATTTGTATTTTTCTACTCCTTGGAGTAAATTTTATTTGATTGCAAATTTGTATTTTTCTTTAATTTGCGTTCTACCAATTTGTAATGAAACCCGGAGAAATTAGGTTGGACCTTCAAAATTTTTAATGCGGAATTTTGTTCATCTGCGTTTTAACTTTTTTGCTTTTTGATGTTTACAATTTTCAATCTTGCAGCTCTTAGTGTAGATTTGTATCATAATTTTTATTTTAATTTCAATGTTTAAAATTCTTTAAGAAATATTTGCAAATTTTCATTTTTGCAGCTTGAAGTGGAAAAAAAAAAAAAAAAACTAAGAAAGTTTGCATTTTTTTTCCATCGGATTGTGTGTTCCATTTTTTTCCGTAAAGGCATTGCAGGGTTTTTCCTGATTTCAATCTCCACAACAGGTTCTAGTTTTCCTCCCAAAAAAACTAACTGTAAAATAGGTCAGCTTCCTCTTTAAGATTATAGAGTCGAGCAATTCGCTTCGAAAAACATAAAAGCTTAACGCCACGCTTTTACCAATTCAAGAAAAACATCAGCAAACGCATTGAAAAACCATTAATTGTAGTTACCAAATCACATGAAAACAATGTAATATAATTTATATAGTGCAAACAAAAAACAACCTCAATCTCCGAATTAATAACCATATGTCACACATAAAATTATAGGAATATCCAAGCTGACAATAACAGCAAAAACAACAACACAATCATTCTTGAACTTTTTAATTACTATAATTTTGACAATATTTGTAGAGACATTAGTAATTCCGAAGCAGGAGAGATGAAAAATGAGCAACGGTCTCGCCGGTAATCTAACCACGGACCTCTGGAATACGCGCCCAGCGTGCAGACCATTACACTACGAAGGCATGCCGAGAAGGTGGGAGAAATACCTAATATATTGATATCGCTATTTTGGATATTACCGCTTTTTGGGGACAACAGATCGTCTTAATCTATGAAAAGTCATTTTTATTCTCAAGTAATAGGCATGAAACAGAAACTCTTCTGACGCCTATGAATAAAATGAGAAAATTTTGACTAGGAAATACCTCGCTAGATAAAGAAACTACTGGGAACTATATTTATACTCTTCCCCCTGGATATGCAATAAAAGTGCCGCTTTAAAATTTTATCTAGAAAGTATTCCAAACCCTGATGAAGGAACCAGCCAATTCAAGATTTGCTAGTGTTGTGGGCTGAGAAATTAATGAAAAATGAGGATAGATAGGATATTACATATAAAGATCACACAAATAGCTTAACGAGATCGTATTGAATCAGTAATCCGTTAACCATACAATATACTAGACGCGGGAATACGTTTGCTCATCGGGAATATGTTTACGAGAAATATATTTGTTTTTACATTTAGTATTCAAGTAAATTTAGTTTACTGATAAGGTATTTTGCCCTGCTGATTTTTAAGTATGGTAATCTTTCAGAACTCTTATTGAAACGAAAATTTAACAAGCTTTTTATCGTTTTTATTGGAAAATATTCAGTTGTTTATAACATCTATTGAGTGGATGGCTGATGAACCATTCTCCAGATCACTTCCAACCACCACTCATTATTTCGTGCTAGTCTTTCACGAATTTCAGTCTTCTCTTTTGGCGGGACAACGACAAATATTCTTAGACTTAACTTCTTTCATCCCACAATGATGATCAAGTTACTTTGCGATCTTACAGGAGCGAAACAAAGCAAGAAAAAGATTTCGGAGAAGATAGCAGCAGTAACTGATACTGTAAATGGTACATCATGTGACTGATATGGGTACCGATTGCGCTGGTTTCAGCAACAATCATTCATATTATTTATGTAAACTACTAACGGCCATCACATAAATGTTCCAGATTTTTTTAATTCATAACAGATTTTGCCCCACCAGTGGCCGAATGGATAGACTGTTTTTGTGGGTTTCATCGCATCTGATGTGAATACGAGCTAGTTTCCCTTACAAAGTCCTCTCCGAATGCAAACCTCTCTTTAGATAGATAACACTCATGCTGTAGAGTCCACAGGATATTTTGGAAGCAAGAGATGTGAAAAATGTGCAATGTTTTAGCCGTTACCCGAACCTGGACCTCTCGGATACACACCGAGTGTGCTCGTTACACCACGAAGGCATGCAGAAAGAAGGGAGAAAATACCTTATATATACTCCTCCTTTAAAAAGCGACTGGGATTAGGGACCCAAACGTCAAATCCTGATGTTAAGGATCATCATCCACCACCTTTTAGTTCGGGTGTCACTGTAGATTCATTAGGCATTTTTGAAGCAGGAGAATAGACATTAGGTTTTTTTTAGTCAAGAAACAGAAGTCTGCAGTGCCCTTGCCTGGACCTCTCGAATACGCGCCGAGTGTGCTAACCTTTGCACCACGAAGACATACAGAAAGAAGGGAGAAAATATCATATAATGTACTTTGTATTATTTAAATAACCAGGATTTACTCATATAAAAAGCATATGTTCAGTATTTATGACGTATCTATGACTATCAATTACTATTATTAAGTTATAGTCTCCTTTTCTTCGGTAACATAAACTACAGAGACCTACAAGACTGTGCGAGGAATTATCCTCTGGTCTTTAAATACGATAAACTTCAGAGAAGCGTGTAAAGGACCCTTTATTAACTCAGTATAATTTCACAGATGGCCCCACTTTGACATACATAAAAGCAAACACTTTCGGCTTAACTCAAGCAGGCAACAATAAACTTAAAATCAAATATAGCCAACGGCTCATACAATAATTTAACGAACAGGAAGGCTTTGACTCGCAAAAGGAGGCGTAAACAATCGCTAGGAATTCAAAATAGCAACGTGGCCATCAAGCAGGCATGACACGCTCTAAAATTGCCTTCCAAAACCTTCCCTTAAAAGCTTCTTTCTAGCTCATTTGAATACATGCGCCTAACTTATTACCAATTTGGCAAGAAAGCGTGGGATGAAAATGAGGATCAAAGGAAAGCTGCTTTAAAATAAAAATTAATTGTTAGATAAATTAAGTGAATCCACGCAAAATGTTTTTAAGGTTTTTTTCAATCCGTTTAATTCCCACTGTTCTGATATTACAGCACCAATAGGCTATGAAATTCAATTTACTGGTTATTCTTATAGTTTTCCTTAAAAATGAATTTCTTTGATTCAGGTGGGGAAGAATAAAATCAAACTGAATGTGAACTTTGAACTCGTTAAAAAAATTAATTATAAAATTTAAAGAAATGGAAATTTTTTTTAATATATCATATAATCAACTATAACTACATATTCGATACAAACTACTAAATAAGAAAATGAAAATTTAATGGCAAAATAGCTTGTCTTTGAAATGTTTCTTAATTTTGATACTAAATTTGGGCTGTGAATTCCATACTCTTTTACTCAAATTAATTCCGTCCCATTTTCGTCTCGTTCAGGCCCCGTGGGTATATTCTGAGTTCAATAACGTTTTCAAGATTTTCCTTATGTATAACTAGAATTCCATCATTCCACTCATTTCATGCATTACAGCGAGTTTCAAGAAACTGACTGCCCAACAGTGTCTGACTCCAAAGTTTATTTGCAACCTTGTAGAGACATTAGGATATATCGAAGCAAAAGAGATGAAAAATGAACAATGCCCTCGCCTCGTGGAACTCGAACCACGGACCTCTCAAATACGTGCTGAGCGTGCTGACCATTACACCACAAAGCAATACCTTGTATACTCTCCCTTTTGAAGGGCGACTGGGAATTAAGAGACCCAGTCGCCAAATCCTGGTGGTGGAGAATCATCATCCACCACGGTTTTTAATTCGGGCACCACTATAGATACATTAGGATATATCGAAGCAGGAGAGATAACAACACTATGGGCATTCCTCTTTCCGCCAATTTAATGGCACTAAGAGTCCTCTCGCCCTTCGGAACCAGGCACAGGGGTTCACTTGCCCTCGCACCTTGGAGAGACGAATGCACCGCTTTTACGACACCGGTTGTTGATTATGATTTGGTACCTGCCAGTCGCTGGGGCTGCCCGTCGCAGGGGACATTACCCAGCGTCCCCTAGACGCCACGCCGGGTTACTAGAGCCATCTGCTTTAGGACTTGTCAGACTCGGTGCCGGCCAATGAATGATCTTTCAGAAGCCTGCAGAACCAGTAGGTTCATGATTTATATATGAACGTTGCCGAGATTGTCTAGGTAGAAATCCTAGTCAGTAGCATCGCAGAGTTCTCTACGTCTACCCCCAGGGATGGAAAGCAGGAGAGATGAAAAATGAACAACGCCCTCGTCGAGAACAGAACAACGGGCCTCTCGAATAGGCGCTGAGCATGCTGACCTTCACACCACGAAAGCATGCTAAGAAGGCGGAATAAATACCTTATAACCTACAATATGATCATTTGTCCGGCATAACATCTTTACACTAAAGCAGATTTTAGGTGCTTTTCTGTTATCGAGACCGGATTCAGAAATGTATGAATGTATGTATGTATGTATCTATGTATGTGTGTGTATATATGTGTACCTGTATATGCTTGCATGTATGTGCATATATCTTCGCCCACATACATATAGGTATGTACATGTTGGTAAATTGCACATTTTTTTGCTTTAAAAGTCATGCGTAAACATCAGATCTTTTAATCAAAACATTTCACCTGTGTTGCCAATCCGAAAATCTTAACATCAGAATTAAATAACTGATGTAGAAAAATAACATGGTTATGTTTCAACACTCAAAATAACAGCCCTTGAAACATTTGCCTCACTCAAGAATTAATTTCTAAAATTAGAATTATCTAACCTCTATGGGAGGCAATTTGGAGCCTTGAATGAAAATAAATTAAACAATTAATAGTTAAAATTCAATAAAACATAAGGAGCTTTATAAAATATTAGTACAACAAGCTAAAATAATTATAAATGGAAGAATTATAAATTATACAAATGCAAAGTAAGCAAATCAGTGATAATGAGACTCACATTAGGGATAAAGAATAATTATTTTGAACTGTATACTTTGTGATTATACAAAATTACTCTTTTATTTTGATTTATAAAATCTTTAAAACCTTCTTAAAAGACAGATATAGCCATAAATATTTCACTGTCTTATGGAATCCATACCATTTCGAACGGTTAGAGCTTATACATACTGCTGTAATTAAAGCAATCACAATCACATAGGATTCATCTTCTCCCAAAGGTACTACTCAAGACTTCCTTTACATTGTACTATCTAGTATCAATGCATACATAATAGAATTTGTGTTAATTATTATTATTCGATACCCTAAAGATTGGATTTCCAGGATGGAATTAAAATTTCTCTCAAGGACTGAGTAGTACCGGAGGTGGACTTTGGACCAAGGACCAAAATTCGGAGGGTGACTTCCAAACAAGAAATACGTGCGGAGAATGAGCTCCCCATCTGTGCCACTGAACAATGCGAAGCCGGAAGAAATGGCCGACACTCTCTCTAACAGTGCTATGGACACCACGTCGCAGCATTTATCAACCCTTTCTACTTCTTCTTCTGATTCTGTTCCGGTTCCTGGTTCCAGGACTCCTTATCCCAGCGTTCCTGAGTCCAGACAATCTGATACTGAAAGCCAGCTCCTTGAATTGAAGCAACTGTATCACTTGAAAACAAGATTCACCGATCTCGAGCAAACCCTAGCCAGAGCCAAGAGAGCAACACCGCTAGCATCTTTTGATTTGAAAGTCGTTCAGCATGAGAGCCAGGTAGTATTGCTTTCTCTCACTACTCTTGCCAAACGTCTGCAACTGCCACTTTTCAGCATTCCCTCTAAGTTTTAAGTGAATTATGCATTTAGTAGCTAGTATCAATTACGATCTCAGCAACTGCTAAAAGAAATATTACATACATAATAGAATTTTTGTTATTGTTATTCGATATCCTAAGAGTGGATTTCCAGGATGCAATTACAATTGCTCTCAAGGACTGAGTGGTACTGGAGTTGGACTTCGGTGATCCTAATCCATTAAGCGAAAGAACCCTATGCTTATTTTAAAAATAAAAACCTGTCGGAAAGCTCAAGTAAAACATTAAGTTATTTATTAATTTCCGATGAAACCAGAATCTTGATTTTCGTCTATTAAAAAAGGTCCATATTGGGACAGCTTGCTGTATCTATATTACCATGAAATGCATTTAGTTATTATTAAGTGCTCCTACATTAAATTTACCAAAGATCTGGTAATCCATTGCTAAGTTACATTACAATATCCAGAATTTAAGTATTTTATGATGTGTACTCTTTGTTATTCTAATATCATCGAGAAGGATCTAATAAGAAAGTTATAAATTTTAAGAAAATTATGAGCTTTTAGTAAGAGCAGTTTTTTCATTACTATCTAACTCATCTTTTCAGCCATAAAATTACTGGGCATTATTGATTTGAGTTAATCCTATAAAATATTACGAATATTGAGGGCAATAAGCAGGCAGTAATAACAACTACATATCTTACTTTTCAATGATAAATGTCATGTGGCTGTCATTACAGAAGGCAGTGGTATTTAAAGTATAGATCACAATCTCATTTGGGGTTGCGAAAATTTGTAGTTGGGTCGCAAGGTGGATAAAAATTCTAAAATTCCAAATTGATGGTATATAACTAAACTCGATGCTCTGATTGCGGTTCGGAAGTGATTTTCAGGGTCGTTTTTATTTTATGTGGTAGTACTGCAATATAGTTTGAATACCATTGATATAGAATGTTGGCACAATTATATTATAATTAATAATATATAATAGACATCATTAAAGATAACTGTTTCCAGGGAACATTACGAACAGTGACAAGCGCAATATGTTATAATAGATATCCTTTAAAAGATGTGGTATGGTTCTAGATAACTTCTTCTTTTTGTCAAGAAGATGTGGATGCCAGCGTGTCTACTGATGATACTCAGTACCGTTAAATTGCAGTAAAATCTTTGTAATAAGATCATTTTGATGATTTGATTTTGATCTTGCTTTCAGGAGTTTTCATTAGAGAGGTGGTATACGAGTCATTTTATGGCGTGATGGTCATAAGGATATCATAGGGAAACTTTGAGAAACAATATCATTCAAAGAAACCACTGAGTACCTAAATATTTGATATTCATAGTTAAAATATTAAGATTCAGTTAAAAATAATGCTGTAATGGATTCCGATCTTCCTTGCGCACAAAGTTACCGTGAGTTAAGAATTGGGTGTAACAGAAAATCTGCATCGGATCTGGCTCAACAAATTGTCATCAACTGCTTGTGTGATTGAAATTTTCGTTAAAAGTAAGTACAGTTTAGAAATATTTCGCCTTTTCTTAGCCGCCATTTTTTTAACAAAATATAGCACACCAGTGATATTGTTTCGTTTCTGTAACATTAAGATGAAATATTTTAGCGTGACACTTTTTTTTCGGCACGATATAATTCAGAGAGTTTTTTTTTTCCTGAGAGATTTTATTGTATCCACATTATAGATACCTCATTTCATTTCCTCTCTCATAAGAGTAGCTCTGATTTCTGCGCAGGCTATGCAGATCTTACCTTTCAGCAGTGAAAACTGAAAATATGACTGTATGTATAGCTCATTAATAAATAACTTAATATTTTTCTGTATATTCTATTCTTTTATAATATTCTAACTAACTGAGTAGTATTTTAAAGTTAGAATACCTATGAACTGTGTACCGGATTATCGCTGAGTTCACGAGTTAACTTGTTCACAAGTCCCAAAACCAGTTAAATTTACTCTTTACTCCAACTCATAATATTTAACAAGTGGCTCTTCTGCTTTCAGTAAGCCTCTACTTGAGATTCAACTTAATGTAGAAAATAAGAAACTAATCTAATGCTAACTCATCTAAAACCATCCGAACCTGCGCAGAAATAACTAACAGAGTTGACCCTTATTAAAGATCACCGGGGAGTATTAGCAGCCACGTAACAATATGACAGAAAGGTTGTCAGATTAGACTTAAAGCAATGACATGGTTAGCACGCCAAACACGCTTTACTAATAAAATGACAGAAATTTCAACTTATCGTATACACTAGTGTAACGTCCGCACCCCAAATTTACAGATAAACTTTATATAAAATTTATGCAAAAAAAAGTGACCCGCACAATGTCCGCACCCCAAAAACTAGAAAAATTCTTACGTTAAAATATATTTTCTAACACCGCCCTTTAGTCAATAACATTAGTCAATGAACATCTTTAACACTAGAAGCGCCGTTGGGTTCATTTTGACCTTTTTTTCCAATTTTCCGCGTTTTTTTTTTTTTTTTTTTTTTTTTTTTTTTTTAACATACAGCTGAGCTTCGAAGCTGATATTTTTTTACTTTTTCTAAAATATTCCCAAGTATACTATGCCAATTTTTCATATTTCTACGTTAATTATTTAAATAAATAATCGCAGATATACCTAAAACAGCCAACTGGGGTCATTTTGACCCTCATAAGAAAAACGACATATTTTTATATGATTTGTGGAACAAAATTGGGGACCACCTGTGTTCAAAGAAACAATGTCACGCAATCGGTTCCGTGAAATAATGCGGTATCTCAGATTCGATGTCCGAAGCACCAGAGCTGATCGTCTCGCCACTAACAAATTTTCTCTCGCTTCTGAAACCTGGTACAAGCTAATGGAAAACTGTTATTTATGCTATAATCCTAGACCAGAAATAACCGTTGATGAACAATTGTTGCCTTGTAAATCAAGATGTAGATTTATCCAGTACATGGCGAATAAACCAGACAAGTTTGGCATCAAATTCTGGTTAGCAACTGATGTAAAATCCAAATATGTTTTGAATGGTTATCCTTATCTGGGCAAGGATGAAGAATGACCAACTAATTTGCTTGGGGAAAGTGAAGTTCTCAAATTACTGCAACCACATCTAAACTCCGGACTCAATGTCACAACTGACAATTTTTTTACTTCTGTGAAACTTGCAGATGAAAAAAAAACATAATTGCTAAAAAAAACACAGTTGTCGGGACGATGCGTCTGAATAAGCGAGAATTAATCCCTGCTGCTCGTGACACTTCTTCGGCACGATATTCATCTTTTACACTGAAAAATGGAGACAAAACACTCACAATATATAGGTGCAAGAGCAAAAAGAATGTCGTGATTCTGAGCACGATGCACAGTAATGTGTTTGTTGACGTCAGCATAAAGAAAAACCGAACACTGTCACTTACTACAACAGTACAAAATGTGAGTTGATGTCGCAGATCAGATGCTGAGGAAATATAGTACAAGTAGTGGAAGTCGCAGATGGCCTGTACATGTTTTTACAACGTCCTTCACATTGCTGCACTCAATGCTTGGATTATATTCAAAGAATCCTTGGGCACCTTTATTTCCCGTCGAGAATTTATTCTTGCACTCGTGGAAGAACTACGAATTGGTGCACTACGCAACAGATGCCCCCGATTGCTTAAATACAGACACTTAAACGAAAGAAATGTGCATTTCAAAGTTGTAAGGTACAAAACAAGACTGTTGTCAGCTGTGAGGGATGCCAGAAACCAATTTGTGGTAAATGTGATGCTGTCACTGCCAAGCGTTCATATTGTACCACCTGCGGTAATGTATAACAAACTTTGGAAAACATTGTGTGTTTATTCCCAATTTATGTTTTTTTTTTTTTTTCTTTTTTTGTAATTTTTTGCATTTGTATCTTTTGTTTGTTTTTCATAGATTTTGTTTTTGTTTTTGTAATCTTACATTGAAAGATAGTGTGTGCTAATTTGCACTAATTGCACGAAAAAAATTCTAAAGTATAAAAAATAAATAAAAACCTCTAAAAACTCTTTTATGTGGTCATTTCATCATCATTTCAATCATTTACTGTGTTTCTACTTACATTTCTTATGGGGGTCAAATTGACCCCCAATGGCGGTTTTCGGTTAGTCTGAAATTCGGCTGTTCTAGTGTTAAAGAAAGAATATGCATTTGTTTTGTCTTTGGTTGGCGCCAGGATAAAAAGCACAGACTTTCCTGGCATTCTGGGGCAGCTGTTATTCAGTCATAACATCGGCGGCAGCATTCCACTCGGCAGACGGGATAATAAATGAAGGCAGTCCAAACAGATTTTCACCACACTGCCTTCCAAGAAATACTGTTTTGTAATGAAATTACTTTCCCCTCCTTCCTTCTTGGAGCATTCACATATTTTAGGCTTTCTCTTTTCATTCATAGTACCATTTGGAATTCGTGGTAGTTAGCAAGTAGCGCGCTTGAAATGGGAAAATACAGCAGCTTTTTAAACTTAAAGTCATAGAATTTGCGCAGGTAAATGGAAAAAGAGCAGCAGCAAGAGTATATAAGGTAGACGAAAAGTGTGTGCGCAATTGTAGCAAACACCGTGATCAGCTGGCAGCAACTAACAAAACGAGACGTGCGTTTCGTGGTTCGAAATCTAAGTTTTCGAACTTAGAAAATAAAGTAGTTGCGTATGTTCGTGATATGAGTGATCAAGGGTACGCAGTAACACGGGAAGTGCCAAATAAGAGCATTTCCTGCTGCCAGAGAAAAAGGCATTCCTACATCGCAATTCAAGGCGAGTGAAGGCGCGGCGAATGATGAAACGAAATGGATTTTCATACAGTGCGTCAGAACAGATTTTTTTTTAATAATATGTGCAAGATAATAAAAGAACCAACGTTTATTTAATTTGTGTAAAAGTAAATATTAAAGTTACAAGCGATGGTTAATTTGTGCCTCTATATTTACTCCTGCGCGAACTAATACGCGCCGAGTGTTGATAAAGTAAACGGGGTAATTTAGATTACATATGTGGAGAGAGAAAGTGAGTTCGTAAATTTTAAGTAGCTATTAGACAACTTTAAATGTGATACTTTTATTACTTATGCCATTTTCTTCCACTTAAAACTTAACTTGGCTGTTTGAAATGCAATTTACACCCAGAATTACTCACGAGAAAAAGCGCGACATTTGTACGACCCGTGTAATGTTTGCACCTGCATTTTAGTGGTGTAATTTTAGTAAAAAAAAGTGCGAACATTACCTGAGCGTATACGGTAAATACTGGTTCCTGCATTATTTACATAACTCTGTAAATTCATTCTGGTAGAGAATCGTAGGTGGAAAACAGGCAATTAAAGGAAACGCTAGTTCAAAAATAAAAACTGTCAGAAAATTAAAATAAACCTCTACAGTTTATTGGTTAGTTAATAGCCGAGTCTGCGACATTATTGATCTTGTTACCTATTGTCTGATTAAAAGAAGAAATTATTTTTAGATATATTAAGGCTCATATTATAGCCTAATAGTAAATAACTATATGGAAACACCTCATCAGGAATACCACAGCAAGAACGTTTGGAATTATACTTTGCCGACTTCGCTACACATATTTTTTTCGGCAAACAGTAACAATTCATAAAAGTTCAAAATTACTTTAAATTTAGGATGCTCCAGAATTATTATTAAAATGTTTTTGACATGCATTAATGAAACATTTTGCTATTATATAATTTTACTGTTTTATGCTAATGAAGGACAAATTGTTTTCTTTTCTCTTAGCTTCCTTCTAAAAAAGTGTAAAATTAAAAATTTAACAAGCAAGACATGTAGCTTTTTCCTTTTTCTCTGCAAAGTGTTATTTACTTTGCATTTTATTATAGATTTTAGATTTATTAGCACAAAGGGACAATTTGCCCTGAAGGACTATTAATTTCGTTTTGACATTTTGCATTCGTTTACTATAAATGGCGTGCCACTTTTCAAATTGTTGCCACCAAATATTGCAGTCCTCTATTATATTTGAAGAAATTAAATAACAAAGAATATGCATGAATGTATGTATATTTTTCCCACTGTGATAAGCCAACGGTACCTAGAGACATCAAATTTTGAATAACATAGTCCTTCACTCGAATATTGGCATCTGGAGGCCTGACCTTGAATTTCGAATTTGCGAGAATATGCACAGGAAATTCTAAAGATATGCACTTTGTTAATTATTTCGTGATATTGCTGTTGAATTGAATTTTACAGTTTAACGGCGAGAAACATGATATTTAATAAATAAAGTTAGCATACAAAACATTAAAAAAAGCCTCTTTGAGCGTAATATAAAATCTGAAAGCTTCCAGAACTTTTTTTTCTTATTATTTTTTAAGCACTGTCAGAGATCTCGTAAATAATAAAATCTAAGTTTTGCAGATAAACTGCAATCTTTCTCCTTTACGAGACACACATATTCTGAAAGAAGTAAATTGCAAAAAATAACTTTCTGTCAATTAGTTACACGTATTAACTTCCATTTTTCCGGTTGTCTGATACAAATTCTTTATCATCTGCAAAGAGCAGTAATTTATTTCTTTCTGCTGTTCGTTCCCTAACAATGTTTCAGAATATTACTTTCTTTGTCGTTCATAACTGTGCTATTTATTTCCTTAAATATTTTCCCGATGTTTATTTCCTCGTAATTTCCTTCCTTATTTTTCTCAGTAAGCTACATTTTTGAAGCTACTGAACTAGAAGAGAGGGAAAATAATGGCTCGCGTATAAATTCCTTTTTTTTTTTTTTTTTTATTTAACTTCTTTCATTCCTTTACAAATCATTTATATTTTTCGTCGTGTACGTTATCATCTCAAATAACAAGATAATGATGATGTACTCTCAGTTTTCTAATTTATGTAACTTTTTTTTGGTCAGTCTTATATGAAATGTGTTTTTTGCCCATTTTCCGCGTTTTCTACGTGAAACCTCGTTTCTTCTTCAAAACCTTTGTTCAAGATTCTGTAGTTCAAAATCTTAAGTTAAGCGACTTATTGCCTCTCAGATCATTTCAGAACAGTTTTATAGAAAATAACAAAACAGATTATAATCATTAAAAAAAAACTGAAAGGTTTCAGATTTTAACGGTCGCCCAAAAGAGTTTTTTAAGGTTTTTTACGTTCCCACTAAGCTCGTGCACTACCAGTCTGCTGTTGTATTTACTCCTACTAACCCATTTTTTTATCTTTTTAGCTTATTACGAAATTATGAAAATTATTAAGCATTATTTTCTTCACACTTACGCATATGCAATTCAACAGCAAAATTACAAAAATTGTAAAAGTAGTATACGTTTAGAATACCAGATGCAGCGTTAAGTGTTGGCATACACTTCTCTTTCTTCCTTTCTTTTTTTTTTTTTTCCTTTTCTCAGTTTATCGTATCAATGTTCAATTTTCTTACTAAAATAACAAAACTTTTTTTCTCTTTTAATTACTAATATTTTATCTGTTTACTTTATTCATTAAACATCACGTTCTTGGCGCTTAGATACATAAAATTTGGTTCAACAGCAAAATCACAAAATATTTTAAAAAGCATATCTTTGGATTTCCAATAGGCAGTCTCACGAGTTAGAGATAAAAATGTTATATACTGTACAGTGTTGCCACGGCCAGGTTTCAAATCTCACTGAGATACACATGTATTTTATTTTGGTTTCTAATCCTTTTAAACAAATTACGGCCAATTGAATATAGTCCACAAAAATTACTTTTTGGGTTCACATTTTTTACAAGGTGTACTTTCTTCTTTTGCTGCTGAAGTTTTCCGACACAATTTTATGGAAATTCAATGGTTTTTTTCTGCTTCTGGTACTGTATTCAATGGTTTATTCAGCTTCTAGTACTGCCAAATAAAATATGGCATTAATATTTTCTGTTAACGGTATTCTCAGTTAATCAGAATATTCGGTTGTATAACGGAATTTGATTTGAAACTCAAGTGCGTTCCGGCAAAAACTATGATTTCACTCAAAATATTGAAAAGCAACGAAGGAGTTACCAGCCGAATTCAAGTCTTGATCTGTGCGAAGTTTTTCACGCTCTTAAAATAGATTTTAATAACACTCTCAACTTGTTTAACTCACAGCTTAGAAAATGATCAAGACAAAAGAAAACCCTTTTTTAAACATCATAAAATATTAAATAGTTTTCTTGCATTGTATAGTTTAAGTATGCTTCTTATATTTGCACATACCGGTTCAGCTTTATCATTTAAAAAAAATATTTTTCACAGCATGAGCAAAATCTAGATGTTGATTGGTCCTTTCAAAATCCCTTTGTTTCATCTTCAGCTATGCTTCAATAATCTAAAACAAATATGCTTCACTTAATATTGCAGTTTTAATGCTTTATCACGCGAAATTCTCAAGGAAGGCCAGTAATAAGAATAAATATTTATACAATAAGCCAACTTTACTTAAACAACTTCAAACAAAACTAACCAACATTAAATTTAAATGCAAATTTCGAAGCAAAAAAATGCTTGCCTTTGCACAATAGTTATACCTAAAACGTGATACAAATTGCGCTAAATTCATTGCTAAACAACAGGCACATATTTCTTTTTGCTTCTATGCTATGTCGAGGCAGCACGCAACTGCGAAAAAACTGATCATCCATCTAACGTTGCGGGAAAAAAGGAAGGATAAGTTTTCCCTTTGTCCTCACGAAGTACTTTATTTCAGTAATGATGTTAGCATATACAATAGATAGCATGCAGAGGCAGAATTTAGAGAAGCTACAACAACGCGTTCTTTATTTGTTCTTTGTTAAATTTACGATTCTAATCAAATTGCATAACACAATTCAAAATTGTATGTTAAAAGTAATTAATAAAGATTTTACTATACGACGAGTTAAAGGATAATTCATTTTACACAATTTCGAATTTATAGGAATGCACCGCATGCCCTGAGACGATGCCTCTGGATGTGATGCATTTTAAATAAACGTAAACAACTGTACACTCGGGCAGATGCTTCCGTAACAGTTGCAAGTATTTAATGCGCATGTGCAGTGGCAAACTACAGCTATCGATGACCGGAGCGGAATTATGCCTGGTATCCCTTATTGGAATGGTCACCATACAAAACGTCAACAAAAATACATAATTAACACTTATTTAACTAAAATAGTTAAGGTTAAAATTATTTGGAAAACAAAAGAAACTTAAGACAAAGGGGAAAAAACCGTTTAGATCTAGCAGACAAAACATGTATAAAAAAATATTCATCTGCCGTTTTTAGTGATTTAAAAAGTGTTTTTTAACTTATCTGTCAATTAAAAAAGCTATAACCGTTTTTTTCCAAGCTTCAGAAATTTTGTATAGCTTCATCAAAATTTATATTTCTTAGCTACTGCATTTTCAATGGAAAATTTTGACAAACTGTTGAAAGTCTGAGTTGTCTCGTTGTTGATATAAGATAGCTTTTATTCAACATCAGCTTTGAAAAGCTTCTGTCTCAAAAAATATCTTCAAATATAAGTTAGGATTGCTTCTTGGAAATCCATTTCCACAATAAACTTTTAACATTTTCAATGCAGTCTACTTCCTAGTTTCGTCCTTTCTTTATATTCCTATATATAGGTGTATATACTTAAAAACTTTAAGTTTTTCGGAAGCCCCCCCCCCCGATTAGATGCATGGCATATTTCAAAATAATATTTATTTAAAAATAAGCTGCGTGGAAAAAAGAGAATAATTTCCCTGTCTACCCTTTCCATATATTGTATGCAATTTGTGTGCCGCCCAACCAGTACAGTGGTTAGCGTTGCTGACTGCCGTGCCGAAGAGTCCGGTATGTATGTTTGTAAATGTATAGTGTTGGTGCGGCATGGCGACACACTAAATATGCGGCAAGCCGAAAGTCCTCTCGTGTGATTTGGTGGAAGGGGAGAGGGGTGGGAAACCCTCGGATCGGTCTCTCCTGGGTGTTCTTCATCAATATTGGGGTGGAACTGAACTAAATCGCACTGTCACCTGTAAGATGCTCAAGGCTGACATACTCATAAAACACCCTTTTTAAATATCACATAGAAAAATATAATTTTAAGGCTTTGCGGCTGTGTAATTCAAAGCCTGCACTTTTTATGAAATAATTGCAGAAATATGCCCAAATTACATACTCATAAAACACCCTTTTTAAATATCACACAGAAAAAAATAATTCTAAGGCTTTGCTTTTGCCTTTGTAAGAAAATTCCACAAGAAAGCTTTGTAAGAAACGTTGAGTTACGAACTAGTTTTATTTTAGAAGCATGAATCAATTTAAAATTTCGCCAGTGTTGAGATATAAATAATTGTCTTAAAGCAAGAGTTTGTTTTTTAAAACTTTTATACTTTACTTATATTTTGACAGTTTTCTTTGTGTTTCATCTAGAAGATTTCTTTTTCGTGTTCATATATATGCTAATTTTAGCTTATTTTAATTCCTAAACTCATTTTTAAGCTCTTAGAAAACTTCTTCGTTTCACTTTATATTTCATTTCTGAGTCAAGTGTCTGAAACAGTTTTATCTTGTTCCAATTATCTCCTTCAACGTTTTTCCAGCTATATGTATCGTGCATTGTGGCAAGTCTTGTTATCTGATTCAGTCTTTTGTGATCATAGTAATGTCATATATTTCTTTGTTAGTTCTAGGCCTGATTGCTGGATCATTCGCTTGGTCCATTCCTTTGCGTCCCTTGCATCATTCGACGCTCCTGTAATTGGACATAGAATCTCATTCCTTTTCCCTGCTGAGGTTGAACTTTGTTGGATCATTTTGCTTTTCTGCTTTGAGACGCATGTCTTCTATTTGGGAAGCTGTAAGACTCCTTTCGGAAAATTTTCGCAAAATTGTTTTCAGAATCCAAATTAATATTTCTGGTACATTTTCATTTTCAGTGTGATTGATTTTCTGACAACAAGACTTGCTTTCAATAACTTTTCTTATGTAATATTCTGTAGTTGTTCCTAGATTTGCTATGATTATCGTGCTTTTTCTGTTTGTACATTAGTTTCAAGTATAAAAATTTTAATAATTTTTACTATCATAAAACTCACTTCTAATAATTTACTATGATATATAGCATTTTAATTCTTGCAGTTCCGTGTTTCTCTTAATTCTTGATAAAACGTCGATAAATGCGCTTTGCTATCTTGACAACTGGAGCCTTTTTATATTTGTACGTCAATACCTTAGGGATTTATGGCGTATTCACATCCAGAAGTATATTATTCTCTAACTTAATTCAGAATTCCATAATTTGCAGCAAATCTTAAAAATAATAATAATAATATGAAATATGGAGTAAGCGTAATTATTACATTGAGAAGTGCTACATTACAGCGTCCCCACGCCAAGAAAACAATAAAATTAAGTAAAACATCGAAAAAAAGACAGTTTTAGACACTATACAACAAATATTTCATTTCAGTGTTATAAACAAAAAAGGGTAATCTTAGTTTTAAAATGCCATTATTGTTCTATGGACAATTAACAAAATGGCGTTGTATATCTAGTTTTAAAACTACTTTATTCCTACTCTATTATTTACTCTATTTATTTACTACTTTATTTGAATATAGCAAATTCTTTAATCTAATCTAACATCTCATCGGCAGCAGTCAAGCTGCAACAAAAAAATCGAAAATCAAGTTCCCAAATTAAGACTGTTGCCACTCAGAGACAGAGAAAAGTATCTATTAAAACCGGAACAATTATCTCTTTATTTTGAGCCTATACCTGTGTTAAAGTTGCACTTTGTTCTGGCTAGGCGAGGTAAGCAGTTTTCATATCAGTACAAACGTAAAACAACCAATTACAAACTATCTAAATGTTAAAATAAAGAGGTAAACGCACATTCTTTTTCGAATACATTTTGTTTATTATACTTTTATGCCTGCGCATTTTCTTTTCTATTGATTTTAGTGCAGAGATTGGATAATTTTTAATCACGATTTTTTCGAAAATTTGATTGTAAGTGACCAGCATTTTAAAAATAAAGAGCTCTAAATATCTTTCTTCAAAAAGAATATTGTTTTTCACTCTACACTACGACCTTAAGTTTGAATGCGTAGAAGAATTTATCAATCGTACGAATAGAAATTTCTTTAATAAGGCCACGAATTGCTCACACTTACGAGAATTCAACACCTTCGAATATTTTATACTACCTAAGAATGCTAATATCAGACCTTACGCGGCCCACCTCAGCTGTAACTCGAATTTCCGGAATTAATTGCACCTTTTGTATATATGTGTATATAGTTATCTATATATTTTGTATTTCACATTTATTCTTTTATTCTTATTTTACCGTACTGACTTATTTTAGTATATAAAACTTTGTATTTTATGCATTTTCTTATGTATGTTATGTTAACATCAGTCAGACACCAACACTCTTGTCAAGCCTCTCCTGGTCTTCGTTTTTGTTTGGTTTTCTAAAACCTTGTGGCGTATGGTCGCCCTTCTTCTCTTTACCTCAGACTCTGTCCGACTGTTACGTCATGCGCCTCTTGGGCAGACTTGTCATTGAGACGGCAACATCGCACATATTAGCGATAGCCCGGCAATACATGTATTGATTGATTGATTGATTGATGATTTTTCAGAACCTAATATGAATGCGGATTTGTAAAATGATATAATCTAAACAGCGTTAAATCAAAATAATAATAATGAAATAATAAAAAAAGAAATAGTTCAGATTGAAAAAATAGGCTGAAGGGATTCAGATTTTAAATGTTGCCCTAATGGGTTTGAAATTTTAATAACGTTTATCAGCAAAGATTACCAATAGAGATGGACCAGGTGAAAAAGCGAAACATTTTATATGATACTAGATGAACACGTGTATTTGAAAAATGTAAAAATATGTAATGTTTTAACCCTTTAACTGCTTAAGACGTGTTTAAACGTTTCTGGAATTTCTTTAAAAATGCTTAAGACGTCTTTACACGAATTTCAAATCGCACGAAAAATGCTTAAGACGTGTATACACAAAGCCCGAATTTCGCGTAGATTGCTTAAGACGTGTTTAGACGACGCGATCTGGTCTTCCTTCCCCTACCTTTCTGCAGGCGGCTGTCAGTTGACACAAAGGTCTTAATAGGGTGTGAAGTCTCTTTGAAAAGAGCACTTTAGTAAAAAGTCCTTAGAGTGAAGTATCTTTGTCAGACAGCAGGTATGTATTATCTGTGTGCCGACTAATAGTTTGCGAAAGAAGATAAATCGTTTTACAACTATTTGCCTTGTGGTACTTTATACAAATGAAAGTCAAACAGGATCCGACGTTGTTATAGTCGAATTTTAGTAGAAACAAGAAAAAATAAGAATTGTAACGGAGGACGCCTTTATGGCTATATTTTATAGAATCAAATATTTTATTTTTGTATTGAAAAATGATTACAATTTCTGATTCGTCAGGAAAAAATATAAAATGTTGCAACCAGCTTTCTTGTTTGCCTTCGTATTTCAAATGCGCGTTATTGTAATGGTACATTCTTCTTTTTACATTCTTAAATGTTAAAACTGTGCTTTCAGCATGCCTGAGTTTTGTACTCGTATGTGTGGCTCTATGCTCCGTAGAAATGGCGAACTGACATATAAAAATTATATGAATGTTGAAAGGAAGATATTCTACTCGAAACTTCAACTAAATGGAATAAATGAATACGCCTAAGGAATTTCTAGCTATATTTGTTTTAAAAATTTATTATTAAGATTTTAAATCCAAAATGTTTTGAAATCTAAAGAAAAAATATGTAATCCTTGAAACATTTTTGGAAAGAAATCTATCGATATAAAATCTCTTAAAACTAATGGAGTGTAAATTAATTAAAACAGTTAGTGTACGGAAGGGTTAGATATACTCCGCACAAAAAAATTACAGTCAGAAGATCAATTTTTAAAGGTATAAATTAATTACATTAAAAGAATTTAAAATAAATTAACATCTTTCCAAATGCCAATGCTAACAGCAATAGCACGGATGAAAGTTATTCTTTAAATTCCGAACTTAATCCATCCGTCGGTACGCAATGATTGTGTCTTTGCGATTACTTTTCTTATAGATACTACAAAAGGCCGCCAACGAAGTAGCGGTAAAATCGTTGAATACTAAATAGTTTGAAGCGGGTTCAAATCCTGACGAATGGATTGCCTGCATAGCAGTTTTAGCGAATTTTTCCTGCCCATGTTTAATGTGAATATGAGCCAATTTTAGTTAGCTTTTCATGATGACGTGCCTTGATTACGAGTTCTCGCTCGGGTTGTGTTTGGTTTGGCTTGTAGATTATTAAGCACGTGAAGGCGATCTGTCTAAGGGGAGGTATGCTTTCGTGACAGATTTTCTAAGGGAAACAATCTCGCACTACAAAAAGTTAAAACCATAAAAACGCCCATGCAATCAGCTTGTTCACGGGGGTTTGAATGCAGGTCAAACTACCAGTATGTTAAGAGAAGCGATTTCAAGAAAGTTTAATTATTTTATTTAGTTTGTCATAAGCTAAATAAAATAATTAAACATTCTTGAAATCTCTTCACATTACTGAAATGGCAATAACTTCGAATTATACTATGCTACCACTTTTCCTCTAATATGAAATTTTGAACTTTTCCGTTATCGGACAGCCCACCAGCGACTGAGCGGAGTCTAACGGAACAACTGGTGGTTCTGTCCGGAGTTCGAATCCCGGCAAATGGGCTGGTTGCCAAGATGATATTTTTAGTTTTTCATATGTGTAACATGTATGCAAGCCAATTTCCGTTAGGCAGTCCTCGAACGAAGGCTTCCTTCACCTTAGGCAAATAACCATCGAGTACTTTGCCATAATCAAATAAATCTTTATCCATAACATGCTTCAAATATTTTTATGTTGATAAGTTCATGCGCCAAAGTTGGCCCCCGTTGAATGAAATATGTTGTTTATTTTTCTTTGTTTTTTATAACAACAATGTTCTTGTTTTCAGAATCTGAATTATCAATAAAATTCTTTTAATAATATGCGATTTTTTTTTTTTTTTTTGTTTAATGAAAAAATAATTTAAGCGACAAATCTCTTACATTTAGAAAAATTTTCAATTTTCGAAACGAGTTGCTGTCAAAAGCGCATCTTCTCGTTGCTGTATATATTTATTTAAAGCAAACTGCTTGGCGCGTGTGCTTTCATATTTGAAAAGATTCAGAGAATTTTCAACAGGGAAATAAAGTTATTAATTTTACTGAATTTTGTGGATTCTTTGTGTTTTGACGTAAAAGTCAAACCATCAGATATGTGATAACCTTAATATAAGGGTATATATAATCAGGATTTTGCAGCCAGATATTCGAAGCGAAATACATTACAAAAAATTATCTATGTAGATTTAATGTATATTCCGTTTAGTATTTTAATTTATCAGTGTTATTACACATCAGTTTATCAGTGTAAGTTATATCGAGTTTTAGTTGTGTTCAATATAAGAATTTTATTTGCTTTATATAAATCCGATTCGTTTAATAATATTGTTACGAATTTGGTATTTAAAAAGCTAATGTTAGTTCAATTACAAATTAAATGGTTTTATTTCTCGCGCAGTGCAGCGCGTGACGAATATTAAAAGAAAGCTAAGCCGGAAAATTGAAAATACAAGAGCGCGTGCATTAAATAAATAAATATCTCTTTTTGATTTCGAGAAAGTACTGGAAAATTCTAGCGCGTGATTTTAAAATCTTATAAAAGGAGGAAAACATCTCAGTTTGTAGTAGTTGCTTAGTTTGTTGTTGATTAGAAAACTGCTCTTGTTGATTGTAGCGAATTCGTGGATTAGCGTTCTTTAGCTGTTTTGAATTACGTTCTATTGGATATTTGAGTAGTTAAAAGATAACTACTGTGAGATATTGTAATACTGCATGATAGTTTGAGAAAATTTAAGCATTTTTGTTGTGATAATAATAAATTTTTGTTTATTTTTCATCGGACTTGTGCATTCATTTCATAACGAACCCGTACGCAATATTATATTTATTAAATACTATTTATTAGGTTTCCAAATCTGTCAAGCCCAATCAATGGCCTCCCCTGGCTAAGATATCTGATTATCGTTTTTTCGACTCATGTTCGAACCCAAACAAACGAACTGGTTGAATTTTGTGATTTTCCCTATGTGTAACATGAACATGAGTACGTTTTACTTAGAAAGTCGTCCATGGAGACATTCATTGCTTTCGGCTGATAGATCTCGTTTCCTTTGCCATACTCAAAAAATCAAAAAATTTTTCAAAAAGACTAACAGATGCATATAACAAAATAAAATTAAGTAAATGCAGATAAGAAAATAAAATTAAGTAAATGCATATAAGAAAATAAAATTAAGTAAATGCATATAAAAAAACTGAAGTAAATGTATATAACGAAAAAAAAAATTAGGTAAAAACAAATTTTCAATAATTTTTCAATACAGTAGTTTTTAAATTGCTTGTTTTCAAATTCCATTTCATTTTTATGTATGTACTAATATACAGTGTATGTGTGCGAAAGTGTGCTTCATATCCATATATATTAATTAAATAAATCTGATTTGAAAATGCATGCACTAACGCGCTATTCTCGTAATTTGAAAAACACTAAAGTATTGTCTGAGAAAAATATTTATAAAGAAAATTAAATTTCGTCTCCTTACTCGGTGCTGTGTAAAAAAATTTTAATAAGCTTATTAATTTTTTTCTTCTTTATTAAAAACAAATTAGTTTCTTTTCATCTATATATGAAAAATAACAAAATCTTGCTGTCAGAATGGAAATTCTTAAAAATATAAAACTCGTTTTTTTTCGAACAAAAGTTCCTGAGAAATTTCTCTAAGTCAGCAGGTAGTAACAGGACCACTGACTGCTTTGTTTGAAAAACCCGATGAAGTGGATGATTTAACCCCAAAAGGTTTTCTTTAACAAAGCAGATGCGGTCCAAATGGCTTTGCTGAGAAGCGTTCGTATTTGAATAGCTTGAAGCTTGAGTTGGAAGACTTATTGTTCTCGAAGCAATCAGTCAGACAGCAATAAAATTTGTTTATAAATATCTCTCTCTCTCTCTCTGTGAGTTCTTGAAATCTTGTAATGGGTGAAAGTTTATTTTGTTTTACATATATAAGGAAACTGCATGTAAAGCGAAATAATTCAAGGCACCCATTGTATGTTAATCATTGTACGTCCCCTCAGCTCTTCGGTTGGGTATTAAGAAAAGAAATTCCTATACTGCTTTTGTATTACTTGTACAGTGAAAGATTTCACAATCTAATTTTCATTATATCTTATCTCGTTCATTTGCGCTTTTGCAGCTGAAGATGATGGTTCGGTAAAACCATTGAAACTAGTCCTGTGAAAATTTGAAAATATAACGCTGATTTTTGTTCTTTGACTTCCAAATTAATTGCTTTGTTTGTTATTAATATGTCTCATCTTTCCTATTTCAGATAAAATTTACTAGTGTTTCTTGGACAGGAAAGCAAGAAATTTTAATTTGAATCAATAAATTTATGATACACTGAAAACGGTTTCAAGTTATAATTCCCTTTCTTAATATCTTGAATGTATATGAAAAAGTAAAATGCAAATTTAATATTAATATTATCACCCTTAAAAACACCCAAATATTTCGTTTATTACTCTCTTAAAACTACGTAATAATTAAGGAAAAAGAAATTATTTAAAATAATTATTAGTTGCATGCAGTTGAAGAATATAGGAAAATGCTGAAGGTTTTAAAGATTTTTAATTAATGACAAAAATACAGAAAATCGGAAATAATACGAAATGTTTCAGCAATATCTCAGAAGGAATGAAAGTTGCACCAGATATTTGTCAGAATATAATTTTAGTGATAGCAGTTTAATCAGTCTGCATTGAAATTCCGGTGATAATCAGTGACATACAGATTTAGGTTACTTAGGTTAAAAATGCGTAATAATTTATAATTTAACCGGGTAAATTTTAAAACCAATTTATTTGAAAACTAGCAGCTTCACTGCAAGCCTTCGTCTGGCTTTTAAATGTACCGGGAAAATGGCTAAAGGGAACTCCAAACGTTAAATTTAAAAACTGCGTAGGATTTTACTCTGCAGAACAACTTCATAAAAAAAGTTATTACGTATAACAAAATTACAATGAAATAAGCAATATCCCTTAATACAAATATTAATTATCCTAATAAATAAATTAACCAAATTCCCTTTGCAAAATCTTAAGAACTCAAATGGTATAAAGGAGGTTAAGAACTTTGTTTCCTAAAAAAAAATCAGTCAAAACTTTTCAATACCTTAAAAACAGTGAAATGAGCAATAAATAAAATAAAGGAATGCAAAAAACAAAAAATTCTGAAAAGCAAAGTATAATTAATGATATTTTATCTTATGTTTCCAAGGGAAAAAATTACAATGAAATAAGTTATATCTCTTAATACAAATATGAATTATCCTAATTAAAAAATTAACCAACTTTCCGTAGAAGAACAAAAATCATGCAAAACTTTTCAATATCTTATAAACAGTGAAATAAGCAAAAAATAACATGAAAGCAACTCAAAAAACATAAAATTCTGCGCAGAATTTTACTCCACAGAACAACTTTATCAAAAAAAAGTCAATAAAAATATATTATATTTATATAAAAATGACAATGAAATATGCCAATCTCTTAAAAATAGTGACATAAGAAATACGATGAAAAATTGTTGCCAAACCCATATTTCTAAAAGAATGAAACTATTCAAAATGATGCGATTTCATCAAAAATCTATCAACAACAATAAGACAGGAAAATTGTTGCCAAAATCACATTTTTAAAGATGTGAGATGTGAGAAGTGTACTCGGAAGCTTCATTTAAAAAATCTTTTACAAATACAAAATATTATCATTTTTCCAAAATTCTTTTTGTAAAAGCATTCGCAAGGATGAAAGTTTAACGTGTCCAAAAATCAAAGAAAAATAAACTGTACATTTTAAAAATAAACGTTTTTAGAAAAAATCCCATTGAAAAAGTGTTAAGCTCCCTTTGTTCAATAAATTCGTATTTAATCGATTTATTAAAACACGAAATTTATTTTAAGTTCGTAAAATAGCTAAATGCCTACGTTTCATGACGATGTGAAAATGGAGTGTGTAGAGTAAAATCTCGCTTTCCTATAGCCCATTTTGTTTCAAAACGGCACGATTTCGTCACAAAACATGAAATAAAAAAAAATTCGAATTCGAATTTCGAAAAAATCGCTTCGAAGTGCACTGGCTCTTGTGTAGATGTACCTATGTACCAAATTTCGTAGCCGTGAGTCTATTAGTTTACGCGCAGCGCGAACGAAAGGCACACACACAGACAGACTCCTTCTTTTATTACATGTAGAGAAGATATGTAGAGATAAGATTGTTTTTAAGGGAAGGAAACTTTTAAGTTTCGCAGCTGTACCCCCTGCGGCATTAAGACGGTCATCACGGAGAGTCTAGCCTTTTGAAATTCTCTTGAGAGCTCACCGAACAATGTTTAGTAATCAATCTCACTTAGCGGAATCATTGAAGTAAAATTCTGGGAGGGATGGGAAACAACAAAAGAACTGCTCGACAATTTTCAGAGGTTTAGGGTTATTTTCGCGACATTTTACGGGAAGTTCGGTCCGAAACTAGCGACAGTTTTAAAGTGATTCGCAGAAAATCACTCGACAGGCTAAGGGTTAATCAGATTTATCGTAAACTAAATGCATTTTAATTTAAT
This sequence comes from Stegodyphus dumicola, assembly GCF_044657685.1. Classification (NCBI taxonomy): domain Eukaryota; kingdom Metazoa; phylum Arthropoda; class Arachnida; order Araneae; family Eresidae; genus Stegodyphus; species Stegodyphus dumicola. The sequence continues at coordinate 263,112,683 of NC_140770.1, read as the reverse complement.
TCAATCAGAGTAAAACGCAAAAGCGTTATATTCCTTTAAGAACTGCTTCTGTTGCTTTAAAATAGCTTAGATTTTTACTCAATCACAGGCAAATCAAATTTCAAAGAAAAATATCTTAAATTTCGCAGAATGGCATCCGATTACAATGAAAAGTGAAATTAATCGGTAAAGGCCAAAGAATTTCTTTTCTTGGGGTACAAATTACCACATGGAGAGAGTGAGACAGGTAAATCCCAAATAATCTTAACTAAAAATTGTCCGTTGCCAATTACGTCCAAGACACTAGAGTTCATTTGTGGGCTGATGTTCATACTATAGAACAGTGGTAGGCCATGCATTTTTAACCACCGGCCAAAAAGGTTCTTTTTAGAGCACCAGCAAGGTGTGATGGTGCTTGTGTGATGATCTTTTGCGGTGCCCCTACTGTTTGCCAGGATGTGACTCATGGCGTCACGAACCTGATAGAGGAGTAAACCGATTACTTTTAATCGATGTGGTGTGCTATGATTAACAAATTCAATTTGTTCACTCTTTCACTACCTGAAGCAATTAATAATCTTACGATTCTGGATTTATTCTTGCTTTGAGCAATAACAGAACATGTCTGTAAAAGCACACTATTTTCAGGTTTCAGAGTATTACAGTGGGAAGCAGATACTAAAGTTTTATTTTGCGTATCCGAGGATTTAACATCTTCCATTTCTTTCGATTTCAAGCGGCAAAAAAGTTTATTATGATTTTTCTCGTTAAAATTTTCGCATTTTTGACCTGCACTCCGATGACAAATGCGATTTTAGAATGCAACTGTAACAACGACCTTCCTTTTCTTTAATTTCTTTCGTTTTTGTTAGTCGGAAAATTTCAAAAATCCGGCAGGTGTATGTTCGTTTGATTTGCAGAATATGCAAAACATTTTTACCGATGTGTTAAAAGCAGGAGCTTGTGATTTGTCTTTATAATTTTTGAACCCTTGCTTAGGATTAATCACTGTATATGTATTACCTTTTGAGCTATTAATTAACATACTTGCTTCTCGGCGTTCAGTTTCGATTTTAATGAACTCTATTAATTCACTCACTTCAATGTTTTGGTTAGATGCTCTTTTTCTATGGAATTCAAGAGCTAAATCTTCAGGTAACAATTTAAGAATTATTGGGTTCAATAACTGTCCGTATGAAGCGCTAGTAACATCTAAACTACTTAAATTTCTAACACATATTTTTAACTGATCATAGAGCTTTCTTAACTCAAAAATATTTGAAGAACTTTTAAGTGGTACTAACTCTAGTAACAATATCTGCATGAATTTTGATATAATAACATCTTTACGAACAAACCTCTCTTCTAAACTTTTAATACATATATCATAATTTTCTTCAGACAAAGCATAATTAGATACAGAATTATATGCGGAACCAGATAATAAACTTTTCAAATATATAAACTTACCTATTTTAGATAAACTTGGATTAGAATGAATAGCATTACCATACGAATTAAAGAATTCGAGCCATTTACTGGGATCACCAGCAAATATTTCTATATTTAATTTAGGTAACTTTACTGAAGCACTACTCGTAACAACATTGTTGCCATTCAGTGTACCATTACTAGTTTTAAGTATACTTCTTTCAACAACTTCATTACTGTTATTTTTCTTTACTAACAATCTTAGCTTTAAACGTTATAATTTTTTCATCATGCTCTTCACATGCACGTAGTTCATATTCTTTTCCATGCAGTATAAGAGCATCGATCTTTGATTTAAAACTTTTAAGTTTCTCATGGTATTCAATTAACAATTCATATGATGAATTTAAATCTTCTAGATGTTCTTTACTAAATTCGGAACTACTCTTATATGCGCCCTCAGGTTGCCAAATTTCTCGCCAAACATTTTTGGCGAGAAACTCCACGGTGCCATATTACTATCTAAATGTTTTGTCTACATTTCGAAGCCTAAAATGGCTCTAAAAACGCGGTTTTCGCACATGCAAAAACCACGTTTTGAACACACAATTTAAGCTTAAAATCCGAAACAGAAACAAAAATTTTAGATAGCAAAAACGTAAAGTTTCTAACCAAAAATATTTGACAAGAATCCATGTACACAGCGGTATGTTTTAACTTAGAAAAACATCTATGAATTGCACAATCTAGGCAACGAAAGAATCTATGAACTACGCACACCTTGCTTTAATAAATTAATATAACAAAAATAAATTTCAAAGAATGCCATGTTCACAGCATTCTGTTTAAACTTAAAAAAACATCCACGAGTTCCGCAATCTAGGCATTGCGCACAAATCAACCAAATAAACTAAACTAAATTACCAACAATTCAAAAAACAATAAAAACAAAAATTCATACAAAAAACAATGAACATACCATTCTACAAAATAAAAACAATAAAATAAAATGCACTTACCATAATGAAAGCTTCTTTTAAGAGCAGAAATATCAATTTCAAACATCACAAAAACAAAAAGCACAAACACTTTCTTGAAATACTCTACAAAGAAATTTTTGATTTCTCCCTATTGAACAGTTCTTACAATTACTAGAAATTTGAAAGGATCTTCTCCAGTTTCATGACAGTAATGAAAAGACATATACACAGATAAATAAAACTAAAAATCGCATTTCCTATTATAAGTAGGCAACGTAGCTTTAACATGCCGCCACGTACTCTCTATGGTATTTATATGACAGCCAGATTCGCTATCCACAAAATTTATACTATTGTTCACAAATAAATGTAGTATCGAACGTGTGCCTCGTCTAGCGAGCTGATAGTCAGTCATTGAGCGAGTGTCTGGAAGTCTAGCGCCGAGTTGGTAGTCGAGTGCATCAAGAGAGTCTTTTAGAGTAACGCGAATTAGTGCATCGTCGAGTCTTGTCTTAGACTGTGCTGAGTCGGAAGCTGTGCTCTGCGTGACGTCGAGTGCATCGCGAGTTGTAGCGTGGAGAGTCTCGAGAGTATGTGGAGTTCCGAGAGCGACCAAGCAGAGTCGGGAGCTGTACTCTGGTGCTTTGCAGTGAAGCTGTCTCTACCGTGATAACTTGGTAACCTGAAAGCTGTGTCGCTGATCGTGTCAACGTGTTTATAAGAATTCGAAGACTGTAAACGAGATTTGGAGCTGTTCTGATTAATACCAGCCAATAAAGTGTGTGTCGATACTTCATCAAGTGTCGTTGTTATTCACTCCAAATCTACACGAACCCCGTACGAACGTGAAGGCAAGAAAATAACGTAACAACTAGTGTCAGAAAAGAAAAACGCAACAGTATGATAAACAAAATGTATGAGAAAAGGAAAGGTCATTTACCTTCTCATTTTTTACATTTAGATAGCTTGTAGTTGGTTATATTTTTCAATTACGTTTTACGTTTATACTGATATGAAAATTGCTTAGTTCGCCTAGCCAGAACAACGTACAACTTTACCACAGAAATAGACATAAAAATAAAGAGATAATTGTTCGGTTTTGAATAGACACTTTTCTGTGCCTCTGAATGGCCCGAATCTTAGCTTGAGAACTTGATTTTCGACTTTTTTTATGCAGCTTGACTGCTGCCTATGAGATGTTGGATTAGATTACAAATTTTGCTATATTCAAATAAATTCGTTTTAAATCTAGATTGGGTTATCACTGAAACACTACTTTCAGAATTTCAGATGCTACCAGTCTTAAATAGAGTTATTATAGAGTTTCGGAGATGCGCTACGCCATTTTGTCTATTGTCTATCGAACAATAATGGTATATTAAAATTAAGATCATTCCTTTTTACTTCTTTATACGAAGTAAAGGAAGTATTGTAATCGCTAAAATTTTCGGGTATCATATTTCACTGAAAATATCCATTTTGACTGCCATCGAATGCAATTTCACTGTTTTTATGTGACAGCTCTACGTAAGCACAGAGTAAAGGACTCTCTTTCCTAAAACGGATACAAAAAGAATTCAAAAGGGATTCAGCAGAGATTTTTTTCGTGATCTCTGTACGTACATATGTATGTCTGGCTCAAAACGAATAGCCTCAGAACGTTGAAATTTTGTATATAGGACTGCTGTAACATGTGGTTGTGGACCTCCCTTTTTGGTTGCAATCAATGCACTAAATGTATATATATCTGTATATATATGAAACACAAAACTAGAAAGACAACATGAATTAGAGAGACCTTAGTGGTCAAGAATTTTGCGCATTGAGCTGCAAAATGTTTTAAAATTTTAGATATGTATATACCATATGTAGGATCGGTACTTACAGTCTAGGAGTATGACATCTGTGAACATACTTTTGAGGTGGCGGTCTAGGGGCTAATAAACTAGTTCGATTTATAAATAAGTTAAATATTTAATGAAAACTAAATAGTGTAAATGATTACATCCGTAGAAGGAAAAAGATGAGATTATTTACAGATGGAGAGAAGCAACCATCTTTTACATGCAAACATCTTTCAATCGCGTCCTCGTCTTAATCCGTAATGGTCTGTCTTCTCTCATCGGAAAGAAAAAGATTAGTTTTTACAGCTTGCCGCGTCATCCGATTATTATCGACGATGCCATCCTATATATATATATATATATACCCACTGTGTTACTCGGCTCCGTGAGTACAGTCCTTTTATTCTCATATGTTGGTAAATTGTGCATTTTTTCCTTTAAAAATGATTGAATTATGTTGTTCTAATCTTCCGGTTATCTTCCGGTTTTTACGCCTTTAGTTCATCTGCATGCAATAGTTGTAGAACTATCAACAATTTAAGAATTGTTTAAGAGCGTCTAAGTCTAATTTTTTTTACGATAGCAGCCATATTTGTATACATTTGAAATTTATCAGAATAGTGAATTAAATCAGTTTCTGCACCTTCAGTGTCTATTTGCCAAATGGGACCAAAAGTAAATTTTCAGTTTTGTGCACCAAAAAATATGCCTTCTTGTCTGCTGGCCGAATCGATGTGTTTTTAGTGTGAACTCTAATTTTACTTGTAAAAATTCTTTTTTAATCGTTTTAACTGTATTTTGTGTTTTATATTTTTCCATACTTTTAAATTTTTAATGAAGATATTTTGAAGTTTTATATATTTTTGCTTTGCCGCGAAGTGAGAACTTAATTCAATGAATGAGAAATATATATCAAATGAAATTCGTGGAAGTAAGTTAAAATGAAATGTAGCAAAAAATCCGTATAATTTAATATTCCTTATAAAGAAGTCGTGTGCTGTGCACATCATACTTTTCGTTTATAATACTAAAATGAAATATTTGTTTTATTGTGTCTGCAATTGTTTTTAAAATGGTATTTTGCTCAATGTTTTTGGCGGGGATGCTATAAAGTAGCAGTCGTTAAATGTAACAAATACTTTTACGTCTGATTTCATGTTAAAGTAAAATTTTCTAGAAGTTTTAGAATTTTGAACTGAGTTAGAGGATAATATCCTTATGGACGTGAATATGTTAAAAATCCCTAAAGTATAGATGTATAAAAATATAGAGGCACCAGTTTCAAGGGTAGCAAAGTGCATTTAAAGACATTTTATCACGAATTAAAATAACCATGAAACTGCAAGAAGAAAAATTCAATACGTTATAACTAAATTATTTTAGACTTCATGAAAAAGTTAAAAATTTCAAATACAAAATATGGTATGCGGTTAGCGATATGGCAAAGTTACTTGAAACTAATGTACAAAGAGAAAAAAAGCACAAAAATCATAGCAATCCACTTACATTACAAATCTAAGAACAAATAAAGAATCTTACATAAGAGGAGTTATCGAAAGCAAGTATTGTTGTCAGCAATTCAATCACTCTCAAAAAGGAAAGAGCGCCTGAAATATAAAATTGGATTCTGAAAGCAATTTTGCGAAAATTTTCCGAAAAGAATCTTCCATTTCCACAAAAATTTGAAGACATATGTCTGTAAGCAGAAAAGCAAATTGCTCCGATAATGTTTAACTTCAGTAGGGAAAGAATAGGACATGCTATGCCCCATTATAGGAGTGTCGAATGATGCAAGGGACGCAAAGGAATATAGATAGTGGGCCAAGCGAATGTTCCAGCAATCAGAACTAGAACTGCCAAAGAAATATATGAGATTGATCACAAAAGACTGAATCGGATAACAAGACTTGCCGTGTGACACGATATATATAGGTGACAAAACTTTGAAGCAGATAATTTGAACAGGCTAAAACTGTTTCGATCAGTTTAGGACCGTTGAGTAAGAAATGTAATGCAAAGTAAAACACGGCGAAGAAGTCGTCTGAGAGCTTAAAACTTTGAGCAATACCTATGAGGTCCCACAAATGTTTTGTAAATATTATGGGGTCCTGGGGGTCGCGACTGAATTAAGTTTAGGAAACCCTGTTTTAGAGAATCCATTGATCATGGTGGGTTTGTGCTTAGAAAGAACTCCTTTCGAGAGTTTAAAGGCACAATAGCAACTGATAAGTCTAGATTTTCCCTGTTAATCATTCAACGGTAGGGACCCACACAAAAAAGTGGTTAGTGACGCTGTTTGGGACTTCCACTACATTTGGTCCCGCTATTTTTTCAGGATTTTAAACTCAGACTCTCGCAGTTCCGAGTTTTTTTTTTTTTTTTTTTTTATAAAGATTTATAAGAAATGCAACATTATTGCTATGATACAATTCGCACAATTTCCTCATAAGTTAAAAATATCTTACTTAATGAGCGGTGGCTATATCTGTATTAAAAGTATTCATTAAATTGTTGTTTATATTTTTCTTATTTCTAGTAAATATGGCTCGCACACTTCAGTCTGAGCACTCTATTTCAAGAGATTCTTCTTTCTAATGCATTTATTCTTATATCTCCTCAAATTTCAGTAAACTTTTCTGCTAATCGTAGGAAAAAGAATTAAAGGCTTTTGCTTGGTTATTTCGCTTTATATTAATTTTTTGCATTTCTCGTTATCATCTAATCCTGTGTTCTTAGTTTTCATCACCAACATTTTGTTAATATAAAATCATTTTATGCGAAGTTATAAATACTTGATTTATCTTAATACTATTGCAAGTACCTTAATTGTGTGAAGTTCACTCTGTGTAATTAAAGATGACAGATGATCTGGCAATTCTAAGAATATCGCACTTTAATGAAATTTGAAAAAACGAAATTCCTTCAGATTAGTTTATGTAAATTCTTCTCATTTTCTGATAGCTTAAAACTACTCATCATTATTTTCGTAAGTTGAGTAAAATATAAAATTGTAAACACTTGTTCGTTTTTCAATGTGTTTCGTTGGAAAAAAGTTAAACTAAATTTTACAATCTTAAAAAACCAAATAATTTAGAAATTTAGTACTTATCTCTTTCTTTAAAATAGCATTTTAAACATATGTACTGCGCTTAGCAGTCTTAATAAATGTTATATTAGATTTAATTCTAGATTGAATATTTTAAGAGGAGGTGGCTTTGCAGTTTTTGATAATTCCGCTGATTCCCGCTTGTGTACGTAAACAACCGGCCGTATATTTCACAAATACACATCTGTGTAGCCACCAAGGGAGTGGCTTCTCGGATGGACCAATGGGCATCCAGTCATATTTCTGTTATGTCACATGACCTTTCGCGCACTTTAAGATTTAAGCAAGACGGTTGAATATATTTTCGCACTCAATTTTCTGTACAAAATAATTAAAGCATTGTTGATTTCTTCTCAAAATATTTATTGCGAAGCTAGATCAAATATTAGCAAATGTGAAGATTTCATTATCTGGTTGAAAAGAATTTGAAATAAATACAAATACATGTTGATAGACCGCAAAAATATCCATGTGATATATTACTGAATAAGATGAAGAAAAAAATATGTGATAAACATCTGAGCCCAAATGCTATCTTTACCATATTTTTCATATCTTATATATCACATATCTTTATGTAAAGATAGCATTTGAGGAAATATGGGCACAAGAGAATGAGGAAAACATGAGCACATGAGAAAAATATTTACACCAATTACATATGTAAATAGAACTCGGCAATTTTTATTGCAGTCTATATGAAATGCTTGACGACTTGCAGAAATTTAACATTAGTTGCCTATTGCAGCGTGTATAATTGTCAAGGAAAAGTTGGTTCTAGCTCGTCATTTCACAAATTAGAATTTCTACATATTTTTATTTTTGAAATTGAGATTGATTTTTAAAAATTTAGCATATTTATCAAGCATAATTAACGTTCCAAATAATTATAAAGCTATTGCATGCTTTCAGGGCTGGATATTTTTTTAGCTTTTCCTATGCTGTAAGGAAATTTGTAAGTACTACTTTTAGAAAATAATCTTTTAAATCTGAACTAATAGAAAATTTCAAACAAGCAATTTTTTTCTTGCAATTTTTATGCGTTTTATTGGTGTAAATAAGTAAAAAATACTAAAATATTTAAAAACGAATTTTTGAACGTTTTTTTTTTTTTAAAATTCTAAATTGTGCTGCTTTTTTTAAATTATAGACGAGTATTATAGCACAATTTTCATAAAGGAATTTTATTTCAATTATATTTCATAATACATCATAGTGATAAACACTTTTGACTCCTTAAATTTTGTACATTTAATTCTAATATTAAAATTGTATTTAACCGTAATAATTAATTTTCCTTGTATTTCATAGTGATTATTTTTTAAATTTATTTTTAGTTCTGCATAAAATTTCTTTTATTTACTGTTAATTTAATTTATTAGCTCGAAGCGGCATTTTGCACTGTTTCGCTATAAATGTCCGTGACTCCTTGCAAATATTAAATTACATGGATACATGTATGTTTCTCGCAGTGTGACAAAAACGATGGTAGTATCTAGAGTCATCAAATTTTGAATAATGTAATACTCCACCCCAACATGGGCATCTGGATGGCCGAATTTCGAATTTGTTTTAATCTATACCATATTTTGTAAAACTTTAACAAATTTGTGATTAACAAACTCAAAGAATCCAAAGCGAGCAATCGTAACACTGTACGTAAAATATTTTTATCTTCAGTGCCGAAATTCTAAAGATATGCTGTTTTCAAATGTATGCGGTTTACGGGCGAAGGACATGATATTTAATAAATGTAGAATTTGACTTGATTCACAGCATGAGAGCACGAAGTAATATTTAAATGGTTTATTTAATAGAAAGAAATAAAAGTATATAAAGAAAAGTATATAAAGATGAAGTTAACGGTATGCAGGATTAACATAATGATGTAAAGGCATAACATCGAAAGCACAATTAAAGTTCGTAAACTCTTGAAGACGTGTGAGCCGTCTGCTCACGTCTGCCATCCACTCTCAACCAGGTCTCAGCGCTGTCTGGGATGATTCTTACTGCGCTGGGTGATGCTATACTGATGACGTCATAACGGGCAATTCTCATTCAGCATTGGACGGTATGATTTCCCACAGCTTCGGCCAGCCTGAAGAGGCATCGTCCTCGATGTCTGTTGAATGAACATCACTATCATGTACCTGCAAAGATAATAAAAAAAAAAAAAAAAGAAAGAGAGTATCAGGTCCTTAGGTTTTGAGCTGATACAAGCATTAAATCAATTTGACCATGGCTTCATATGGTCAGCCGCAGTAGATGTCAAATTTGGTCCTTCATGGCATCCTACTTTCTCGACTTCATATCTGTCATTTGATCGAACAGCTATGATTTTATACGGTCCATGAAACTTAGGTCGTAGTTTCAAACCAGTCCCATATTGAGTTCTCTGAATGGCTACCAAGTCACCAATCTTGTATAGTTTCGGTTTCTTACGTTTCTTGTTGAATTGTTTTCGATTCTCTTCTTGTATCTTCAAAATGTTGTTTTTCGCATCTTCTCTCATTTCGTCACGTTCTTGTATCAATTGTTTTAGATATTCTTCATTCAATATCTCACTAATTCTCAAATCTTCTTTATTCTTCATTTTCGTGCCTATGAGAAGTTCAAACGGTGAATATTTCGTACTTCTCGTAGTTGTATTGTTGATTATTCTCTGAACATCTGGAACGTATTTAAACCATTTCGTTGAATCTTCATGTGATAATTTTGACAAAACAGGAATCAAAATTCTATGAATTCGCTCAATTTGTCCGTTACCTCTTGGAATACCGGTAGTAATTTTGACATGTTCTATTCCTTCTTCAGTACAATAAGCTGAAAATTCTTTCGATGTAAAGGCACTACCTCGATCTGAAATGATTCTGGCTGGATTTCCAAATACAGTCTGTTGTTGCTTCAATTTTGAAATAACTTCTTGCGTAGTTGGTGATTTCACTGGATAGAACCAAGTAAATTTCGTAAAAGCGTCGACAACAGTTAGAATGTGTTGGTATCTCTTGTTCGTCGATGGAAGAGGTCCAATAAAGTCGATATGATACGTACTCAAGGGAACGTTTTCTTTTGGTACAGGATGAAGAAATCCTTCTGCTTTTCCTTGCTTCTTGTTGTACAGTATACATTCTATACAGTTAGCAATTACTTTTTCAACTTTGCATTTCAGTCTGGGAATATAGAATTCTTGCTCTACAGCATTCACAGTTTTATCTACAGCAAAGTGACCTTTTTTATGTACCTTCTGTATGATTTCATTCTGTAAGGATTCTGGCACTACTAGAAGATCTTTACCATTTTCAAATTTGTACAAAATATCATTTCTCACGAAGAATCCATTTTCTTCTCCCTTCTCAACTAAATTCTTTATCAATTTCACATGTTCATCTCCATTCTGTTGTTGTGCTAACCGAATCTTCTCAGTTACATCGGATGTGTATGATGTTAAAATTAAAGCATTTCTACTTAAAGCATCAGCATGTTTCATTTGGCTTCCTGAACGATGTACAATTTCGTAATCGAATTCTTCAATAAACATTGCCCATCTCGCAATTTTAGGAGTTAAATCTTTCTTATCTAAAGTTTTCTGAAAAGCACTACAATCAGTTACAATTTTGAATTTAGTCCCTAACAAATAGTTTCGAAATTTCTTCAGAGCTTCTATTACTGCAAGGGCTTCTAATTCGTAACTACAGAGTTTCTCTTGCTGCGGTGAAGTCTTCTTACTCATATACTGGATTGGGTGATAATTACCATCATCAGACAATTGGAGTAATACCGCACCAAAGCGTTGACTACTAGCATCAGTATGAAGTTCTAATGGATATCCTTGCCTAAATATGTGTAGAACAGATGCCTGAGAGAGAATTTCTTTTAATCTGCAAAAAGCTTCCTGTTGTTCGGAATCGAACTTAAAACCAATACCTTTTCTAAGTAAATCACTAAGAGGTTTAGCTATTTTAGCATACTGAGGAATGAATTTACGAAAATATCCCGTTAGTCCTAAAAAGCTTTGTAGTTGTTTACAGTTACGCGGTTGTGGAAAGTTTCGAACAGCAACAGTTTTGGAAGGTGATGGTCGAATAGTTCCGTTTTCAATTACATGTCCCAAAAATTCAATTTTACGTTTTAAGAATTGGCACTTTTTGAAATTTATTTGTAATCCATACTCCGAAGCAGTTTTGAATACTCTTTCTAATTTGTCTAAACATTCAACTTCATCATTAGCCGGTATGACTATATCATCCATATAAATAATTAGTACACCTTCAGTTAGCAAGTCACGAAATACTGAATAAATATATCTTTGAAAAACATTTGGACTAATACATAAACCAAAAGGAGCTTTAAGAAATTCGTAGATACCATTATGTGTTACAAATGCGGTATACTTGGTGCAATTTTCATCTATGTCTACATGGAAAAAGCCATTTTTCAAATCTAGTGTCGTGAAGACTTTGGACTGTTCTAAGCGATCAAGTACTTCCGGAATTAAAGGCAGTGGAAATTTGTCTTTAATAATCTTCTTATTTAATTTCCGATAATCTATACATAAACGTTTCGAATTATTACGCTTGTTACACAAAATAACAGGCGCCGAATAATTAGAATTGCTAGGCTTTATTATGCCCTCTTTCAACCATTCCTTAATTTGATCGTCAACAATTTTTTGTTCCGCGAAAGACATGTATCTTCTATTTTGACAGACAGGAATATCATCGCATAAATTTATTTGCATCTTGAAGTCAGATTGTCTATTTTTCCGTGGTTGGTACGAATTAATTAAATTACACAGTCTTTCTTTATGTTCTGCATTCGAAATATGCGATAAATCAATCTCGTTGACAGAAATAGCATTCACCAGATGTGAAAGGTAATTAAACGTCGAGCTACTTCCGCTTTCGGGACTTTTGTTTAAAATAACAGAGACGCCAGACGATCGCGAAGGATCATAAACATTCTTCAATGAGATAGCAATATTCAAATTTCCCATAACGCAACGAACGTTAGAATTTCGATATGACTCAGCAGTTATCAAGTTTACATTACTTTTATTCCGATGAGAAATTATTTGAAGGCCATTCTCAGTAAAAGAGAAGTTAAACTGACTCAACACATCCAAACCTAATACAATTTGATTACATAATGACTTAACAACATAAATTTTCGTACGCAGTGAAAAACTATCAATTGAAATATCAGAAATAAAAAAGCCGATAGGGTACGTTTGTTTTGATTCAATTTCGTTTAATGTGATATCACTACAATTTAAATTAGGAGAACCAATCTGCTTGCGTAACTCTACGCTGCATATCGTTACATCTGAACCAGTGTCAACTAGACTATCAACTAAATGATTATTTATTTCTACAGTCTTCATAATTCTATCCTTGTCACAAATTCGTTGTAATAAAGCTGCTTGATGTGTCTCGGGGGTCTGCTCTGGACAGTTCGTTGAATAATGCCCGAACTTCTTACATTTTATACATTTTACACCCTTTGATTTGTTTACACAATGCTTAGAATAATGCCCTAATTCCTGGCAATTAAAACATTTGACCTTATTAACGTTAGATTGATTTCGGTTTGATGACGAAAGCTTACTTTTATCTTTAACTTGAGTGTCTACTTTCGGTTTCGGATTTTTAAACTTATCATTGTCCGATCTCATTTTATCATAAATTTTAAGCCTTTGTTTAAATTCAGATATTGTTTCGCAACCATATAGTATAGTTTTCCTAACCACAGAATCGGGAATACCATCAATAACATATTTAATTAATGAAGCATCTTTAATGTTACCTCGCGAACACATTTCTTTCATTTTCAAAAAATACTCATCTAAAGATTCATTAGGCATTAATTTACGTTTACATAACATTTCATGCAACTCAGCAGAATTAAAAGCTTTACCATATTCAGATTTCAAAAGCTTTTTTAACTTACACCAGTCATTAACTTTAGGTTCACTCTGAATAAATAGTTTCGCTTTACCTTTTAATGATCTTTTAGCAAAAACTAATTTATGCAAATCACTCAATTTCAAAGAGTTTATAACATCTTCAAATTCATCAATCCATTTATCAACATTTTCATATGCATTACCAGAAAAAGGATTAACAATACTTTCAATATCAGAAAAACTAAGATGAGGTTTAAAATGATCTTGAATTGGAAGCTGCATACTGTTATTTACTTGAGACTCGTTAAAACCAGGATTGTCTCTTTGATTATCATCAAGCATTACTGCAGAAAATTTATTAATAGTTTCATCTTCAATATCACTATTTTCTTCATGCAAAATATTTTCAAATAATACAGATAAATCACATAGGAAAGAGACAATTCGGGTTACGACTTCCGTTTTTAAACCTTCTGAATTTATGCACAGTACATTGCAAATTTTAATTAACTCATTCAAAGTAAAACTATTCTGCACTGCATCTATTTTCTTATTAAATTCTTCAGAATCTGGTTTAAATATAAAGCCAGAAAATTCACGTAATCTTTTCCGGTTATTTCGATCTTCATCAGTATTAAAAATAAGCTTATGCAAACTTTTGATTTCAGAACTTTTACGGTTCTTTAAAGCTGCTTCCAATTCTGGAATTTCTACTAATTTCATATTGGAAAGAAAGTTTTGTACTCACCCGACAGATGATCGTCGTCAATTGGGTAATCCACACTTTATACGAGTAATCCAATAAATCGAATAACTTGTGACAACAGTTCACTCAGTTCACAGTTCAAAGCACAGTTCTAGTACTCGCACATTTTGGAATTCGAGGCCGCACGGTTGGTCGCCATATTTTTTTGTAGAATTTGACTTGATTCACAGCATGAGAGCACGAAGTAATATTTAAATGGTTTATTTAATAGAAAGAAATAAAAGTATATAAAGAAAAGTATATAAAGATGAAGTTAACGGTATGCAGGATTAACATAATGATGTAAAGGCATAACATCGAAAGCACAATTAAAGTTCGTAAACTCTTGAAGACGTGTGAGCCGTCTGCTCACGTCTGCCATCCACTCTCGACCAGGTCTCAGCGCTGTCTGGGATGATTCTTACTGCGCTGGGTGATGCTATACTGATGACGTCATAACGGGCAATTCTCATTCAGCATTGGACGGTATGATTTCCCACATAAATATAGGTAACACATAAAACGTTTAAAAAAGGTTCCTTTTCGGCGTAATATAAGATCTGAGTCCTTCTAGATTTTACTTTACCTTTTTTTTCCCGTTCATTACACTCAGAAAATTTTATGCTCCGAATTTTATAAATTGCTAAAATAAATATTCACTTTAATAAGTTAATGATGATATAATCAAATAAATGATTGTTTTGTAATGTTATTATAGTTTTGAAAATGGTCATTACATTAAAGCAAAAATTATCAGATCTTGTTAAATTTTACCTTATTTATTTCAAAGCATCACGTACTTAATCTTATTTAATTTTACGTTATTTGTACGCAAAATTAAGTTCATAAATTTTGTGCCTAGAGTTTTTAACGTTTTACCAAAGTAAAGGTGTTTGTACAAGAATTTCGAGTGAAAAAAATACGCGAAATGCAGTAAAAAGTGCTTTAATGAGATATACTAAATCTATTCTAGTCTATACTAAATCCTATTTGGAAAAAAAAAAAAACGTGGCTTTCATAATCTCATCACTATACAAAGTATCATTTTTAATAATTAAAAAGAGTTATGTGATACAAACGTCATACGTTTCAGTGTTAAACCTGATCGTCCCTACTCTTTCTTGCCGACATGTGGGTGACGCGCGCCCCGCCCACTGGGTTAGTCTATCTCTTATAAGGTCCATGCCCCCTACCAAGCATAACTAAAGCAAAGTTCTCTTCAATTTCGAACTAAAGAATTGCCGAAAACTCGGAAATTAAAAGAACAAGTTACAGTAAAACACTACAGAAAATTTAGATTAATTAACAAAGGCTATTAACTGACACTTCGAAATTTCCGATGATGAGAACATTATGACGTATTCCTTATAATTTCCCAGGAAACTGAATATTAAATTCCCGCTTCTGTGCGTAAACAACCGGCCGCATATTTCACAAGTGCACATCTGTGTGGCCACCAAGGGAGTGGCTTCTAGGATGGACCAATGGGCATCCAGTAATATTTCTGTTATGTCACATGACCTTTCGCGCACTTTAATATACTCTCTACACAAGAAATTCTCATCAAAGAAGAATGAATTTATTTTGTTCACAACGAATAAATTCAATTTATTCACATATATTTTAATGTTAACAATGGATATAATCAAATCATACACGATTTGATTTCTGAATCTTACAATTTCAAAATTAAAAGAAATGCAATAATATAGTATGGACCTGTGCGTAGTGCAAGTCCTGTTTAGCATGACTTAGCCATTCCTCTTTTGAGTGTCTACAGGTGAAAGAACACCAGGGAAGTTCATTTTGTTTGCACTTTTGCCTTTGGACTCTCGGGAAGACTTCTTTCCAACCCACTATGATTGATGGATTCTGGAAAGTAGCAGACGAAGAATCGAACTCAGTATCCTGGAAATTTTAGGAATAAGACTTTTATGGAAATCCACAAAAGAACTATCACATCACACACTTAAAAAAATAATCCTTATATTTTAAAGCCCACCAGCGGCCGAGCGGTAAAGTCGCTGAACACTGGTAGTTCGGTTTGAGGTTCGAATCCCGCGAACGGGCTGGCCGCATGGGCGTTTTCGTGGCTTTTCCCATGTGTAACGTGTATACGAGCCAGTTTCCCTTAGAAAGTCCTCCACGAAGGCATCCCTCCCCTTAGGCAGATAGCCCTCGTGTGCTTTGCCATAATTAAATACACACACACACACCTTATATTTTAAACGTTAATAAAACATCCCGAAATTGTTCTACAATATTGGATACTTATTATATACTCAAATAGGTCATAGGTCTTCGCGTATTTAATAGGTATACGATCCTGAAGTCTTTTACCTATCTATATATCTAGTGAGAGAGGTTGTACGCTCCGCCCACTTCTGTTATATGCCTCAACTTCTACGCCCACGATATTCTGTTAGCTTCAAGACACGGAGGAGGGAGGACGCTACAGCCGGTGCACCTACGAGGAGACAGTTATGCCACAATTTTTATGCAACAGATGTGCAAATTTGCTTTTACGATGTGAATGTGATGCTTCAGATATGTTAAATAGCTATTTTACCCAAGTAAATCTACTGTTACATTATGCCACATTGGGTGTGATTCAGCACTTCAAGTGCACAGGTTTGTTCCAAGATTTGGATTTATTTTTTCACTTTTTAGATACTCACTTAGGACGAATATAGATAGGCAAAAGACTTCAGGGTCGTATACCTATTAAATACGCAAAGACCAAGGACCTATTTGTATAAAACGCATAAGTATCCAAGTTAGTGGAACGATTTCGGGGATGTTTTATTAACGTTTAAAATATAAAGATTATTTTCTTAAGTGTCCGATGTGATAGTTCTTTTGTGGATTTCAAAAGAAATCGACTTCCTTAAAATCCTGTTCCTAAAATTTCCAGGATACTGAGTTCGATTCTTCGTCTGCTACTTTCAAGAATCCATCAATCATACTAAGTTCGAACGAAGTCTTCCCGGGAGTCCAAAGGCAAAAGTGGAATTCGAACAAAATTAACTTCCCTGGTATTCTTTCACCTGTGAATAGCTATGTCATGTTGAACGGGACTTGCACTACGCAAAGGTCAATATTAAATCATTGTAGTATCTTAAACTCGGACTCTCGCAGTTCCGAGCTCTTTTTCAAGAAATATTTATAAGATTAGCTATTACTGCAAATCAAGGTTCTTTAATATACTAAGGTTAGGCCAGGAACGGAAAAAGCGTGCCATTGGTTGCTGGTAGTGACGTCACCCGGGAGACAAGACGCATCGGCCGACGCGTCTGCTACATGATTTTGGTAATGGAAAAAATGTAAACTAAAGCAAAATGATCATTTTATATGTGGTAGATATACCGGAAATACCGGGTATATACTTTCCGATTAAGTATTTTGTTAAAAAAAATGTTTATTTTATGCACAGAATTCGTACGAATGCTGAAAATAATTGTAAACATTAAATTCTTTTCGTAAAGGAAAGCATTAGAAAATGAAAAACGATATTTAAGTTAATTAAGGGAAATAAATATTGTAAAGCAAGGTATTTTTCAATATTTTTCGTAGTATTGTTTGCACTAAATAAATCTTGTTGAACAGAACACATGATAGCATAACTGCTAAGACCATGGTAGAAACATAATCAAAAAGTATTATTCTATTTATTTTCATTGCTCATGCACTTTCCATGAGAAATATATGATCGTGATTTTCAGTTCAAATTACATATCTCAAGCAAAAATATATATAAAAAGATTTGACTTAACAAATTCATATTTAAATACCATAAAATTCTACAAATTTCTTAATATCCGTCATTATACTTTTAAATAGTATACTTATCACATTCTTTTTAAAGTGAAAAGTCACTTCATACTGATTCACTTCAGATTTTAGCAGAAGTGCGTATATTTTCAGTATAATCTAAAAGTACTCTTATAATCCCTTACACTCCCAAGATTTCTATATAACATTTATCCTGACGTGATTATTTGCTATAGTAAATAATCTTCGATATTGGCATCCTATTCTTCCTTTCATACATTAAAAATGGAACAATTAAAATACATTTTCTTACACATATACACACAATAATAATAATAATAAACTTGCCTTACATCTTAGTTTCGGCCCACCAGCGGCCGAGCGGTAAAGTCGCTGAACACTGGGTAGTTCGGTTCGAATCCCGCGAACGGGCTGGCTGCATGGGTGTTTTCGTGGTTTTCCTCATGCGTAACGTGTATACGAGCCAGTTTCCCTGAGAAAGTCCTCCACGAAGGCATCACACCTATTACGCAGATAGCCCTAGTGTGCTTTGCCATAATTAAATACACCACCACATCTTAATTTCAATTCAGTCTGTACACAAATTAAATATTTTTAATTACTAATGTATTTTTATTAGCTTGTTTCTTAAAATACTTTTGTTATACTCGAAATATGTGTTCAATATTGAATTATTTTTCTTTCTCTTATAATTAAAAACAAGTTATATGGAATCAAAATTAAAACATATGCAGCAGTTAAATAACACTGAACAGAATATCTTACTTTCTCTTTCGCTATTTGTATTCTAGCATTATACACAGATTTGTTTTCCTTCAGGTTCAAGCATGTGTAAGTTATATCAATTAAATTACATCACACATACCTGTATGCATCAGTTAAATAACACTGAAGGAAATATGTCACTCACTCATTCGATGTTTGCAGCATAGTGTGGTCGAGAAATTGTCCTTTCCTCACGGTGAGGCATGTATTAGTTAACTTAGTTCGCAAAGCTTAACCCAGACGCTGCTTCAATACATAGAGTTACGTTTGGGATGTAAAGAAAGTAACCAAAACATGTGAATGAAGTTGGATACGCAAATTTATTAACTAATCATTTAGGTACTCAGTATTGGTAAACATGACACTGAGTTTAAATATCTCACTACGATGTAAGTCTCATACACAAAATGAAGATTATGATAAAAAAATGATTTAAAATGAGAAATTTTTCAATTTAAATGTAAAATAGCAGTAAAATGAAAAATAAATGTAAAATTACATCACAGTTATGTATGAAAACTACATAAATTCATTAAAAAAATAGTTATTTTATCTGATTGTAAAAAGTGTTTCCCGCCAAAAAAAGTATTAACGTGTATAATTCTGACACAACGCTATAGCACAATTTGCCACTTCCGCTTAGGTATAATAGCAAATTAACAACACAAATCAAATCAAACTGTTGATGCAACGAAAGTAAACAAACGCCAAGAACTAACTCTGTCACCCACATGACGTCATGCGTATGTGGCATAACTTTCTCCCTGCACTGCGCATCGCTCTTTGGCCCCCACTGACTGCAAATTGCGTAGAGGCAAAACGTTTTTCTAAGTAAGAAATATATTTCCTAATTAGTGGTGGCTGTACATGTAAAAGTATTCAATAGATTTTTTTTTTTTTTTTTTTTTTTTTTTTTTTTTTATTTTATTTTATTTCTGTGCTTCTCTTTATTTCACGCACAATTCAACCTCATCCATGGACCTTATGAGAAATAGACTAACCCAAACGGGTTTTCTCCCTCGTCTGAGCCGTTGCCGGCTGTCACCTTGATCACACCCGGACGAGTAGGGACGACTTGCAGAAATTTAACATTAGTTGCCTATTGCAGCGTGTATAATTGTCAAAATAAAGCTGGTTGTAGCGCCTCATTTCACAAATTAGAATTTCTACTTATTTTTATTTTTGAAATTGAGATTGATTTTATAAAAATTTAGCATATTTATCAAGCATAAATAACGTTCCAAATAATTATAAAGCTATTGCATGCTTTCAGGACTGGATATTTTTTTAGCTTTTCCTATGCTGTAAGGAAATTTGTAACTACTTCTTTTAGAAAATAATATTTTAAATCTTAAATAATAGAAAATTTCAAACAAGCCATTTTCTCTTGCAATTTTTATGCTTTTTATTGGTGTAAATAAGTAAAAAATACTAAAATATATAAAAACGAATTTTTGAAAGTCTCGTTTAAAATTCTAAATTGTGCTGCATTTTTAATATTATAGATGAGTATTATAGCACAATTTCTATAAAGGAATTTTATTTCAATTATATTTCATAATACATCATAGTGATAAACACTTTTGACTCCTTAATAATTTTTATACATTTCATTCTAATATTAAAATTGTATTTAACAGTAATAATTAATTTTCCTTGTATTTTATAGCGATTATTTATTAAAATTTATTTTTAGTTCTGCATAAGATTTTTTTTTATTTACTCTTAATTTAATTTATTAGCCCAAAGTGGCGGTAGCCTAGAAAGGCTGTTAGTTTCGAAGCGGCATTTTGCGCTGTTTTACTATAAATATCCGTGTCTCCTTCCTAATTGTTGTTACCAAATATTATCGCCCTGTATAACATGCAAAGAAATTAAATAATGAAGAATCTGCATGAATACAGGCATGTTTCTCGCACTGTGACAAAAACGACAGTATGTAGAGCCATCAAATTTTGAATAATGTAGTCCTCCACTCGAACATGGGCATCTGGACGGCCGAATTTTGAATTTGTTTTAATCTATTTCATATTTTATAAAACTTTAACGAATTTTTGATTAACAAACTCAACGAGTTCAGAGTGAGCATTGTACGGAAAATAACTGTTTTATCTCCAGTGCGGAAATTCTAAAGATATGCTGTTTTCAAATGTATGTGGTTTACGGGCGAAGAACATGATATTCAATAAATATAGGTAACACACAAAACTTTAAAAAAAAGAGTGCTTCTAGATTTTATTTTATCTTTTTTTTTCCCTTTATTACGCTCAGAAAATTTTATGCTCCGAATTTTATAAATTGTTAAAATAACTAATCCACTTTAATATTAATAATTTAATGATCATATAATCAAATAAATATGATCGTTTTGTAATGTTATTATAGTTTGGAAAATCACTGCCTGAAAATGTTCATTAAATTAAAAAAAAATTATCAGATCTTGTTTAATTTTACCTTCTTTATTTCAAAGCATCGCGTACTATCAATCTTATTTAATTTTACTTTATTTTTACGCAAAATTAAGTTCATAAATTTTGTGGTTAGAGTTTTTACCGTTTTATCAAAGTAAAGATGTTTGTACAAGAATTACGCGTAAAAAAAAAATGTGCGAAATGCAGTAAAAAGTGCTTTAATGAGATATATTAAATCCTATTTGGAAAAAGCTGTGGCTTTCATAATCTCATCACTATACAACGTATCACATTTAATAATTAGAAAGAGTTATGTGATACAAACGCCATAGGTTTCAGTGTTAAAGTAAACCAGATCGTCCCTACTCTTTCTTGGCGACATGTCGGTGACGCGCGCCCCGCCCACTGGGTTAGTATATCTCTTATAAGGGCCATGATCTCAGCACTCTATTTCGACACATTCATTTACTCTTATATACCTGCTCAAATACCACTAAAATTTTGTGCAATCGTAGGAAAAAAGTTAACGGCTTTTGCTCGGTTATTTCATTTTATATTAATTTCCTGCATTTCTCGTTATCATCTAATGCTGCGTTCTCAATTTTCACCCCTAACATTTTGGTAATATGAAATCAGTTTATTCAAAGTTATAAATACTTGATTTACTTCAATACTATAGCAACTACCTTAATTTTGTGAAGTTCACTCTTGTAGTTAATGATGACAGAGATCTGGAAATTCTAAGAATATCGCACTTCAATGAAATTTAAAAAAAAAAAAAAAAACTCCCTAAGTTTAGTTTTTGAAACTCCTATTCTAATAGCTTAACACTACTGATCTTTATTTAGGTATGGTGAGCAAAATGTAAAATGGAAAACACGCTTTCATTTTTCAAAATGTTAATTTTCATTGGTAAAAAAGTTAAACTAAATTTTACAAATCTTGAAAAAATCAAATGGTTTAGAAATTTTTAGTACTTAATTCTTCCTTTAAAATTGCATCTTAAACAAATGTACCGAGCTTAATAAATATTGTGCTAGATTTAATTTTATACCGAATATTTTTTGAAAAGTTTGTTTGAAGTTTTCTATACTCAGAAATCGGATATAATCATTCGTGAAGGAGTGTTCTACCTGTACGACCTTTATTTCTAAATTTCCCACCGTCTCTAAAGCATAAAAGAAAGGAGGTTATCAAGCCTATGAGGGGCACAAAATTCATGAAGAAAGTAGAAAACTTTAAACAATAAATCTACAGTCACGAACAAAGCTGAAACAGCAGATCTCCTCTACAGCCCAGTTTTTACATTTTGGGGAGCACTAGCTTTTTTTCTATCAATATTATTTAATTTTACTTTATTTTTACGCAAAATTAAGTTGATAAATTTTGTGCTTAGACTTTTTACTGTTTTACCAAAGTAAAGATGTTTGTACAAGAATTACGCGTGAAAAAAAAATGCGCGAAATGCAGTAAAAAGTGCTTTAATGAGATATATTAAATCCTATTTGGAAAAAACTGTGGCTTTCATAATCTCATCACTATACAACGTATCAAATTTAATAATTAAAATAGTTATGTGATACAAACTCCATAGGTTTGAGTGTTAAAGTAAACCAGATCGTCCCTACTCTTTGTTGCCGACATGTCGGTGACGGGCGCCCCGCCCAATGGACCTATCTCTTATAAGGTCCATGGTAGTCTCGCATTTACACTACGCGTACTTTCTGTTTTCTCTTAAAATTAACAATAATAAATTGTTTATTATTGTAAATTAATATCAAATTCTTTACTTTTAATTTACATTTATAACATTCAAGCTTAGGCGTTACTGTAAATAAGTATAATAAATTGTTTATATTTAAAATTATCATGATACAGTGAGCGAATTCTACCAATTATTAAAACGATAAACAAAGTCGCAGTCTCTAATACTTGTACAGCTTCAATATTTTCAAAGACTTTTATTAAAGCATTTATACGAATAATTTTTTTAATTTAAATTCATATTGTGGAACATTTAAATTTTATCATTTTTACGAATTATCTTCTTGCTACGTAACGGCATAATTCTTGACATACCAATAATTAGACAATTTTCATTATTTTCTAAAAATTTTTATCTTTACATTAATAAAGAAATCTGATGTGTACACCACATGACTTCCTTGTACGGAATATTAAATTATACGCATTTTTTCTTGCATTTCATTTAAACTTATTGGATTGAATTAAATCTACTTCGCAGACAGCGCATAAACCACAATGGAATAAATGCATTCTTTAAAATTCACTCTAGTATTTGTTTACCATAGCGACACTCTGGCACTAGATTCACTTAACAGTATTAATAATTATATGACAGTTAACTTCATAACGGAACAGTTAACTAGTTATAATAATTATATAACGGAAACTAAGTTAACTGTTATATAATCCAATAATTATATAACAGTTAACTTATATATTTCGTTCATATTATAACTCACAATGCACAAAATTTATATCATTTAAAGAATAGAATTATCTAATCGTTGCAACATGTTCTATTGAAATACTATAATAAAGCTAGAATGATGTATAAAAGAAATTAAGCAAACAAAACAAAAAAGAAACAGTTTTTCACAGACGATTGAGTATTTCTCATTTAGTTAATTCAGTTCTCACTTGCGAGAAGGCAAAACTGCATAAAAACTCAAAATATCTATATTAAAAATTACGAAAAATCTTAAACACTTATTTCCTCGAAAAAATTCCAGAAAGATTTAAGCATGATTTAATTGACAATAATAAATGAATGCGTTATCTTTATTGTTGCGAAGCTAAGTTTCTCTAGATTGGCAACAAATACACTAGTCTCTGTTTCAAATGTAAACATCAATGGCCGCCATATAAAAAAGGCTTAGTGGCACTTAGACAACTTCAAAATTGTTGATAATTCTCAAAATATTGCATACAGATTTACTAAAGGCATAAAAACCTTACCCGGAAGATAAAAACAACATAATACAATCATTTTTAAAGCAAAAAATGTACAATTTACAAACATATAGGAGTAAAGAATCTGAGATCACTGAGCCGGGTAACAGAGTGGATATATATATAAATATATTTATATACGTTTGGTGCGGCCGATTGCAACCAAAATACGAGGTGCACATCTACATGTTATAGCAGTCCTATATACAAAATTTCAACGTTCTGAGGCTACTCGTTTTTGAGTTATGCGAGATACGTACGTATTACATACGTTCGTACAGACGCCACGAAAAATTCTCTTCAGAATTAATTTTAAAGCAGTTTTATAATTTTTTTGAAGGAAAAGAGTATTTTATTCCGTCCTTACCTACAGATATCACTCAAAAACATCGTTAAATTGCATTCGATAGCGGTCAAAATGGATATTTTCGTTGAAATATGTTGCCTGAAACTTTTCGAGATTACAATACTTCCTTTTTACTTCGTACAAGCAAGTAAAAAGAAGAATATTTTTTATTGCATATGAACATCATTACACAGTTTTCATATCAGTTTCTAAAATTCCTAAATCACGCCATATTCTGCGTAGGCATACTAAATTCTACGCATTAGTAAATAAAAAAATCTAATTTCTCAAAATGAAAGAAAATAATATAATAAAATAAATACTACAAACTTGAAACACTAAGCAATGCTTCACATACGCACATACACACACATTATCAATGAACTCATATTATCAAGTGCAATTACTATACCAAACACTACGTATTAAAATATGAGGTAAACTTTACTTAAAGGGTTAAAGTTTACAGTTTTGCTGCTGTTGAGTAGATCGTCGGGCTATCGATATATATCGGAAGTCGGAAAGCGTTATAAAAATATAAAAACCAAAAAATTAAAAATACAATTTAAATGAAAAATTATGTCTTAAATATAATTCACAATTAAAACAACAATACAAATTTAAAATACACAAACGATATGTTAAACATTGCACATAATGATGTATAAAATTCTGAAAATACATTTACTGCTCGGCATCACACACAACCTCGTTTTCCCTTTTACACAACGATCAGTATTCGCTCGGAAAACATCAAAGAATTCCACAAACTCGGTGCCCATGTGCTCATCGATCTATTTTCACTTAAAGAAAAATCAGAAAGTTGTTCAAACCCGGCATTGCGCACCACATTCGCTTTGCCCATGTGCACATCGATCTATTTTCACTTAAAAAATATCCCAGAATTGCACAAACCCGGCATCGCGCACAACCTAGGCATTGCGCACCACATTGGCTTTGCCCATGTGCACATCGATCTATTTTCGCTTAAAAAAATCCCAGAATTGCACAAACTCGGCATAGCGCATAACCTCGGTATTGCGCACCACATTCGCTTTGCCGATGTGCACATCGATCTATTTTCACTTAAAAAAAAATCCCAGAACTGCACAAACCCGGCATTGCGCACCATATTGGCTTTGCCCATGTGCACATCGATCTATTTTCACTTAAAGAAAAATCAGAAAGTTGTTCAAACCCGGCATTGCGCACCACATTCGCTTTGCCCATGTGCACATCGATCTATTTTCGCTTAAAAAAATCCCAGAATTGCACAAACTCGGCATAGCGCATAACCTCGGTATTGCGCACCACATTCGCTTTGCCGATGTGCACATCGATCTATTTTCACTTAAAAAAAAAATCCCAGAACTGCACAAACCCGGCATTGCGCACCATATTGGCTTTGCCCATGTGCACATCGATCTATTTTCACTTAAAAATATCCCAGAATTGCACAAACTCGGCATTGCGCACCACATTGGCTTTGCCCATGTGCACATCGATCTATTTTCACTTAAAAAAACATTTCAGAATTTCACAAACTCGGCATCGCGCATAACCTCGGCATTGCGCACAACATTGGCTTTGCCCATGTGCACATTGATCTATTTTCACTTAAAAAAAATCCCAGAATTGCACAAACTGGGCATCGTGCACAACCTCGGCATTGCGCACCACATTGGCTTTGCCCGTGTGCACATCGATCTAGTATTTTCACTTAAAAAAAACATTCCAGAATTGCACAAACTCGGCATCGCGGATAACCTCGGCATTGCGCACCATATGGCTTTGCCCATGTGCACATCGATCTATTTTTACTTAAAAAAATCAGACATTGAATAAATTCTCCATTGCTCATATACTCAGAAATCTGCTTTCACTTAAAAAAATCAGAGAATTGCAGAAACTCGCGCGTAACCAACTCCATTGATTTGAGTTGTCGAATTTACTCTTCACAAACTAGTTCTTTCGAACAGACCTTGAAATTCGATGCCTACATTCGCCTCCAGTAACTCTACACATCCGCCCAAAACCGTCTATACGGTTTTTTAGCTCAGTTTCATATTTGTTCCACAAATTAAGCACTTATACGATATTGCAATCAAACTTTTCTCCATACATCACTCAATAGCGCTCTTTTTACCTCTTCGCTCCAACTGATAAAAGAAATCCAGATTCAGATACTCATCCATTCTGCAGTAAGCACCGATTTTGACACGCTCATCAATAACCAAAACATTCTTTAAGCAAAAGAATTCTTTTCTGTATTTTCAGAAGTTACGACTTAGACTTAGACTTAGACTCTATAATTGACCGAGCTATTGCGAAGAGCAATGTTGCCGGTTCCAAAATTAAAGCCCAAGGGCACTTGACATAAATAAATCAGGACGTGGAGAAAATCTCAGATGAGAAAACGGAGATAAGGGGAAGAAGAGAAGTACCAAACGGAGCAAGACAATCCAATCGGACAAGTTCGCAAAAGGTGACAAGCGATCATAGCTTTCAAGGAGGACCCAAGACAATGGAAATCAATGACAACAATACGAGAAGATACACTACAGCAATAGTTCCAATGACAAATTCAAATATAATTAAACAACATCAATCAGTAGTGCTAAATACCACACAATACAAAACAACTATACAACACAATTTAAATACAATTATTCAACGAAGCAACAGAAGAACTTCAATCAAAATCAGATGCATTGGAAGTGTAAATAGCTAACAATTGAGGATCTAAGTGAAAAAGTTGTCGTCTCCTCCCATGAAGGTGTGGGCTGCAAGTGGTCTGACGCTTCTATCTTCGAAGAGAATTTCATAATTAAAAACTTGGGAGTAATTAACAAAGTCACATTGCACAGCTTTGTTGAAGAATTTTTCATTAGATCTTCTGATGTAATCTGGAATCGTCTTAAGTTTTAAGTCTCTGTGTAAAAGTTTATTGCGGATAAGATAGTGAGAATCAGTAATAATGCGCAGAAATTTGTTTTGCACTACTTGTAATTGATGCAGTTGAGTTTGAGTGACCGTGTTCCAAGCAGGAGCAGCATAACAAAGTATCGGTCGAATGCAAGTGGTATATATATGTTTTTTGGTACGCAAGCTAAGATTTGAATATTTTCCAATGACCGGGAGAAATCTGCATATTATGCCCATGGCTTTGCTCTTGACACTATTAATGTGATTAGACCATGTGAGCCTTTGGTTCAAAATAATTCCTAAGTATTTGGCCTTTGTGACCAGAGGAACAGCTTTCTGAAAAAGGTAGAGGTCTTTAAAAGCAATGTTTTTCTTAGTTTTGCTAAGAATTAAAAGTTGTGACTTGCTAGCATTGATTTTTACTCGCCAATTTGTGCACCAGTCTTCTACGGCATAGAGGTAGTTATAATTTTTAATTCATGCATTCAATATTTTCAATCGTTTGCTAATGATCGTTTTCAATCGTTTGGTATCTTAATAATACATTTGTGAGAGATAATTCGTTGCGTTAAATGCTAACACTACCACACAACACACAAAAGTAGATTTATAAAAAAATCTCGCGCAGAACATTAAAAACCTACCATTTCAACTCAGTTAAAATATAATTTAAATTCCCTTTAAATACGAAGCTACAGCATACTTATAACTTGTTTTTAAGAAGAGGCGTAACCAATATTACGTCATAAAAAGGCGTGTCCAAGCATAAGAGAAGTAAACACAGCATCGACTGATGCAGCCTATTCTGCGATTTAGCCATAATATGTTCCAAACAATAACAGTGTTCATAGAAATTTAAAATTTTCGCACATTCAAATAAAAGTTAAAATTTTGACACATTTCAGCCATTTGGCTGCACATAAACCTGTGAATTGCACAAAATATGTAAAATATACTCCATTAATTTTTTTATTTAATTTAACAGT
Organism: Stegodyphus dumicola; assembly: GCF_044657685.1. Taxonomy (NCBI): domain Eukaryota; kingdom Metazoa; phylum Arthropoda; class Arachnida; order Araneae; family Eresidae; genus Stegodyphus; species Stegodyphus dumicola. The sequence goes on along the minus strand of NC_140770.1, from coordinate 263,084,495 downwards.
TTGAAAGTAGATTTCAGGAATTTTCGGAAAGAATATGAAGAATATTTCAACGTATTTTCTACCCCATTTTCTCTGGAAATAAGCAAATTATCTTCAAACTGACGTTTAACTGAAAGAAAAATTTGAAAATGTTTCTTTAATGGAGTTTTATAAAGATTACCTACCCCGAATAAATATTCTAATTTCCACAATCATGCTTTATTAATGTCTTTAGTTTTTTCAGAACCTATGTTTGTGAACAATTATTTTCAAGAATGAAGGATACAGAAAACAAAAATAGGACAAAGATCACTGACAAATATCTTCAAAATGCATTACGAATTGCAATTTTGTCTATTGAGATCCATTTGCTTGTTCATTTTGCTTTGTTTGATCAATTTGCAAAAGCAATCGAATTTTTTCCATCTTTATGAAATCCAAACTAAATGAAACAAAAATTTTAGAAATTAATAATAATTATGCACCCGTACATATTTAATTCAAGTTTAAAAAAATTAATAATAAAAAGAATTTATTTTCATAACATAACATAGAGCTAATTTTTATTTCAGTTTGTTAAAAAATATTGTATGTGAGGCCTCGCAAATTTTTTTTCTTTGCAATGCCGCCCTGGAACGGTCATAGTTTAGAACCCATGCTAGTTAATCTTCAGAATAATTAATTTTCGCACAAAAGTCCGGTAAGTGCTGCCATCTAATGGGAATAGATGGAGTGATTCCCCGCAATCTCAGTGACAGAACTTCCCGGATTTCAAAGTAAAGCAATTCACGAAAAAACTAACTATAAATAAGAAAACTGCCATTATGTTTCCTAAACCTCTCCAGGGAATATGCGCACTCAGGTCGCCAAATTTCTCCCCACGGTGCCATATTACTATTTAAATTTTTTGTCTACATTTCGAACTTTAAGCCTAAAATGTCTCCGAAAACGCGGTTTTCGCACATGCAAAACACACAATTTAAGCTAAGAACCCGAAACAAAAACAAAAAATTTAGATAGCAAAAACGTAAAGTTTCTAACCAAAAATATTTCACAAGAATCCATGTACGCAGCGATATGTTTTAACTTGAAAAAACGTCTACGAATTGCACAATCTAGGTATTGCGCACAAATCAACAAATCAACTAAAATAACTAAAATAAATTACAAACAATTCAAATAACAACAGAAATTCATAGTGAAAAAACAATGACCATAACATTCTACAAAACAAAAACAATAAAATAAAATGTAATTACCGTAATACATACATGAATAAAATTTCGCCATTCACACAACTTCTGTAAACAAAATTGGCACGATTTGTTATATCACATGTCTTTCTGCTATTCAAAATTTCGAAAGTAACGATAAAAACTTCCTCCAAAGTTAACTTACTACACGATACAAATCTTAAACTCTGCTGACAGCCACATACATTACCAGCAACTATTTGACTGCAAACCCACACAAGTCTATCAGAAAAACCATTTTCGTCCGAGTTTTCATAACAGCTCAACATTTCGGACACGCCACACTCCGTTTTAAAAGTCCTCACTTACAGAAATTCCAAAAATGCACTTCTATCAGCATAAACACACCCGGAAACAAAAGACTCGTTAAAAACTCCAACATCGTACCTTTTAATACTACTTCAATTAAAATGGCTTAGAAGAGATGACTGTTTACACTTTGTCTTAGCTTATTTTATGTTTCATTTGAATGAGCGTGGCCTATCATGACAATAAGACCAACTTGTTGGGTAGGCGGGTCAGGCTGCGCCCACTAGTGATACCTAATGAGGTTAGAATACAAGGTTAGAATCAAGGAGGTGTGTTCTAACCTCCTTGTACCTGATACTTTGTTTGCGCTTTTTATTTCTAATACTATTTAATATTTTATGTAGACAAATTATACTGAGTAGAATAATGAATTTCAGACGAGTTCGAAATGTGTGTATCTGAATATAATATCATTTTGTTATATAGTATTTATTTTTTTAAATTAACGAACAGAACCACGGTGTCACTATTTTGACACAGAAAAAAGTGTATAATTATGATCAAAGTTACATTCTTTATTAAAAGTAATGGGTCCTCTTTGAATGCAAACATTCATGCTTTTAAAAGATTTTACATGTGGTGGTCTTAAAAAGGTGATGTTCACTAGCAGGTTTGTTTACGCTGTCAAAAATACAGGTCTCTTTTAGAAAAGATCCTCTTAGAGATGTCATCAATAGATGATTCGCTATAATTATTTTCTAATAGACAATTGAATTGATGTAATTTGATGTCAATTTTAAAAAATGCGATTAAGATAGATTTATTAATCTAATTTTCCTTTCTCAATTAGCTGTTATGTATCCTTTGGAAATGAATATAATGCCTCTTTTTGCAAAAAATTAAAAATGAAAGAAAAATCTCTTTTTAAAAAACTTTCTCGACTTAAAACATTTTATATCTGTTATAATAATAATTCATATGCAAGCAATAAAATTCGTCGAATACGAAGAATATTCTTGATTACATTTTTTTATTTCGACAAAACATTCGTAAATGACTAAAAAAATTTCAGTTCCTTTATCGGAATATTTTATCAGCGTAAACCATCTACAGTCAAAAGTCGTTAATCCGGACGCCCATAATCCGGAATGATCTATAATCCGGACCTCAAACCTATAAACTATCAAAGCGCATATGCGTGTACGCATGCGCATAATACGTATAACGGACGGTATAAGCTAAGCTAAAATTATCTATCTATTTCAGTTAATGTTGCGTTGTTCCTTAATCTTCGAATTGGATTCGGCTTATTATTTTTGCAGACTGTTAGAGCAATTTTATAAGAGTAAGCTTGAACTTTCGATTATGTCAAATAGAATTTCCGATGCTGGAGCTGCCAAAGGATCTACAAAGCGAAAGCATGTTTCGATGTCCATCAAACAAAATATGGAATTGCTGTAAAAATGGATAAAGGCATATCCTTTGTTTCTCTAACCATTCCGAAATCTGTTTATCAATTTCACCTTGCTCTGCGGGGGAGGGGAACGTCCGGCGCGCAATGAACTGGAAGTTGATCTGTCAGCACTATCCTCATCTTCAGGGCAGATGTTTTTATTTTATTCGGCTTATAAATCATTACTAAATGTAGTATTTCATCTCGATGTACTCCGCCTTTGATATGATTTAAATCAAATTCATTATAAATATCACAAATACACATCAAATAGTTTTCAGGTTGCAATTTTCTAATTTCGACTACTATGATTATGTTCTGAATCAGTATATCACAGGGCACGGTCCTTTCCCCACCTATTTCCATAACAGAGGCATGTGCCCCACGGATCTCTGCATATGTGGCGAAAGGGGTGACCCTGATCATTACATTTTTGACTGTAATCTAACAGACGGCAAACATCTGATCAAGCCTAACAATAATCTAATACCATTTAAGAGATATGCGATAAAGAACAGACACCTTAGGGCCAAAATCAGACATATCCAAAGACTCGGACTGGATATTTGTCATATCTAATGCTTATTCATCTCCATATGTTACTATACCATATTTGTCTTTTTATTTTTTTTTTTATAATTTTTTTTTATTTCTATTTTTTTTTTTTAATTTTTCATTATTTATTTTTTTATTATTTTTATTTTTTTTATTTCATTTTAATGTTCCAACAGTTTCATTTATCTACGCAATGCTGATGGACGGGAGCTTCAAAGACTTGCTTATTACACATTCCGCCTTAGAAAAGACATTTATTCTTACATTTCTGCTTTTGGAAGCATCAGTTGTTGAACTTTTTAAGGACAGTCTTTTCTCAATATGATTTGTGTACACTATTAATACCAGAACTCAGTTATCTCAGAAAGTCCTCTCAAGTGGTTGATGGTAAAAAAAGAGGGGCGGGAGAACCACGGACCACCCCCCGGGGTGTTCTCCCTCAAAATTGGGGTGGAAAGTTTAACAGTTAGCTAGGTTCAGCAATACCTCAATTACCTGTGGTACTACGGAGGTGCTGGCCTAACTTCTACCTGTACCTGTATGCGTAATGTATGCTTTACGCATTCGCGCGTTGAAAGAAATGTTTAATAAAGTAAGCAAATAAATATTAAGCTTTTTTTGTAAATTTTGATACCCTTTACATCATAACTGTTCTTTATTTCATAAATTATGGTTTCACATTTTTAATTTTATGATTTCTGCATGCCATCTTGCCAGATTTGAACTGATGATCTATAATCCGGAATCGCCGAAGTCCCGACGAGTCCGGATTAAAGACTTTTGACTGTACTTGTTTTCTTGTATGGGTGTGGGCCAAACAGCCGCCGAGAAGTAAAGTCGCTAAACAATAGCAGTTCAGTCCATGCTTCTACTCCCGGCGAACGGCTTGTAGCATGAGCGTTTTCATGTTTTTCCCCATGTCTAACGTGTATACGAGCCAATTTCTCTTAGAATGTCCTCCACGCAAGCATCTCTCCCCTTAGGCAGATAGTCCTCGTGTGCTTTGCCGTAATTGAAAAAAAACCGAAACGAAAAAGAGAGAATTGTTGTGGGAAGGCCGCGACGAAATAGCATTTTTTGAGCTGGGGATGAAAACGGTACCAAGCTTCTGAGATTGGTGCCGTTTGAGAACGGACAGTGGGTAAAAGCATTCTTTTCCAGGTGACAGGGGAGGAGAGAAAAATTGGACGAAACGTCATTTTCGAAGAATGGACTACATAACCAAATTTCTATCCATACTCTAATAAACAGTACACATCCGCTCATCCAGGGCGTCAATTTAGCTAAAACTCGCCTTATTTCTTAAGAAATTGCAATAGCCACAGCCCCCAAACAAGACAATTTCTGGTATTTTAGTTTATTACTTAGCTATTCCTCATTAATGTAAGAATTAGTTAAATTTTTTTATTTGCCTTTACATTTTTATTGAATTTTAATAATTATTATTTAATATGCTAGTTGCTAATTATTTTATTATTGAATTAGTTCTCGATTTTAGATAAATTCTGATTTGTTTAGATACCAAAAAATAAATAAAAAACATTTTTATTTTTCCAGCCAAAATCGAATTTTTAAACAAGTGCCTAATAGGTAGTGTGCATTTTATCTAAGTAATTTGCAGAAAGTGTAGTTGACTGGAGAAATAAACAATTTTCCGCACTTTAACGGATCAGGCTAGGTAGTCTTTTGAATAAGTAATTTCCGCACTTTTGCGGCTACATCTACACTATAACCGTTCAAAATTATCATGTAAATAAGGATCAAATTCTAGAATTCATTTTACGATTTCGTATGAAACCAAATTTCGACAAGTGCTGCCATCTGATGGGAATAGAGGAAGTGGTTCCCCGCAATGTCCGTGATAGAAATTTCCCTGATTTGAAAATAAAGCGGTTAACGAAAAAAATTAATTATAAATAATCAAACTGCCCGTATATTTCCTAAAACTCTCCAGATCTAATGATGCAAAGATGATTTAAACATTTAATAATATCTTTAGCTCTAATGTACTTATAGAACCTTTCCAAAAGAAACTCGAACGTTCGATCCAATGCTTTAAATTCAAACGATTCGGACGTATTTAAAAAGAAAAATGTTCTAATGAGCAAGAATGCTGTAAATGAGGCAAAATATATAGGAACTACGAATGCAACTTAACACCAGACGCAAACCCGTCAGGTAGTTCTGTGATTCTGTGAACAAGACCACGTAAATTCGTACCGAGAATACTTTGAAAGCCCCTGCCTCCCCCCAAAAAATCGCGAAATTTCAAAATTTAGAAGAAAAAAGCTGCCCCCTTCCCAGCATAACTATAGAAAAGTTTTCTTCAATTCCGAACTAAAAAATTGCCGAAAATTCCGAATTAAAACGCTACACAAAATTTTGATTAATAAAAAATGGCTATTAACTGACTCTTCGAAATTTTTGAACATTATGACTTAGCATTTCCCAAATGAGGAACGGAAAAATCTCATTAGAAAAGTTAATCAGCCTTTCAAGTGATCAAATATGATAATTTCATTCTTGGAAATAGAAGATTGAATACCCGCTTGTGTACGTAAAAAACCGGCCGCCCAGATGTCGTAGTGGTTAGGGGACTGACTGGGATGCTGAAAGGCAGGGTTCAGTACCCGGAGAAGGCGTGGATATAAAGTGTCCTTCCCCGATAGGAGGTGACGGTTGCCGCTTATTTGATGTCTCCATAATGAAATTATCAAATCTTTTGCAAAAGCCAAAAAAATGGCTAGTGTCCATATTAAAAAAAAAAATGCAAGGAATCTGACGGTAAGAGATCAGTTGTTTCGGTTTTGCTCGTGAACGCAGATTTATTATTTAAAGTTTTTAAATTTCTTTTTGAATTTTGTTCGTCTCATAGACTTCATGACATCCCTTCTTTTATGCCTTAGATACGATGTGAAATTTGGGAGTAAAGATGGTACAGGCTTCACGAATGATGATATCCGCTCACCGATTACCTTAAAATGCTAAGCTAAATTCTCGAAACTTTTTCAGTCTAGATCTAAATATAATATAATATTTATTATGACTCTTAAATACAGTAAATATGTTTAAAATGCGACCTTATGGAAAGACTAAAAATTTATAAATTATTTTATATTTTAAGATTTGTAAAATTTAGTTTAACTTTTTTTACAAAGAAAAATTAACATTTTGACAAATGAAAAAGTGTTTTTCATTTTATATTTTTCTCACCTTACGTAAATAAAAATGAGTTGTATTAAGCTATTAGAAAAGGAAACAGAGTTACAAAAATTAAACTGAAGGATAATTTTTTTTTTTTAAATTTCATTAAAGGGCGATAATTTTAGAATTGCTAGATCTGTGTCATCTTTAATTACACAAAGTGAACTTCAGAGAATTTACGCACTTGCTAGATTCGGATGTGAGCTTTGGTACGTGAAGGTTGTGCTTCTTGAACTGTTGTAAGTATTCTTGCTTTTTTCATTATGGCAGCCAAAAAAAAAAACCACCACATCGTATTTGGAGTAGACATAATAGTGATAGTGAAATGAAGCATGATTCGGATTACTCTCTAACATCTAAGAATAGCGCTAAATTTAAACTTAAAGACTTTGTCAAAACTAGCCCATCCGTAAATAGCAAAACTCAGCAGAAGAAAAGAATTAAAACTACCTCAGAGAAAATCCAGACAGAGACACCCAGAAGTAAAAAATTCGATGCAATAATGGAAAAATAGAAAAACATTTCCGTAACTTAATTAAAGGAATAATAGAAAGAGAAATTAACGTACTCAATGAAGAAAAACGAGAGGCAATCTTCGATGAAATTCTAGATAGCTCCCATGACCGAATGGAAGAACAGAGTGATATTGCTTGCTTCAGAGATGAAATTGAACAAAATTGTTTAGATAGCAGGGCAGACCATCAGACTCTATAAAATCATCAGTGAAGCTAGAAAAGAACTTAAAAAGAAAAAGTAGCAGACGCAGCTAAAAATAATAAGGAACCAGAATGGAAACTCCCCTACAAAACTTGCAAACCAGATCTAAATTCTAGGGAATCAGAGGAAATAGAACAAACAAATCGTTTCCAACCCCTAAATAGCACAGGAGAGAAAGATGCAGGAAAAGCGGGAAAGAATGAAAACATCGCTAACAAAATTCCACCAATAGTTATCGCGCAGGAAGATTTAGATTGGATTGATCTTTTAGAAATGTTAAGCGCTCAAATCTTAAAGCATGAATATGAAATACAGATGAAAGTAGGGAAAGTTTATCTAATTACTACCACAGAAGAGGACTATGCAAACGCAGTAGAATTTCTAAAAAAAAGGCTAGCATTGAATTCCATACGTATCATCTTAATTCTCAATCTACTCTCAAAGTTATTCTCAAAGATATGCCCAGAAATATTCCCGAAAAAGCAATTCTTGAAGACCTTAAAATTAGAAGATTTCCTGTATTAAAAGTCAAGCAGTTTACGAAAAAAATAGAGAATGAGTACATCAAATTGCCAATTTACTTCATCAAACTTGAAAGAAATAAAACCGGAGAAGCGATCGTAATGTCAATAACATTTTTAACTTTAATGTCACCATCGAGAAATACACACGAAAAACCAGAAGACCTGTACAGTGCTTTCAGTGTCAGTCTTATGGACATTCCCAAACCAACTGTTTTAAAAAAGACATCTGCTGTAAGTGCTCTCAGAACCACCGTCCAAATATGTACTCGTTAAAAACCTGAAGAAAAGCCTATCTGTTATTTTTGCCGAGGTGACCACGTAAGTTCCTATCGTGGATGCCCGGTCTACAAAGAGAGATTTCAAGCACCCAAAACAATAGAAGAAATTCAGCCGTTACCCACCCAAAACGTTTTCCCAGCTTTAAAAACTAAAACCGAAGCAGAAATCCAAAAAGTTCAATGAAACATCCCGTTCAGCGCCGTATTCAATCAGCAGAAGATCCCAGATAAAGAAGTAGACTATATTTTTCAAATCTTTCAAGACCCTAAAGTGTTTAATTTTATTCGAGAAATGAACAGTATCGCAGAAATAATCAGGCATTCGAAGCAGAAATAATCAGGCATTCGAAAACTAGCACGGAAAAATTAGCTATAGCCTTCGAAGCAGTGAAGATAACTCTTGAATTTGCAGAAAACAAAAATTAAGCCTTGATGCATTTTTACACAGAAGTTCTCAATGCTCTCACTAGATGGCGACACATGTAACCTGCTAAACTTGGAATCATATCGAGTCGTCTTGCCTCGCATTTTTCACTTATTTTTACGCTTTACTCAGTTGCCTTCAACTTCCTCCCAAGTTATGCCTATCCCCTTTGCTAACTCTTTACTGCCATTCGCTGCTAGCAACTTCAATACTACTTCTATACCATTCTCACGTTCGAAAAATACAGTAAACTGCTATATTGGGATAGTGGTCTGACCCAGGAGAACGATTTCATTGAACTTCGCTCAACGAGATAGGTACTTGCTATATATGAAAATAAATCAATATGAAAATAAATCAAGTATTTATATCTTTACATAAAATGATTTCATATTACTAAAATGTCAGGGGTTGAAACTGAGAACAGATCATAACATAGTAACGAGAAATGCAAGAAATTAATATAAAAGGAAATTACCAAGGAAAAGCTGTTAAATTTATTTTCTACGATTGCACAAAATTTTACTGAAGTTTGAAAACATATACAACAGTAAACGCATTTGAAAGAAGAATCTATTGAAATCGATCGCTGAGATTTAAGTGTGTATGCCACATATACTGGAAATACGATAAAGCATAGAAACTGAAAGAATATTAAACAAACATACTGAATACTTTTCATACAGGAATAGCCACCAATAATTAAGTACGATATTTCCTAGATAGAGAAGAGAAAAAAATATTGTCGAAAGGCTATGCATGAGTCGTTAGCGAAATTTGAAAACAACTTAGAACTATAGCAGTTCGAGTTAAAAATAAGCAAAATAATGAAATAGTAAGGATTAGTGTGTTCAGTGAAGTTCTAATCAGCGTAACTAGGCGCTACCGTGATCTTCGAGAGGGGGGAAGGCCATGGAACTTACCGCTGTCATCGTCCGAAAGTCATCTGGATTTTTAAATATTCGTCATAAATATAACTCTATCATGTTGCTTAGTTCATTAAAATAGCTAAAAGAAAGGAGGCTTTATATACATTATTTTCCCTTTTTAGGCTTTTTACAAATATTTTAATTAACTTTGTGCATAAAGATAATTGAAAGAACAAATGAACATTTTACAAAATTTAAAACTCTGTTTAAAATTTGCCACTGTCGTTATAAATTGGAAAGGGATTTTTAAGATAATAATTAATATTTTACCTACGGTTAAGTATTAATTTATTCGCGTTTCAGAGCACAATATATAAACATGAACTTCTATATCTCCAACGTATGTAAATGAAATACTACTTAATAATAATGAAATACTACTTTTTGAACTTTAATTCTTAAATGTTAATTTCTAAGGGTACCACTTTATTGGAATTACTTTTGGTTTTGACTTTTATCCTTGCCTGCATGAATGACGAAAACGAATTGAATGATTGGAGAGTTAGGTTTGGAGGCAACTTCCCCTTGATAAATCTGTCTCCTGCCTACTATACGATCATTCACATATGCATTTTTAAAAAAAATTGTTTAATTTAATTTTAATTTATTAAATTAGTAGATTTATTTTCATGGATAGATTTTGCACTTGATTTGCTTATGCCTCTGAATTTAAATGATATCGTAGATTAGTTCGAGAATTAAATCTTTTACATGTTTGCATTTTAAAATTATTTAAAATTATTTTGGCTTTTTTCTTTTTCTAGAATTTAAATTTGATTTTTTCCTTTTTTACTTTTATACGTATTTGTTAAGAATTTAAATTTGTTTAAATTTAAATGAAATACTATATAGATTAGCTAATAAATGTGCTAAAAAGTATTTCAAACAAGAAACCTACCTAAATCTTATAACGAGAAAGCTTCCAACAGTAATATTAGAAATGAAATAACCCAACAAACAATATACAGAACTGGCAATAAAAAAATTATAAAAAACGTATCAATGATAATCGCAATTCCCATTATCCTAAAATTTAGAAGCTAAAAATATGTATATACACCTGTATATTATTGAAAGAAATTTTGAATAAGTAATTTCCGCACTTTTGCGGCTACATTTACACTATTATCGTTCAAAATTATCATGTAAATAAGGATCAATCTCAAATTCTAGAATTCGTTTTGTGATTTTGTATGAAATCAAATTTCGACAAGTGCTGCCATCTGATGGGAACAGAGCAAGTGGTTCCCCGCAATGTCAGTGATAGAAATTTCCCTGATTTGAAAATAAAGCGGTTCACGAAAAAAATTAATTATAAATAATCAAATTGCCCGTATATTTCCTAAAACTCTCCAGATCTAATGATGTAAAGACGATTTAAACATTTAATAATATCTTTAGCTCTAATGTCCTTATAGAACCTTTTCAAAAGAAATTCAAACTTTCGATCCAATGCTTTAATTCAAACGATTCGGACGTATTTAGAAAGAAAAATGTTCTAATGAGCGAGAATGCTGTAAATGAGGCAAAATATATAGGAAATACGAATGCAACTTAAAACCAGACGCAAACCCGTCAGGTACTTCTGTGAACAAGACCAAGTAAATTCATACCGAGAATACTTTGAAAGCCCCTCCCCCCAAAAAATAATCGCGAAATTTCAAAATTTAGAAGAAAAATACTGCCCCCTCCCCAGCATAACTGTAGAAAGTTCTCTTCAATTCCGAGCTAAAAAATTGCCGAATATTCCGAATTTAAAAAACAAGCTACAGTAAAACGCTGTTCAAAAATTTAGATTAATAAAAAATGGCTATTAACTGACTCTTCGAAATTTTTGAACATTATGACTTAGCATTTCCCAAATGAGAAATGGAAAAATCCCATTAGAAAAGTTAATCAGCCTTTCAAGTGAGCAAATAATGATAATTTCATTCTAGGTAATAGAAGATTGAATACCCGCTTGTGTACGTAAAAAACCGGCCGCCCAGATGCCGTAGTGGTTAGAGGGCTGACTGCGATGCTGAAAGGCAGGATTTAGTACCCGGAGAAGGCGTGGATATAAAGTGTCCTTTCCCGATAGGAGGTGACGGTTGCCGCCTATTTGATGCCTCCATAATGAAATTATCACCTCTTTTGCCCTTAGTATTGGCAAAAGCAAAAAAAAAAAAAAAAAAAAAAAAAAAAAAAAATGGCTAGTGTCCATATTTAAAAAAAAAATGTAAGGAATCTGACGGTAAGAGATCAGGTGTTTCGGCTTTGCTCGTGAACGCAGATTTATTACTTAAAGTTTTTAAATTTCTTTTTAAATTTTGTTCGTCTCATAGACTTCATGACGTCCCTTCTTTTATGCCTTAGATACGATGTGAAATTTGGGAGTAAAGATGGTACAGGCTTCACGAATGATGATATCCGCTCCCCAATTATCTTAAAGTTCTAAGCTAAATTCTCGAAACTTTTTCTGTCTAGATCTAAATCTAACACTTATTAAGACTCTTAAATACAGTAAATATGTTTAAAATGAGATCTTATGGAAAGAGTTAAGTTTTTAAATTATTTGATATTTTAGGTTTATATAATTTAGTTTAACTTTTTTTACATAGAAAATTAACATTTTAAAAAATGAAAAAATGTTTTTCATTTTATATTTTGCTCACCTTACGTTAATAAAAATGAGTTAAATTATTAGAAAAGGCAATTAAACTGAATTACAAAAATTAAATTAAGGATAATTTAAAAAAAAAAATTCATTGATGTGCTATATTCTTAGAATTGCCAGAGATGTGTCATCTTTAATTAGATAGAGTGAACTTCAGAGAATTAAGGTACTTGCTATACTACGAAAATAAATCAAGTATTTATACCTTTGCATATACTGTTTTCATATTACCAAAATGTTATGGGTTGAAACTGAGAACAGATCATCACATGGTAACGAGAAATACGACATTAATATAAAATGAAATTACCAAGCAAAAACTGTTAAATTTATTTTCCACGATTGCAGAAAATTTCACTGAAATTTGAAAAGATATATTAAAGTAACCGCATTTGAAAGAAGAATCTATTAAAATAGAGTGCTGAGATTGAGGTGTGTATGCCACATTTACTGGAAATGCGATAAAGTATAGAAACTGAAAGAATATAGAAACAACGTATTGATTACTTTTAACACAGGGATAGCCACCGATAATTAAATAGGATATTTCTTATATAGAGTAAAATTTTAGAAATGCATTAAGCTGGACATTTAGTATATTTCCCGATTCAAAAAGGGCTCTGATCTATGGAAGTTCGAATATAAATAAGTAAAATAATAACAATAGTAATGATTAGGGTTTAGCTGTTAATCAGTGTCACTAAGCCAAAGTTCTAAGGAGAAGAATAAAAGCTTCTATAGACGCAATGTAAACCTGTTTTGCCTCTGTGATGCTATACCGAAGAGCCACGGCTATGCAGTGAAACAACAGCGCAGAGTGGAATTTAAATAGCGTAGATTTTTTTACTTTGAAATAACTAAAAATGTTTTATTTTCATACATTTCCGGAGTTTTATGAGCGAAATAATGTTAGTTGGAATTTTGGGCGAATTATAGAAAACCTATCCAATTTTTACTTTCAATTTAAATAGCGAGCCATACGAAGAAAAAATTTTAATGAAATAAATTTCTTAATACTTATTAGGATTCAGAGACTTTTGTTTTAGATAAATTGTGTAGTTGATCTTTTATCTTCTTATCCTTAATTGTCTAGATATTTCGCATGGAACATCCTAAAGTTCAATTGCAAAATAAATAATAATAATAAAAAAAAAAAGACTAAATAAATAAATTTTATTATTTTTATATTCCTTACAATTCCCCTTTACCCTTCTTTCTGTAAATCCACATAATTGTTTTTCATTTGATATAATATATTATAACTAACATAAGAATTAATAGAAAACAAAATTAAGTACTGCTGTGATGTTAAATTTCTAACAAATCTGCAATTAATTACATAAATAACGCTATTTTGTAATTCTTTTCATATCAAGCATATTATTAAAATTAAAATAAAGAATAACACATTTTAAGTAAAACAATGATATTTATTGACGTTTCTCAAGTTTCAGAATATTAATAAATAAATAAATAAATAAATAAAAATTTAAGCGTCTTCACAAATACCGAGAAATTTTTTACACAATTATTCGGAATGACCAATATGAAAACCATGAGCAATGTTTGCAGCCAAGAGCCAAAAGCATTTCACATAAATAAACAAACACAAAACTACACTTAAAAGGTCTTTTAAAGAATTTCACATAAATTATTAAAATAACTGATTTCATTCTTTTTTCATAAAATATTCAATACTTCTTACATTCATTAATATAAGATTAAATACTTAACTTGAAAATCAAACCTATAGGTATTTTCTAAAATAAAAATTACAAAAATAACTTTTCTTCACCTTCGCTATACAGCTAATAATTGTAAAATTGCTGTATGCTTGGATTTTTCATAATTTTAATTTTGCAAAAGATCTATTTAATCCAGAATTATTCGACAAGTGAGTACATTTAATTCTGTAAACTTAAAAAGGGGGGGAACACATGTCATGCAATACGTAATGAATTTTTATGATTCCATAGTTAAAATTTTACTGTGAATATTTTACAAGCAAAATTTACATATAACTAACTGAAACAGAAAAAAATAAAGACAATTAAATGCACCCCTAAATAAATTTAAAACAATGAAATACATTATAGTTATCCGACCACAACTTTAAAAAAAAAAATTATCGAGAAAACTTTATTTAGACAATTATTTGGAATGACCGTTATGAAAACCAAGAGAAATACCCCTTTAAAATAAGCTTCTGGGATATACATTATGTGTCTCTTCGGTCTGACGGAGCCACATTTGCCTCAGGGAACCTTTACTTCTCCTTTAGCTGTGCCTCATATGCGCGCCTTGTTAGAGAACGTCTATGTAAAGAAAGAAACGTTTCGTAGACTTAAAAAGTTAAATTTAAATAAAATACTACACTGGAAAAATACCATATTAATGATGAGAGAAAGTTGTCAGAAGTATTAATTTACATAAGAATAGTAAGGAGAAAACCGTGTTTCCTTGAATAAGGTATTATTATTTTTTATCTCTATCATTTGATGTGCAAATTGCTTAGGCTGTAAATTGTTGCAGTTGATGCTAAATTTGTATTTAGTGATATTTGAATCTTAAATAATTATTGAAACCGATAGATGACAGCACTATCTAAATATGCGATTGCAAGTTAGTTCTTTTTCCTATGCACAGATGGCAGCAGTAACGTAAGATGAAATGGAGCATAGATATTCGCTATCCATAACTTTTCTTTCGTTCATCCCTAGAAATTTTAGTGATCTGAAATTAAGGGGACTCACGAAAGAATAATTAGGAGATGAAATGAGCGAATTAACGAAATTTGCTCTAAATTTCGCTTAAAAACATATGGCCATTCTTCGGACATATGTATGTGAGTTTGTAGAGTGTCGTTGCTCAGCACCATTAATGGAAACGTTAGTAGCTTTTTTGTAATTTTTAATGACAGAACACGTGAACATAATTAACACGAAAATAATATAGAAAAATTAAAAGAAATAAGATGAAGAAATAAAAATCAGTCCATGACATCATCGAAATGGGTTGGCATCATAAAAACGAAAAAGTGTCATCTCAAGAATTCACATTATGCTGCTTCTGCTTCCATCTTTCGTATGCCTAGAAGAGGTCGCGTGACTTCCGCTGGTGGGCTTGTTGCCACTCAGATATGTGAAAAGAACGATATTCCATTCCTTCATGCACACATTTGAAAAAGCAATTTTATATCACATTATTTCCGCGCTTAAGATATATTGCAAAATCAATAAATTCGTCATAAGAAATTTTCCGTAACAACATCTAGCATTCATCGTAGACATGCATATATTAAAAAACGCAATTTTATATCACATTATTTCGGCACTTAAGACATATCCTATAACTATCATCGAAAATTCTTGCGAAGATGCAAGAGTAAATGAGAATTACAAAAGCAGCCGCAATGAAAATGATAGTTCAATGAAATCACATCATTTTAACGGATAATTACACAGAATATATGTCCACTTAGAAATAATGATGCAAATTAATGAGAAAAAACAAATTCCTTGCATTGGGTAATATTTCTTTTTTTCTCAGAAAAGCAAAAATATTATGTGAAATTATTAGTGCTTCAGAAAATTACGGACTTACCAATTAAGGAAACTAAATTCTAGATTTCTAGATATAATTCTTAATTTCTTATGCAATCTTTCTTAATTTCTATGTCTTTCTTCTAATGTACTTCTTACTTATCATCTTCTTATATACTGTTTTAGGGATGACCGACTTCTGAACATCTTAAAATGCATCACAATCTATTTATTAAAGTCTCGACAATTCACACATTCGCAATTAACAAAAGCACAATACAGACATTAGAAATTGCATCTTGTGTAATAGTAATTGACAATATGGGATAGTATATTAAACTAACATAATATTTATTGATTGAAGACATCTTTGGTTAGTTTAATTTCTTTAATTACAAAAAAAAAAAAAAAAAAAAAAAAAAAAACCACTCGAGGGCTGTCTGCCAAAGGGAAGGGATGGCCTTCGTGGAGGACTTTTTAAGAGAAACTGACTCGTATGCATGTAACACATGGGAAAACCACGAAAAAGCACATGCAGCCAGCCCGTTCGCCGGAGTATGAGCCACAACCAAACTGTCAGTGTCCAGCGACTTTACCACTCGGCCGCTGGTACGTCAAAAACGCATCTCAGGATTGTACCTTAAAGAAACTCATACTCAGGAATGAAGAGATGTTACGTTTCAGTTTGATTTGAAGAGAACAGACCAAGTAAAAAATGATTGAAATACTTTGCCTTTTATACTGACGAATGGATGTTCTGAAAGTTTTACATTCAGCTCTCCGTGACATTTAGCACATACACAAACACTAATAATAAAAATATCTCAAAGAAAAAAATTAAAATTTTTACTTAATTTCTATTTGAAATATGAAATTTGACACCTTGAAGGCATTTTTGCCGATTACATTTTGTAATTCAATTATATTTGCAGCTAAATATTAAAGTTTCAGATTGATGTTTATTTAAAATGAACGTCAGTATACTAGTTCTAACATATTTAAAATGGATTTAGCATGTGTAATTAATCATAAAATAATTTATTTTAATTTAATTTGAAAGAAATAAAAAAAAAAATCTAAACTTTTTAAAGAAAAAATTCCAAGCAGAACAAAACTTGAGAATAATTAATCTTGTTAGTAAATAAGAGAAAGAGAACTTGATCTATTTCTCTTATTTACTAACTTTACCTCTGAAGTATAAATAAAAGTACATATGTTTGTATGCAAATAATTATATAAACTTTTTTTATATCTTACTACAGTTACACACTTGATTGGCTTGTAGCCTGGGAGATACTAGAAATTATCTTCATCACTGAATGTAGATGCTCATCGGTCAATCCGTTTTTTTAATTAAATATCAATTGTGAAAACAGAATGTTTACATATGAAAATATTCCGGAACAAAGAGATTATATTTAGTGCAAAATTTCGTAACTGAATTTATTTATTTTTTTGCAAATTAATAAAATCTTTTATTTGCAAGTTAAAAAAAATTGCAAGTAATTAAAATCTGTAACCTGTAGCCTTTGGATAAGGTTTATATTACATTTCAAATTAGTTAACAGAACTTATAGATTTTTCTGATGCGTTATTCAAGTAAGTTTTAATGGTAATGAAAATAATGCAATTTCGGACTTCAAATAATTACTATCTTGCGGTCTTTGCAATATTATATTTACAAAAAATTCA
The DNA here is from genome assembly GCF_044657685.1 of Stegodyphus dumicola. Lineage (NCBI taxonomy): Eukaryota > Metazoa > Arthropoda > Arachnida > Araneae > Eresidae > Stegodyphus > Stegodyphus dumicola. The sequence goes on along the minus strand of NC_140770.1, from coordinate 263,067,040 downwards.
TAATTAAACGCGCAAAAGCGCAAAAATCACCGCTTCGCAAGCCAAAATAACGAGTCAAAGAAATGCACAAAATCGGTATCCATGTGCCGCCAAAAATCGCCAAATTTCGCCAAGGGGTACCCTAAACTATACTTTTACCCAAATGGTTCTGCGTTATGAACATGTGCACTGTCGAAAAGCACCATCGTAAAATTTAAATCAGCAAATATCTGCGGCCCAAGAACGGACTGAATCATTTTACATTACGTCCTATTGAAGTGGGATTAGTTTTAGTCAGGGCTTACTTTTTAAAATTAGAAGTGCCGGAACCCTACGGTAGACCGTCAGAAAAGAGCAACAAGACTAAATAAATAAGTAAAATGACTAATAAAATCTTTAATAATTAAAAAGTTAATACTTAATCATTACAATAATTAATAATCTAAGTAATAATTAAAAACAGATTTTCTTTGAGAACAGGCTTGTCATTGTCTGCGAAAGGTCGCTACGTGGGAAATATCCGTACATACTAAATCATTTGAGAGCTTGACCTGTCTTCTTTCACAAAGAACCATTGAATGTTCGGTGATATAAGAAGATCTATTGGTTACTATATCATTTTTATTACACATATAAAACTTACATCCATTCAGGGTGAAGAAACATTCAAACAAACCACTTAATATATAACTTGTTTGCAATAAATTTCTGGTAGACCTGATGATCATATTTTCTTCTTCCCATTATGCTGAACGTATTTACTAAGTTTATGGAACTCTACTAAGTTTTATGGGTGTGTTATTATCATACATGTTGAAACTCAGGAAAAGCTAGATTTTTCAGGAAAATGTAGAATAAAGTTCCCATGCTGTTATTTTATTAAATATTGGTTTTTGACTTCGTTAAAAACTAAGATTAAAACATTCTTGTTGGTTATCTGATTCCCGCATCAAATATGAAATTGCTTGTAGAATTTTTTTTTAAGTTCAGCACAAGTAAAAATATTTCATTATATGAAAATATGATTTTTAATTAATTTAAAAAAAAGCACTGATGCATTTTTATTAGGCAGCTCATTTTAATTGGAAAGATAATATTTCAATGTGTAAATTTCAAACGAAAATATAACTAGTTTTAAGGAACAGGTTTTGTTGCTTGCACCAAATCAGTTTTAAAATCAGGGTATATGAGATATTTTGGCTTAATCCCAATGCATTTGCAAATTTTGAAATGCTGATTGTTGGTGGGTTATCTGTGATGGCTGCCTCTGTTTAATGGTTATTTATTTTTAATATAAAATCTTACAATATCTTAATATGTTAAAAATTTTACCTTTCAAATAAATTATTGTAATTAAAGGAAACGCCTTCATTGATGTTTAAATTGTTGTTGTTTTGTCCATGTATTTCACAGAAGAATGGTTGCCAGATACACAAGGATGTTGGATTTCACCTTCACTACAATTTTGAGTCAGAACGACAACGGGGGCATATTTCGTATGTGCACATCTGTATAGCCACCGAGTGAGTGGTTTCTCGAACGCACCAATGGGATTCCAGTAATATTTCTGTCATTTCACATGACCTTTGCTGCGCTTTAAGCAAAATTGTTGAAAATGTTTGCATACTTTTCTGCACAAAATAATTAAAGCATTTAGGATTTCTTGCGAAAATGTTTTCAGTTGAAGTTCAATAAAATATAAGCATAATTACATATGTAAATAGTAGAAGTCTTAGCAATTTTTATTGCAATCTATATAAAAAAGATTCCCCATAGTAATAACCATTGTACAGTTTTATTCAAGGTGAATTTTGTTAATCTGCATTCCTACATATTTAGTTTGTTAAATTTCACATTAATAACAGTTCACTCTTAAATGTATCTATTGCCTGCACAATAAGTACTTCACAAACAGAATGAACTACCTAATTCATAACGAATATTTTTGATTCATATGTAACTTTTGATGTTAACAATAGGTATAATCGTATCATCCACAATATATATTTCTACTCTAGAGGTGTTAGTAAACGCATAATATTCGAAAATTGTATCTTGAGTTATTTTCTGGATACAAAGAGCGATAATATGCCTCGAAGATTAATCGGAATATCAATGTTTCAGGAATGAATATAAATTTCACAAAAAAGTGAAATGTTAACGATTAAATGAACTTAGAAAATGAAACCACTACTAGAATTTCTACTAAAATGGTAGCAGCATTTGTACGTATACATATATAACTGCGTAACAAATGCAAAGTAAAATGTAAATAACATACGTTTATATCCACAGTTTAGGAAGATGCAGCGTCGCAAGATCAATAGAAGTTCATTGGTTTATTTTGATACCCCTCCCACAGTGGCGATACTGAGGTGCACATGTGAATTATGTCAACGGGGGAGGGGTCCGACGGTCTTCCTTTTCTCTTATTACCAAACCACACGAGAGGACTTTCGACTTGGCATATATTTAGAGGGCCAACATGCCGCAAAGACACTAGGCATTTACAAACATCCATGTATTCTTTGAGTTTCGAACCCAGGCTCTTCGGTACCGCAGCAGGTTCTTCCAATCACATACCTTTTGGGCAGCAATGTTCACATTGCATATGTTTATTAAAACACGTTTTCCCCTCGCTGCTTTGTATTTTCTGCTTTGGTATAAAATCCAACAAGCATATACGTTTGTATCAAATTTATTACACAAACGTATATGCTTTTTATTAAATTCCTTTCGACTCTTTTCGGTTCGCATTTTTCTCTTTGTTTTCTCTATAAGCTGTAACTTGATATTACATACATATTCAGGGAGAAATTTGCTTATGTTAATGCGACTTATATTCTGCAGCTTTATTCGGAATGGGTTACGACATAAGGTTGGGTAAGAGATACGGAGAATCATTGATTAACATGGAGTATATATTATTTATCTTTCATTTCGTTGTGCATTTCTATACCCTCTCGAGTCTAATATTATTACATTCCCTTATATCCTTATTTTATTTGCCGTATATTCTCGCCTGTCAGATGTTAATTTTATTATGTATAAAATATATATGATATTGGGCGTCAGACGGATGATGTTCGCGAATAAAGAGGAAAAAAGCAAAAAATAAACTTTTATCTTTTAGTAGAACTTCAAAGAGATAACAGTTAATGCAAAGAATGAGAAGTACGAAATTCCAGGGCACCAACACAAATTCTTGTAAAAACAGAAAGAGAAATACCAAAAAATGGCAGGATCAGTTACTGATACCTATATAATCTATATTATTAATATTAAGATAATTAGATTAGTTACTTCAGTCTCTAGGATAAACCTATTCTTTAAGTTTCTATATTATTTATATACAATTTACTCCTAAAGACTCCTAGTTCCTACGTATTTTTAAAGATTACGGATGGTTAAATCTGTTTAGGAGTACTGAAATGTTGTTACGATTAATTTGTTATTATAGTAAACTGTTATAATATTCAACTGTAATTCTAATTCAACTGTATTTCACTAATATGGACGGAAAAATTCTCATTTGTGACCAATCATAATCTTTCTGCAATAGTTCAGAAGTTGTTTAAACAATACCTTAGATGTACCGTGACTTCTTTTTTTGTCTTAAGTCACATCTCCTCTCGAGAACAAACTTTTGTTTTGTGTGTTTCTCTTGAAAATATTTGATTTTAGAATTTAATTTACAGTAAGTGTACATATTCATTTACATCTGGGCTTCTAGTAATCGATTTTTAAATCCGCGAAAACTATGTTTTATAATTTAATTTTGGTCAAGAGGGTTTAATGAGCCATTTATTATCTATAGTAGAACTTTGAAAGAATTTTTAACAATTATTACTGTAGATGCTTATCTCATCTGCAATATTATTATAATTGATTTGTTATTACTTTCATATTCAACTGTCTTTCACTAATATGGATAGAAAAGTTCTTATTATTAACTAATCAGAATCTTTCTGCAGTACTTCAAAACATTTTTAAACATTTCAACATTCAACATTTAAACATTAAAACATTTTAAACATTTCAACAAATTTTTAAACATAAACAAGGTACCATTATAAAGTATTTTCTCCCTTCTTTCTGCATGCTTTCGTATGCAGATAAAGTATTTTCTCCTTTCTTTCTGCATGCTTTCGTATGCAGATAAAGTATTTTCTCCTTTCTTTCTGCATGCTTTCGTATGCAGATAAAGTATTTTCTCCTTTCTTTCTTCGTATGACAAAGTATTTTCTCCCTTCTTTCTGTATGCCTTCGTATGCAGATAAAGTATTTTCTCCCTATTTGCTTCGTATGACATATTAAGTATTTTATCCCTTCTTTCTGCATGCCTTCGTATGCAGATAAAGCATTTTCTCCCTTCTTTCTTCGTATGACATAAAGTACATTCTCGCTTATTTCTGCATGCCTTCGTATGCAGATAAAGTATTTTCTCCCTTCTTTCTTCGTATACACATAAAGTATTTTCTCCCTTCTTTCTTCGTATGACATAAAGTATTTTCGCCCCTCTTTCTGCATGCCTTCGTAGTGTAACGGTAGCACACTCGGTGCGTATTCGAGAGGTCCAGGTTAGAGTTCCGTCTCGGGAATTGCTCATTTTTCAAGTATCCTGCCTGAAAATAAACTTAATGACTCTAGAGTGGCGCTCAAACTAAAAAAGGTGGTAAATTATGATTCTTCAGCACCAGAATTCTGCAAATGGGTTCAATAATACACACTCGCCCTTTAAAAGGATGGGTATATAAGGTTTTTTCTCCCTCCTTTCTGCATGTCTTCGTGGTGTAACAGTAGCACGCTAGACGCGTATTCGAGAGTTTCGTGTTCCCGCGAGGCTATTGCTCATTTTTCACGTTTTCTGCTTCAAAATAATCTAATGACTCTACACCATAACATTTTCAATTCTCACTTCGTCTTGAGAAGAAACGTCTGTTTCTCTTGAAAAAAACTTGGTCTAGAATTTAATTTGTACCAAGTGTACATATTTATTGACATATGGGGTCTTATTAACCAAATTTAATGAAAGGCCCAACCAGTGGCCGAGCGGTAAAGTCGCTGAACACTGGTAATTCAGTCCGAGGTTCGAATACCGCGAACGGGCTGGCTGCACAGGCATTTCGTGATTTTTCCCCATATGTAACGTGTATACGAGTCAGTTTCCTTTAGAAAGTCTTCAACGAAGGCATCCCTCCCCTTAGACAGATAGCCCTAGTGTGCTTTGCTGTAAATAAATAAACCAAACCAAACCAAATTTTAATTCAGTAAAACCTATATTTTTATTTAAATTTGGACAAAGCTAATTATAATAGCTTTATCATAAGTTTAAAAGTTCCTTGCAGTAATTTTAAATATTGATGTCAATTTGAAATTAAAAATATAACCAGGAGTAATTTTTTTAGTTTAAATAGCATATATCTTCTGTAAATTAAATAAGCATACATCTGACAATTTGAAATAAAGTCGATTTTTTAACAATTCTTTTACTAGTTGGACAAATTAGTCTTCACAAACCACAGGTTTTATTTTATGACCTTTTTTTTTATCAATCAAATCCGGTAATGATTAGCAAACTATTTAAAATTTACTACCATATACTATTTTACCTTATGATTCCTGAAGCTGAAATTTTATATATGATATATTAAAATTTGCTACTGAAATACAAATAAAATAATATAAGATTTCCCTTCCCATATAATTATACTTTAATGGAGTGACTTGAAATATGAGTTTCGTAAGAGAAATATTCAGTAAAAGAATGCTGTTTTAGGAATATTAGAATGACGGTAATAGTTTTAACAAATGAATTAGAGCTGATTTCAATAAAAGGTGATTTTAATTTAGAAGAAGCGTGTTCAAACATTTATTTCAATAGCTTTGATTTATTTGATGATGGCAAAGCACACATGGGCTACCTCGCCTAAGTGGAGCGATGTCTTCGTGGAGGAAATTTCTGAGGGAAACTGGCTCGTATACACGTTACACATGGGAAAAACCATGAAACGTCTGTGCAGTTAGTCCGTCTACGGGATGCGAACCTCGGACCAGTTCTTCTATTTTACTGGTCGCCCGCTGGTGTGTTATTTCAATAGTAGTTGAAGACATTTAGCATAATCTGTATGGCTGAAATTTAAAAATTCTCTTCACGTAACTCAGTATACTGCAACATGTTCTTGTTTCATGACAGGTTTCAATATTCAAGCTAGATTTTCATTAAGCTTAAATTTACGATTTTCATATCAGAAACCTGTTTTTTTATTCTATTTTTTTAGGAAGACTAGTTACCTTTTTGATTAAATTTGCGAGAACTGTTTTCTATTCTTTTCCCTACATAAGCACATTTTTATAAATGTAAAAAGCAGTTAACAATGCTATTCCTTTTCCATAAAACTAGTCTGTAAATGTATGTTTTTACTATAAGAAATTTATGCATTTTTAGAATATATTTATAGCTGTATTTTAACGCTTTCATTTAAGCACAATCTAATTTTTCTGGAACAAACACCAGGATATGAAAACAAATGCTTTAAAGTATTTCAAAATGCTTATTTCTCTGCCTGTGAGGGATGTCTTGGTGCATTTCTTAGGAAAATTGGCTCATACCCACGTGTTACACGTAGGAATGTTTAGAATCTAGATTAAGTCACCAGTGTTCAACAATTTATAATATACGAAGTAGAATTGGAAAAGAAAGGCGCGATGCTTTATTTACACATACATCACTTTTGATGCCTACCAACGGCTGAACGGCAAAATTGTTGAACACTGGTGACTTAATCTAGATTCTAAACATTCCTACGTGTAACACGTGGGTATGAGCCAATTTTCCTAAGAAAGGCACCAAGACATCCCTCACAGGCAGAGAAATAAGCATTTTGAAATACTTTAAAGCATTTGTTTTCATATCCTGGTGTTTGTTCCAGAAAAGTTAGATTACGCTTAAATGAAAGCGTTAAAATACAGCTATAAAAATGTTCTAAAAATGCATAAATTACTTATAGTAAAAACATACATTTACAGACTAGTTTTATGGAAAAGGAATAGCATTGTTAACTGCTTTTTACATTTATAAAAATGTGCTTATGTAGGGAAAAGAATAGAAAACAGTTCTCGCAAATTTAATCAAAAAGGTAACTAGTCTTCCCAAAAAAATAGAATAAAAAAACAGGTTTCTGATATGAAAATCGTAAATTTAAGCTTAATGGAAATCTAGCTTGAATATTGTAACCTGTCATGAAACAAGAACATGTTGCAGTATACTGAGTTACGTGAAGAGAATTTTTAAATTTCAGCCATACAGATTATGCTAAAGGTCTTCAACTACTATTGAAATAACACACCAGAGAGCGACCAGTAAAATAGAAGAACTGGTCCGAGGTTCGCATCCCGTAGACGGACTAACTGCACAGACGTTTCATGGTTTTTCCCATGTGTAACGTTTATACGAGCCAGTTTCTCTCAGAAATTTCCTCCACGAAGACATCGCTCCTCTTAGGCGAGGTAGCCCTTGTGTGCTTTGCCATCATCAAATAAATCAAAGCTATTGAAATAAATGTTTGAACACGCTTCTTCTAAATTAAAATCACCTTTTATTGAAATTAGCTTTAATTCATTTGTTAAAACTATTACCGTTGTTGAAAAACCAATTTTATTTATTACATATCATATTATTCATGTAATCTTATCAAATGAATATTTTAACTGATATTTAATTGAAATAAATGCTTCTTGGCCCAGAAAACAATCATAATCAACTTTTTTGTCTATAATCTTCTTAGGATAATTTTCTTAAAGCCAGATTGCAGTTAAAAACCAATTTGATGCTTTATTTTCCATTATAATGAGGTTCATTGCACAGACGTTCTTATAGAAATGTTATTTATGACCGCCATTTACTATTTTCTCAAGATAAAAATAGAAATAAAAATGCAGCTTATTTAATAGAATCATATCATAATGCTTTATGATTTCCCAAAAGCTCACTAATTAGTTCTCGGTAATTTCTGCTTATTCTATGTAATTTTCAGCCTTTTTATAGTGATGTTTCCCATTAGGTTTGTTAATGCCTCCCATTCATGTGGTTCAAATGGAAAATTCTCATTAGTTCAATAAATTAAGGACAAGTTAGGACTCTTTTTAATTTTAGCCTCACTAATTTTTCACGAAGGAGTTTTTTAGAAATTCAAACTTATCTCAATTTCTAACCATTATCCCACAAAGCTTTTCACGGAAGTTAGTTTTATGCGAAGTGGTACTCAAATGCGCGTTTCCAGAGCGTATAAGTGATCGATTGGGCGATTCCTTTTCAGACCCTTGGAAGCAGGTTCGGAGCTTTCGTCATTCTCACCATGTGGAGTTCTCCCTACTTTCTGCATGCCTTCATGGTGTAATGATTAGCACACTCGGTTTGTATTCAAGAGGTCCAGGTTCGAGCCCCGGTGAAGGCATGGCTCCTTTTTCATGTACTATTGCTTCAAAATAATCCAATGACTCTACAGTGATGCCCGAACTAAAATGTGGTAAATGATGATTCTTCACCACTAGGATTTGGCGGCTGGGTCCCCTGATCCCCAATCTCCCTTTAAAAGGGGGATAATATAAGGTATCCCTAATTACTGCATGCTTTCGTCATGTAATATCTAGCACATTCGCCCCGTATTCGAGAGGTCCAATTTCGAGTCTTGGTGAGGGTAGTACATTTTTCATGTACCTCTGCATACACTAACCAGCTGTCCTAAGAAAGTTCTCTACAAATCCATCTTTTGAATTACGGAGATAGCCCTCATGTACTTTGGCGTATTTAGAGACACAGAAAAACGAACAATTTGGAGTTTAACAAAGGGCTTAGGAATAGCATTATAATTCCTGAAATGAATGTTTTCTTTCTCCTTCTTAGAATAGAGAAATATAATGTAATATTCGTTTTTGTTTCCGTTGTTGCACTTACATGATTGATTTCAAGTGCTTGGAAAAATTTAAGATTTTCATGTAACTAAGGGCAGCATAGGTAAGTAATAACGACGTATCATTTTCAGATTTTTACAGAAATGTCACAAGTGTTTTTCAAGATTTCATGTGCTCGGAAAAAATTTAAGATTTTCATGTAATTAAGGGCGTTATAAGAAAGTAATATCCATGTATAATTTTCTGATTTTCACAGACATGTTACAAGTGTTTTCATAATATCAAGTGCTTAGAAAAATTTAAGATTTTCATGTAATTAAGGGTTTCACAAGTAATATCGGAGGATACTCATTTCGATTACACGGTAGGAGTGCTTTTATATTCGTTTCCAAAGAAATATAAAAACATCCTTCATACTTTAGTTTTGGTTTTGTGCTCTGAAACTTTAATTAATATGCTCTGAATGGTTGAAATATTCTAAAAATTCCTTTATCTTCACAAAAATATTTTTTTCTCTTCGGAAAATATTCACACAATTTTGTACATTATTTATCTAGGGGTCATCTCTTTAATATTGCTGTTATTATGTGGGCTTGACGTTTTGATAAATTAAAGTTGCAAACAAAATTACATAAGCTAGACTGATTAAAGACAATGGATTTCCTAATTGAAAAAGAAATCCAAACTGGACTTTGACATAAGAATAAAATTGTTGTAAAGCTCTGTTAGAAATATTTTGACTCTGCAAAGAATTCTGAAGCTTCTTAAATGCTCAGCAGGAACACAAAATAACTAAAAACTGCGACTATGCTTTTTTAAAACTAACTCACTGTACATCACTGTCACGATCTATTATATGTATATGCACTGCTCTCCGAAAGTCAAGGAACAGCATGTTTTTGGTGTCTAATTTGAGAATGACCAATATAGAAACAAGAAATTTAGCGTACATGTTCAGTAAACAGTTTTTTAATGAATATGACGTAGAAGATCAACACAAACATGAATTACAACAAAAAACTGCAATCTTGGCAGAGAAATCTAGTCTTGGAGAAACTGTATATCACAGTTTTTAGAGAAAAAATGTGGTGGTAACATTACAAAAATGGGCTCAAATAAGAAATGTGTTCACCACTAGCTGGAATGCAATAACGGCAGCGACGTTCCACGCTGTCAATTAAGTTGTCTGTCAGTGAAATGGGAAATAACGACTAGACATGGAATAATCATTATTCAAGCTCATATAACATCTTGGAGGAGGACTTAAAGCAGCAACATGTCTCCCAAGGTAGTCCCAAATATGCTGTATTGGATCTAGGCCTGGGGATTGAGCTGACCATTGCACCCGCGTCATACCGTGATCCTCAAGATATTCTTCAGCAACCCGAGCTCGGTGCGGCCGTGCATTTTCGTCCATCAGAATAAATCTAAGACCAATAGCAGCGGCATATGAGCGGATATATTGATCAAAGATCTCTTCTCTATATCTCACACCGATCAAAGTAAGTTTGTAAGATAACCTGATAGTGGCGCCCAACGAAGAAGAATAACCATGGCCGAGTTTCAAGAAGAACCTGTGCTGCCTGCAGAAACGGCTCAGAATACAGAAATGCCAGCTGCCGCCCTGGAAGGATTCGGTTACATCGTCCAGACCATGCGCGCTTCGATGAAACCAGAAGCAACGTTTAACGGAAACTCACCGGTAACCAGTTTTTTGGAAAAATTGGATGACCACTTCATGCTCTACCCCGTGCACGAGTTTCAAAAAGTTACCTTAGCTACCAGCGCTTTGAGGGGCCAAGCGCTTAACTGGTTCAAATGTATCGGCAGAAGTCTCTTGGGTCAAGCAGGAAGTCCCACCTATACTTACGAAAATTTCAAGACTGCCCTACTAAAAGCCTTCCCTGTTGTAAGGGATCGTGCGAAATTAGAAACGGAACTTTTTAGTATATATCAACAAAGAATCGAAAACCTCTCGAGCTTTATTTTAAGAAAAATTCACGTTTTCAAGCTCTTGTATGGAAACCGTCCGGATCCTGAAATAATTCAGGGGATTTTGCCGAGGTTACTGCCCCAAGTGCAAGACTTTATTGAATTAAGAAATCCGACTACACTGGAAAAGTTATTTGAGCTAGCAATCCAGTTTGAAAGTAGAAGAACGGCGGACGTCGAAAGAAGACGCCAATATCAACAGCGAAACCAATTTGGTACGCCAAGACTACAGCAAACTCAAGCATACGGCTACGGAGAAAAAGCGAATCAGTGGGCAAGGAAACCCGAGCATTCAAAAACAGCCGGCGAACGTCGACAGTTCAATAGCAACCCAGGAAAAAAGTCTCAAGGCCAGGGGAAAAAGAAGGAAAGCACGGGAAGGAAAAATAATTTAAACTAAAACGGATTTCTGCTGACGAGAGGGTGCGGAAATCCGAAGGCCACGAAAACCCCTCTTCCTACAAGATAAATACAGTAATGGTGAAAAATTTGACTCTTCCGAAGATTGAAGTCTTGGTGAATAATATCCCGGCCACCGCACTCCTGGATACCGGCGCGCAGTGTTCCTGTGTGGCAGAGGATTTTTTTAGAAAGTATTTTCGAAAATACCGCATATATAATGCGGATAATACAACAGTGTCAGCGGCGCAAGGAGAAAAATGTAAGTGCGTAGGTAAAGTACCTTTGTATATCCGTATCAAGGACGAACAAGTAAAGGTGATGTTTTTTATAGTAAAGAATCTGCAAGCACATTTGATCTTAGGAATAGACTTTCTTTCAGGCGCACAAGCTACACTGGATTTTAATGAAGCGTCCCTTAAGCTGACAATGAAACCAGTGCGTGTAGAAAAGGTTGAACCGCCAAGGTTAAATCTTGACCACCTGCCTAATGACGAGCAAGATAGAATCCGACAAGTGGTAAGTGAATTTGCTTCGTTATTTAGTGATATTCCAGGATTTACTCAGGTTACTAACCATAGTATTGACACCGGAGATGCATTGCCAGTTCGTCAAAAACCATACCGGTATGATAAGAATAAGGAAAAAATTATAGAATGGCATATTACCGATATGCTACGTAAAAAGATCATAACGCCCATCTCAAGTAGTTATGCTAGCCCAGTGGTTTTATGTAAGAAAAATAATGATTATCCTTTGGAGCATCCAAAAAGGTGGAGATTCGCTATTGATTACCGTAAATTAAATTCCATAACGAAATATCCGGTATATCCGTTGCGGATCATAGAAGAAATTTTAAGGAACATAAAATCAACCAAATTTATGACGACTTTAGACTTAACGACTGGTTATTTTCAAATAGGGGTGAGGCCTGAGGACGTGCCTAAGACTGCTTTTATAACCAAGTCTGGCACTTATGCATTTTTGCGTATGCCGTTTGGCCTTTCAGGGGCCCCAGCAACATTTCAGCGATGCATGGACATTGTGTTAAGACCTGTTCTTGGAAAGTCCACATTTATCTATTTAGACGATATCATTATTACTAGTGATAATCTAGACCAACATGTACAGGATTTAAGACAGGTGTTTTCTTTATTAAATGAGGCCGGTCTAAAAGTTAATGTCGAAAAGTGCAAATTTGCAGCCTCTGAATTAAAATATTTAGGTTACAAAATATCTCAAAAAGGGATCGAGACAGATGAATCAAAAATAATCGCTGTACAAAAGTATCCGACTCCAAACACGGCAAAGAAGCTCTCTTCTTTTCTAGGACTTTGTTCATATTATAGGTCCTTTATAAAAGATTTTGCGGCTATCGCTGAGCCATTGTTAAAATTAAAAAGGAAAAAGGCAAGATTCTCGTGGACGGCCGAAGCCAATAGTGCTTTCGAAAAATTAAAACAAGCATTAACGCAAGCCCCTGTGTTAAAATTTCCTGAAAAGGATGAAAATTTAGAAATTTCAGCGGATGCTTCGGATTATGCGGTAGGAGCGGTACTTTCGCAAAATCAGCAGCCCGTGGCATTTTTTAGCCGAACTTTAAATCAAACACAAAGAAACTATTCCGCGACCGAGAGAGAGGCACTTGCAGTTCTGTTAGCAGTGCAAAAGTTCCGAGTCTATTTTGGAAAGGCGCCGATAACAGTATACTCTGATCATGCGGCGGTAACTAGATTGTACTCAGGGAAAAATTTATCCCCAAGGTTAATAAGATGGGCACTCAAGCTGCAAGAATATAATCTGGTAATCAAGCATACCCCCGGAAAGGAAAATATCGTAGCAGATGCCCTATCACGAATTAAATTAGACGAACAGGGTAATACCGTAAAAGTTGCAATGCTTACAGCGTGTACAATAAATTCCCGAGAAACTGTAATAACAGAACTGGGTAAGGATCCTGAGTTTGGAAGTATTTATGAGTATTTGAAGGATCCTGAAAATTTTAGCCACCAAGATATTGTGGCGATAAGAAATAGGGCGGCCCATTACGAACTAATAGATGGTCTATTATTCTACACAAAAACTACGAATTCCAACAACGAATTTCGACCTGTTATCCCAGCTAGTCTTAGATTAAATATCCTGCATGAGCTCCATGACAGCCCTTTAGCTTCTCATGCTGGTATTCGAAAAACTATCCAACGCGTACGCGAGGCAGTCTACTTTCCTGAACTGCAAAAGTTAACAAGGGCGTATGTCTAGTCCTGCCCAACATGTCAAGCCGTTAATTATATTAATTTCCGCCCGGCCGGGTTTCTAAATAGTATTAAATCCGAATTTCCAAATGAAATAATTGGCATCGATTTATTGGGCCCTTTCCCAAAAAGTCAGTTAAATAAAAGTCGCTATCTCCTTGTTATGGTTGATCATTTTAGTAAATGGACCGAAATTGTTCCCTTAAAACGAGGCTCCGCGAAATTAGTTACTGATTCTATTTTAAATAAATATATTTTAAAATACGGGGCGCCCCTAAAAGTTATATCGGATAATGGTCCTCAATTTGTAAGTAATATATTTGAAGACATGTGCCAAAAACTGGGCATACGTCATTTAAAAATGGTCCCGTATCGGCCGCAATCAAATATAGCGGAACGGGTCAACAGAAATATAGTGAAAATTATCCGTAGTTATGTTAAAAATTTTCATAAAAGCTGGGATAACTATGTCAATGAATTTGCTTTCGCCCTTAGGACCGCAAAACATGATACAACGGGCAAAACTCCTGCTGAGTTATTTTTAGGTAGAAAGATTATAACGCCGTTAGATAAACTATTTTATGTGCAACAAAGAGCCCCAGAATTTAAAATGGGTGATATAGAAAAACTAATAAAAGAAGCAAAAAAGAATACGGAAGTAGCACAAAGAAAACAGAAATTATGTTATGATTTGAAACGACGGGGAGTAACTTATAAAGTAGGGGATGAAGTTTTAAAAATTAAGCATTCACTTTCTTCAGCACCAGAAGATAAAACTGCCAAATTTTTTCCACGATTTGAAGGACCATATGTTATAGAAAAAATAACTCACGCTGTTGTAGTGTTAAAAGCCAGAAATGGTGAAACCTGTGCCGCAAACATTGATCAAATTAAGCCCTACTTCGATCGTAATAAAATGCAAATCTTTTCAGATCTTTTGCAGGATCCGGCACGGCAGACACCGCAGGTACAAGTTCCAGAGGTGGGAAAACGACAAGTACAAGGGCAAGCCAATGAGAGACAGAAACAAGTGAAAAGAAAATTGCCCCGCGGAAAAATTGAATGTAACAAGAAAAAGAAGCCGTTCCACCGTCCAGAAAACAGAGTTCACGAACACCCCCAGAATGAAGAAGGGAAAAGGACGACGTATGTGAAGAGGACCAGGAGAAATGACGGCAACTATAACCCGGCTTTAAAACGGAAGATCTACTCATCCGACAGAACTCTCCGCAGCAAAAGTCGCCGAACTGCGGAAGGGCCATCAGCGGCGGAGGAAAAAGTTCAAGGAAAGTTTGAACGGCCAGCAACGAGGTCCAAGCAAGAACAGGGAAGAAATTTCCCGGTTCCGCCAAGACCAGCTGCCATCAAACGGCGAAGACCACAAGCAGAGGAGAAAAGGAAAGTATTCAAGGGTGGCCGTACTGGTGAAAAAAGGAAGCTTCCAGAGGAAAGCACTGAAGGGCGAGCCCGTACAAGAAGGAGGATAAACCAAGCTACTGTCTGCAGTACCTTTAAAGACTGGGCCCAGAAAAGAATGTCCGAATATTACAAAGATAAGTAAAATTTTATGTTACTTTGCAAACTTAAGTTAATCTTTCATTCTTACTGCAAGTGGCAGATTTCAAGAAGTTTTACCTCATGCGAGGTCTACCTTTATCGCCAAAAGGGCGAGAAATGAGTTGTGACCGATTTTCGTATTATGTTTTTAAATTACTCGTGCGTAAAACTAAAGTTGATGTATAATAGCGTTGTATAAAGACTTAAATATTGTAAAAAGTTATTGTATAAATTTTATTTAAAACATTCTAGCAAGAGAGAAGTTTTAGTCTGAAAGACTTTTTGAAATGTATTATTTCAATGTAGAAAGAATTGGCACTTGCTTTGAAAAGAGTAGAAGTTAACAATGTACTACTAATGTATGTTTTCAAATGTGTAAAATTAACGGCATGTTGATATGTTCTTATATACATGTGAACTGTTATTTTAAATGTTAAGAAATACCGTGATATGGTAAAAGTGAAAGTAATGTTAAAAATTTGTTATTCGTGTGACTGTAAAGATTAAATCATGGCGAATATGTGGTAAAGGTTCAATGATGTAGTTAGGCTCTCTGACGCTACACTTTAGAGTTAGCCACTTTTAGAATAGTACCTCAGGGTTTAGAGTTGAAAGTAGGGTGTGTTAAGAGGTCTCGTTATGTTGAATTTTAACACGTTAGTGTTTTGATTGTAGGAGGAAGTGTGGCACACGTAGACAGAAACACATTCGTGTTTGGTGTTCTTTTACAACACATGTCAGAGAGTACGGGGAGAGATAATTAAAATAGTCATGAATGAAATAAGAATGTTAAGAGCAGTATAATTCTATGTTACTTGCCATGTCATTGTGTAACATTTCATTAAACTAGTTTTCCTTCCAGATCTCTGGAAGGAACCAGAATTGAATAAAAGCTCCTGGTTAGATGCAGTACAGATGAAAAAAAGATTGTTGTATATCCTGGGAGCTGCTATTGTAACAAATTTCTTTCTTTTAAATTTTCTAGTTTCTAACGAAGTTATGTTTGTAAAAGGTTGGCCTCGCGTTAGATTCTAGAGCTAAAAGTTTTCAACAAGGTCGTTTTAGACCTCAGTTTCAAACTAATTAACTCTGGCGGGAAGTATGTAAGGATCTTAAGTTTTACTAACGTTTATTTTATTTTAAATCTTTACTATCACTTCTTATTTTCTACTTCCGGCCAGAATTATAAGCGTGAAGGATTTTATGCAAAGTTTGTCTGGCGAACGCCAAGTACTTAAGTTGTGGCTTTTTGCCAAGCAAGAGAGAGAGGAAGCAGGAAGTCAACGCAGGCCGCTTACCTTAGAAGTTACGCAGTTGCTGTTCGCCTTCCAGGCCAGAGGTTTTAATCCTCTTGATAAATTAAACGTATTGTAGTGTTCACAGTCTCTGTGCTACATACGCTTCCTGTTATTATAAGGCCAATCTTCCACGTGTATTATTCTAAAGTTAAATTAGAGTTTAGTTTTATTTTTATACTTTTTTACGTTAGACCCCGAGTGGAGGGTCAATGTATTCCGAAGTACGGAAGTTATTGTATATAGAGAAAAATAAAGGGTTTTGTATACCCTTCGTCTGTATCCTGTCTACTTACCACAATTAGTGAACATAGCTTTAGTAAGCTCTCTGTTCCGAGTCAGGTCCTTGTATGTTCCCGAAGAAGGTTAGAAGGAACATTGAACCTGATAAGTTCCTCCGTGGAACACATGTCAGTGTGACCACCGAGAGAGATTCCAGCACAAACCATTTTCCACCACCTCTGTAACTGTGTCTTTTCCCAATGTGGGATAAGTTGTATCTGGTGTGTTGCTCCCACCAGATCACCTGACGACCTGAATCACTATCCAATGTGAGCCTGGACTATTCTGTGAAAAGAACAAATGTCCATTGTTGACTGGCCAGGAAACGTGTTCTCTTGCCCAACATAATCGACCACCTCTGCGTCTTTGGGCCAAAGGGATACAAACAACTGGTCGTCTAATATACGCGCCTGTATTATGCAGACGTCTGCGCACTGTATAGCTGAGAGTTTTGTTTCTGTGACCACTAAATGATCTGCGATGGGCTCAGGCACTGTAATGTCTCTCTTCCTTCGGGCCGAAATTGCTAAATAACGGTCTCCCGCAGGTGTTGTAACTCTTCGTCTGCCTGGAAGATGCCTTCTAGACACAGAATCCTCGGGTGAGAGACATTGAGACATCTAGGAGCATCAGTTTGACATCATTTCAATCCATCTGATATGCTGCTACCTAAAACGATTGGGCGTACAACTTCTTCTGGACATTGATAGACTCTCCTGGATATTGTCAACGAAACTGCTAACAGTTAAATATCAACACTAGTGAACAAAATTTACAATTTCGGCACTATTTCATCAACTCTTTCACAAGTATTAATTTCTATAAAATCAAAGTCTTAGCTATTGTTTTAGCATATTTTCTCTTAAACGTTTTTTACTATCATGCATATAAATTGTGAATTTAAATGTTACTGACATTTTTGTAATGATGTGCTTTGAAAAACGTGCTGTTCCTTAAATTTTGGAGGGCAGTGTATATCAGGAACGTACTTGGTTTAAAATGTTAAATATAACCAAAAAATTTGAAAAGCTTCTTGTGTATGAAATATATTTTGAATTTATATGTCAATGGAATGCAAACGTTAATTTTACATTTCTCTATATTTGGAGTTTTAAGTTTTCATCTGATGTTTAATGCATTCTTTAAATTTCAGTTATCATGTTTGCCTATATCCACCTAAATATTCAACAGTATTTTAGTTTTGATGTTAACATTCCCAGTTTAAAATGCTGTATATGAAATACAAACTTCTACAAAATTTTCCACGGTAAATTTATACTTTGTCAGGACAGAAATTTTTTGGCATCTGAATTTTAAATACATTTTTCTGATTATCCCTTTACTAAGCCAGTACTTCTTGACAGCTGCATAAAATTATTTTTTACTCTTCCATTATTATTAAATATATTGCAATTTCATATTTTTCTTTTTTTTTTAAGAAATTCGGGATGTTAAAGTGAGTGTTTATTATAATAAAACGCATGAAAGCAGTAATAAAACATTTTGTATTTTTGCTAAATAAGCGACAAACCCTCAAAATTCGATATTAACCATTTATCACTTGACGATAATTACACCACAGTTAACTAATCTCTCTAACTCATGAAATAGTGTTTATGAGATAACCTAAGTATGTCAACTTGGATATCATCATTAGTTTCAACTTTGATTTTACACTTGGCGATAGTTCTATTACAGTTGGCTAATCTCTTCATTTTTCTCTTTCTCTTTCACTAATCGTTTTCATTTCATTCTCTGCTCATGAAATAGTGTTTATAAATTGACCTAAGCATTTGAGCTTAGATGAGATAATTGTCTTCAACTTTGATTTCACACTTGATGATAGGTGTATCGCAGTTGACTAATCTCTGTTATGAAGACTCGCGAAAAAGTGCTAATGAATTGACCTAGGTATTTGAGCTAGGATGTCATCATTGTTTTCAAATTTGATTGAATTGATGATAGTTCTATCACAGTTGTCTAATCGCTCTAACTCATTACATAATGTTTATTAATTAACCTAGCTAAAAGAGCTTAGATTTCATCACTGTTTTCGACTTCAATTTCACACTTGACGATAATTTTATCACACTAGTTAATCTCTCTAACACTTGAAATAGTATTTAATAATTTATCTAGGTATTTGGGCTTAGATGTAATCATTGGTTTCCATTTTCATTTAATACTTGGCGGTAATTGCATCACAGTTGACTGATTGCTCTGATGAAGACTCATGAACAACCTAAATTAATCAACCTAAATATTTTAGCTTAGATGTCATCATTGTTTCAATTTTCCTTTCACGCATGGCGGTACTTGCATCACAGTTAAGCAATTTCTTTTATGAAGACTCATGAAATAGCGTTTATTAATTAACCTAGACATTGGAGATTAGATGTCATTATTGTTTTCAATTTTGATTTTATTCTTGGCGATATTTCTATCACAGTTCTTTATCTCTCCAGCTCAAGAAATAGTGTTTTGAATATTGTGTTTGTAAGTCCTAGGAGAATGAATTAAAATAAGTAACTTGAGGTATTTCTAGCATACATTTGCACATTTTTCCACTCACTGTATCGCATTAAGTTGCAACTTGAATGTTCAATGCAAAGAAATACAAACATGAAGCTGAGGTAAATGGAATTAATTTTAATTCATTTGGTATCTTGAGTGAAATTTTATTCAATAAAGGTTAATAAGATTTATCTGCTTTTCGAAACTAAAATTTGTAATTCTAGTTTTAACTATACATACGCAAACGTAATTATTAGGAAGTGTAAAAAAATTAAGAATTGCGGGAAGTAAATAGTTTCATTTCATAAAAAGAAAATACTAGTTAATAAAATTTAGTGTTGATACAATAAAAAGTAAAATGTAATGCTAGTAAAACTAGTTAGTATAATATTACTAAAAGAATTATAATATTACTAGAAGAATTATAATATTACTAGAAGAATGGAAAGAATTTAATTAGCAATTGATAAACTTGTAAAGACATTAGGAGATTTTGGAAGCAGGCAAGATGGAACATTAGCAACGCCTTCATCGGGAATCGAACCGCGGACCTCTGGAATACCGACCCAGCGTGCAGAACCACTACACCACGAAGGCACGCTAGAAAGGTGGGAGAAATACCTTATAAACTATTGATGCAAAAGTTAAATTTCTTAAAGCTAATAATTGCAATGAAGTTCTTCAAAATAATGCATCATTTCCGATTCCCTTATTAAAGACATATATCACAGCTCTATAGGAAAGCTATCATCCATATCACAAGCATAATTAATTCCACTTTATTATCCACTTAATTATATCGATTTAATTTCTTGTTTGCTTAAAGCAAGTTGGATGCATGTGATTTTTTTACTTCTCACGAAAGAAATGTTGGTAAGAATAAGCTGCTTTTGGAAAATTTTGGAATATTCTTTATTTTAGTACTGTATGTCGTCTAGTATGATTAGCTGAGGAAGTTATCAGGCCAATGAGCTTGGTTCGAATTCAAGATTCGGATATCTGAGACTGCCGTGTTTACACAAATTAGGTTATTCACGCGTCAAGATGGGAAAGTGGTTAGTGACACTGGCTGCTGGAACCGAAGAGCCAGGGTTCGAATCTGCGAATAAGCATGGATGTTTGAAAATGTATAGCATCTATGCGGCAAGGCGGTACTCAAAATATACGCCAAGCCGAAACTCCTCAGAAGAGTTCGGTGGTAGGGGAAGAGGGATGGAAAACTCTCGAAGCCATCCCTTGGGGTGCTTCCCTACACGGGAAGAAAAATTGGATTGTTGAAGTCAATCCAAATTTTCAAGATCAGCTTGCACTCACTGGTCGGCTCCTGATCGGTTTTTAACTCCTGCCCGAAACTCCCTTACTTCAATATCGTTCGATTCTTTAACTTTCAGGACTTCGGGCACTTAAGCAGATACTCTAAAAGATCTCCAGTCTGTTCGATGTATGGGAACGGCCACCTAACACAAGATTGTCAGTCTGTGACTGAACACTGTATTAACTGCAGCAATTCAAACAAAGTGAAGGGTTTAACATACGATACTGCTCATCAAGCTACATTTAGGATTTGTCCTAGTTACAAAGCAGAGTTTACTAGGCTGACTAATATTGCGGCCCAGCAGTAATATTTCATCATGACGAGAAGAAATAGCATAGAGAAGCTCCAGTTTTTTCAATGCAATCTGCAAAGATGTCAACCTGCAACCTTTTCTTTCGCACAGCATATGTTCCACACACAAACAGATATAGCTTTGATTCAGGAACCTTACACTAAAAAAGGCTGGCAACCTGCAAAACTTACTTTTCAAATTCAGATTTAGCAGCTATTGTTTACAACAGTCCGCTCTCCCCAATTTTAATAGAAAGTACAGATGACGCTTTTACGATTCAATTAAATATTAACGACACAAAATTGTTAATAACGTCAGTATACTGTCGCTCAAGTGTGAATATAGATGACCAGTTGCCACAGTTGAGTCAAAGAGTATTACAACTCTCCTCTCTTTATATACTAGCAGGGGACTTTAATGCAACAAGCCCTCTCTGGGGAGGCAGAATTGAGGACAATAGAGCCATAGCTGTTCAGGATTTTGCAGCAGTAAATCACCTTGTTATAATTAATAGTCCGGATGCACCGCCTACCTTTACTTCAACAAGAGCGCAAGGGTGGCCAGACCTGACTCTGGCCAGTCCAGTAATGGCATCTCTGCTTCAAAACTGGAGAGTACGTGACTTTCTATCTTTGAGTGATCATAAATATATTCATTTTAATATAGGAGCTCCAATTACCTACTACAGTAAACAGCGCTTTAAAACCAAATATAGAGGCTATCAAAAGTTTATTAAAGCATTAACCCCGCACTTTGCGTTATTCACAGATACTCTAAAAGAATGTAACATCTGTACGGAATTTGACTCATTGTACGATAAAATTATTCTTACAATTATAGAGGCGGCTAAAAAGGCTTACTAAGTAAAACGATAGAAAGTGCAAGACTATGTCAAGTGGTGCAGCGATACACTCATTAAAGAGAGGAGCCGAGTAAGAGCTCTCAGAAGAAGAGCACAATCAGAAAGAGATGTTCAGGTTCGTCAGCAAAAAATGTTAGCCTATCAAGCCTAGCAAGAGCCAAGTATAAAAAACAGATAACTCTTGCGAAACTCATACAGGAATTTCTGCTCGAATGTTCGCAGTTCTTTTGGTCCGCAGCAAAAAATTGAATGTGATAGGGTCTTTCGACCTACACAACTCACTGCCCTTGAAAATCAACAGTCGGTTTCAAGTTTAGAGATTGTACGCAAGATTCTCGATACCATTTTTACAGAAGATAATCCTGACGATGATGATCAACAGCAAAGGACAGTGAGGCAGCAGTTTGAATCTGACCGCCGAATTCTAACTAATACAAGAGATTCCCCCCAACCAAAGCTGAAGTGAACAATGTTGTTGAAGCATTGATAAAAAAGGCACCAGGTTCTGATGGACTGTACAATTAAATTGTCAAACAAATTAATAATTCTTTGCCTGGACTACTGTATTTACTCATTCAAGTATGCTGCAGGATAGGACACTTTCTTAGGAGCATGACGAAGGCGGAAATAGTACTTTTCCTGAAGCCAAACAAAGATCAAAGAGAACATTCCTGATACAGACCGGTGAGCCTACTCCCCGCCATAAGTAAGGTGCTAGAGAAGTTAATTATTTCTAGATTAAACTACCACCTACAGGGACATGGGCGAATGCATCACAATCAGTTTGGTTTCTCTAAAGGAAAGCCAACGGACCAAGAAATTAATTATCTTATAAAAACGGTCATGAACAATAGGAATCAAGATAAACATACAGTCATAGTCTCAATAGATATTAAAGGAGCTTTTGATGCTTTATGGTAGCCAGATGTTATAAACTGTCTAAAGGAAGCAAACTGCCAACGAGATATTATATGCTTAGTTAGAAGCTATTTAGAAGACAGACATATTCAATACACCGGATGAAGGCATACTTACAATGAAACTGAAAAAAGGATGTCCTCAGGGCTCGTGCTTAGAGCCGACCCTGTGGAACATTGTTGCCAACACGGCCTTTTCTCACTTTGAAGGTATAGTACATACCAAAATGGTAGCCTTCGCTGATGACTTTGTCCTCATTACGACTGGGAGAAAAGATATTGAGCAAAACACACAGCAAAGTCTTGATATATTTGCCAACTGGGCCAGAGCGCATAAGCTCAATATCTCTACCAGTAAAACTCAGCTTATGCAAATAGGGCGAAAGGGCTTTCTAAAGCGTAACCCAGTTAAGAAACTTCTGAGGTGTTCTGTCAAGTGTGTTCCAGAATTAACCTACTTTGGAGTTACACTCGACAAAAACTTTCATGGTTGCCACATGTTCGTGCCATTAAAAACAAAGTTGCTGTACTTATTAATTCCATGAAAAGAACAACTTCTCTCAAGTAGGGCATTCCCCCACACTATTTGAAATTGTGGAATAAAGTCAAAACAGAAAGAGTTATACTTTACGCAGCTTAATTTTGGGGGCAACATCTTACAACATATCTGAGGAAACAACTGATAGGGATCCAAAGAACCCAACTACTTTTAATATGCAGAGCATATCGAACTTCACCAACTTCAGCTCTTCAAGTATTAGCCGGAATTCCTCCATTGGATCTTACAGTGGAAAGGGAAGCAACAGTCAAAAGAATCACGATGCTACAATCTAACACAAAGCTTTGGGATGATATGTTTTTCAGCGCGGATTTTGAGCCGCATAGCCATGTCATACTGGGACCTCCCGCACACATTGATCTGACAAAGAATATTTCTATGATCTATAAACCTGTCTCACACAACAAAACTGTAATATATACGGACGGCTGACGCACGGAATTAGGGATTGGAAGTGCTTACTGTGCAATAAAAACAATCAGCTACTAAATGTTTGGACTAAGCGACTGAATACCAATACCACAGTCTTTCAAGCTGAACTGACAGCACTGAAAACAGCTATTAAACTAGCTAGCAATCTGAGAAACGACAATGCAATGATATTTAGCGATTCAGCCTTCAGTCTTGCGGCAATACAAGGCCAAAATAATAAAAGCGAGCTAGTGAACCTCACAACAGGAATACCAATAAAAGTAGCAGTATCATATCTGAAAAAAAAATCGCATCAGCAAAACTCAAAACAATGTGGCAGAACAGATGCGCTGAACAGAACAGAGGCCACAACCGGACGCAGAACATTTAAAATTTTATCCAAAAGTAAACTTCAAGCTTAAAACTTGCAAACTAACTCAATTTCTAACGGGGCCCGGCTCTTTTCAGATTTATCCTAAAAGATTCAATTTCCGTACCTCGGGTAACTGCAGCTGCGGTGAAGTGGGGGATCCAGATCATTTCTTGTTTCACTGCAGTAATACTTCTCAAACACATTTGAAAAAAAAAAAAAAAAAAAAAAAAAAAAAAAACGAGTGAAAATAACTGGCACTTGTGGTTTGAAAATTTATTAGAAAATAAAACAACATTTAACAAACTTTCACAGATTATAGAATATTGTGCAGCAGAATATGCCCGGTTGGAACTAAACTCTTTTTACTTTTCTTTTCTTGGTCAAACCTGTTACCTATATTTTTATCTGAAATTCTGTTGTAGAATCCTGAAGGATTATTATTTTATTGTATATGTATAATATATTCTTAATAACGTTTGTAATACTGTGATTGCGTCAACTGAACAGGATCACTGTATTTTTGACTCCTTAATATTTGTCCCCCTAAAAAAACACATCTAGTGTTATTAATCTTATACATTTAGTTGATCAATCCAATTATTTATATTTTGTTTGATTCTTTATTTTCTAATATATTTATATATTAAGGCTAATTTATAACTAGAAATTATTTTGTACTATATTTAACTATTGGGTTCACAGTTTCCTTGTGCATATTGTGTCTATGTAATCAGTAGCATATCTGTTGTATTTTAAGGAATATAGTATAGTAGATATTTTCCTTATTTATTTTTTTTTCGTTTGTTTGTTTGTTTTGCTTTAAAGAAAGTAGATGTTATATCCTCTACGAGTCCTATAGGCAAATTTATTATTCTCTGTTCAACCATTATGTAACTTCTAATGTTATGCAGCTATAGTTTTATAATAAGTGCATTTACCTTTGGTCATTTGAATATGATGATTTTAATTGATTCTGTTGTAACTATTAGTTTATATAAAAGTGTGAATCTGGTATTTAATTCATAACGGGATCTTTTAACCTTGCGCAACTGTAAATTTTGTATTTAATTAAAAATGGGCTCTGTTAACCCTTTTGCGGGATAATGGGATCTATCAACCCTGTGCAACTGTAACTTTTGTATTTAATTAATAATGTGCTCTGTTAATCCTTTTGCAAAATAACCCCTAGAAACTGTTTAATAAAATAAATCTTTAGCAATCTCCAATAAACAAGAATTTAACTGCTAAGTAAGTCACAACAAATAGCTGTATTTAACATCCCAGCATCGAAAATTTAGACTATTATATGTAAAACTGTATGTATATGTGGCACTGTAACCTTTTGGAGAATTGTTAAAATTACCATCCTGCCCGTTAGCTGTAATTACGGATAGCAG
This sequence comes from Stegodyphus dumicola, assembly GCF_044657685.1. Taxonomy (NCBI): domain Eukaryota; kingdom Metazoa; phylum Arthropoda; class Arachnida; order Araneae; family Eresidae; genus Stegodyphus; species Stegodyphus dumicola. The sequence continues at coordinate 263,041,728 of NC_140770.1, read as the reverse complement.
ATATTAGATGGCATCTGCCAACATGATAATTACACTGAGAGACTCGTTAAGTCATCGTCGGTGGCCATATTGGTAGTGTTTCCGGGGGTGCTTCCATTTAATACTGGAGTTGATATGAGCAAAGTGGAACTGTCATCTATGTGGTGTTCATGGCTCTTTACTGCAACAGACGTAATATTGTACTGGTTGCCACGATAACATTCGTGGGCTTATTCTGATTAGGTCAGAGAAATGAGGCTATGCACAATGTCTCTGCAAGTAATCTTAAAAGTGTGGTGGTAGGTTAGGTATAAGTGCAGGGCCACCTATTGTTTACCCTGACTAAGTAGGCAAAGATCCTTGTATTGTCTATTCAGATTAACAGCTTTAAGTGAAGCGCAGCAAAAAATGTGTATAACTTAAAAGGCCGGACAAGGAGGATTGTTGTGTCCAAATCAGTTTTTGTTTAAATTCCAGATTATTCATTTAATTCAATTAAAGTTACGCAATTCGATTGGATTGCTGCATTTGAAATGGCCAGATTATAACTGGTTGTAGATGAAACCATTTATGCAAAGTTTGTATCATGACGCAAATGTAGATTTGGCTTCGTTCAATGCGCATCAAAAATTAAATGCTACTCGCATCAAATCAGTCATACACCCAATCCATCAAGAGATTACTAAAGTTTTGTGAGTTCAAAATCTGGAAATTCTGCAATGAAAACATGAATAAGAACATTCGATGGAGGAAAAACATATTATGGATCCAATTGCTGTTGCCTTGCTGATTTTTTCTCAGAAGATTTGAGGTACCCACTGGTCTTTGATTTTACACTGCTAATTTGAATGAATTACAGGATATAATTCATGGATATTGCAAATAACAGGAAAAGTAAGGGAGCTCGAAAAGTGGGTGCCTCGCATACCCAAGTATTAAAATAAAGCAAGCTCTTCAGGAAATATGCTCATCCTTCTTAAGAAGAGAATGACGTGCAGTGAACTGGGACTGTGGATAAGAAATGGATATTCTACGGCAGTTGGTGTCCAACCGGCTCTCTTAGATTTGTTCCTGCCTTTTAGGTACCCGGTGTTTCATTATTGGAAAATAATATCATCAAAACATGTGATTTCAAGAGATCATTTTGTGCATCAAAATAATAAAGAAAATTAACGCGAGCCTACAAAAAATTGTAGAAAATCCAAGGTGAAATGATAAATGCAGCTCTGTATTCAGATATGCGATAAATTCACCAGGAAGTATACCTTAAGCAACCAGCACTTGCGAATACTTGAGTCCTATTGCTTCTGGATACTGAACCAAACATTGCTGTTTCAATTATACAGCAAATGATCCGTTTGAGAAATGAATTTGTGCTTGGTCATTTACATTCTCCTGATACTTCCCCAGATTATCATCTTTAATGGTACCTGAGCTCTTTCCTTGTCCAATAAATGCTTTGCCGAGGACGCAAAAATTTAACTTACGATGGACGACTCCATGGCTTTAGGAAGAGACACTGATGTTTATAAAAGTTGAAAAAGGTTACTTTGCCACAAATTGGGAACTATGCATTCATATTGTTGAAGATTAGTTTCACTAAGCAGGCATTCGTCTTTATATATTCTGCTGTTTCAATCGCCCTTAAAATCGACTATTATATTGCAATTACCAATTGGATTTAGTTATATAAAGATTAGTTCCTGTTAACAACTTCAGAGAATGGAACTAAATAGATAATCATAGCGTTTTATTTTTAATTGTAAAGTAAATAGGACAGAAATAAGCAGTTTCTTATTAGATTAATAAAATATAGTAACATTCATTCATTTTACACTAAGTGCTTTCGGAAATAGGTATACTGCGGCACGCACTACACTAGTCATATTACCAGAATAATTTAATGTTGTGTGCATTGCCATAACATTCTCCTCATCTTTTGGTGTCACATTCACGTTTTGATGTTATACCAAATTCGCAGCGGGACATTGTATTAAATTTTCAGTGAGACGTCTACATCTTGGCTTTATTTCACATCAACGTTGCAACTTTATAATGATGTCACTTTAGGAGTCCTCACCAACATCACAGTGGAACTTCGCATCAACATTACACTAAGCCAGAGAAGGAGTTCAGACCTAGGAGTTAAGCCCTTGCACCAAATACGCTCCAACTTCGGATTTGATTTAAATGGAGATGTAACGATCACACAGCCTGAGACAGACTTGACAGTCCTTATCGTTCCTGTCGAGCCTGAACGGATCACCTTAGATATAGTGCTGCTAGCCCTCTCAGCGTTATGGACGTAAAATTCCCTATGTAAGGGTGGTTTCGTATTCATTAAATATGAAAATTCACCTTTTAATCAAATTTTACAGCTAATCTATATATTTAAAAATTTGCCAGCTTATTTTTCTGCCGATTTCAGATTGGATGTATATCGGAAGAAAATGAATCAAGATTCAAATTGAGAGATGAGTTTTTAATTTATAATCAAGAAAATACAATTTATTCAATACATTTTGAAGAACTTTGAAATTCCCGGGCTACACTCGTAGCGCTCAGAGGACTGCTCCTATGAAAGCAGCTAATCCTTCCCCATACTGTTTACCCTTAACATATGGACGCTATGAGTGACCAGTTCGGTGGATACATCAACATCAACATTAAAGTACGGCATAACAAAATCATATGGCATCACAAAAATGGACATTAAAACCTACCTACAACGTGTGAAATGTGGCATTGTGGATATGATGTTGAAATTATCGTAGTATGATTAGCTTATAGTGTTACAAAATGACATCGATATGCTGCGGGAGGCAGTATGCAAGTTCATATGTATGCAAACACCTAGTTATATAAATATGAACATGTTGTAGAGTCCAGTGAATGAACTTCAGTCTGTATACTGGAGTAGCAGGAAACTACACAGGAGAAGGGTTCAAGTACACCTTTATTAACTCTTTAAAATTTACAATGCGTCAACTCGACGCTAATAAACTTCGCCTCTAGTTGGGCGGTAACTGAAAGTCTGATAATTGAAACTAAAAGTTGAAATGTTAACAAGTGATAAAACTAGACTACAGGGCTCAGCGAGATCCGCAACTTAAACCCTCTTAGAAGCTAGTGGCAGCGGATAAATGCGGTTAAGCCGCTTGAACCAGCAATAAGCAAACATACCTACGGCAGAGACGGCAGCTACAGCCTAACTCTCCCTTACCTCCTACCGAAACTCGGCTTTTAACTATTTCCTTCAAAGTAGAAAATTTGCATTTCCTTCCGCACGCTACAACATTTAACTATTCGGGCACTGACAAATAGAGGAATGAAAACTTATAGGAAAGTTTCAAATAAAACTTTAAACTATTAGTTAAAATAAATATAAATCTCTACAATGTGATGCAAACCTAATAATAAAAAATAAAAATAACTGGTTTCCATAGTTTGGAACTAGGAAAATTACTTTCATATTTAATTCACTGCACAGTTTTCGTAAAACTCAATGAGAAAGGTCTCAATAATCTGCTCACTTACATATCCAAACAGTTAAAATAATATTTATATCCTCTTTCACACCTTTTGACACAACACTGGAATAAGTCACAGTTGAATTTACGTTGCAGCCTATGAAAAGAGAATATACTCGTATTTAGTTGAAAGTTAGTGCTAATCCTGGGTAAGATGAATTTTGAAACGAGAGAGAGATTTCTCGAGACATTCTTCACTCTTTCCAAATCCTTCGCTTCTCAGATGGTTGAACAACAAATCCCTATGACTTCGACTCAGATTCAACACATACTTTCGGTTAGTCATTTCCTGTAACTCGAACTTCTTCAATGAATTACTTGGAGAAATATTTCTAGTTCCAAAGTTTAATAAGGGCTGAAACTCTTCTCATATTTACAAAATACTGTCTTAATTTACACTTCTAAAACGGGAAATGTTTAATCTATTCTTTACACTGCAGAAGGAATTTGACTCACGAACAAGGGAAGATGCACAAATTTTAATTTATAACACCTTTCACTATTTAAAAATTTAAACATAGTAATTCCAGACATAAAAGCCTTTGTGTAAATATTTATTATAATGCTTTTACCTGATTTTGTATTATTATAAATTCATTATATTCATATCATTTAAAGTAAAGGGACCTGTGCTATTGCTCTTTCTATTTAAAAGATAAAGTTGCCAAGAAGTGCCTAGTTTTGTTTTCTAATTAAGTTTAACATTAGGCTTCATATAAGCTTCTTTTAAGATTTTAAAGTATTGGCATTTCTCCCATCGTGGATTAGAGGAGGCAAATTTATACCATTAAATTTTAAGGTATATTGTAAAAGCAAAGTAATATCTTTTTGATTAATTTATTTATTATGGCAAATTAATTCAGCTGTAATTTCATCACTTAAGCCATATATACTAGCGGAAAAAATTGTGGAAATCTTTTGGAAAAGTTTATGTGCGCGGTTTGATAAGAGTGTGATAACACCACTCTATTAAACAAAAATACAATGAAATCATTTATAAGGGCAAACATAATTTAATAATAAATCAGTGTTTACTAAGTTACCTGTCCTGTTAAAAACGTTATAGCCAAATAAGAAGTTAAACTTTAATAAAATGAAGAAAAGTTATTCATGTGAAATAACTTTTCTTCATTTTATAAGATATTTCTCCCACTTTCCTAGCGTGCCTTCGTGATGTAGCGTTTCTGCACGCTGGGCCGGTATTCCAGAGGTCCGTGGTTCGATTCACGGCGATGGCGTTTGCTCATTTTTCATCTTGCCTGCTTCCAAAAAAAAAATCCTAATGTCTCTGCAGTGGCTCTCGAATAGGAACGGGCCAGTTTTATATAAGGTATTTCTCCCACTTTCCTAGCGTGCCTTCGTGGTGTAATGGTTCTGCACACTGGGCCGGTATTCCAGAGGTCCGTGGTTCGATGCCCGGTGAAGGCGGTTGCTAATTTTTCATCTTGTCTGGCTTCGAAAAAAATTCTAATGTCTCTACAGTGGCCACCGAACTAAAAGTGTGTTGGATGAGGATTCTCCACACCCAGGATTTGGCGACTGGGTCTCCTAAAAACTCCAGTCACGCTTTAAAAAGGTATATAAGGTATTTATCCCACTTTCCTAGAGTGCCTTCATAGTGTAGTGTTCTGCACTCTGGGCCGGTATTCCAGAGTTCCGTGGTTCGATTCCCGGCGAAGACGTTTGCTCAATTTTCATCTTGCCTGCTTCCAAAAAAATCCTAATGTCTCTACAATTTGAATGCAGTCAATGATCATAAGTGTTTATAGAACTAATCGTGTGTCATCTTGTTTGGCACTGAAACAATCAGGTTACAGTAGTATCATATATTGAAACTCACAGGAAGACGTTTATTTATATCGTATGAAACTGCTTTCAAGTTGGCGGTTTTCTTTTTTTTATAAGGGTTTTTAATTTTGGAAGTGTAATAAAATGGATGAAATAGACTGAGGTGACTGAGAACAGTTGACAGAGTTAAATGACAACCTTGAAAGATATTTAAGATAGTCCTATTAAGTGAACAAGGCCACAGTTGACGAGAAAGGAAAATTCGAGGAAACGTAACAAAAATTTCACTCATAATGTTTTGAAAATATACTAGATAAGAACAGGGAAAAGTGCAAGGGACACCAAGCATTCGCCATGGGCAAGCAGGTGTTGTCCTCTACCACTACCTATCTTGAGTTACCCCTCCGGGATTGAGTGAGGCATGCTCGTACGCACGTGCAGATCCGGTGCAGGCAACATCGCCTAATTCTCGCCTCATGTGGGCCATCGTGCATCTCCTCCAATGTCTTTGTCTTTTGTTGGATCTTTAAATGAAAATACATAAGACATACATGCTTGGCGTTCACAGGCACAGTAACTTATTACCAGGGTTTTAGATGCTTGTTACATACATTATACTTGCAGCGCAGCATTATTTCGGTTTTCTATACACAGTTCATTGTAGTTTTATACATTTGACATACATGGAATATATCCATTGCAGAGCAAAACAACAATATGCAAGAGCAGTCAGTCCTTTATAAACCCTTTTCGTTTTCATTGTGTGCGTGAGTGGCGTATCTAGCAACACATGTTGGCAGTAATTCGGAAGATCCAGAAATCAAATACCAGTGTGGCAATACTGATTCCTTATGTTTAACAGCTTGAAGAAAATTTTGAAAGACTCGCGTTCCGCCGAACTAAATTGTTGTAGACTATATTTTATCGGACCTAGATTTAGGGATCCCTTCTGACTTAAGTGGTAAGTGAATATAAGAAATTGTCTCTTTCCCCAATGCTTTATTTCAAGGTACACGTCTGGCCAACAAACTGGGAGGTACGGAATTCAAATCGCGGCGAGTTCATTGCTGCTTGCTTCAGAATGGCTAATAGAATCTATAAAATACAAATCCAGACTGGTAGACTCAGATATAAGTTGACATTACCAAGTGATGATAAAAGAATTTTTGGAATATATCTAAGAGATAGAAGAAATTCTTTGAATTATTGTCTGGATTTTTTGGATGTACATCAGACAAAATGCCAGCAATCCAGTGTGAAATTGAGTGCAAGGTATGTCCGAAGCAGGTTTCTGGATTTTTTTCTCCTAAAGACTAAAATTATAAGAAAAATGCCGTTCTTATCTCAAAAAAGTATGATAAGACCAAATTGGGTTCCAGTTCCTATTAATATGATAGCAGAATGACAGGACGCATTAACTGAATAGGTGAATTCTAAGTCTCAGTGTTTGGAGTTATATCATTAAATGCATAAGGAATGGAACCGCAGAAGACTTTCATCGTGCTTCATTACACTGTAGAGACATTAGGTACTTTTGAAGCTGGAAAAGAGAAAAATGAGCAATGCCCTCGGCGGGGCTCGAACATGGACCTCTCGAGTACGCGCCAAATTTGCTAACCATTACACCACGAAGGCATGCTGGAAGCAGAGAGAAAATACCTTATATACTCCATTGGGCGTGGCCTGTTATGACCATAGAACAACTTGTTTGGTTAGGTGGGTTAGACTGCGACCACTTCTGGTACCTTATATATTCCTCCTTTTAAAAGGCGACTGGGAATTAGGGGACCCAATCGCCAAATCCTGGTGGTGAAGAATAATCAACCACCACCTTTCAGTTCGGGCTCCACTGAGGAGTCTTTAGATTATTTTGAAGAAGAAGATGTGAAAAATGAGCAGTGCCCTCGCCGGTACTCGAACCTGGACCTCTCTAAAACGCGCAGAGTGGGCTTATTACACCACGATGGCATGCTGGAAGGAGAGAGAAAATACCTTATAACACCTTCCTTGAAACACCCAGCTAGAATTATGATCTGCAGATGTATGACATTAAAATGTTTGGGCAGATATTGCGTGATCAATAAGAATAAAAATGCCCCCAAATACACTGAAATACTTAAGCCCAATGTGAAATTTTCTGCTTGTGGCTTTATTCACCGCTACTGAAGTATTTATATTTCAATCAGCTCTAATTCTGTCATATTGCTCTGTAAGCAAAATGTCATTACAAGATAATCATACAGGGCATCTGACATAAATTAAAATGTCTGTAATGTAGCATGTATTCGATACATAAAGAAAATTAACACATCAAAGGAGACACCACGAGTGACACGGAGGATGTCTAATTGATACTCGAGTTTCTCCAGGTATCCTTTAATATCTCAGATCCTTTAGAGCTGAAGAATATCTTTGTAAACATTGCTTGTTCGAGTCTTTTTCCGGATTTCACCTCATGCAACAACTGCACTTTGCAAGCATGAAGCTTTAGGCGATTGTGTAGCACATAGTGAATAGTTGATTTTGCGACATCGATCTCACATTACGCTTATATGAACAGATTTCTTAGGACTTCCTGCAAATGTACGTGAAAGTGCTATTAACAGTCTCCTGTGGTGTTCTTGATAGTCCACCTTCATACTACTTAGCAAAAAGTTAGTTCTGTATATATAAGTCGTCTGTTCCACGCTTTGATTGCCTTGGTATGAGGAGGGCTTCCGTGGTACACTACATAGAAACGTCGTTGAACTGTATTAAGGGAACCTAGTTCTGCATACCACGATACAGTTTGTGAGTTTTCAGCATTCGTTGCCATATTTCAGTTTTATTAAATTTTTCAATTTCTTTTGGTTTTTAGTACATCTAATAAAAATGAACTATAATCAAAATGAACTTGATAGAACATTATAAATTCCCACATCTAATATTCCATCTCATTTCTAATAAAATGTCTGGGTAATATATAATGTTTCGTATCAGTTAGGGCGTTTTGCCTCGGGCACCTTATATTTCACTGCAAACATTGAAAAATACATGGTGCCGATTAAGAAACTTGTTAGACAGAAAAATCCAACAATGAGACTTAAGTAACAAAAAATAATTCAATCTTGATTCCTCATTATAACGGCTGCAGAATTAAAGAACTTGGTTTACTCAATGAAAGCGTTGTAAGGTTATGATTAACGTTGAGTTTCCTAATTAAATATTAACCGACACGGTAAGAATTTTCTGTATTTCTGCTTCCTATATATTTCCATTTTTTTACCTTCATAACTCTTATTAAAATTACTTACTATATTAACTCAACCTTTCATTGATATGTAATTTATGGTAAAACTCTAAAACGTAAATGTTTGAGCCATTATACCTTACAAATACAAATTGGTTTTATAGAATACGGACTTTAAAATTTATTTCTAATCACTAGAAAATGTTAAGTTTGTAGGGTTTTCCTTATTTTGCATAAAAAATTTATTTTAAGTTTGATTTCTTATTCTAAACTTCTCAACTTCCCCTCACATTCTCTCGCCAGGATGTAAATTTAAAGTTAAATGAAGTGATATTTAAACGTGTGGATATCTCAGTTTATTCAGAGCGTGTTTCTCTAGCCAAGCGCACATTTCGTTGTTATTTCGCGGTCACGCTAGTAAGCCTCTTGGCCTTATCAAATTAGTATCACGCCGATTAGACTTTCTGTGAGTCGACCTCTTAGGCGTAAACTTAAGTGCGCTCTTGCACTAATTATTTCAGGTTTGACTTGCATTATATTCTACGTTTTAGTTACCACCGCAAGTGTACGGTATTTGTAACGCACGAAGTCCGTGCCCTTCTGTTAAATTAGTTTGAATTAATAAAGGGTTATTTTTCACCCTTCTTCTCTGCTGGTAATTTATTCACGCCTGTGCGAGAATTCGCCAGGTACATTGTAAGATCTAATTTAGTTCATGCAGAATAATAAAGATAGGTCTTACAAGTTCTCCCCTCTTTAACAAGGTATTAGGAATAAGGATTGGCTGTAAGCTTTATTTAATTTTCTAATAATTTTATTTAAGTTAAGCCTTGTAATAGAGAGCCTTGTAAGTAAGCCTTTCTAATAGAGAGAAACTGGTAGCTTTTGGATCACATGCGTCATCCAACGTCATTTTCTGCAGCCCATAAAATTATAGAGTCTCGTGTGCTTTAGTAACATAAACTCATGAGCTCTAGAAAGACCGCACAGGAATTATCCTCAGATCTTTAGTAATAGGAAGATAAAAACAGGAAAGGCGTAAATAGCTCTTTTATTGGATCACAAATAATTGAGAGTCAAACCCACTTGGATTTACATAAGTCAGCATTTCTAGCTTGACTTAAAGCAAATAATGTTGAACTTAAAATGTAATTTAGACTAATCTAACTGCTCAGAGAATAAAGTAAACGCGCAGGAAGGCTCTGACTCGTAGAAGCCAGCATGATAAGCCTAACGGCTAGAGGAACGTCGCGCCACAGAATCAAACTGCTATTAAGTCACGATAACAATTGGCGTCAAATAGGCAGAACAGGCTCTAAAATCAACTTCCGAAACCTTCGCTTAAATATCATTTTTTTCTCTCTTACAATCTGATTAAACACACGCTATCTAATTCTGGCATGAAAAGCTTGGGTGAAAAGGAGAGCGACAGAAAAGTTACTTAACTCAAAACTACTACTATTAACAAAACTTACTTAACTATTAAAAAAAAAAAAAAAAAAAAAAAAAAAAAAAAAAAAGATAAATTCTTCAGTATTTATTTAATTTTCTAATAACAAAATCTAATACCTGCTATGGCTTCGCATCTTGTGTACCAATAGTGAGAAACTTGTTAAATCACTGAAAATTAGGGGTTTTAATACTTTTTAAACTTTTAACTTTGACTGACTTGTCGTGCCAGACAAAACTAACTAAAAAAATATATAATCATATGAACAATCGTGTAGTGGTAATGAGTTAGTACAATAGGGCGCGTTGCGAAGCTCACTAGGGAAAAACGATAATCCAAATTCAATTAAACTCCATATTTCTTAAAAAGCCTCCCGGCTTAAACAAATGGAGAGACATGAAAGACCACAGTAAATTACACACAAAATTAAACAAATGAAACATAAAATATGTATCAACACATTTATTAATTTCTAGAATATTCAAACATAAGATAACTAGGTAAACTCATCAGTTCCCTACCATAATAATACTATGCAAAATAACACTAAATATCACACCCAATTACAGCTTACAAATTAATTAACTTAACATTCTCAATCATAATTGTAACACTCATTCTCAGTCATTATTGTAACACTCATTCTCAATCATAATTTTAACACTAATATTTTACTCATTTCATTTTTGACATAAAGTAGTAACCATGGTAATTTCCTATAAGAATAAAGAAATTTGCAGTGTAACGATTAATTAATTTTTTCAGCAAATTTAACCCTAAGATATCATATTCGGTAACCGGAAAAATGCCCACAGGCGAAACGCTCACAGGAATAATGTTCACAGAATAATGCTCACAGGAAAAAAGGCCCACACACAGAAAAAAAGCTCACATGGTAACACTCACACGGAAAAAGCTCACATAGATATATGCTCACATGGAAATAAGACCACTGATAAATAAAATACGTAGAAATATCCTTATAATAATCAATCAATAATTAATCGATTTTGAACATCGTACACCTACTTGAATTTTTCAAAGAAAAATTATTTAAATTAGGAAAACATCTATGCTATATATATATATCAAAAACTGTATCACTTATGTATAGATTCAGTTGCTATGTAAGATTAAAAAAATGGACTGTTTTGAATTAGGAAAAGGAGAGGAGGAAGTAAGAAAAATGAAACAGAATATACAGTGAAAAATTACAATTTTAATTGTTAAAAAAATGAAATAATAGTAAATATAAGTTACACATTTTATAATATAAACATTTAGAAGAATAGCAAATATTAATAATTATTTTATTTAAATTACGTAAAATACCTTTTTATATATAAATCATAAATATATATTTCAAAAAGTTATAAATACATGAAATTACTTGATGTTAGCTAATATGTGTAAATATATAATTTTATCCATTTCATCATAGTTTCTTACATGATTCGCGATTACTAAATGTAAGTTTTCATATTTTCCTTTTTTTTAACTTCAGTACACCCTGTATTTACAATAACTAATAATAAACGTTGACAGGCTAAATCTTTTTTCAGTCCGTCAAATAAAAAATCACATAACGGTATGGCTACAATTAAATAATGAATTTAGTACCTTATGAACGCTTTCTTAATGATGTACTATAGTTTTAGGAGATTTTTCTGAGGCTGCTTCATAATGATTCAACACTTCGATTGGAATATACACTTCGATTGTGGTCTTCTAGAACGTTTTCAGTTCCAAACTTAAATAACTACATTCAAACATCAATTCTTATAGATACACATCAAAAGTATGCAAAAATAGAGTAAAAATTAACTATTGGCAGTTACAAGAATAAAAATGTCGTACAGGGGCAGTGATATAAAATATTATAGTATATACAAAATTTTACTATAGTTTTCATTCTTTTATATACCGCTTCTGAAAAGGTTAATGTGAGCATTTTTCCAATAATTTTTTCAAATGATTAAATAATTTTTCTTTTAAAAATTAAGTAGCTGTACGATGTTCAAGATCGATTAATTATTGATTGATTAATGTAAGGATATTTCTACGTATTTTATTTATCAGTGGGCTTATTTCCATGTGAGCATACATCTATGTCAGATTTTTTCCGTGTGAGCATATTTCTAAGTGAGCATTTTTACATGTGAGCTTTTTTCTGTGTGGGCATATTTCTGTGTGGGCTTTTTTCCTGTGAGCATTTATACCAGTGAGCATTATTCCTGTGGGCATTTGTCATAGAACCATCATATTCTAATTTCAGCAAACATTAAACTGACAACTACAGCTTGGTTATTGAGAATAATTATTAAGGTAATTCAAAATAAATAAAAAAATACAAAATCATCACTCACTGATGCTTCCGCACCATACAATCCTTGTAGACACAGGGGAAAGTCTCTTTCTTTTCGTGAATTCATCTCTTAGATTTCTTAGAAACATTACAATCCTTCTACTCACAGGGAAATGTCTCTTTCCTTTTCATGGATTCACCCCTTAGATTTCTTAGGAACATTTCAATCCTTCTACTCACAGGGAAATGTCTCTTTCCTTTTCATGGATTCACCCCTTAGATTTCTTAGGAACATTTCAATCCTTCTACTCACAGAGAAAAGTCTCTTTCCTTTTCGCGAATTCATCTCTTAGATTCTTAGGAACATTACAATCTTTCTACTCACAGAGAAAAGTCTCTTTCCTTTTTTCATGGATTCATCTCTTTGCGAAAGGTAGTCAATGACCTCCGAAGAACCGTTGTCGAAACCCGTACCGCGCCAGATACTCCTCACGGATTTTAAAATGATTCTCCTCCAACGCTGCGTTCACAACAGCAGAGAGTTCTCAAAGAATAAAGAAAATGCCAGAAGTAATCAATGCTAAAATTTGTCGGTAAAGTACTCTTGGAAATTAGCACTTCATTTTAAATCTTTCTAGAAGAAAATGCTCTTCTAGTAGCTTAGTCAATACAATCCCTCCTGTTTTGGACCGAAGCCAGCCGCAAGGCGAAAGCCCCCGCGCACTCTTACGAGACTGTTGCAACTCAAATCATTCCATATGGGACTCCGCTCCGAAATCTGAATTAACAGCCGGCACTCTGAGAGCAAGACCCGCAAGGGGTCAAGCACCCACACTCTTTCTCCTTTTCCTTTTAGCTCAAAAAATCAGGAGCAAAATAAATCTAACTAGGAGCAAGCCTCCCAAGAAATCTCGGTTTCTCTGCCTAAGTTCATAGGCCTACAAAAGTTCATAAAATTAAATCTTACCAATCCCAGAATTTTACTTTGTCTTTAACTGAGAAATTCCACCCCACGACGAATCAAAAACAAGAAAAATCTGACAATGAAGCCGAAGATCTGTACTTTGGAAAAAACGTGCGAACTAAACCTCCCAACTAACAAGCGGAAACTAGCGATAAGAGAGTCCAATTACCTAAGTTTACTGAAAGAAACATTGCAAATACAACAAAGCGAAAGGAAGACGATTTTCGTTACGACGCCATTAGTAAAAAGGCCATCAGCGAAGCAAACGACAACAACGTAACTGCTCTCACTGTTAGTAAAAAGGCCATAAGCCAATAAACCAGGTGGCTCTTGCAACCGTTTCGTGTCTTTGTTACACTACTGTCTCAAGAACTACCAGCTAAATAAGGCTTTAACAATTTAAGAAAACTCTTTTTACCAGATTAAAATACACATGAGTACAAATAAAAATACTAGAATAATGATAACTTAAAATACATATTAATGTAATTAAAATTCGCGACATAACAAACTGGTGGTTTTTGAACCACATGGATCTGCCAAAGTCATTGTCTGTCGCCCATTAAAATCGTTAACAGTTTTTGTGTTTTCTGTCACTCGTCACATTTTAAGAAATTTAGAAATAAATAGCTGCAGCAGTGCATTATATAACTCTTGCGTACACATAACCAATGCCTCATGGAATAATCATTTTCAGGTACATTATTTAAAGGGGCATAATTATTTACAGGATGTTCCTCTAGTGTTCTGGAACACATTTTTAACGAACAACATGCAACCACCAATCATCCACAGTGTTGTGCTTTCAGGTAGGCACGATTCTAGGCTACTGCTGGAACCTCAAATTCTTAAAGGTTTCTCTCAAATTCTCAAATTCTTAAAATGCTGCACATGGAATAATGTGATTTTTCCGTAGGCTGTGTTCACGACCACCTTGATGTATGCTTGTGGTATTTAAGTTTCACTAGCTAAATGTTTAGTTAATTTATACCTTTAATATTTGCTTTATTGAACCATGAGGTTCGCTCATTCCAGAATTTATGTAGATTTATGAGACAAGCAGATTTTTCTTAAAGTTAGAAGAATCGCACATAGCTTTAAATGACAGTTTTGGTAATCAGGCCGATACTGCATCCCCTTGCTGAATTTCTTTCTCTTGGCCACTCTAAAGCTAAGTATATAGAGTAGCGTAAGGATAGATGTGGTTTTGGTAAGTTGAAAGTTTGAATCTCTGTCGCGGTCTTAGGCCAAACTTGCAGCCTCTATTACGAAAAATTTAAATACTTGAATTTATAACAGTTTGAAAGAAGCTTACGTCTCAGATACAGGTTAAGATTTAACTTAAATTTAAGTTATTTTTGTAAATAGTTTAAAAATTCTAGTGGTGAGAAGTTACTTGCAGAATCAACGTAGCACCACAGTTTGATTGTAAGTGATTGTAAGCTAAGTTCAGTTGATCCGATAGATGTTGGGGATATTTATAAACAAGATGTGTCATAAACGCTTGTAAAGTACTGCCTTGTTTTATTCAAAAAATACTTGGGAAAGTGGTGGCTGAAATTCGTCCAGTGATATGTCAGCTCTAGGAATTTTAGTCGCGATAGAACGATTCACAGAAGAACAAAACATTTTTTCTGCAAAACCCTTATACAAAAATAGAAATTCTCTCATATACAATTAAAATACAATTAGAAAAACACTGCCTTTGTACTAGTTGCGTTATTATTTATACCACATTAATTATATGTAGTCAGAATTAATTTAAATTATAAGTGAGGAAATTTGAAGAAAATGTTCCTACCATAAATGTGACATAAGTGAAATAGCCACACTCTCTGAAAGAAAAAACAAAATGCAAAAGCCGTTACGTGTTAGACACAGCTACAAGAATTTGAAAGCTATGAGAAAGAACGTGAATGCAGCCGAATGGTGTCATTTGCCACACTTCAAATGTGTACGTACATTTGTACACATTTGAAGTGCACACATTTGTTAAGGAATGTTCTGAAATATAAAAACTGTTTATCCTACAAGTGGTATTTTATGACTTTCGAGGCCCCGGATCTTCTGCCGACGTTTTATTATGAGGGCATAAAAAATTCGTGAATACAAAAATAAAAGATAAAAATAACCCAAATGAAAGAAAATACTTAGGATCATATAGCTGCTAATTCGCGCACTATGTATGGGCAAATCTACACTAGTGAAATAAATTAAGAGAATTTTCATATTTGATTTACGATCTCCAGAACTACTGGACAGATTTTTAATAAAATTTGTTGTGAACAGAGGTTGATATAATACAAACAAAATAAACATTCAACAGTTATAGTAGACACACACACATGGATATTCGTGCGTAACACTCATGGGAGTCTGAAGGTCTGAAACAGCGGTTGCAGAACACACAAAAGAAATGGGTTAATAGGGGATATGGTCCTCTCTTACAGCCATACAGGCCTTGCAGCGTGATGTCATATTGGAAATAATGCAGTTTATCAGTGCCTGTGGAAAATGGTTGCATTCATTCAGCAACACTGTTTTCAGTTCTTGGATGGTTCTCGGAGGCGGTTTCGAGTTGCATTGCCCTTCCCAGAGCGTCCCAGACATGCTGTATAAGGTTGAGGTCTGGAGACCTGGCTGGCCAATCCATCCGGCGAACATCCTCACTCTCGAGAAATTCGTCGACCAGAAGAGCTCTATTGTCCTCGCGTTATCGTCCTGTAAGATGAACTCGGGGCTCACTGCACCGCGGAAAAGGCGAACATAGGGCTCCAAGACCTCATCTCTACACCTCACACCAGTCGCAGAGCATCTGTCAAAGACGTGGAGAGAGGTGCGGCCATCCAACATGATGCCTGCCCAAACCATTACACCGCCATAATTGTTGATTTCGCGGACATTGGAGGGTAGGTAGCGGTTCCTAGCTCTCTCCATATGAACGTACGGCGAGTATCGATGTTTAGGCTAAAGCGGGACTCGTCGGTGAACAGAACGGTCGCCCATTTCTCCGCACTCCAATCACTATGCTGCCTGCACCATGATAATCGGACTCTCCTGTCCGTAAACGTGACTGGAACGCAAACAGCCGGTCTTCTGGCAAACAACCCGCTCTGATTCAGTCTTTTGGAAACAGTCACTCTTGTTACACGGGTTCCTGTGGTTGCACACAGGTTCCGAGAGAGCTGAGAAGCTGTAGTCCCTCTGTTACGCCTCGCTAAAATGGACAAACAGCGATCTTCTCTGACCGTCTTGGCTCTTGGACGACCTTGTCCAAGCTTTCTCTCGATGGATCTAGTATCCTGGAACTGTTTACATACGTTAAACACGACGCTGGGCGTTAAATTAAAATCTCTGCATATCTGGACTTGTGATTGGCCTGCCTCTAGCCTCCCTTTAATTCGCCACCTCATTCCATCATCTAAACGTTGGTCGTTGCTCAGTTTTACTGTACCTATGTGAATTTAACTGATAGGGCTCAGTTTATATACACGTGTACGCTTATGTATTTGCCGTACAAGATTTTCATTTTTATCTAGAAGCAGTGGTTTTTCCTTCAGTTCAGTTCTTCTCATGCAATTCGATAAGATATGCAAATTCTCTTAATTTATTTCACCAGTGTGCATGCTCGGCTACAAGAAATTTTCTGATATGCTTCCTCTGTTTCGAAATGGCTAATGAGATAATACAATAACATTAAAAATTATTCCGTAGAGTGATAAAAATTCATGGTCGAACTTGCGTTATGTTTGATGATCTTGATAAGCATCATTCCATAGTCTCTCTATTAGGTTATATATGGTATATTTGTATGTTATAAAGATAATAATTTTACAAGCGAATAAATTAGTTTCTTATCCAGTGCTTATACAAGTGTATTTCGTTTCCTTACGTTTTACGTAAAAGCTAGCTGGAAAACAAAAGTATTTACAGTGTAAATACGTACATGAACAACTAAGAAATTACCTTTCGAAAAGGCAAATATTTTATTAAACATAACACCAGTTATTGAATATTTCTTGGGCAAAAAAGGTTAAAGAGATTTTAACCTAATATTGCATGTATAGGAATAATTAATATCTACCCTCTCACAGCTGGGGGAGGTTTGGGAAAAATACAGTTTTATATCTTTCGTTCTAATTAAAAAATGGATAAAATTTATCTTACATTTTCCATGTTTAGGAAAAGCGATTTAGAATGCATGATTGATTTTATATAAAGCGCTGCGCTAAAGGGCATTATTTTGATACTAATTCGAACTTTTCTTTTGATGACCTGTAGAAGTTTTCGGCATAACTCTGTTGCAAGACATAGAATTAAACTGCTTCTCAAATAATGAAAACGTACTATGTTTTGTAAAAATTGCAGTGGAAATTATTTATAATTGAACACAGAACTTCAAATTCGTAATATTTATTGAATTCTTTCATATATTCTAATTTTTCATTTTAGTTTTTTTTCTTTAATTTTCTTTAAGCATAATTTTAAATTTAAGTTTCGTCCAGGTTATGTTTATAATAATTTTCTTTTTGTTTTATAATGTTTATTATTAAGTAATTTTAAAAATATTTTTAAAAATAATTTTCTATAAGCATAATTTAAAGTTTAAATTACATCCATGTGAAGTGCACACAAGTTTTATATTTATTCAAAGAAGTAAACTTTTAAATTAATTTTGTAGCTTTTTTGATAAAGAATGTTTGGATAATTATTTGTCAAAATCTGCACGCCAGCTGAAGTCTTTTATACGCGTATTTCCGCAAAATAGGAATATTGGATTAAACAATTTAGGAGATAGATAAAAATTTTGATACAATAGATGCTAGGTGAAGGTTACAACATTTACATTTTATTTAATTAATTATATTATTACACATAAAAAAAAAACTGGGTATTATTCCATTTGCATTTTCAGGTGCTCTTTAATAGCCCATCATTCGTTTCACATCATTTTAGCCACATTTAACGCATTAACATATACCAGTATATTATTTTGAATACATTAACAGAAAGAATAAAGTCAACTAAAAATGTTTCAAAATTGAATTAAAACTTAACGTAAATATATTAAGAATATTAGTTAAGGAAAGAAAGTAATTAATTACATTCAAAAGCAGACATTTTTGCCTACTAATTTTAGCATATCTGCATCTTACACTCAGATACTTTAAATATAACCTTGTTAAACAGAGCAATTATTTTTCCACTTTGTGCCGTCTTCACTTTGAATTTTCCTTTTGGCAGCAGAAGATGGTTTCAAAAAGCTAAAAATAATAAGAATGGTAGAAAATTAAAAACGGTTTACAGCGTTAAAAATCTCGCTCCTCCCATTTGAATATTTTAATTCTTTAGGTTTTTTTTTTTTCAATTCGTAAACGTCAAAGTAATAATTCAATTATTTCACATCGTTTTTCAATTGCTCAAATCATGAGTTCTTTTTTTTTCCGCCAGTTTTTGACATCATAAAGTGCTTACAGCATCACCATAAAATTTACCTTTTACAGCTTTGGTGAAATTTTGTACTTTTCAATGCGCACTCAGTTATACAAAGAAAAAAACTAATAATTTTGGGGATAAGATGATTTATTTTTCATTTTCATTTAATGAAGTCGATAGGACAGAAACGATATTTCTCCCCTACCTGGTTTGTAAGACAATCATTGTGTAAAACATGATGCCCTATTTCCCTGCAGTCATATCATAACCGATTAAAAGAATATTTTTTAGTTGTGGTGCATGTGGTTAGGGCAAAGCCTCGAGGGCTATCTGCCTAAGGGAAGGGATGCCTTCGTGGAAGACTTTCCAAGGAAAACTGGCTCGTATACACATTACACATCGGGAAACCCACGGAAACGCCCATGCAACTAGCCCGTTGGCGGGATTCGAACCTCAGACCGAACTACGAGTGTTCAGCTACTTTACCGCTTGGTCGCTGATGGACGATTAAATTTTTAATCAAATGAAAGAGTTGTCATGAAAAACTGTACTGGATGTTCAAGAAATGTTAAGTTCATTCTTTTAGATTGCCTTGTTCAACAGAGGCTATTCGGAAATTTTTAGACCAGTTTCATTGTATTTATAGAAATATTTTTGTCATAAACGATCCTTGGACCAATTCATCTTTGTCGGTTCGTTTCCATCCACTTATGTATGTTATTAGTCAACTCTATTTGCAGGAAATAAACTGGGACACTTATGCAGGTTTAACAATAACATGAGCTATATTTTAATTTTATAAACACACATTAACTTTTCACAAAGTATTGCTTTTATTCACATTTACATCAAACGCACAAGTAATACATCGCATCTTTCAGTTGTTAACAACAACAACAACAACAACAAAAAAAAAAAAAATTAGAAATAGAGAATAGAGAAAAATTAATTAAATTTTTTTCCCCAAGAGCATGCCGTCCTTCTCGCATCAAGCACGCTTCTTCTTCTCGTTGCCAGATTTTCTCCTCTCTCCTTTCAGCTATAAGTCAAAGGCTTAATTTAACTTCCGATAGGCTTGCTCGGTAGTATCCCCTTACCGAGTATGCGCATGGCAATTTTACATAAATGTTTTGTGTTTTGAATGATCTATTTGAATAAGCAGATTTCTTCCCTATATTTCTACAATGTAATTTCCTAGGCGGTAAAGCTTTTTATAATATTTCAAGAGGTACCTTATCCCATTTCTCTTGAACAAATTTTTTTTAAGGATGGTTGTAGGTCGACTTTTGGTCAATCCATATTTCAAAAGCGCAAAATCCATGGGTGATACATCAGGAGATTTAGCAGGGATATGAGTTAAGGGTTTGGCCTTGATAGTCGTCTCTTTATTCAATTAATAGCGGATTTTGATGTGTGTCTGCTTGCTTTGACTTGATGCAGCTCTACTGATTGATGACACGGTGAGTAAAAAGAAGGTACTTCATATTTGAAAATTGGGTATAAAAGATGGTCCTGATAATATGTTGGGTTAATTGTATCATTTTAATTTACTCTCTTTATTTTTCAATTTGCCGTTATATGAAAAACCAACATCAAACATAAATCCCTTTAAAAAACTTTTAGAATCTTTGAACCATATTTTAATATTTTTTCCTCCTCTTTGATGATAATAAATGAATGTATCTTTATTGAAGTCATTTAAGTACATCCAAGACGCATCTATTGGGACAGCATTTTTCCATTTTTATTCGGATAAATATTTCTCATAAACAATTCTGCAGCTATTTCTGCGTTCTCGTGGAGATATCTCGTTTAGAAAGACGATGTACATTAGTCTTGTTTCGCCTTTTTGAGATTCAAATCAGCATTAATCACATTATTTAAAGTTAAAACGGAGCATTTTAATGATTTTGCAACTGTCTTTTGAGGTGAAGGATTTTCCTTTCACATTAAAAATCAACATTTTACATTAAAAATTAACAATATTCGAAACATTCCTTCTTTTCTTTGGATATACATTTGAAATAGTTTTCACTTGAGGCCAAATTTTGACATTTTTTTAATGCTTCTATATTTTCTTGCTACAATATTGTTGCGTTATTTTCTGACACCAGTTGTTACGTTATTTTCTTCCTTCACGTTCGTAAGGGTTTCGTGTGCATCTGGAGTGAATAACAACGACAGCACTTGATGGAATATCGAAACACACTGTAGAGACATTAGATAATTTTGGAGAAGCCGGAGAAATGAAAAATTAACAACGCCTTCGCCGGGAATCGAACCACGGACCTCTGGAATACCAGCCCAGCGTGCAGAATCACTACACCACGAAGGCACGCTAGGAAAGAGGGAGAGGTACCTTATATCACTTTATTTAACCAATATTAATCAGGACAGCTCAAAAATCACCTTACAGTAATCGAAGAACTACTATAAAACACGCTGACACAATCAGGGATACAGCCTTCACACTATCAGGTTATAACGGTGGAGAAAGCTTCACTGCAAAGCACCACAGTACGGCTCCCAACTCTGCTCGGTCGTTCTCGGAACTCCACGTACTCTGGAGACTCTCCACGCTACAACTCGTGATGCACTCGACGACACACAGAGCACAGCTCCCGACTCTTCGGTTCAGTCGTTGCCGGAGCTCAACACGCTCTCTGGACGATGCACTAACCGCGATACACAAAGAGACTCTTTCGATGCACTCGACGACCCACACGGCACCCGCTGCCCGGCTGTCAACTCAATTGACTCCGCACGAACTGACTAACTGACGAGACACACTGACTCACACTCTAGACGAGGCACTCGAACTGATTGCGGACCAGCAGTGTTTACATAGCTTTCGGCTTGTGTTCGAGAACATTCTGGGCTAAACCGGTAAGAATTCGTTCCAGAAGGTACTTCACCGTCCATGGTATATCGCCAAATTGCCGATTTCTCGCTAAATGTTACAACCCTGCCTTCCCTTTCCATTTTATGGCAACCCTATACTTGCTTTGCGGGGAAGCTACCTTACCGCGCCTTGACATTTCGTAACAATATTAACTAATGTGGCATTAAATATCGAAAAACCATGGCTTTCGCAGCGTTTTATAATAATTAGATAAGAGTATTTTTCGGAAAGAGCACAAACATAACCTTCTATCTATTGGTTCTTTAAAAGCGCCATTTTGCATGAAAACAAAACTAATCAAGTACGGTAATTTATACTTACAAAAATACAGCTGCAGTTAAGAAACAAATTTCGAAGCAGACATTTTTTTTATAGCAAAGCAAAATCATCTAAAAAATGTGCGAACAGCCTCTGTATTTTAAGCCTGTATTTAAGCCTCTATATTTAAGTCTCTGTATTTTATAAGAATCTAAAACGATCATTAAGCCTCTGTATTTTATAAAAATCTAAAACAATCATTAAGCCTCTGTATTCAAGTCTCTGTATTTTATAAGAATCTAAAACGATCATTAAGCCTCTGTATTTTATAAGAATCTAAAACAATCATTAAGCCTCTGTATTTAAGACTCTGTATTTTATCAGAATCTAAAAACGATCATTCAAATTAGTCCAGATGATGTTGGAGGCTAATTAGAGAAAATTAATAAAGTAAATAATATTATAAAAGGTAATAAAAGAAATAATGGTCATCCAGGTCACAATAACTCTAAAAGCAACTATTGCTTTCAGTTTTATAACTCAATCTGAGAGCATTGTCTGTTAGAAATAAAGATCTAAAACACGAGACCACTTTCTTGGCTGTTAATGATACATAAAGTTATTTGTCCTCTTTATGTTATTCCTGTTTATCTAAATGACCGGGCACTTGCATCTTAACGCATTCAGCGGGAGGGGCCAATATACATCAGTCATTTAGCTGTCTCATCACCGAATATGTTCCCCAGGGTGTCCCTAAAGAAGCGAAGAATAAAGCAAGATCCAGGCGTTCCCCGATATTTGAATCCGGGCCCAGCGATACTGCAGCCGGTATCACTAATCACCATACCGATCAAGAAGGCTTTACTTTGGGTATTAAAACAGCATACTTCTCATTAGTGTAAGAAAATTTAATCAATTCAAAGACTATTCAACTACATTCTTTGGAAAATGTTTGGAACAAGTGTTATTTTAGATCAGTGTTTCTTAACCTTTCTAGCGAGTCGCACCCCATTGAATCTGAAAATATATCTCCGCACCCCATTGAAAAATGCGTTTTAATTTTTTTAGTCTATAAAAATATATTTTTTGCGAAACTTATTGTTTATTGAAAAACATTGTACATTTTATATAAATACAAAACAATATTATTTTTATTAATGACTAGTCTGTTGTTGTTTGTTCATTATTATACTGGCGAAGCGAGGTTCCTTTTTTGAAAGACATACGCGTAAGTCATCACTTGCATTTAAGCGATTTCTCGCTTTAGTTTTTATATGAAAAAGCGATGAAAATCCCATTTCGCACAAGTAGGTGGTAGCAAAGGGTAAGAGTAACTGCAGTGCTCCGTTCCCCACTCTGGATAACGTTGTAACTGTGAACACCAGAATTGTTGCAATTCTAATTGTTCGAATTCCATTTGAACATGTCCACTTGCTCGCATTTCAATAAGTTGATCTTTTTTCAGATCACTATCATCCATCAAATTTAAGTCAAATAGAAATGGATCCAGTATCCATCTCTGAGTTTTGGTAATATTTCCGGTAGAACAATATTTATTGAATAATTCGCTCAGTCATCTCAAATGTATTACAATGTCGGGTATAATTGTACTCGTATTCTTTTCATTTTTCGTAATAACAGAATCAAGCAAGAGAAAGTTTGCAAGATTCCCCTTTTCTACTCGACGTATCCAAATTTCTAATTTTGCGATAAATGAAGATAATTTTTCACTAGATATTATTATATTTATGCCAAATCCTTGCATTGATAGATTCAATTCATTTAAATGGCTAAATATGTCTGCTAAGTAGGCCAGCCTCAGCATTGCATCATTACTCTCAAAATGTTTTACTAAATAACAGTTTTGACTAGTCAGTAATTGAAAAATTTCCTCACGGAATTCAAAAACTCTGTTAAGCATGCAACCTTTAGATAACCATCGTATTTCGGTGTGATATAGGAGCACGGTATGATCAGCACCGATTTCTTCGCAAAAATGTGCGAAAATGCGATGATTAAGCGCTCGCCCTCGGATTTATTTTACTACATTTACTGCTGTAAGCTGTAGTTAGATGTTGTTTTTAACTTTCTGGCAATGTTTTCGACGCAAGTGCATGACGATGCAACATGCAATGCGTTATTATAACTTCCGGTAATTCTCTTTTCATGTGTGAAAAAAATCATGATTTTTTGTCTAACATTTCTGGGGCTCCATCAGTGCATATTGAGCTAATCACATTGATTGGTAATTGATATTTAGTAAAAAAATCTCTGATGCGATTGAAAACATCAATTCCTCTCGTATTCACCTCCAGTGGCTCACAAAATAGAAATTCTTCTATCACCTCTCTTTCCTTCACATACCTGACAAATACCAAAAGTTGGCTACAATTATCAACATCAGTTGACTCATCCAGTTGCATGCTTATTTTTAGTGGACTGATTTTTATGTCTTCAATTACTTGCATTAAAACATCTTCACTGAGATGTTGTATTCGTGATCGTATAATATCATTCGATAATGGAATCTGTTGGATTATTTTATGTGCTTCCGAATCTAAAACTGTTTTAGCAATAATTAAAGTAGCAGAAGGTTTAATCAACTCTTCAGCGATCGTGTGAGGTTTCTTTTTTTTTGTTTGCACATAAATATGCCACTTGATATGACGCTTCTAATAAAGATTTTTGAATTACTGGTCCGAAGAATTTTAGGATAGTTCCACTGGTATCAAACCGAGCCTTCTTTGACTTCAAGCTGTTCATGCTATGCGCTTTTTCGCCATCATGCAGATTGTTGAAATGCTCTAATAATAACTTAGATGGTTTGAGATTGCTGTTTGAAAATATCTTGGAACACAAGATGCATTGCGGTCGTTGCGTGCCATCTTTTTCGGTTGTGATCCAAAACCGGCATACTTGTCGTTCCATTGTCGTTTTTCTTTTATGACATAGTGGGGCTCACTATAATCGATTTAATTACTAGAAATAATGTAATACAATATATATAATGTTCTTACGTTTGTAATATCACTGAATCCTATTCCGCTTGAACGGGCAATTAAGAATGTACTAGTCTCAAGAGGTTTTTGGACAAGTCAGAATACACAATACACATGTCGCAGGCACAGTAGTTGACTCAACTTGACTCAACCTAACACAGGCGCAGTAGATGCAGATACAAATCTGTGAATCCGTAGATTCCATTGGAGTATCACATATTGAACTCAGCGCATGCGCAAGCTGGGATAACGTTCTCCGCTTGTATTCCCACAAAGTTTTTTTCTTTTCTCCGTCACCTACCTGCCTGTTCGCGTTCGTTTGTAAAGTTTCATGCCTTTTCGTAGCGTAGTGTATACGCCCATCGGCACCGGCTCTTTCCTGTGTCTTTTGCCGATAAGTGAGCTAGGTGCTACCAATTTTTATGAGCTTCAATATTGGGGACACTATTGAAGATTTCAAATATTTTATTATATAAGAAATTTAATAAATGATATTTAATAATTTTTATGGTTAGGTAGAGGCTCTCCCGCACCCCCCAAAATACATTCCCGCACCCCCACCCCTGGTTAAGAACCAGTGTTTTAGATCATAAGGATGATAAACGAAATAGGAATCGAAAGCTTATGGTATTCTTCCTAGTACCTTACATGAAGTACATACAGAATCAAATCACATTACGGCGAACTTCAAAGGATAGAAAATTCTATTCCGGTCATTCGCTAACATCCTTTCCAGTAAAGAAATGGAGTATCTCCCGGGAAAGAATAAAAATTGATTCACGAATCTCATAGGGAAGAGAAAAATTCTGTTTAGTGTTGTCCCGTTTGCCATAGAGAATTTAATAATACATAGTTCTAGTTAAAAAATCGCACCAACATACTAATATCATTAATATGATTATTCAGTAAAACCAGCAGAAACTCTTAAAAAAATTATAGAAAAAATTTCATTCCAAAATATCCATAAAGGATCGCTATATCTAGTTTCATATTCTTAGAGTTTGCTATAGTCATATAAAATAACTTTAAGTATACAGGAAACTGGTCAGGACTAAAAATTTCTTTCATTAGATCTACGGAATCATTATAAATTTGTTTACCTATTTCGAACTTTTCTGTACTACTAGTTACTATACAGCTATAGTAGTTGCAACTATTTGCTAATTGCAAAAATTGTGCGTTAGTACTGAACCTAATGATAGGTTAATTTAATAATGCATATTGCTTAAGGTAGGTTTAGCTCAGTCTTCAAACGTTTGTACATGTACAGTTACTTAAATGTGCATGTCGTGCATATACACTGCGGAAAAAGTGGGACAGTTCTATATCTTCCGTTCTATTGGGCCTATTGACGAAATTCAAATTGCGTTTTCCATATCTCTAAAGCGCGACTTAGGATGTATATTAGCATAGGTACTTTGACATAAAATTGGACTTTTTCTGAAATAACGTTTTTTTTTTGTTATTTCTATTCTACGACTCAAATTACCACTAGATACTAAATTTTGTAATTTTTGGTGAGAAATTAAAAAATACATCTTGGCGCATTTTTTGTTTTCAATTTGAGCCAAGAATAATTCACTTGGATAACTTTTTAATTTAAAGCAACCTATTTCAATTTCCTTTTTCTCATTGTCCACGAGCGTAAAAAAGTCATCGTTCATACTTTCAAATAATTTTAACGAAGTGCGTAAATCACATTTTCGTTATTATCGCTTATAAGAAATACGCCAGATTTCAAAAGGAGCCAAAATTTAAATTCACGTATATCTTAGGAAATTTCGAATTAAAAAAAATCGAATTTTTTGCAGGTATGCTTAGAAACACATCTACTTTAAGACGATGGCGACAATTTTACAGTTTATAATTCAAAATTGTTTACGAAAAATTTATAAAAATTATTTAAAAATGGGCGAATTTTATTTGGAATGAACCTAGTTTTCGAAATATGAAATGAAGATTCATATAAGTTTAATAAAGAAAGAGATATTAATATATATATATATATCAAATTCATTTAAGACTGAGGAACTAAAATTTTGAGAGCTAATTCTTTAAAAACTACTCTCGCTGTTTTTGCAAAACTAGGGAGTTTGGCGTAATTTGTGTCGTAAAATCGAAATAAGGAAAAACATCGGGCATGTCATTTAAAAAATGTTCTGTTTTGTTTCAAAATACCTATATTAGGATAATGCTATATATAAATCTAATACTTATCCTAAGTCTTGCTTTCGAGACGACATTGCTTTTGACATGAAAAACGCAATTTGAATTTCGCCGATCGGCCCAGTAGAACGGGAGATACAGAACTGTCCCCTGTTTTTTGGGGGGCGGCAGTGTACATGTAGAATCAGAGCGGTAGCTATTTAGTGACCAGATACATAACAGCGAGCTGTTGCTTGACCAACTTTAGACAGTGTAACCATCAATAACAACAAGCTAGATGTTTAACTGAATGAAATCAGTACTTTTAAACTTGCTGTGGTTGCATTTATTGTCCTTGATAAAAATAAAAGTTTTAAGACATCAGAAATTTACCATAACATCCACAATAGCTTTCTAAGTCTGGGAACTATTTTTTAATGGAAGTGTTACATTTTAAAATTTAGTATAAAATTTTAGTGTGGTAAGAATAAAAGTTATATTCGTTTTTGATTAATATAAATTCTAAAAGAAGCATATAACTTAAAACACTTAAAAAATTAACTTGTTCCGTACTTACTGAAAAATACCTTTGAGTATTTTCAGGGATTTCCTACCCAAATGTTCTTAAGAATTAACTGTCTTCCTTCGATAAAAGACGAATTCGAGCGGTGGCAGTAAAACTGCTTGACCACAAAGCCCTGATCATGTTTCGGAAGCCTTAAAACTTCGATTCAAAACTCATATAACAGCAATACATTTTTCTGTCAAAAATAGGAGAAACTGTGATGTTTTATTAAAAATATAGGAAATCTGATATTGAATTAGTACTTGGAGAACTCGAAAAGCTGATAGAAAATGGATACTTAGGAAGACTGAAGGGATATAGTAAATTTTACACTTTGAAAAGTAGAAAATAGAAGAAAAGCGTGAAAGGAATCTCTTCTATTGAAGTTTCCAAGTTGATATAATTTCCGCTTTTGTGATTTTATTGAAGTATCTGGAAAATAAATATGAAATTTTCTTTCTATTAAATGCCGCAAATGGTTGAAAAGAGACTTGTAAAAAATGTAAAAAAGAAAAGACCTTCACCAGTTCGCTTTAGAATGGAGCAAATCCTATCTTTGATTAGTTCATTTTCACTTAGAGGATCGAGTTCTATTAATGTGATCACCCCTTACGTTTGAAGGCAGCGGTAAATAAGTAGAGACATAAGTGTACATTAAATTCTGTGGGTAAGTAAACTATATTGTAGGCACTCGAGAATCCTTAATTTCGCTATTTTTATAAATGGAACACGAATTATATATAGAGAGAACACAAAAACGCTTATGTAACAAATGTTTTTGCCGAGATTCAAATATAGGTAAAATTACCCGCGTTTAGCGATCTGATCCACTAGGGCTGTAGAGGAATCTCAGGAAACGAACGGTGGCTCTATGCGAAAATGTTTCATAAAAATCAATTATTCCTTGAAAGGCATTTCTAGGAAGCTTAAAATTGTATTTAATAAATACATTAACTAAAAATATCTCCACTGTGATATAAGAATTCATGAACAAAATAAAATTAAATAATAAGTTTAAGAAATTAAAAAAATCTCATGTTTACACCACATGACTTCCTTGTATGGAATATTCAATATACGCATTTTTTTGCTTTTCCTTTGGCTTGTCTTCCTTTAAGATTTTCAGATATAACAGGATCCAGTTCTTCAGCTGGAAGTTTATCATGCTATTTACTCTTTTTTACTATTGATATTTCTGTTTCATCAGCATTATATTCAACTAGTTTCTCAGATTCTGAATTCTTTCTTTTTCTAGAACTCTTTGGCCCTGAAGTGGGTTTTTTGGATTCATTAATTCTTTCATTACTCTTTTTGACTTGCTGAACAATCTTCGGTGGGTTTTTTCTTCTTCCTTTAGGAATGGAGCTCTTTTCCTCTACATTTTGCAATTTTCCTTGTCCACATTTAACATCACTTTTCTCTTCCTGAGACACTTCTTCCTTTAATTCATCTAAAGCAGCATCTGTTTCTTCTATAGGGTTTTTCGTTTTATTAGGAATATGATTTTCATTTAAGTGTTTTACTTTGGACTTACATGCTTTATTAATATCCGAACAATTATCTAATCTATTTCCTTGATCAACACTTCTATACATTAAATTCGATTCATTTTCGTCTTCATTTTCATCTTCTACTACTTTCATAGATATGCGGTTCTTGTTTATAATAATTTCCATATGCGAAAGCAATTCATTGCCAATAACGACATTTTCTTTCATTGTTCCCTGAGGCACAACATAAATATTTGATTTAATTTCACAATCATCGATTCGTATGGAACCTTTAAAATAACCAATAGGTTTTACTTTATTATTACCAAAGCCTAATAGAATCAAACTGGAAGAATTAATATTAGGTGAACCAATTACTTTATAAATATTTTTCGATACTACATTTATATCACTTCCTGTATCAATGAGAGCTTTTACTTCTACATTATCTATCGATACAATTTTATGCATATCATTTAACTGCTTCTTTACAAATATATGCTTCACTCTGGCAAGGTCTTTTATATTTGTCTTATTTTTTATACATTCTGCGACTACGTGACCAAATAAATTACAACGAAAGCATTTTTTTCCCTTCCTCTTATTTTTAAAGAAATTCTACACGTGACCAAGATTTCCGCAATTATAGCAACGAATATTTGTTTTTATTTTACTTTCAAAATGGTCGCTTCTGATTTTAGAATTAGGTTTAACGGATTTGTTTTTATCAATATCTAATTTAAATTTTTTCATATATTTTAAGTTTTTCCTGAAACTCTGCCAACGTTTTACAACCATAAAGAAGCTTTATTAAATGTATAATCGTTTATACCATTAATAACATATTCAAATAAAGCGGCGTGTTCAATATTACATTTAGAACACATAGTTTTAATTACCAAAAAATATTCATATAGAGATTCTTTTTCCTGCATTTTACGTTTTGATAATAATTCGTGTAACTGAGCAGAGTTATACTGAACACCATATTCATTTACTAATAAAGCCTTAACCGCATTCCAGGAATTAATTTTCGTTTCACTTTCAATAAATAATTTTGCTTTACCAGTCAAAGATCTTTTGGCGAATATCAGTTTCTGTAATTCATTTAGTTTTAACAAATTAGATACATCCTCAAAGTTTTCAATAAATTTGTCAACCGAATTATACGGATTACCGTCAAATTTAGAAATCAAACTTTCAATATCATTAAAATTTATATAAGTATTTGAAAACTGTGAAAATGGAAATTGAACTGATGACTTACTAATATTTCGTTTTAGCTCATGATCTTCATCAACAGCAGCAAAAGAAGAGTTGTTGAAAATTCGAGCAGTTGATGCATCGATTTCACTATTAACAGAAATATTTCTTCTATCATCCAATATTGCTTCATATTCCTCTTTTTGTTGTTTGTAATTTGATCCCACTTCTGACACCAATTTTGTGGGTTCTTTAGTTTCAAATTCACAATTCATGTTCAAACAAAACACATTTAATAAAACATTAATACATCTATAATATAATTCATCTATTAATACAGCATCTATATCATCTTACATCTCCTCTAATAAAACAAAGTGGCGAGAGTTTTATCAATTTCACTCGTGCAATCAACAGCTAAAACTTAGACAGCGCGGGAAGAAAAATATTAAGCTATGGATTTAAAATTCCACATTTATATATATATACACTTTTGGAACAGCCAATTCTAACCAATATTGGAAGGTGCACAACTGCCAGTACAGAAGTCTTATATGTAATACATTTCAGTGTTCTGAGGCTACTCGGTTTTGAGTTATGCTAGATACATATGTACGTACGTACAGACCTCACGAAAAAAAATCTCTTCTGAAACAATTTTAAATCCTTTTTTGCAACATGTTTGGGAAAGAGTCCTTTATTTTATCCTTACGTACATATGTCATACAAAAACATCATTAAGTTCCATTCGATAGCGATAAAAATGGATATTTTCGTTGAAATATGATACCAGAAGATGTTTATTATTACAATACTTCTTTTACTTCGTACGGTGAAGAAAAAAAATGATACAAAAGGCGGAAATGTGTGTTTTTTGTAACCTTAAAACGAAAGGAAATACACATAAATCTTTTAGATAAGTTATTTTTGGACATACATGTGCATAGTATTAACCAATTTTAATCTTAGTCAAGGGATTAAAATAAAAAACTCATGCACTTATTTTAAAGATTAAGTTTTATGATAGGAATCGTACTTTTATTTTCGTTTTATGAATTTGAAATTGCAAATAAAAAAGCAAATAATCCTTTATAAAATATTTTTCCGCAATTAATTTGTAGGCGCTTAGATACTTTCAAACACAGCTTGTAGAGTCTCAGCTTAAGGTGCAGTTTTTTCTTCTAGTGACACTCTTGAAAGAAGTCATGGTTTCCTGCCTTACATGAGACTAACATTTCTTGTTGATAACTAATTAACAAAGAGGTATCTTTTCAATCATTTTTAGTCCAGGAATTTAAGGCCTTCATCAATTTTCTGGTTAATCCTTAATTAAGGAAAGCAAAAAAGATGTTTAAACTACTTAACATGTTTCCTAAGTAAAAAGTGACATAAATATTGTTACTGTTAACGTATCTAGGTTGTCAAATCTATTAGTTTATATGTCGCTTAAAAATGAAGTGTCAGGAGCATCATTAAAAAAGAAGATCATGCTTTGTAATCTTCATAAAGAGGATAGAAAAGTTATTGATACCCTGACTTTTAAGAATTTTAAGGTAAACAGTAAATGGCTTTAAGGTGATATAGAATAAAACTTGCATAAAAAGTGAATTAAACATTTAATGGATATTGCCATTATTCTATTTTGAAAAGAAACTTTACAAATTTATTTGCAAAATCCACTTAAGAAAATGTATGGGATTTTTAGTGAGTATGGATTCCTTTCTGTTGAAAATGAAAAAGCTTATTGAGTCAATAATAGGTTATTTTGAAGCAGGAACACGGAAAATAAACAATGCCCTCGCCAGAACTCGAACATTAGACCTCTCGTATACGCGCTGAGTGTGCTAACCGTTACATCACGAAGGCATGCTGGAAAGGAGGGAGAAAATACCTTATATACTCCCTCTTTTAAAGGGCGACTAGGGATTAGGGGACCCAAACGCCGAATCCTGGTGGAGAAGAATCATCATCTACCACCTTTTATTTCGGGCGCCACTGTATGGTTATTAGGATTTTTTTGAAGCTGGAGACGTGTGAAAAAGGAGCAAAACCCTTACCCGCACTCGTACCTAAACCTCTCGAATACGCGCTACGAAGCTAACGGTTTTTGCTAACGGTTACACCACGAAGGGATGCAGAAAGAATAGAGAAAATGCCCTTATAAGCAAACTATACTATTTACATAGTCTATACTATTTAATATTTACATAGTCTGCAAACTATTTACATAGTTTTGCAGGCACTAAGGATGCAAGATTTCTTATACTATTTGTGCTAATATTTGCAAATTAAGAAGGTAAACGTATTGATTTAACGGTCTTATTCTTATAGACATCTTTTGGTGACTAGGCTATTGAAGACTTGATGGCGGCTATTGAAGACGTAATGGTGGCAAATTAAGAAGGTAAACGTATTGATTTAACGGTCTTAATCTTATAGACATATTTTGGTGGTTAGGCTATTGACTTGGTAAAAATATAATTTGTATATTTCATATTACACATAATTTGGAACATTTCTCACAGTTAGTTATGCAGTAACTTTGTATATTCAGGTGTTTAAAAACGAAAATTTTCCCATTTCAAAGGCTTTAGTTTTTAAGAATTATGTTTGCATGGACGGTAATAACATCTATGTACTAACGCAGCAAAAGTTAAGTGTCTAATATTGTTAAATATTAATTAACTTTGGAAATATTTTATTCTCTGCTCTTTTAATGTTTGAAATGTTATGCGTCCATGTTACCTAATTACGTTGCATTTGTGTTCGTGTGGAGGTCACAAGCATTCGTTACAGGTAGTTCATTTCTCCGAAAATAGCTGAGTGTTCCAGCAGTTGGTTGTTTTTATATAAATTTATGCAAATTATGAGCACTCAAGGGAATTGCCACTTATAATAACTTCTCGTACTGAGAAAATGATTTACAAACTCTAGAGATAGTTTTTGAGAAACGTTAATTTTCTTAAAAAAAACTCTGTTTTTTTTAAACATGGAAAATCATTCGATTTTTAAATATTTTCTCTATATTCGTATATGTCAGAAGCACTTGCACTGTGAAGTATACCGATGCAAAGACGTTTTCATTTAGAAAACAGTTGGTAAGTAGATCTTCTTTCACACATTAATCAAATAAAGAGGTGGCGCCTTTAAAATGTCCTGGTATATACTAGCAGGGAACGGGCTTTCGGTAACGTTAATATTATCCCCTTTCAGTGGATCAAATGCCACGTAGGACACGAGGTACACCTTGCCCCCCCCAAAAAAGGGGGCAGTTCTATACGTCCCGTTCTACTGGAACGATTGCTGAACTTGAGTTTTCCGTGTCCCGAAACCGCGACTTGGGCTATGTATTAGATTTATATGTGGCATTCTTCTAACATAGGTATTTCGGACTTTTTCTCGGGTATTTCTAACGAAGGTATTTCGGACCTTTCTTTCAAAATTAGACTATTTCTTAAATAACATACGAATTGTTTTCCATACTTCGATTCTACCACTCCAATTATGCCAAAGTTCCAAGTTTTGTAAAAATCGCAAGAATAGTTTTAAAAAATTAACTCTCAAAATTATAGCATGCCTCCATGTTAATTGAATTTTGTATGTATTTATTAATATCTATTTTTTATTAAACTTATTTGATTCTGCCTTTCATATTTCGAAATTTAAGTTCATTCCAAAGAAAATTCGCCCATTTTTATGGCTTATTTTTAAAATTTGTATTTTTAAATAATTTATATAAATTATTTGAAAAACATTTTGAATTTGAATAAGCATACTTGGGAAAAAAATGAGTTTGTTGTTCAAAACTTCCTAAGATATATGTAAACTTACATATTGGCGCGTTTTGAAATTTAACATATTTGTTATAAGCAATAATAGCACCTCAAGTGGTTTACGCACTTTGTTAAATTATTTGAAAGTATGAATGATGACCTCTTTTTCCGCTCATGCACAGTGAAAAAAAGGAAAGTAAAATAGGTCGCTTTAAATTAAGAAGTTCGCTAAGTGAATTATTCTTGGCGGAAACTGAAAAAAAAAAAAAAAAAAAAAAAAAAAAAAAAAAAAAAAAAAAAAAAAGGGCCGAGATAAATTTGTAAATTTCTCCATAAATTTCTCATCAAAAATACTACAAAGTTAAATATCTAGGCATAATTTGAATCGTAGAATCGAAATACGGAAAAAAATTGGTATGTTATTTCAGAAAAAGTACTATTTTGTGTCAAAGTACCTATGTTAGAACAATGCTATATGTAAATCTAATATATATACTGAGTCGCGCTTTCGCGATATGGAAAACGCAAGTTAAATATCGGCAATCGGTCCAGTAGAACGGGAGATATAGAACTGCCGCGTTTTTTGGTGCAAGGTGTACATGAAGAAACAGACATGTTGGTAAAGGAGGCAAGAACGTACACATTCATAGCCACAAGGTATATTCTCAAAGCGAAGTCAACTCTGAAAAAAATAGTTAAAATAAATGTGGATTACACCTGGCAAAGGCAAAGTGACATAGCGATTACGGGGCAAATGAAAATTTTCCACTAGTTTTCATAATTTCTAAAACCACTAAGCTCCATGTTGGCGGGGCTCTAATTTTCCTGCAATGCCCTATATACCTAGGTTTGGCCTGAAGAACTCAGATTAGTCCTCCCGTAGTAAGGCAGGCAATCTGGAGCATTATTTACATGAAAGCACCCTTACGTATCGTATGCATTTCAAAACTTTCTGAAAGAAACCTGTTGACCTAGAGAGTTCGGCAAGTGGAAACTCAGAAAGGCATGAAAAACATAAAATGATAGTATATATAATTGATAATGCAGGCAGTCTTTAATATTTTCACTCATCATAACTCTTCTAACTTAAAACTGTATATTACGAAGTACATCATTTAGTCATACCAAATGCTTAATCTTTATCGTGTTTCTTCTAATTTAAATTTTAAGTTAAAATATATCTTGCCTATTCCGTCATTTTCCCATTTCATCTAAATCGCGTTCCTATAAATATTGTATCAATATTTCGTGGAATTATTAGTCTTTTATTTGCAGACATTTTGTAAAAGTTCCTTTTGATGTAAGTAATTTTATAATTTATGCAGCACAACCTTTAACACTTGATCAATTCATAGTTCAAGCAAGACAGGATCACAATTTATTTGCCTCTGAGTCCTTTTACATCCATGTAACTCAAGAATATATGTTTCAATAACGTCGCCTGTCCAGCCATCTCGACTGGAAAAGAGAACATTATTAACACACACTCTAGATGGTTAAAATTTCAAGAGTTTGTTCATGCCAGAACATATGAATTTTATAGGTATGGAAGAAGAAAACTGCAAGATAAATAGTGCACATGAATGTTAAGGGATTTGGAGTTTTATCCATTGCGGGATAAAATTCTAGTTATGAGACTACAATAGCTCATATGACAAACATATGATGGGAAAGCTTTGCAGCAATAAATAAAATAGATATAAAAGAAACAATCTTATGACCATGATAATCAGTAGTTGACATTAAGGAGCTAAATGAACACATGACAATTTCAAATGGAAAAGAAACTTTAGAGGGGAAAGAAACAGAGGAGAAACTGTTAAGTAAGATTTCTCACTATTTTTTTTTTGTTTTGTTTACTGAGTACTTATGTGATCCAAGTTTAGAACTGGATTCCCTCAGAAATAGGCGACTAAAATTCAAAAGCACTGAAAATTTATTTTAGGCTTATGAACAGATAAGCAATAACTTTGAATACAAGAGAGAGCAAAGCTATATAGTACATTTTGCTTCATCTTTTTAATATCTTATATAATTTATTAATATCTTATATAATTTTTTAATATCTTATATAAATTTATTTTAGGCTTATGAACAGATAAGCAATAACTTTGAATACAAGAGAGAGCAAAGCTATATAGTACATTTTGCTTCATCTTTTTAATATCTTATATAATTTATTAATATCTTATATAATTTTTTAATATCTTATATAAATTTATTTTAGGCTTATGAACAGATAAGCAATAACTTTGAATACAAGAGAGAGCAAAGCTATATAGTACATTTTGCTTCATCTTTTTAATATCTTATATAATTTATTAATATCTTATATAATTTTTTAATATCTTATATAAATTTATTTTAGGCTTATGAACAGATAAGCAATAACTTTGAATACAAGAGAGAGCAAAGCTATATAGTACATTTTGCTTCATCTTTTTAATATCTTATATAATTTATTAATATCTTATATAATTTTTTAATATCTTATATAAATTTATTTTAGGCTTATGAACAGATAAGCAATAACTTTGAATACAAGAGAGAGCAAAGCTATATAGTACATTTTGCTTCATCTTTTTAATATCTTATATAATTTATTAATATCTTATATAATTTTTTAATATCTTATATAAATTTATTTTAGGCTTATGAACAGATAAGCAATAACTTTGAATACAAGAGAGAGCAAAGCTATATAGTACATTTTGCTTCATCTTTTTAATATCTTATATAATTTATTAATATCTTATATAATTTTTTAATATCTTATATAAATTTATTTTAGGCTTATGAACAGATAAGCAATAACTTTGAATACAAGAGAGAGCAAAGCTATATAGTACATTTTGCTTCATCTTTTTAATATCTTATATAATTTATTAATATCTTATATAATTTTTTAATATCTTATATAAATTTATTTTAGGCTTATGAACAGATAAGCAATAACTTTGAATACAAGAGAGAGCAAAGCTATATAGTACATTTTGCTTCATCTTTTTAATATCTTATATAATTTATTAATATCTTATATAATTTTTTAATATCTTATATAAATTTATTTTAGGCTTATGAACAGATAAGCAATAACTTTGAATACAAGAGAGAGCAAAGCTATATAGTACATTTTGCTTCATCTTTTTAATATCTTATATACTGGTTTATCTATGAACTGTGTTGTGCTGGTCAGGTTGGGCGAAGATTTCTTATAAACCTAATTTTCACACATTTTAGCTGCTTGATTAATCGCGGAGAGACACATGAGACACTGAATTAATGTTGGTTATTAAGTTCATTTAATGTACTTAAGATGATCCTTTTCTCTCTATGTTGTTGCTGCTGTTGTGAATTATCTCATTTATTTGACAGTAACATCAGAAGCCCACGAAATTCAACGTAGCAAAGAGAGCAAGATAGCGCCTGTCTATGACTACAGCCTTGGGCATCTTACAGGTGACACTACGACTTCGCTCAGTTCCGCCCCCCCCACTTTTTAAGGAGTACACCAGTGGGGGGGGAAGACGAATCAGAGGGTCTCCCACTCCTCCTCTCATACCATCAACCTCTCGAGAGGACTTTCAGTTCGCCATTATTTACAGTGCCCCCATGCAAAAAGACACTATACATTTAAAAAAACCCATGCCTTCCCTGGGATTCGAACACGGGCCCTTCGGTGTCGCTGTAGACTCCCTTAACTACTAATATCTCTGCCGCTTTGGCTTGAGAGAGAATGGTAACTGTGAATGTGGGGAGGAGGGTCATCCAGACATTTTGTGTTCTCCTGCCCACTGCCCACACACAGCACTTAACAGCCTCAAGCAACCAGGAGCCAGATTCTGACCAAATTGTTTCCAGAATCTACAAAGTAACAGGGTTGCCCAGCGGAAACTGAAAACAATAATTGTACTAGCAATTACTCTTCTGACGCTGGAAGATAGTAGCCATAAAGTACAAACTTGAGTCGTATCTAACACACATTAGGTTCTAACAGTGCCATTTCTAAGCACAGTTCTCCTAAAAATAGGTATCACAACTTCAGCATGGCATTATCTCTTCTTGAACTGGCACATTTATTAACCTGAAGACAGATTACTTGCTCTGCAAAGCATAGCAGTATGCACGTTATAACTATATAAGCTAGTTTAATATGTCAGCAACAGAGTATGTGATATGTATATTCAATATGTAATTTTGTATTTATACTGTGCCATGTTTTCATACGCAAAATTTGTACTACATCTGAATGCTGTACTATATCTGTACATGTTTATATCTTTTATTAATGGTATCTAATTTATACTAAGGATCACGCGTACCTCAATGGCATGTTTCATGTAAAATTTAACTATCATGATAACGTATATGTATAAATGTATATATAAATATGCGTGAGAGTACGTATACTTTTATTTGTTTAGGAATATATATGTATGTAAAAGTGTATATATCTGTATCCGAGTTGGTATTTATATGTATATACATATGTTTTGATTGTACTCTTCTTCAAGCGCCTTGTATGCACAAGTATATTTCCATTTTGCATTCTATAAATGCCGTCTGCTCAGCCGGGGCTTCCCAGG
This sequence comes from Stegodyphus dumicola, assembly GCF_044657685.1. Lineage (NCBI taxonomy): Eukaryota > Metazoa > Arthropoda > Arachnida > Araneae > Eresidae > Stegodyphus > Stegodyphus dumicola. Next base: position 263,003,126 of record NC_140770.1, on the reverse strand, counting down.
CCTGCGGCCAAGCAGCTAGTGGTTAATTTCCGCTGAGCTGGGAACCAATTCTGCATGGATATATCTATACCTGGGTCGGAAGCCAACTCAGCAGTTTTACTTCGGAAAGGGAATGCACATACTTCAAAACTCAAATTATTTCTTAGGATAGGTTTTTTTAATAAGTTTTTTTAATAGGATAGGTTTGGTAAAGTTTAATTTTATGCGTTGGCAAAATTTAAGAGTTTTTTTAATATTTAGTATTAAATATAAGAAATTTATATAAATATTTATCTTTTTTAACCACTCATGAATTTTAAGTTTTAAAAACGGTGAATGAAAGGTTTTAATTCGAAGGGTCATATTGTAATCTGAATTATTTTTAAGATTTCATATTTCTTCTTTTTTTAAAATTTAGAAGTTTTACAATTTAGAAAGAAGTATTTTATAGCCATTGTATCATGTACAACATGTGGAATATTTTAATTCTTTAGAAAGTATTGAATCAGTTTCGAAATAAAACGCCTTACTTATTAACTTCGTAACTGTCTTTAAATCGCTGCAAATTTATACAAATAAATTAGTTTAATTAGAAGAATAACTTTATGTGCTTTCAAATATGCCTGAACCAAAGTTTCATAAAACTTAAAGTGCATTTGGCCAAGAACTTTATTCAAGAGATTTAAATTATTCGAAGGAAATGTTTACTGTTCCTCTTGGCTTTATGCCAGGATTTTTAACAAAATAATATATATTACATGTCCTGAAAGAGATAATATTATAGATAATTAGAAAGAGAATGACAAACTTCTTTTAAAAATATGGTCTTGTTTGTGTTATTATTCAATTCTTTTCATTTTTAGTTCCAAAGTATTTCTAGTTACATTTTTCACAGAAAAGTGTCTTTTAGAATTTTTCATACTTGCTTTCAGACACTTTAGAATTCTCCAAGGAAATAAACGAAAGTATTTTCGTGTCAAATCTCAAGAAAGCTTTTGTTTGGACACCATTAGTCTAATAACATATTTTCAAAAATTGAGTTTTAACGTTTCTATGTTTATTACTTAATATTCGCCTTTTCAGTTTGGCTCGTGATTTAAGTATGTTTATCACAAAGTTTCAGATTTTTGGACCGTACTGTGAAGTTATATATTCTTTTCGCTTGATTGTGGTTGCCAGGAATAAAAAACTGTTGCGTGCGTACGGATTCGTAAGGGATTCAAAGCACAAGTCTGATGAAAAGTTAAAAAAAAATATTATTCTTATCACAAGAAATAAAACAAAATGCTGAAACTTTTCCTCACAGATATTCATACAATATCACAATATCATACAGTAGTTGTATTTTAAACTACTAAAACGTTAAATAGAACACAGTCCAAAGCACAGAGAAAACTAATCCGACCTTATCGCGAATTCGCTACAATCAATCAACAACTAAGTAAACAACTGAACTGAGATTTTTTTTTTTACGGCTTTTATAAGCTTTTTAATCAGTCACGAGAAGCTTCTCCTAATTTCTTAAGGTTTCTGGGGAGCAAAAGAGTAGAATTACAGTTACAGCTAGCACACAATTGCATTATTTCAATTTAAATACAGATTACGAGATATATATTAACTAAATGCGCATGCTTTTGTGTTTTTAATTTTTCCGCGTAGCTTTCTCTTAAAACTCGTCACACGCTGCTTTACACGGGGAAGTAAAACAATTTAATTATAATTCTACTAAAAATAGCTAATTAAGTACAAAATCCGTAACAATACATTAGACATTGCTGTCTAATTTATGTTTCCGTTTTTATTATTTCAAGCATAATTTATTATTTTAAGCACATTGAAAAACTGTAATCTATATTACAAGAAGCAGAATAGTTTCAACAAGTAAACCACATTTTTCATTAAAAAAAAACTGTTTTACTTAATGTTAAACTTAATGTAGACGTACTCTCGTTGAAAAATATCTTTGACATCAACTTGACCCTTTTCCTAAAAATCCGTAAGTTGAACAAGTTAAACAAACTGTACCGTGAAACGTAAACTAGAAGATCTGTTTCTTGGTATATTCCGTCTCAAAATTCAGTTTAAGAAATTATGGTTTGCTGATGCGTTTAAATTGCTGAGATTATCACAAGGAAACCTTTTATTTTCTCCCAAGCATATGCGAATATACTCACATTTTCCTCATTACTTCCAATCTATTGTTGCTTGCGTAGAGGTTCTAAATAGATTGAATACACATCGGTCAGATTATTGATTAATAAAACTTACTTTTATCAAAAGAAATATTTCAGAGTTCTGGAATTTTCTACAGACATATTCGTTTACAGTATTACACAGTACAATCAGTAGTTACACTTTAAACTACTAAAAATGTTAAACACAACGCAATGCAAAGCTCACCTAAAAAGAACGCTAATTCGATCGCAAGCTGAACTAACAACTCCCAACAACAGCAACAACTGAGAGCAGATCCTCTTTCTCTAGCCTTATATAATTTTCACCCTTATATAGCCTTTATAGTATTTTCTGCTTCTCGAAGTTACTGGAACACGATAGGTCGAATTACGGTTGCAACTAATATAGTGATTTACATTTATCATAAATTTATTCAATTATAATACCTATTACGATGATAGAGTTACCGGACCAAAGTTTCGCAACTTTTGGCGATTGATTTCCGGCCAAATGTGGAAATAAAATAAGTTGTCAGCATGGCGATATCTCGCCAAATTATTCAAGATACCCATTTACTCAATGTAAAATAATCTTGCCGATGTATTCTTACGTTTTTGGCATAGGTTGTCTCTTAATATTTTCCATGTTACATTACGCAGCAAAATACAACAGTTTCAAATATGATTGCATTAAAATCATCTATCTACATAAAAAGTTTGTAACACTATATAAAATTCCATTTTGACGAACAAAGAAACGAAGTTAAATAGCAATTCACGAGTTTACGTTTACTGTTATCAAACTGATTTTTTCTGTTGCCCTGCTTGAATTATTGCTTTCTCAGATCAGTTTTATTTGATGTGTCTATAAAAGCACAGAACATAACAATACAAATTACTAGAACGAAGATTTTAAACAACGATGTCAAGTGCGGGATCGTACTCATAAATCTCAGTTTCATATTAGGCAAGAGAAGTGAGTTCGTTAAGAATCTTGGGCTCTATTTAAGGACTAACAAACTAGCCCGGCAACCACACAAATCTCATGAAGCAAAATAAACGATAGCGGAAGGAAGTTCTAAAGATAAGTATCATTTGTTCATAAAACAGCATGAGATAAGAAACTATGTGAAAACGCCTTTGCTATTTTCAGTCTGTAGAACATAATTTTCAATGCCGTTAACAAACATAATTTTCACATACTGTTCAGTGCCATTGCTGTCTTCAAAGCAGGAACATTATATGCTTTAAGCAGAGGGACTCCCCTTATCTCTCATAACTTAGCAATTGCTATTTCCTATTTATTGACTCAACATGAGCCGGCGGTTTTCTCTTAATGGAAATCTGAAACCGAATCATATATTTTTTTTAACCATGAATTTACCTTGAAAAAACAAAATGACCTCAGGCACAATATTAAGGCCTAATTACAAACTATTATCCACTCTACCCTCTCAAAAAAGTTATATTTTTAACTTTTAGTTCGGTAAACAGGTGGGGGAAGAATAAAGTGTTTTAAGCGTGCTATTTCAGTTGCTTTGTAAAACGCCTCGTAATTCCATCAATATTTTTATCATATTTAAATTCGCGATTTTACAGTATGTGTTCTTAAATACCTGGCGATGGTGTGATTAATTTATTTTATCTTAATAAAAAATATGAATATTCCTGACGATGACATCCATTTGCCAATTTATGAACTTATGGATAAAAAGATTTTGTTACAAGATTTCCGTGCACTGTTTTAGTTTATGTGAGAGAATATGCTCATGTTTAGCTGCCGGTAAAATCGCTGAATACTGGTAGTTCAGACCTGGGTTCGATTGCAGGCAAACAGTTTGGTAGAATGTGCGTTTTCATAGTTCTTCCCATGTGTAACGTTTATATGAGCCAGTTTACCTTAGCAATTTTCCCGAATCCTCACCTTAGGCAAATAGCCGTAATGGGTTTTGCCATAATTAACTAAACAGGCCATAGAGGAACCCCAGTAGTTGATTCTGTGACGTATGGAATTTGATTGAAATAGTTGATTGCATAAATATAAGAAAAATAGACAGAAAGTCCATAGGTTCTCTTTTAACCGGAAATCAACAGTCCTAAACCATATATTTTATATCTACTTATCGAAACGTATGCGCCCCAGCTCAAATCAAAAGTGGTTGCAGAGCTCCATTCTACAACGAAGCGAGGCAGAAAAGAAAACGCTGTAATATTAAGTTGTACAATACCATAAATTTATTGCCGAGAGACTTCAAGATGTGATAAAATTTAGAAATTACAAGTCATAAAATATCAACTGATATAGGATGCACTGTTTACTAGAAGTGGGGTTAGACCAACATCTTTAATAGTTTAAGATGTTTCTATAATATTTGATGTATACTAGAGATGTTAAAAATTTACCATACATGTTGAGGTGTTTACATACCCATACATGTTGAGGTATCCACAAGTTTTGCTTAATGTTTCCTTGCTCAGTTTAAGAATAGTAAGAGTATATTTCAAGCTACATGCTCTTAGAGACGCCTCCCAGACAGTATAGTGGTTAGGGGAGCCTACTGCGGTACCGAAGGGCCCAGATCCGAACCCTGGAGAAGGCATGGGCGTTTGTAAATGTAAAGTTTCTTTGCAGTATGGTAACACTCTAAACATATAGCGAGCCAAAAGTCCTCTCGTGCGGTTTGGTGGAAGGAGAGAGGGATGGAAGACCCTCGGACCACCCTCCGGGGTGCTCTTCCTCAAAATTTGGGGGGGGGGAGGAAGTTAGAGTCCAACCTCCTTGAGGCTCTGTCGACCATTCTTGCATGAAATTCGTGGACAAACTAACAACAGCTCTTGGGGATGCTTCACAACTTTTTGACTTGTGAAAATGTGAGCGGAGTATTAATTGAACTATCTCTTTTAGGTGGTGAATTATTTTGGAAATAGCTTTTAAAGTTCCAATGCAAATCGGAAGAAAATTCTGAGCATATTGTTGAGAAACAACTCTGGCATTAGGATTGCAGCTGTGTACTTGTTGCATGACTAGAACGCCATCAGAAGATTCTGACGTGATTTGTATTAATTTTATAGCAAGTGCGAAGTCTTGTTGCAGATACAGGTAACAATGCTCTCAATTTAAGGAACGTCCTTGGAGATTTGACTTCAACTATTTTAAATTTTGAAATTTAACGGTGATTTTTATTTGAAATTTTGTATTTTGATATATCACTATTTGTATAATACCAAACCTATATAACCTAAATAAAGTTTATATATAAATCCTATCAAATATTCATTGTCTACTAATTGCTTCAATGAATCAAAGACAATGGATCAATAGTAGATGATTCATTGTCTTTGATTCATTGCAGCAATGATGACAGTGGATCAATAGTCCACAGGGAGATCCAGATGCAATGCGAAAAGCCTTCTGTCAGAGTATCATAGTTCTAAAATATCTCTTCAAGAATAAATAAATGAGCATTCTCCTTTTGCGCAGCTCATTAATACAAAAAGAAATTTTAATACTCATTAATTTAATACAATTTAAAAGAATTCTCACATAGTGTTAAGAAAATTAAAGCCAGTCTTGTTATTAACATCATTTGTTGCTACATATTTCATTCAGCTTCATTAAATTTGTGTAACATAGTATGCACGGGTTGTCAATTACGTACTATGTAAGGGCATTGTGTAGATAAAAATGTTAAATATACCTCAAAAGGATTTTGATCCTTAAAAAAGGAAAAATAATCTTAAATATAACAAGAATTGCTCAATGATTTCTTTCATCGCTTAGAATATTTTGCGTGCACCAAATTTATTACCAATTTTACCAAGTAAATACGTATTCCAACATTAATAATATGTAGTATTCTTAACAACAGGATTGTTCTATTAGCAATTATAATTAATATTTATTTGTGCAAATTATAATTAATATTTATTTAAGCAAATTAAAAGCATAATAATATTCTCAGTTCCAGAGCATTTTAGCAAAGCATGCGAAAAAATTTACCGGAAGCATAATGCATTCAAACAGAGTACAAAAAGGACATTTAGAAACCATATTAATAATGGACAGTTATGTCCAAATATTCAAATGTCACTTTATACAATTACGGTATCCGACTACGTTCTAATCGTCAATTTTGAAGAAATGTTTGAGCAAAATGTATTATACTATCTTAGAGCTTATACATTAAGCTTCCCAAAACTACTTTTATTTTATCTTTGAAGCAAAATTATAGCTGTTTTTGTTCTACGCCATTAATCGGAAGTTTCTTTTTAAGAACCAAGAAGTTGATGTTTAAAAATATACAGACTATTCTAAGGAAATTTAAAAAGAGAATTTTCCCTTTGAATACTTTTGGTGATGCCCTAAAGATGATTTTGAAAATTTCTATTTGTTATTAAGGGCTAGGGAACATGATTAGTTTTGCAATTTGATTTTCATAGTTTGCAATATTTTTAATTCCTTCTGCATGTGTTTGCATTATATATCTCAAATTACTTTATTTTATGAAAAAGAGTTTGTAACATTTTTATTATATTTCTTTGTGCATGAGAAAAATTTCACATTATTCAACTTACAAGAATGTTATGTTTTTCAGTGCTTTTTTAAATTTAAAATTATGGCTTTAAAAGTCCCGTTTGGGCATAATTGAGCGATTTTCTTCACAGAACTTTAATGTCCCGTAGGAAAAGAAGGGGTTAAACCTATTTTTTTGAAAAATCTGATTTTCAAACTTTCCTGTTATGAAAACAACTTCAATTTACACTACAGTAATTTTTTAAATAATTCCACAAATATTCTGTGAACGATTGTGAATTAGATGGACTAAAAGTTTACGATTATGTACAGGTCTAAAAGCTTTTCAGATAATTCTATAAATGAAAAAAGAGAAATTTCTCGAAAAATAACTAGTGCATATACTCAAACAGATACATTTAATAGACATTTTACTTAATCACTTAAATTTTAGTTCAGTTAATTCCTTAATAAATATAAGTGACAAATATAAAAGTAAAATATTGAATGACTGTTTTTACGAGAACGTATCTAGTAATCCCGAAATTTAACATATTTTTAACTCAAAATGTAAGAAGAAAACCAAAACTTATACTTTTTAATACATGTATCACCTAGTTTTATCCATTTAAGTAGGACTCCGCTAAATAACACCAAGAATACACTTATTTATACTACTCGTATCTTGCAAAATTTGGGTATCGAAAGTAGTCGGATACCCTGAACCGTACAGGGTCTAAATTTGAATAATGCAATTTGCTTCATGCCCATATAAAATTTTGTATAAGTTTTTTTAAGTTTGTTAAGACTACCCATTCTCTGAATATTTAAACTATTTTTATATTTCTACCCTTTAAATCCTCCAAGATATTAGGATGTTTCTGAACATATTTTATACTCTGCATGTAAATATTGGTAAGATGACAAGACTGAGCCTTTTTCGTTGACGCAAAAAATCTTTATTTCATTTAATTCAGAATAAAAATTCATGTTTCTTCATTCACGTTGTCTACATAATGCTGGACGTCGTAAATATATTCAAAGAAACAAATTCTCCGCCTGTCTCCTTCACATAACCAACGGTACTTTTTATTTTAGACGCTAACGCTGTCTAGTCGTTTTAGCTTTTTTTATGCTGAATATTTTGTTTACGCTACGGAATTTTAAATGTTAATCTGTACACGTCGGAACAAATCCAAATTTTTATGAAATTTCCAGAATTCTTTTAACCCTTTGTGGCACCCTATCTTTTAAAGTCGGAGTTTTGATAAAAAAAATGATAAGCAGTCTAATTAGGCCTAGAGGAGTACACAAGTAAAATTTTGTGAAGATAGCACTTATCGTTTTAATTCTGTGGGTGTGCCCAAAGTGGCACACTGATTGAATAGAACTTCGAAACGACTGCTGAAACGAGCATTGTTGTCAATGAACTGACCTATGAGATGCGGAGAAACAAAGAATACAGACTCTCAGTTGTCCTAGATTATCGGTGAGCGCGGTCTGGGCACACCTAGGGTTCGCCGTTTGATTTTAAGCAAGATTTCAAGGTAAATTCTGGTAAATTTAAAACTAATATAGAATAAGGATATTAGTCTACAGCTCAAAAAATAACATAGAAATTTCTTTTCAAACAATTCCTTTTATACCCTAAAAATATCTGGAAGATTTTGTTGAAAAATGAGGTTCTTAAAAAACTAAACATGCCTAAAATATATGGACTGGTTTGTATTGAGCTGCCATCTACTATAAATAAAGAAGGTTCAGAGTATCCTATAAATCCTTTTTCATTCAATTTTTATGTGCGTACAGAAGGAAATTTTTAGGTGTGTCCAGACCGGACACACTGTGCTGCAAAGGGTTAAGGAGTAATACTGTTTCTGAAATGTGTTCAAAATGCAGTATTAGATACTTTCATCTTCTTCAAATAACATCACTGCCGTATATTTATATGTAATTGTGGTGTAGTTTCTTGCAATATATGCTACTATTTTGCAAGCGAAAAAGTGAGAACATACTTCAGAAAGAAAATAATTACTATTACATATAAAAAATATAATTCAAACGTCATGCGCAGATTGCTATGGTATTGCATTAATTTCAGAAATTTGATTAAGATTGCCTTTGAAACATTTAGAACTCATTTGGGTGCTATTAATCTGCAGTTATACAATCAAATCTTGAATATGGATTTGGATTTATTAGAATGGGGAAAAGTACAATGGCGACATCTGCCTGAGAATATACTTGCTTTCGCTGAGGTGTTTCTACAGAAACTAGGCTCAGATCCATTTTACACATAGAAAAAATAATGAAAATGTCTAAGTAGTCAGCTGTTGCATCGATATTTGAATGGAAGGTGAACTACTAGTTTCATCTGTTTTACTGGCTTGGACGCTGGTAGATAGGAAATAAATGTGTACGTAATTTTTCCTATGCAATATACTTATATTCAAATGTAATTTTTCAAATGCCCATATGCAACTAAATCGGAAACAGACGTTAGTCAAAGTTCTCTTGCATACTTAAGTCAAATTTAAATTCTATATGGATATGTAACCTCATACATAATAATATTTGTTTGATTTATAATTATGCGTTTTATCATATACGAATGACTTAATTTTAAATATAGGATAATATAAAGCTTTAGTTAATATTCATTAACACTGCTGTAGCATGTTCTAGAGTGCTGTCACATGTATCACAAAGCCGAAACACTAAGACCACCTACTAAAAAGCGTTTCGTGGGACCTTTGACCTATAAAACAGCATAGATGCCACAAATTCTTGGTAGATGACTAGAGACAGATGACTAGAGTCTAAGTAGCGGTCACGCAAAATCGAGATATTGACATGGTGGTGTTTGAACTCTGAACTGCATCTTTAAGACATTCCAAATGTGCTCTAACGGGTTAAGATCCGACGAGTTAGGTGGCCAGGACATTAACTGGCATTCATACTTATGCTCCTAGAACTATCCAAACACAATCTGAGTCTTGTAACATAGGAAGTTATACTACTATAATATTCCATTTCTAATTGGGAAGACAGATGTCATGAATAGTCGCAACTGATCAGCAATTATTTTAAGCAAATCCACAGCTTTCATGGTCTGTTCTTCCACAACTAAGGGTTCCAGAGCCGCCCCTGAGAATACATTCCATAGCGTAACCATCCTGAGATGTCCTGATGTACAGAGGAAAGCAACTGTTTTCCTGGAAGACTGCGTACCATGACACGACTATCGACGTGATGAATGAGAAATTGTGAATCATCCGATCAGGCAACTGTCTTCTATTTATCCATGGTCTTATGTCGATGTACTTGGGCCCACTGCAGGCGTAGCTGACAATGACGCTTGGTCAACAGAGGCACACGAGTGGGACGTCTGCTGCGCAGTTCCATATCCAACAATGTTCTCGGAACTGTGTGTTCCGAAACACTTGCATTGTATTGGGCTGTTAGCTGTGCTACTGTCTGGCACCGATTTTGCTGTACCAACCGGAACAGTCTCCGACGTTCTTTTTCTCTGGTGAGGCGTGGAAGTCCATCTGGCGTCTAATCATGCAGTTTCTATGATACTCATTCTGGCTCTTCGGGCCATTACAATCTCCGCCCTATTAAATTCTCTTATATCAGTAGACTTCCCCATCACTCGCATAAGTAAAAGCAAGAATGATTCCTTATCTTCTCCATCAGCAGTTAAATACATTCCCAGTTTATCACGTGCCATCCACGTCATCCAGACGAGTTCATTGAAAAAGTTAGAAATAGTCATAATATCTTGGCTCTCCAGTTTGTATCGATGTATTAATAATTATACTAGATTAATATCACATGGTAGATGCATATATTAATATGTACTTACATATATAAACATTAAAATGGAGCGTAAAGGCTCTATACTATATAATATTTATATTGTTTCTATTTTTGTTATATATTTAGATGTAGCTACGAGAAGAGGTTTCCGAAATTGCTAATTTATTTATAAAATATTTAATCCATAACCCTATAACATACTTTCAATTATTTGTATTATTTTACATTAACCGATTTTAACATCAATGGTTGCGTTCACTTTTAATGAGCCTGTTGTGTTGAATGTACTAGTATCGCTAATAAGTTTAAAATACAAAGGTGATAAAAGTAAGTATAAATTGCAGTGCAAAATCAGAGTTTTGCTTTGAATATTTCATTTAAATTGTAAAATTATGTGGGATAATTAACACATTACATATCCGATGCCCCATTTAAAGAACTGATGCAACTGTAGTGGTATGGTATATTTTAATTACGGCGAAGCACTAGAGGGCTGAGGCAGAAAGCCTTCATGGAGGACTTCTTAAGGGGAACTGGCTCGTATACACGTTTACACGAAAACGCGAAAACCACGAAAACCACGAAAACGCCCATTTCGGTAACAAAGGAGTCTTGCAACGACTCGTTTTTTATATCGAGTATAATTTCCTGCAATATTATTTTGTGTAAATATTTAATTATCTAAAGTTTAACTTTTGGATAAAATCATCAATTGCTACACACTAACATTTATATTTGAAGTTTTAATAAGAAAGTTATTTAATCACAAATTACTGCAGTTTGAAAACAAAAGCAAAGCTTTCCTCTTATTTTAAAGCACTTATTAACTCGTATTTAAAATTATATCTCGTACTTAGCTTCAGCCAAGCAGATAAATGAAGAGCCATTTATCTAAAATTCGCATTTGCATTGCAAAGGGAGGTAGCAATAGAGGAAGGCTGAGAAACGTTTAAAAGAAATGATTCCATTACTCTGTTAGTAGAGGCAATAGGTACTAAACAAAAAGAAATATTACTCTTCCTAGCAAAAGCCATTGAAGAATGATAGTGCAATAATAAAAGGCGAAACAGTTTAAATATAATAAGACAAAACAAAATATAATAAGACAAATACATTGCCAAAAGTACAGAACTATAAGCCATTACCATTATAAGTTTATCAAGAGGTCCCAAGCTTTTAATATTCATAATATATATTTATAAAATATAGGTGAATTTTATAAAGAGATTATTTAATCTCGTGTTCCCTTTAAACTGTATGAATTTTTTTATCCTTTTTGTTAATTAATCATTTTAAAAGATTTAAAAATGCTTATTTTATAAAAAAAAATCTACTTCCTTGTCGGAAGTAAGGAAGTACTCTAATGGCGAAACATTTCGGGTATCATATTTTAATGAAAATATCCATATTGACCACTCTCGAACGCATTTGCACGATTTTTTTGCATGACATCTGCACGCAAAAATGATGAAGGATGCCTTTTTCCAAAACAAAATTTACGGGAAGCACAATCCATCCGAATATAGTAGTCAAATGATATATTAGGATCCGTATGAAGCATTGAGAATTATATGCAAATATTCATATGTCAGTTTGAATTGCGCAGCGTCTAAATTTGAATAATGCAATTTTCTACTTGCCCAAACAAAAATTTCATTAGTTTTGGGTTTGTTAGGACTACCGATTCATTGAATACTTAAACTGAAGTTCAAAGAATAACTATTTTTATGTTTCTAGCTTGTTAAGTCCTCGAAGATATTAGGAGGTTTCCAAAGACATTTTATGCTCTGTATGTAAATGCCGGTAAGATAACAAGATTGAGCCTTCTTTTTCCTATCTTCAGGAAATCCTTATTCCATTTACTTCGGAATAAAATTTCATGTTTCTTCATTCATGCTGTTTACATAATGCTTGACGTCGTAAATATATTCAAAGAAACAAACTCCTCGCCTTTCCTCTTCACATAACCAACAAGAGCTTTTATTTTAGATGCTAACGCTGACTAGCTCTTTTAGCTTTATTATGCTAAATATTTTGTTCACAGTTAGGAATTTTAAATGTTAATCTGCACACATCGGGACAAATGTATACTTCAGTGAAATTGCCGGAACACTTTTATGGAGTAATACTGTTTCTGAAATATATTCAAAATGCAATATTAGGTACTTGAACCATCATCAAGTGATATCACTGTGGTATATGTTATTGTGACCTAGATTTTTATGCATTATAATGCTATTATTTTGTAAGCTAAAAAACAAAGAATATAAAAGAGAAAATAAGCATATCACATATAAAAAAATATACTAATTCAAACATCATGCACTGATTGCTATGGTACACATTATTTTCAATAATTAAGATTGCATGTGAAACATTTAAAACTCGTTTGGGTAATAACTTTCAAATATTAACCTGCAGTTATACAATTAAATTTTGAATATGAGTTTGAATTTATTATAATGGGGTGCAAAGTGCAATAGTGACATCTACCTGAGGGTATACTTGCTTTCGCAGAGTCTTCCTAAAGAAACCAGACTCAGATCCATTTTACACATAGAAAAAGTAACGATAACGTCCAAGTCTATTGCGCAGATATTTAAATGCAGGTTGAACTCCAGTTTCATCTATTTTACCAATTTGGGCACTGGTAAAACAGATGAAACAATGGTATTCTCAATTTTTCGTGTTTATATCCTATACGGATATGTACACCTTACACATAATAATATTTGTTTGATTTATAGTTATTCTGTTTGTCATAAACGAATGACTAAATTTTAAATGCAGAATAATAAAGCTTTAATTAATATTCATTAACCCAGCTGCCACATGTGTCACAAAGCCAAAACACTATTACCAACTACTAAAAAACGTTTTGCGCGATCTTTGGCCTACAGAGCAGCTGCAGCTTGCCTTAATATAGATGCCAGAAGTTCTCGGTAGATCACTGGAGACACAATGGTCAAAGAGTCTTTCAAAGTCGAGATTTTCTGACATGGTGTTTGAACTCTGAGCTGCAACTTCAAGACATTCCAAAAGTACTTGTATTTAAGGAACTACTCTTATATGCGCCCTTAGGTTGCCAAATTTCTCGCCAAATATTTTTGGCGAGAACCTCCACGGTGACATATTACTATCTAAATTTTTTGGCTTCATTTCGAACTTTAAGCCTAAAATGTCTCCAAAAACGTGGTTTTCGCACATGCAAAAACCACGTTTTGAACATACAATTTAAGCTAAAAATCCGAAACAAAAGCAAAAAATTTAGATAGCAAAAACGTAAAGTTTCTAATCAAAAATATTTGACAAGAATCCATGTACACAGCGATATGTTTTAAACTAGAACATTATCTACTAATTGTACAATCTAAGCAGGCAGTGAAAGAATCTACGAACTACGCACACCTCCCTTTAATAAATTAACATAGCAACAATAAATTTCAAAGAATACAATGTACACAGCATTCTGTTTAAACTTAAAAAAATCTACGAATTGCACATTGCGCACAAATCAACAAAATTAACTAAAATAACTAAAATTACAAACAATTCAAATAACAAGAGAAATTCATAGTAAAAAAACAATGAATATAACATTATACAAAATAAAAACAATAATATAAAATGCAATTACCATAATACATACGTGAATAAAATTTCGCCAGTCACACAACGTCTGTCAACAAAAGCGCCACGATTTAAATCCACACAAGAACTATCAGAAACTCAGTGAGTACTATTCTATACTGTATTGTATAGAATAGTGTATATAATTGTATTGGGGTTTACTATAGAAATATAATGAATTATGAAATATTAGTTTAGTCTGAATAGAAACGTTCTTCGCCTTGGATAAATCGACAACACATATAAACAAAAATATCTTTATTACGAGTATTTCTTAACTAAGTCAAACATTAGCTAAGAAACATCTAAACATTAGTTTGGCATTTTTTCCTATAAAGAATTGAAATTGAATAGGAAAAATAAACTCCAAATAACCACGTTTTCACTTGGTTTAAAACTGATATGTGATTTCAGTATCAAAAGACTTATTTCAAAGATTAGTGTTCTATATCAAGTATAATTTTTCAGCAGAAATAATTTGTGAACGTATTGAAATATCTGAAATTTAACTTCTGAATAAGATCATCATTTCCTACACACTAACGCTCATTTATACTTGAATTTTTTAACAAGAAAATGATTTAATCACTAATTACTGCAATTTGAAAAACAGAAGCAATAGCTTTTCTATAATTTTACAGCATTTATGAACTGATATTTTAATTTATATCTTGTATTTAATTTCAGCGAAGCAGATAAATGGACACTCATTTATATAAAATCTGCATTTGCACTCGAAAGCGTGACAGCAAAGAGAAAATCTAAGAAACATTTAAATGAAAGGATTCCATTAAACTATTAGTAGAGGTAATACCACAATCGAGACAACAAGTACTAAACAAAAAGAGATACTGCTCTTCCTAGCAGAAGCCATTAAGGAGAACAGTGCATAATAAAAACGGAGCCAAATAACAAAATCTAATAAGAGAAATGCATTGCCAAATGTACAAAAATATAAGCAATTATCTTTATAAGTTTTATGAAGAAATCTGAAGCTTTTATTATTTATGATATGTAATTAAAAAATGTAGGTAAATTTGATGACGAGATTATTTAATTTCGTTTTCTCATTAAACTATATGAAAAAACCAATTTTTCGTGTTTTGGTCTATTTATTATTTTATAAGATTTTTTAAAATGCTTATTATATAAAAAGCATTTTACTGCCTTGTACGAAGTAAAGGAAGTAAAATATAATCGCGAAACATTTCGGGTATCATCTTTTAACGAAAATATCAATATTGATCGCTCTCGAATCTATTTGAATGATTTTTTTGTGTGACATCTATACGTATGGACAGAATAAAGAATTCCTTTTTTCCAAACACATTGTAAAAGACGTTTTGCAAAATTGTAAAATTCGATTCTAAAGGGATTTTTTTTCGTGACGTCTGTACGTAAACTCGTCTATCTCATGCCGTATAACTCAAAAACGAGTAGCCTCAGATCATTGAAATTTTGTAAGTGGGTTTGCCGTAACGTATAACTGTGCACCTCCCTTTTTGGTTGCAATCGACCGCACCGAACACATATACACGTATATAAACTCACCCTTTTTTCCGTCTCGGTGAGCTCTGTTTTTTAATTCTTATTTATTGGTAAATTGTATATTTTTGATTTAATTGTTTGAATCATATTTTTCGCATGTTTTTGGTTAACGTTTTTATGCCCTTTAGCTCATTAGCATGCAACAATTGTTATTAGCAACAAGAAACTAATTTCAATAGTAAAACATTTTTTAAACTCTTTAACTGTATACGATGTTTTATGTTTTTCTGTATTTTACAATTTTCAGTGAAGATTTTTAGTTCAAAGGGTCTTTGTCCCTAAAGGATTATTGTTTTCGTTTTGCGATTTTGCGTGAAATCGCTATAAATGTGTCCGTTTCACATTTCAAACTGTTGCCACCGAATGTTAGAGTCCTGCATTATATTTGAAGAAATTAAATAATGAAAAATCTGCATAAATATATGTATATTTTTCGCATTGTGATAAAACAGCGTACATAGAGTCATTGAATTTTGAATGGCGTAATCCTACTGCAAATATGGGCATATGGAAACCCAAATTTGAAATCTGGAATTTGTTTTATTATCGATTTCATGTTTTGTAAAACATTAACGAATTTATGAGTAATGAACTCAACGATTTGAAAGCGAGCTACGCAACAATCTACAAGGGGGGGGGGAACGTTTTATCTCCAGCGTGCGGAACTGTGTATCGGAAATTCTAAAGATAGGCTCATTTAAAAACTATTTTGCGACATTGCTATTGAACTGAAATTTATGGTTTAAGTGCGAAGAAAATTATTTATTTAATAACTAAAGATAACACATAAAAAGTTAAAAAAAACTCTCCTTTGGACGTAATTTAAAATCTGAAACCTTTAGATGTTTTCGTTTTATTTTTTTTTTTTTTTTCGTTTTTGCCTTGCAGGGAAGTGAGAACTGAACTAATTGAATGAGAAATGTATCTGTAATGAAATTCGAGGAAATAAGTTTAAAGGAAGTACAGCAAAAAATATGTAGAATTCAGTATGCCCAGAAAAGCTATTATTTTACAAACGCTTTTTTGCGTTGTTGCGCTATAAATGTCCGTTACGCTTTTCAAATTGTTGCCACCAATTATTATCGCCCTGTATTATATTTAAAGAAATTAAATAATGAAGAATCTGCATGAATGTATGTATATTTCTCACATTGTGATAAAGCGACGGTATTTAGAGCCATCAAAGTTTGGTTAGCGTAATCCTCCACCCGACCTTGGACGCCCAAATTTCGAATTTATTTTACTATTTACTTCATATGTAACGAATTTTTTATTAACAGACTCAACGATTTCAAAGCCAGCAGTGGCAACAAGCTATGAAAAAAACAACATTTTTATCTCCAGAACGCGAGATTGTATATCGGAAATTATAAATATACGTTGTTTTTAAATATTTTGTGGTACTGCTGTTGAATCGAATTTCATGTGGTTTAAGTGGAAAGAACATGATATTTAATATGTCAAGGTAACACACAGTTAAAAAAACAACCCTTTAGGCTTAATATAAATTCTGAGAACTTTCAGGTTTTTAATTATTTTTTCTTACTTTTATTTCATTTTATATCACTTAAGTTAATTAATGAATGAACTTTTAAGCTTTAGTCTAAAACTTTCTGAGGCCTTATGAATTATTATATATCGCGACTACATGGTAAGTAATAAATGTAATGAACATGTTAAGTACCAAATGATTATAATAAATACTCGCACAATAGGTATTTCATAATTTAATATTTTCAAAAATGCATAATGAGATGAGTTATTTTAATAAAATGTACGCACCAGTGAAGAAGTAAATAACGAAATTATGCTGATTTGAAAGAAATTATAGAGGCCGAATTTTAGGATTCACGGATTTAATATAATTTTCTTTTATTCTTTTTTTCAGTTAAATTCAATTAAGTGTGACTTTGTTGCAGTTCAGGCTAAATTAATTTAACTAAATATATGAAAATTACTCAAACTTTCAAGGAAGATTTAATATGATGGCGCTTATTGCATTAATTATTTTACCGAATATTTTAATTAAAAAATAAGATGTGACAGATGTGAATTTTTCTCTTAAAGAAATTATAAAATACCCGGCTGCGCTTCTTGATACAAACCAAAAGAATACACAAACTTTTGCAGCAAATTCCTTCTCGCAATAAAATAACTACTTTCTTAAGAAAATAAATTCGAACTGTTAACTTCCAGAAGAGTAGAAGCGCTGTTTAAGAGTAATTCACGCGTTGCTTTTTGGAATTCATTTCACGAACAAGGGCAAAAATAGAATCATTTTCTGCTTCCAGTCTTCTTCAATTATTTCAAGCTATCCATACAGAAAAAAATAAGAGTGAAAACTGTCGTTTTTGTAAGTTCGAAAATAGTAGAAACAAAAATTATTTCGTGAGAGAAATAATTTCCGCCTTGTTCTTAAAATAATACATCCACATCCAAAACAGTTGCCGTTCCAGGTATAACTTATTGAACTCAAACAAGCTGTATGAAAATTGCTATTTTAAACTATCTACAGAGTGCGAACACATTTACTTTATTATAATATGAGGTATTTCTCCCGCCTTCTTGGCATGCCTTCGGTGTGTGGTGCTCTGCACGCTGGGCGCATATTCCAGAGGTCTGCGGTTCGATTCCCGTGGAAGGGGTTGCTAATTTTTCAATCTCTCTTGCTTGTAAAAAAAATTTTAATGTCTCTACAGTGGCGCTCGAACTAAAAGGGTGTTGGATTATGATTCACTACACCCAGGATTTGGCGATTGGGTCCGATAAAAACCTCAGTCGCCATTGAAAAGGGGGAGTATATAAGGTACTTCTCCCACCTTCTTGACATGCTTTCGTAGTGTAGTAGTCTGCACGCTGAGCGCGTATTCACGTATTCCAGGGGTCCGCGGTTCGATTTGTTTCGAAGGCGTTTGCTCATTTTACAAGTCTTCTGTTAAAAAAAAAAAAAAAAAACTAATGTTTCTACGATAATATAAAACTACAAATAACGCGTAAAGAATTTTGAATGTGTTTGCATGACTGTAATACATATTTTAAAACAAAATCTTTGAGGTTAATTTTCGGTGCCTCATAACTATGGAAACAATAGCTGCAGAAAAAAAGTCGAGTAGCTGGAATTTTTCCTCCATTTTCGTTCACTATGTTTCGATTCTGCTCTAAAGGAAAATTATAAAGTAAAATGCTAATTATTCGAGTAGTTGAAACTAATCGTAACGCATCATTATCACCTTTTTCTCCAAGCAAAACGGTTAATCCCAAAATTTTATTCTTTTCATTACAAAATAATATTTATAATTTAATATATAAAATGAAACTTTTCGCGATTACAATACTTCCCTTTTACTTCGTACACGGAAGTAAAAATGAACAAAAACATTTCAATATGAATGAAATGAATTTATTCTTTCCAAGCAATAACCAATTTGCTAATAATTTTTTTTATTGCCAAACCAGGAAACAAAAACGTTTCACACTTCAGGTTATACGTAAGACATCATGATTTAAATTTAATGCAACGAAACGTTTTCTCAATTTCAATGAAAGAATTAACGTGTCAATGACATACCTTGTCAGTTATCCTAACCAAAACAGAAAAGTTCCTAACAGGAGCTATTTATTTAAAATGTTGATATTAACGGAAGATTTTCGACATACAGTGACGTCACAAGCAATCGCGTGCTTTCTTCAACGTCAGAATATGGCCTTATATAATAAAAACAATGCTATTTTTATTTCACATTTTATTATGCTTATATGAGGCCATAATCACAACGTCATAATATGGCTTTATATCATAATAATATATTTAATATTTGACAATGCTAATTTTATTTCACATTTTGTAAAACTTATAAAATTTTTAATAACAAAGTCTACGATTTGGAAGGGAGCAGTAGCAATAAAGCAGATTTTTATCTCCAGCGCGCGATAATGCTGCCACATGGAAAAATGATTGCAAAAATTAGCGTTTTCAGAGTTTTTTATTAATATCTCGATTAATTAATTTCATACGAAGATAATAATGGTTGAAATGGCTTCCCACGAATTTTTGGAATCCGGAAGTGCTTCTCTCCAAACTCAACTTCCCGCCGTTCCAGGAGGAGATGGCGTCACAAACAAGTAAACAAACAGACGCGCACATATTTTAATAGTATAGAGTTGAAATTCATCACTAGTAAAGGAATGAAAGGCACATAAATTTATGATTTAATATGTAACAAGTAATATAAAAAAATTCTTTTAAAGTCAATTCCTACTTCAGTCAACAAAGAAAAGTTTTATTTTAGTTACTTTTTTACTAATATTATTAATATTTTTTCGTTTATAATTTATAAAGCTGATGGTGGTCTATAATTTCTCATTCTATCCATCTCTTGTAATGTTTCATTATTGCAAGGAACTTTTCCGGTAAGTTTCGAGCAGTCCAGTCCTTCAATTAATATTCCATCTAATGATTTCACACGACTCAAGGCGACATATGCTTGACCTGCTGCGAAGAGTTTTCATCCTAGATATATTACTGCATAATCTACAGTGCTATTTATTTTAATTAGCAAAGGGCATTTTAAAGGGTTATATTTTAAACATATATTATTATTACTTTAACATAGAAATAAGGGGAGAATTTTTGCTACATAATGGGACATTACATCCGCTTTATCCAACTCTATAAAGCTACAATTCTTTAATTCCATACATAATTTTCATACAAAAATCTTTGGAACTCTGTCTTACTGTTGCCACTTAGTTTTGTTAAATATTGCAATCCCATTTATCACAGCTATGTACTATTATTTATTTATAACAAGTTGTTATAAAATTAATTTTTACAGAACGTGAGATTTCCTAATAAACGGTCATAAATAATAATAAACAGGAATCAGTAAGTAGGAATTGACATTAATATGTGAAAAAACTGTATTAACATCAAGTGTCATCCACTACAAGTTTAAAAAATGCATTTGAATTCGAGTGGATGAATAAAAAGTATTTTATTAACGATTGAAAATTTGAACAAGATACAGTCAGAGTGTGAGTTAATAGTAGGAATTTAAAAAATACGGTTTACAACCTCGCTAATTACATACATATAATCATTCTTTTGCATAAAAGCACCAAACTAAATCGTTAATCTGCCCTATATTATAATAATGACTCTTTTATGCTTAGAAAGCTTTAGATGTTGTGTACTTATTTTAGTAATAATAAACTTTCGACAAGGTAAATCTGAAAATAACCATACCGAAGCAAGTGGAAATAGCTTCGTAGGTTTTAAACCTTTTACTTCCAAACAAAGTACTTTTCACTTTATTGATGTTATTCGCTGTACACTTCTATGTATTGTATTCAGTAAATTTTTGATGTCGGCTTTGTGTGATTATTGATTACATTCTCTTGCGCTAACTCAGCATCCGTGTTTTACAGTTAGAAAAAGTTTCAGTGTTAAAAAAAGTGCATTTCCTATTACACGGGAAAAAAACTGTGGATTGGGAAGATAAAAAATATAACCATACTTTTGGAGGCAGTTCGAAACCGCATTTTCCTTTTATTTCTCCGTTCCATTTTTTATCTTCTACAGAATGAGACTGGTAGTTCTTTCGCTTTTGCTTTTTTCGGTTCCAGGTGTAAATTTATCCTTTTTTTCACCTTAAATTCTTTTCTGTTCCAAAGCCAGAAATAAAAATCAATTTTTACACTCCTTCCTTTTTTCACCCAATCTCTGGTTTCTTTGATGCTCAAAAATCCCGTGTTCTTTTCCGTTGTAAATGTGTGCCGAAAAAGCATAACACAGGTTCGAAGAAAAGTGAAACGCAGGATATAAAAGTAATGAGATATACGTAGGTGATATTAATCACTAGCAGAGCAGCCAATTTTTTTACAAAAAAATCATCCAAATGAATTCGGAAATGGTCAAAATGGCTATTTCCGTAAAATGTGATACCGGAAATTTTTCGCAATTACAGTACTTCCTTCACTTCCCAAGGAAGTAAAAATTAGACTCTCACTGATCTTTTCTCTTCGAAGATAAAACTGAAAATAGCCTTCATTAGTAACTTTTAAGGCCCACCAGCCGCCGAGCAGTAAAGTCCCTGAACACTGGTAATTCGAGCCGAAGTTCGAATTCCTCGAAAGGGCTGGCTGCGTAAGCGTTTTTGTGGTTTTTCTCATGTGTAACGAGTTAATATGAGCCAGTGTCCCTTAAAAAGTCCTCCACGAAGGCATCATTCTCTTTTGTGTAATGCCTTAGGGAGAAATACGGTAATAATAATAGTAATAATAACTTTTAAAGTAATAGTAATAGTAACTTTTAAATTATACACGTAAGTGAACCAAACATTAAATTGCACTTACAACAACTAGTCGATTGTTTGAAAAGATATATTTTGATAAAAATAATTCGTTCCGTCGCTAATAGCTCGTAAAAGGGTGAAATAATGGTTATTCCGTAGCATTTAGACATTGGTTTTTTTCAAAGATAAACATGTATTATAATTTTGGAACTGACGCGTGAAAAGAAAATGAGCGATTTTATTTATTTCCTACAAAAAGGATATCTGATGTGGATATTACAAGACTTCCTTGTACGGTGTGTTCAATTATACAAATTTTTTTACAATTAACTATTAAAGAAAAAGAATTTTTGCAGAGTTTCTATGCAATAAAAAAAAAATAAAAAAAAATAAAAATAAAATAAAAAAAATAAAAAAAAGGGGGTGCAATTCAGCCAACGGGCAGAAAGACAAACTTTTGGTGCACACATATTTACAGCTGACTTTTGGTCTCACTGGAGTTGATGCACTAACTGACTTAATTTACTATATTACTAAGAGCTTCAGATTAAAACAAACAGCCGCCACATTGTTTTTTATCATCAATATTAAAATTTGTAAATATCAGCAAAATTCAAATATTAGTCAACATGAAAACATAAATGTACAAACTAGTTTAAACTTATATAGATTGAATGCCAGCTAATTTATACATATAAAATAAAATTGAAATTTATAGTATTCGAATTCTGAACAAATTTTGAGGTTTCTTCTCACGGGCACGCAAATTATATTTCTAAATAAAAATTTTGACAATCGAACGGTAGTTGATAGCTCGTTCATGTTCATTCACGAAACGTTCTATTCAAAGTGAACACCTAAAAATATTCTGTGGAACATTCTTATTAAAATGCCAACGAATCGTGCAGTTTGTTATCTGTAAAGAAAATTCAAACGTCAACAAAAGATCAGACAGTGACCACTTAAGCAAGCCAGTAACTACATTACGTCTTTGTTTATAGTAAGTTAAATTTTTGGAATAATATATTGTTACGTTCGTTCGGGTTCGAAACGATCTGAATGCAGAAAGAACCAATCTTACATAGCGACTGTATCAAAAGATCCCAAAATGCTCACCAACATTAGCAACGTTTGGCGAATTCTGTCAAAATTAGACGAGAATAATTTTTCTCGTCGACTAATTTGTCGACGAAAAATCGCCAGATTCATGCCATCTCGCCAATTTCAAATGGTAAGGATTTACCTTCATGTTAAAAGGACTTATACCCGTAACTCTATTTTTCTAGCGAAGCTTTGCCCTCTGTGGTCTTCCTCTTTAAATTATACAAGAGATAATACAATTTATCTAATATTTCACTAAATTTACATACATTCAGCATTCGTAACAATACATTTGAAAAGTATAGCTGTGCATATTTGTCAGTCATTTATACAAGTTTATACTAACTATGTCTAAGTTAACTATAATATCTGTCTTAATAAACGACAATAAATTTGTCTCTTGCTTTTCTTCTATAATGTTCAGTGCCTTTTAAATGTTATTCGGGATACCTCAGACAAAATATAAATGTTGAGCAACTTTTTTTTAACATAGGAATAGGTGGAACAAATCTCCTCTGTAAAAATAAGAAATAGTTATGTGTACATCATTTCAAAACTACACGCTTGAAACATTCAGCAGGCCACTAATCAGTCCTTGAAATTTTTGAAATCGTTTGACATAAACTTTAATTTTAAATGAGTTATTGTCATTAGTTGCAAGATATACGTTTTATATTTATCTTTAACGGTGAGTGTACTTATGTATATAAATATACTCTAAAATTGCTTTTACAGGTTCTCCAGGATTTCGAGATATATATCATGTTTTGAAACCTAGAAGAACAACTGCAAAGACATTCCCGAGCTTGTTCAGAATTCTTTAACTTCTGAAGAACAATCAGTGCCAAATACCAATAATCCTCATTCAAAACCTAAAACTATAATCTCTAAAAAGCCCACAAATGACTTTCTGAAAACGTTCTTAAGTGAATTCGCAAAAAACCTTACCAAACGTTTCTTTCCAAAAGACTATATTGTTTACAAAGATTTTCTCCAACGCAATCCGACTTTCGAAAGATTTCATGATCATTATATTCTTCCGAAAGAGGCCGAAAAACAGCGAAAGCTGTCGCCGAAAATTGAGAAAAAGCAAACTCGGATTGAAATATTTTATACTAGATGGATTATTTTTGCAGTTTTTAGTACATTTACCATAATGTTATTTTATTTTTTGATTTTAATGGTCCGATACTTAAGAAAGCGACGGCCTATAAGAGAACAAATATTGGCGGAGGATAGTTTAGATATCAGTCGCATTCAGGAAGCGTTGGAAGACGGGAATTCTGAAAAGTTAATCTAAATCGAGTTACATACCGGCGAAGAATAAAAGAAATTACAGCTAAAACAAAAAACAGATAAAGCCTGGGACACTTGAACAAAGCGCAAATTTATATCATTACAGAGAGAGAGATTCGAATACAAAAAGAGAAATAGAATTTTTAAGTCAAGGAAGGACCACGATTATTAATATCTGCACGAATCTTTCAAGCCCATGTGACACTCAAAAACAGACCTTTGGACACGAAAACAGTAAAAGTTAATTTGTAGTGAAAATCCGTCGCAAAATGTCAAGACTGTCTGTAGAAAATCTGGTGTCCGCCGATAACATCGCGGCAAAAACATCGCGGACGAAAATGTCGCAGAGAAAACAACGAAAGGCAAAAACGTCGTGCTACAAAACATTATGGGAAAAAACATCGCAAAGAGAAAACATCGCAGTTTTAAAACATCGTGGTACAAAACATCGTCTTCGAAAATAAAGCAGTTCAAAAACTTCGCAGTTTAAAAACATCGTCGTTGAAAATATCGTGTTAAAAAATAAAGTATCTACAAATCATCGCGTGACGATAACATCGCAGACGCGCTTTTTTCAGACTTTAATAACTGTAAATAGGTATTCCCATAATAATTTGTGAGCGCAAGATAGAAAGAAGGATAATTTGTTTTTCATATTTTATATTAACTAATAAATTTTTGCTGAGAAAATAAGATGGAAACTTAAGCATAGAAAATCAATGCAACTTATAGCACTTAATAGAATTTTAAACCGACATAGTTAACTAACAAAGACCATTAATAAATAATTTTTATAAAGTTTTTACTGGTAATTTTTCATAAAAAGTTATAATCTAGAAGTTGCATTTAATTTTCTATGCTTAAGTTTCCTTCTTAAGTTTTCAGCAAAGATTTATTAGTTAATAAAAAAATGTGAAAGTAAAAATTATCCTTCTTTACATCTTGCGCTCACAAATTATTATGGGAATATCTATTTACAGTTATTAAAGCCTTAAAAAAACATGTCTGCGATGTTATCGTCATGCGATGATTTGTAGATACTTTATTTTTTAACACGATATTTTCGACGACGATGTTTTCAAACTGCGAAGTTTTTGAGCCGCTTTATTTTCGACGACGATGTTTTGTACCACGATGTTTTAGAACTGCGATGTTTTCTCTTTGCGATGTTTTCTCCCACGATGTTTTGTAGCACGACGTTTTCGCCTTGCGTTGTTTTCTCTGCGACGTTTTCGTTCGCGATGCTTTTGCCGCGATGTTTTCGACTGTAACCGAAAATCTAAATAGTAGGAATGAAGCTAGGGAATAAAATAGTTTTCCACAGAAAGATTTCAGATATTATACAGCAGAGATTTCGGTAAAGTCCTTTACATTAATATATATAATTTGAAACACTAAAAGCCAATAAAAATTAGGGAAAATATCAAGTTTTAAATTCTGAATAAGAACCAAATGCAGGAAAAATAAATAACAGTCTGCTGATTTACGTATTGCTTTTTAATAGAAAACGGAGGAAGGTATTAAGATTTTTTTCTCTTCAGCGATTGAACGATGCTTAATTTAACAAAAATATTAAAGAAAAACGTCTTAATAATTGCTGAATGAATTTTCTTCACTCGTACGTAGAAAAGGGTAAAGAAATATTTTTGATGGACTCTTTTTCTACTATCCGTTCAACAGAATTTTATTTATTTGATTTGAGATCAGCGATTTGAAGACGATTTGTATTTTTTTAAGTAACGGAATATTTTTAATATTATAACAAATCATTTAATGAACCTCAGAGATACTATTAAAGCGAGGTTTTACTTTTCAAGTGATCGAAACTCTGTGAATTTTGAATTCTAAACAATTACTAAAACCCAAGTTTGCGTTACTGATGTGCCATCGTGTTTCACTTGAAGTATATCATTGATCCTAAATTAATATATTATATTTTCAAAAGTTTCACTGGCAAAAATAGGGTTTACTATTGAAAGAATAAAATTGGACTTAGATGAAAGACTCATAAAACACCTACGTTACATCAAAGACTTATAAATCAACTACGTCTCATTCTTTTTCCCCTCCTTTTTCTTTCAGTCTCGCTCCGATGAGGACAATCATACCACAAGCTCGGGAATGACGGTATATTTTTATGGCGGCGAGTCTGATATATTTCATAAATTTCCCGAATATATAAATTGGTGTGAATTTCGATCACTTACATTTACAAACAGACACTCAATAATGCATCGGATATTAGTTTGGAATTAAATAAATGTAATTCCAAGAAACGAAGCGTCACTTTCATTCTACCCGTTCGAACGAAATATTATATATGATAAAACAAAGGACACGCGGATATTGATTACACCCATTTTAGGTCTCTTTTCCAGAATTATGCAAAGAAGGAATACAAATTCGTTTTGTATGCTGAAGCCATTTAATTAAATCTCAGAAAGCTAGCCTCAAAAACCATTATTCGCATGTGTAAATAAGACATAGAGTTCACAAAATGTACATATAAAAAATTAAAAATTATTAACATTAAAGTACATTAAAAAAGAACCTCTAATAAATGTTGTGCTTAAGGGGACTCATACAACTTAAACCCCTCATGATCTTCGAATATGTGACTGTTGCAAGAATTGGGATATTTTATTTATTTTTAAAGCAATTACTTCCAACTTTTTACAGCTGACAACATAATATAGCTGCTTTGGAAACTAGTAACCAGAAAGTTTGTGTTGCCACAAATATTTTTTAAATTTAATCCTCTTTGTGACAAAATATTTCGCCTTGTTTCCACCTTGCGCGCATGATATTTTAAAAATGACTAATGGTACATATTTGAAATTTGATGGAATTCTTTATATGGGCACTATTTTCTAACTGAACCAACAATCTGATGAATATTTTAATACTGAAACATTTTATGGGCGAAAACATTAAAAAATGTTTTAATAAAATACGTTTTATAAACTCAACTCAAAATAAAATAAAAATTTAACATGAAATTTTTAGAATTTTAGGTTCACAGTAGTTTCCAAATGTTATAAAAGCTATATATTAAATAAAGAATCAAATTATGAAACAGAATGTTGTAAACTGTGCGCGCAAGTTGGAAACATGACGAAAAATGTTGTCACGAAGTGGATTAAATTATAAAAATATTTGTGGCAACACAAACTTTCTGATTACTATTTCGGAAAGCAGCTATATTATGTAGTCAGCTGTAAAAAGTTGGTAATATTTGCTTTTAAAATAAATAAGTGATCTCAACTCTCGCAACAGTCACCTATTCGAACATCTTATGAGTTTTAAGGTGTATGAATCCCCTTAAAAGATTGTTAACGGATAATTATGAAGAAAGGAGGAGAAAAGCAACACCGTGTAAAAGCTTCCAGTTTCTGTTCTCCAAATCCCTCCTCATTTAACTAACTCGAATCTGAACTTTCGACTTTCTCTTAATGTTCGTATCACTGCTTTAAAAAATTCCCAAATCATCGCTTTCGTAAATAGTCATAATCATGTTGCATCCAATATAAATTGATGTACAATTGTGTCTTATGAAACAAAAGAAAAGCAGCTTGTATCTAGTATCCTGGAGAAGACTCGGTTCGTACAGTACGTCTCAGTGCTTGCGAAAAGAACGTCTGCAGATGTGAAAACAAAAGGCGTAAGATCTTCATGAAATTAATTTCCTTCAAATGCTTGGGATTAAGAATAGGACTAAGAAAAAGATCAAGTATTTGAAGGAAACGAATATAGAGTTTCCTTGCTCACTGGAACACATAATTAAGAAGAGGTGAAAACTTGCTTGTTTACATATTTTAACACAGCTGAGGAATGAAAATCATTTAGGGTGTTTTCATAGTACCATCACTTTCCTGTAATGTGTATTTCCTTATGATTTCTCCATCCACATGGAACGTCTAGACTCACTTTGTGTTGTATTCCCAGTCATGTAAAGAGAAATATTTCCTATTGGCTTGTGGAGACTGATTTCTCTGCACTGACGGATTCCTTGCACCGAAACAATGCAATTCTTGTTGCCTACTTCTCGGCTTTGTATCAGATAGTGCCACTCTAATTTCTATAGAAAATCTGGAAATGATGTTGAATTTTTAATCCTTTTTTGAAATAAAGGGAACTTATGTTTTGTATATTTTTTATAGT
Organism: Stegodyphus dumicola; assembly: GCF_044657685.1. Taxonomy (NCBI): domain Eukaryota; kingdom Metazoa; phylum Arthropoda; class Arachnida; order Araneae; family Eresidae; genus Stegodyphus; species Stegodyphus dumicola. The sequence goes on along the minus strand of NC_140770.1, from coordinate 262,974,609 downwards.
CCCCTGAAGATTTCATGAATTTTTTTCAGTTCATTTTATGTAAAATTTGATTTCAAGGAATAATCTTCTTCATGGAAGCAAGCTTTTAGTCTGGAACAAACATACTTGTATCTAGATTTAAAAGTTATCAGTATCATAGGTCATAGAAATAGTGCTCGAAAACGTGGAACCTCTTCCAAATACTTTTTTGCGCTTATAGATATAGAACCATTTTAGACCCATGTATTAAGAAGAATAATTATGCATATGATGAGTCTGAATGAAAATTCTTCAAAGAAACCAAACAAGTTTTCGGAATAACGAAATTCTGAGTTGTTGATTAGATTAGATGAAAAAAGCGAATGCCGGGTTAATCTCTTTGAAAAGGACATTATTTCTGTCTGATATAACTAACAGCAAAAATGTCAGTAAAGTAATTAATAACATAAATATGTCATAAAAGTTTAACCCTTTCGCCGTCCTCTCCTGTCCGCGAAAATTTCTCCCCAGCGGCCGCCTGTTTTTCGTTACGTGTAATGTTGTTTTCTCTGTACATCATAACTTTCCATATATGAATTTCGTATGGATGAATGTCAATGAATATTAAGCAAAATTATAAGGAAATAAAGCATAATGGAAAAATAATAATATCTCTGCTTATTTCTAACATCAGGATAATTTGATAACATCCGATCCAGGCGGTCCATTCTACCCATTTTGTTGTTGTAATCTTTTGCAATTATTAGTTATTTTACAGTTCTTTTCCATGTTCCAACATCAATCATCGAGTTATTATGGACTGTACTCATCAAACGTATATCATTCTTTTCTTTCCAATTCACAACCACATTTTTTCTCTTTTTCTGCTGAGTGGACGTAGAAGCCATCTCTCACTGTCTTGTATCTTATGTAAAATGGCGCGAATATTCATAAAACCCGGGACAAATTCAGTTAGAAATAGAATGCGTGATTAGTGCTGTCCTCTGGGAGGTATTAGAACAAACAAAAATAAAAACTCAAGCAAGTAAACATTTCGAAGCGTTTTAAACGTTTAAAAGTTTTAAAATGTAGAAGAACGCTTGAAGCGCGTTACGGCCGCCCTGTGGAAGTTTCACTTGAACGCGCTAGACGCGCTACGAACGACTAAGAGGTTAAATTAGTCGTGTATCATATATGTGGTGGTGTATTTAATTACGGCAAAGCACACTAGGGCTATCTGCCTAAGGGGAGGGATGCCTTCGTGGAGGACTTTCTAAGGGAAACTGGCTCGTATACACGTTACACATTGGGAAAACCACGAAAACATCCATGCAGCCAGCCCGTTCGCGGGATTCGAACCTCGGACCGAACTACCAGTGTTCAGCGACTTTACCGCTCGGCCGCTGGTGGGCGTGTATCATATATGACTCACCATGTACGTTCCCAGATACTAAATTGCAGTGGGAAAAAGGAAACGTAGAATTAAGAGTCATTCAGCCTGAAATAAGAAATAAATATCTCCCGACGTAAATGATATATTCAGTGCGGTTTATCTCAAGTATGTTCACGGGTATCCTAAATTAGAAACATATTGTGTCCAATTACAGAATTAAAAATCAGAACTCTCTGGTGTTATGTAACTATATGGTTTCAAGTCCTGCTGTCTGACATCAGACATCTAAGTCATTTCCCTCCAAACTGACTTTTATTTTCTCTTTTCAGTATTCAGCTAGCTCTGTACACAACAGTTTGTTCCGAACTATGATCAGGTAAATGACCTGTGATATTCACTATAGACGGATTTCAGTACCAACTACATCTCGTCAATAGTTTAAAAAATTATGTGACTAATAATCTCGATAAGAATCTAGAACTTTCGGTGAATCTTTTAAATCCTCAGGTATAAAAATTCTACCAAGCTTCGAAATAGCTCGGTGGACAACCAAAGCTTATTCAACACCTCAGACTACCCAGAAAATCATCATTTCTGAAGCCTTACGAATATAAATGTAATTAGTAAAATAACAAAAGAATATACGGAAAAAATTGGCAAAGAATTTGTTCGGCTCAAACCAAAAATGTATCGACTTTCAATAATGTATTGAGAATAAAATATCTAAGGGAGTAGCGAGAATAATTCTTAAAAGACAGATTCCTCACTAGTGCTATGTTAACTGCCTTGTTCAATAACAAAGTGAAGTTCTCCCTACTCAACGTACCGCCTGTCATAGTCTTCAGATAACGAGTGTGGCCTATACGAAAATTATTTTGTTACATTTTGGTACGAAACTGTATCTTTGAAAAGACTAAATATTGTCTTATCCTTATTGACATTATGCCATATAAGTTTTAGTGGAAATAGTATTATTTCTATTCATCTATATATTTATATTTTTAAATATTTTATGCTGTAAATTTGGGATGTAATGAAATGTCTTCACACAATTTAGAAATGTTCATTTAAATAACTCTTCATGATGATTTCTAAAATAAAAGTATTTTATGCATAAATATATCATTTCATATATTCTTTTTTACACTTGAAAAAACTAATTCTTAAATAATAGTGAATTCTCTTAAATTTTTAACACAATATTTAACAGCTTAGAATACGTTTAAAAACAGTTTTATCAAAAAATGAGAAGTTAGAATGAACCATTTTAAAATTTGGAAGAATAACCTATTAGAGCACTCTATATGGTTGAATAATCTGGTTATATAAGGTTACGTTATATATTTAAGGCAAAGCCTCGAGGGCTATCTGCCTAAGGGGAAGGATGGCTCCGTGGAGGATTTTCTAAGGTAAGCTGACTCGTATACACGTTATACATGTGGAAAAACACGAAAATACCCATGCAGTCAGCCCGTTCGCGGGATTCGAACCTCGGACTGATCTACCAGTGTTCAGCGACTTTACCGCTCCGCTGGTGGGCCCTGGTTATACAAATAGAATAGTTTTATAGAATCTTACTTTTGTTGACATAAAACTTTGAAATCATCCTTTGAGAATGTTAGCTGCCGGACCTACTGGTAGCGTGTTTATTAAACAACCAACTTTGCATCGTGTGATTATTCCGTTTCACACTAAAAACATTTGGTGCAATAGTGCTTTTGAAATTCTTAACCATGAGATGAACGAAATTGAATTTTGCGACGATTTACCTGACTTTGCCAAATTCTGTGATTGTTATTGATGATCTTATGTCAGAAATCACCAATGATGTTAGCTTGACCAAGATATTTACCAGAGGACCTCGTCATCGGTATCTGTGTTATTTTCATTCTACAAAATGTATTTTATAAAGGTATTCTGCAAATGTCTTTTAACGCTAATTATTAAGTGCTCTTTAATACTACAAGAGATAAGTTGCAGATCATGCATCCATGAAAAAAGTCATACTCAGGAAATAATATGTTGTCTCAAGAAGTGTATCACAATGCTAATTCGAACGCCCACGCATATTATTCACTGGTTGGCCTAAAACTTGAAACATGTCACTCATTTCTACCGTAAACAGAGCTTTTCTAAACAATAAATACTACAACTATCAACTTCGCTAGTCGTTTGGTTGTGAGTCGTCAACGAATGAACGTGTAAGTTATGATCGACTGTAAATTTTTCAAGCATTTTTGAGGCCAGTTTATTATTAAAGAACTTGCTGCTTTTGCCCTACGAGATCCAACGTATCGTAGTAGATGGACGTTTCAACTCCCATGCTTCTCTGAAAGTTTAGACAAGGAAACACAGCTTACGTTTTCATGCGTATCTCGAAATATGTATAATATGGACTGGACTTACGGAGAAACACGATATACAGGCTTAAATGTAATATTTCAGGTGTTGTTTCGTTCATTTAAAGAGATATATGTGAAAGGTCAAGAAAAAGCATTTCAAATCGTCCCTTCGGGTAAGGTTTTCAAAATCTCACCCGAAAGGACGCGTTGAAATTGGATTATATAAAACTGACCCCATTTTCGTGATTTACCTCCAGAAGAAATAGTTTATCCTTTGTTTAGATGAAAATAACATTTCACATTATGGCTGCGCAAAAAGCGTCGATTATGCGCGTTTCGTAGATACTCTTTAAAAAGTCAATGTTTTTTTCTTTTCTCTCATTGGTGTACAAACTGCCAAACTGTTCACGGCGCCATTTAGTGCGACTAGAAACTCATTGCCGAAGGAAATGTTTCAGATGATTTTGCTTCGCGTGTGCAACAAAAGTGTCAAAGAACTGTCTGTAAATTTGCCCTAAATTTGCTTCAATATCAGTTTCAAAAGAATCAAGAGAAAAATTCTAAATTTAAATTTACCATTTTTTTTCTGAGTTGAAAAATGTTCAGTTTACATTAAGGTTAAAATGGCACAACTTAAATTTTTTAAAATTAAAAACGTTCATTATTTAAGGTGAAAAATTTCCACTTTTATTTTGACCATGGGAAAACGCATGTTAATTTCAAAATATAAGGAAAAATAATTAAGACACAATAACACGCCGAATAAATACTAATTCAGAAGTCAAACAACAAAAATCAGCGTTATATTTACAAAATTTTCACAGGACTAGTTTCGATGGTTTTACCGAACCACCATCTTCAGCTGCAAAACCGCAAATGAACAAGATAGGAAATAATGATTAGATAAGATAAGAAAGCCTGGACAAGAATAAGCAAGTGGCGCCATCTGTTGGCGAAACCAGAACTAAAACATAATTTCTTTAAAGGCCGAAGGCAAATTTGGATTGGAATTAGGATCGTTAACTAGAACAGAAAGATTTTTATGAATGTGAAATGCCTCTAGAAAATCCAGTTCTCCAATGGAAGATGTTTTTTGAATAATTTTCGCAGCAGAAAAACTGAAAGTGTGGTTTTCGGACCAACAATGTTGAGCAACAGAAGACTTCTGTGTTTCCTTTTTTCTAACATATGCCTCATGTTCCTTGACGCGAAATTTTAAGGCTCTCTTAGTTTGGCCAATGTAAATTAAACCACACTGGCAAGGAATCCTATAAATACCCCGGGAATTCATATCCGGAATGGGGTCCTTGAGTATGGAACTCGGAATTTTATTGATGGGAGAATAAACAACCCGAAAGTTAAATTTCTGCAAAATATGTGCAACTTTATAGCTAATTGATGGAAAGAAGGGAATGACAACAGAATTTTTATAATCTCCTAAAACAAGAGTGTGCCTTTTAGTGTGTTGAGATGAGAATTTTTTAACTGCTTAATTAATAATGTTGGGTGGAAAGCCCCTGTCAATAGCTATTGCTTTTAAATAATTTAGTTCTTCATCAAGGGCTAGTTTGGAGGAGCAAACTTGAAGAGCACGGAAAACATAGGAATAAAATGAAGCTAACTTTTGTTTAGTCGGATGACATGATTTAAAGTGTGGTGGAAGGCAAACCGATGAAGGTTTACGGTAAACCGTAGTACTGAAGTTGTAAATATAACGCTGATTTTTGTTGTTTGACTTCTGAATTAGTATAAGGAAAAATATTTGCATTTAAAATTGTCAAAAAAAATGAATTAGATATACTTACGTCGCAAACATTGTATTTGTGTTTTTTCTTATATGCAAATGGTTGACTATGATTACATTTAAAGAATACTATGATTACATTTAAAGAACCTTTACAAACAATGCAATTTTATGAGTTGTGAAAACTTTTTTGAATCAGAAAAATAAAGCACAGAAAAGTACATTTTAAATATTTCATTGTTTGAAGATCATTCTTGCACCGTAAGATTTCTGAAGCGTTGGTAGAGGTTAAAATAAATGATCGCAAACACAGCTTGTAATAGCTTTCATAGATTGACCCTGCCTTCATTTCAGTACATAATAAATATAATATATTGTACATCAACGTTATATAGTCTGATAGTCTGAAGGCTGTGTTGTTGATTGTTTCAGCGTACTTGTAGTTTTTCGTCGACTAACTTAACGTCGACTAACTTTCGTCGTTTAAACTTCGTTTAAACTTGTTCTTGGAACTGTTTTGTGTAATATTGGCTAATAAATTTTGTTTTGATTCTTCATAAAGTGTTATCGTCAATCACTCCAAACCCATGAACCCATAGAACGCAACAATATCTTTAGAAAACTTTTTTACAATTTATAGCATTTGTATGGTCACTTTATAGGCAGAAGATTCGATTAGAAATATTACTGTAGCATGACTGAAACAGGGCGAAGCAAATTGCAGATTAGTTATTAAGAAAATATTGCTCTGTTCTTGAAGATCTTTATAAAGCATCGTTCATTAAAGCATATTTATTTCAGATTTATGTTGAAGGTACAATGAACAATAAATAGTGAACAAGTTCGTCGCTTATAAAAGAGAATAATATGTATAAAAATCCATTTAGTTAAACACCAAAGGAGGCTTTCATACACTGAAATGGAGTAAATTTATCTTTCTCTCCAATTAATCCATTAAGTAAATGATAAACATAGGAAAGCTCTTCCATTAACAGAAATTAAAATGCAATGGATTCTTTACAACAAAAATTTTAGATTCTAATTATAAACCTTCATTCTTACGAAAGTCATTTTCATCACTCTTGGAGTTGTAGGCAGTAAAACGAATCATGAATACATCAGCGTGGTTAGAGTGCACATGGAATCCAATTCTAATTTTCCTAATGTAGAAAGCAAAACAATTCCATACCTAAAATAGTTATTCCTTAAAGCTCAAAAGGAAATTCTCAAAAGTGGTTGAGAGAGAATTGATTAATTCCTGATTATTTTGAAATGCAAATGAATATTATATTTCTCGTTCGTGAAATAAATACTCAGGTGATACTTTGACTTTACAATATTCAGATGATAGAGAAATGATGCAAAAGTGTGAAAGATACATTTTAGAAGTAATCCATATTAGTCATTTGTGTGTGGTTATTGTGATTTACCTCACGTCTTAGACAATAACATCAGAACGAGCTCACGAAATAAATTGTGGTAAGAAGAGCAAGATTGAGCCTGTCGTTGGCAAGAGCCTTGAGCATCATGCAGGTGACATTGCGATATTACTCACTTCCGTCCCCAATTTTGATGGACAGCACCCCTGAGGGAGGGAGACGGGTCCGAAGATCTCCCACCTCTTTTCTCCTATCACTAGGAGAGAACTTTCGGCTCACCGTGTATTTAGAGTGCCCTCATGCCGCATATACACTACACATTTAAAAACATCCCTGAGCTCTCCGGAATTCAAACCCACGCTCTTCTGTACTGCAGTCAGTGTCGATAACAACTATACCATTTGGGCGGCGATAAGTTATTTTGGCTTAGAAAAATGCAATCTTTGGAATTATTATGCAATATTCTTTTCTACTACTTTAAATTTTGATTAACCTTCCAGCACGCGCGTATGCGCAAAATTTACCACACATTCAGTTTTTAATGCACATTTTTCGCATATCGAAGCTGAGATGTCTGAAGGTCATTTCTATTCCTCCTTTCTACCCCTCCCCACATCATGGAATGTGTCAACAGGAAGTCATTTGATATTTTTTTAACTGGGCTTTTGTGCTACGTGGCAGTTTTTTCATAAAAGTTAGGACACGCACGTGCTCCTGTTTTAAAATTGGGAAAATATTTTTTTTCAAATATTTTGTAATTTTGTGTTATTAATTGCCGTGTATTATTTTAATTTGAGTACATTTGGCTCTGTAAATTTCACATCGGTTTTCACGGCAAAAAAATATGTGCAACCAGCTGATTTTGCTCAGATTCTTCAAGATTTATCTGATGAAGAAAAGGAAGACAAGGAAACCTTTGGATGGGAGAACAATAGCGATTTCCATTCCTTATTTTCTTTTATTTCTATTTTTTAGAAATAAATAAAAACATTCAAGTTAGTTTAAAGTGCTTTTTTGTATTTTATTTGATATCAGTTCTAATGTACGTTTGACTTAAAAAATATAAAATAAAAATAAATGTTCATGCATTTAAGAGGTTAAAGCATGGAACTTTATGTCCCTTAGTTCGAGAGCATAAAAAATATTACATTTTTGATACTACCCAACTAAAGGATTTAAATTTACGAAAACAAAGAAACATAAATTTCTTAGAGGAAGTAAATTAAATAACTTAGTACAAAATAAAATCAGATGGGATATTATTGAGTTTAATTTAGCAATTTTGTTATTCCTTCAAATTCATAAGGTATTTTGTTTATGATTGGTTGGAGATTTTCAGAAAATAAACCGAGGGGACGTTTGTTTACGACAGATGAATCTATCGCTTTCGTTTGCAACTTATACCAGCGCTCCTGAATTGATTTTTGGTATACTCTAAAGAGGTTTTCGTGTCGCAGGGATTACTTTCTGAAATCGGGAAGGCTTAAAAGAATCCTTAAGAGATCAATGGATTACGTTCTCATCGATACTCATCTAAATTTAAAGTAAACAAGATGAGATTCTGAAAATAACTTCTTTTGCTGTGGCTCAAACTTTTATACTTATATCATCATTATTTATACTTAATTACTTGTTTCTTATATCATGATTATTTATACTTAATTACATGTTTACTTATTTTTAACATTAAAAAGGCAAAAGAGTGATATTTCTACAAAAAGTGTATTATCAGATTAATGGTAAAATTTTGAAAGCAAGAACTCATTGACGATTATATTTAGTGATGGAGATTACACTTCCATATATCATATTTTACTAAAATAATTTCTTGTCAGGCAGGTAATTATATATATATTAATAAATTCATGCATGGAGCTTATTATATGTGGCCATTTTGCAAGAACTGTATATTATTATTTCCGTGTACGAAGTAAAAGATATATTGCAATCACGAAAAATTTCGGGTATCATATTTCAACGAGAATACCCATTTTGACCGCTCTCGAATCCATTTGAACGGCGTTTCTTTGAGACATCTGTACGTGCGGACAAAATAAATGTCTTTTTTTTTTCCTAAAATGGATCGCAAAAAAGATTTAAAATGATTCAGAAGAAATTGTTTCGCCACATCTGTACATATAAACGTACGTGCGTCGTTTGTACGTATGTATATATTTCGCATAACTCAAAAACGAGTATCCTCATAACATTAAAATTTGTAATATGGGTCTGTTATAGCATGTTGTGCAATTCCCTTTTTAGTTTCAATTAGCTGCACCAAAAGTATATATCAATACATATATATATATACATAAATAAAAATTAAAATATAAGAAAGTATCGTATTTAATAATAGGTAATATTATATTAAGAAACAAGTTTTAAATTCAAAATTCAATAGTTACTTAAATTTAAATGCGGTTACGAGTTGACTTGAACAAATAAATACAAATAAAATAATAGTGTTGCTGTTCATAATGCCTACCTTGCTGTTTTTGTTCAAATTTCCACCAGTCTGAATTATGATAATACCAAAATCTATTTAAAGTCATAATTATTAACGCATTGTTGCGTGCGGACAAGTTCGTAATAGATTGAATGCTACAAGTCCGATGAAAAGTTAATAAAATTTATTCTTATTTCAAGAAATATAACAAAACGCTGGATTTTTCCTTACAGATATTTGTACAATATCTTTGTACCACGCAATATAAATCAGTAGCTATATTTTATATTACTAAAACATTAAATAGAACACAATCCATAACGACGAAAACGCTTTCTCTTACAGAAATTAGAAGCAAACTTAACGGTAATTTTCAAATCACAGTTTTACAGTTCACTAATTTTCGATTTCATCAGTAATGAGATCCAATATTTAATCTTGTATTCTGCTTGGAATTAAACTTCAAGCCATGCGTGATACGAGACTTCAGTTAACTCGAGAATTATTGAAAAATATTCTTCTTTATTCAATGAAAGGTTTTTGTTTTTAATATCCCAGCAGAAAGGATGAAAGTTCATTTAATACACAGAAAATAAACTTCAAATTTTGTGAGCTTATAGAGTCTATGGGTATTCTTTGGTAACATAGAATTTTGACTCTAAGTCTTTAAGAATATTGTTACGTGCGTACGGGCTCGTAATAGACTGAATGCACAAGTCCGATAAAAAGTTAATAAAATTTATTCTTATCACAATAAATATAATAAAATGCTGGAGTTTTCCTCAAAGTTATTCGTAAAATATCGCAGTGTCACGCAATATAATCAGTAACTACATTTTAAACTATTAAAACATTAAATAGAACGCAATCCAAAGCGCAGACAAAGCTAATCCGATCTCACCGTTAATTTGCTACAATCAACAACAACAGTTAATTAAAAAACTGAGCTGAGATGTTCCTCTCGTGCTTTTATAGCTTTCTTAAGCGAGACAGTTGTAGCAATTTCTAGAAAGCAAAAAAAGTAGAATTAAGGTTACAGCTAACGTAGTAGTCAACTGCATTTATTCAAATTCAAATTAAATATGAATTACGAGATATCTATTTATTAAGTACTAAATGCACGTGCTCCTGTATTTTCACTTTCGCGGCGTGGCTTTCTCTTAAAATAGTCTCGTGCTGCATTACACGGGGAAATAAAACAATTTTAATTATAATTCTACTAAAAATAAATGACTAAATACAAATTCGTAATTGTGTATTATAAGGTAGCTTTAATGTGTATAGTACGTTAGAGAAAATTAAAGTTTGCGAAATTATCTTTTACAATTTTGAGAATGGCAACTTTTAAAGATTTTAATTTTAAGTAGTTGGTTGGTGTTGTGTCCTTTGTAAAATCAATAGATACATAAGTGGAAATCACTGCTTTTGCCAATTCCACTGTCTTTTTCACTATATAAGCTCTCTTTGGAAAAGTAATTTCCTCAGGCTTAATTTTAAATCGGTTAAAATCGTAATTTTAAATCGTGGTAATAATGAAATAATATTGTTTCTATAAATACAGGGTGTCCTATAAGTCTGTAAACATTTTAAAAATTCATAAAAATTGAAGGAATTGGTAGAATTGAACGCGGTTTGCAAAAAAGTTATTCTCGTGAAGGGATTTCTTTTGGTGAACGAAAGAAAATAATTAAAATTTCGTCGCTTAAAAAAAAAAAAAAAAAAAAAAAAAAAACTGGGTCCGCCGCACAGACACAGTAACAAAAAATATGTAAATCAGACTCTTAAGTCTGTGTCATCGCTTTCGTAGTGGTGCACCAAGTTTATCAGAGATCCATTCTTCCAATATGGCTCTGTGGATGGACACTCGCTGCAAAATACAGTTTGTTGTGAAGGCAGACGTATAGAATAAGAGTGATATGCTCGTAAACATTTGCCTGCATGCAAATAAATATCGTTTCCTTTGAAATGTATGATTTCTTTTCATTCAGCGCCCTCTGTCTAAAATTTTAACATTTTTTAACTGTATAATAAAGTTAAATGAGTTAAGAAGCGTTAAATTATTCAAAAATATGTCAGTTAAACATTAAATAATGAAAGTGAAAAAAACAATATGAACTATTTACACACATTAAAATTTTAATAATAAGGCTGAAAAAGCTGAAAGTAATGTCTTTAAGAAACATAACGAAATTACATTAAAAGTAAACAGAAACTGAAAACATTAAGAAATATTTAACTGTATCAATGCCATTAGAAATTCTTAAGAAAATACTTATCTGAAGGTAATGAGATAATCTCTAAATGATTGAGAGAACATTTGCGTATCGAGTTTACATTTAATATAATATTTTCCATTTGCAAACGTTGAGCACAAAGTCAATATGCAATGATTTGAAGGACTAGCTAATGTGATTTCCCGAGTACAGTTTCTTAGAGTATGAATAACAAAGAATTCAATAAATTCCGTACTAATGAGTTTATTTCAATTTGAGTTTCTGATACAAAAACAATGTCAGAGAAGAAATGAATCATAAAAAAAGTATCAAAAAGTGCATTTAATGCATCTTGGTATGTGAAGCAGTTCTATGATTCTGTACCATTGCTCAACTTTTCCTTCATCAGTAACTCTATCAGTTCAAATCGGAGTAAAACTGTAGACTGGTATGAGTTACACGCACACAAACAAACAAACGCCCATTCTTCTTTACATATACATGTATATATGATTTTACATAATATCATTTCAGTTTCTAACCAGTTATTTTATGTTAATTTACTTTTCTATCAAACCTCGTTTTTATTTCCTTGCCAGAATATACATTTCCGGAGCGCGAAATATTTAAATTTGGTAGAAGAAGAAAGAACGTAAAAAGAACTTTTGGAGGGGGAAATCAGAGCATGTTCTGCCTACTTAAAGGCCACGTTACTAACTGGTTCTCCGGCGATTAGTATTCTGCGGCGTTGTGCTATCTTTGCTATTAGGCTTGCTTACTTTCGACTTCGGTCTGAGCCAGGTTGCGCATTTGTTATACCGTGAAGCCATTAAGTTGTACTTAAATTTCATTAATTTTAGTTCATTCATTATCTTTGATTTATGTCAAACTATTGGCTTCTATAAGCACCAAGAACTGCTAATATATTAATAATCTTTCAATTTATACAAAACCAAAAATCAAAATTAGTAGCTTAGAGCGGTTATTCTAAAGAGTTTAAGGTTATACATTCGAAATGTATTACATATTTTGCCTATTTCTGGCCACCTGGGAATTAGAAAAACTGTACAACGAGTTTTAAAAGTTGTAAACTTCTTCTTCTTTAAAACTGATCTAAAAGAATAAATACTGAATTAACAGCTAGCGTGAATATATACATTTTTATAGCATGAAGGAGTCATTAATTGTAAATATAAACATACCGAATGTATTCGGTCGCTTTTAATATTCATAATTTCCAATATTTCTAATTTCAATATTTCTATTTCCCATTTCTATTGATATTTCGTAAATAATAATGCAACTGTTCAATTTATAATGATTGGACTTTTATGAAATTAAATTAAAAGTACATTTTATTGTTTTACGATAATATAAGTATAAACCAATGGAAAAATACTATGTTCTTTTCAAATCCCGAGAAGAAGAGATTTTAAAGTAAAAATAAGTTTTAGTTTACTGAAGTACGTTTACTTTAGTATTGATCTGTTTCCAGATTATGACCCCTTCTGAATCTTATTTTCAAAATTTGCCGTCATGAAATTGAAATCCGTTTCTCCTCTTTTTATATTGTGTTACAAACAAGTGAAAGAATGTACGCTATTGAACAAAAATACACTAAAAGCCTTGATTCAATCCCATTTCACCAGAAAGAAAGTTCAGTGACGACTGCTTGATGCTATCGAGAATCAATGCTTTCCGAAAACAGTGTAAAAAACTCCATGTTATTTAAAAATTTAATGTTACAGAGCACGTGAAAAACAACTTATTTACGAAAAAGATAAATACCGATTATAAAGGGTAATTGATTTCTCTGTTACTCTTGTAGGATATTTTGTAAGACATTTTAGGTGAATTTAAAAATAGAAATTCTGAAACGCAGTGGGATTTTAAAATCCTAATTCTCATTGATATACAAAACCCGTGTTACTAATGTTCATGTAACTTCAACATGCGTGATATAATATGCATTTACTATGTATTTCCTCAACGAATATATATAATGAAGACTGGAAAATGTGAAGGTAAGGGGAAACAAATTTCATTTCTTACATTTCAAGACATGTGTCGTGTTCGTCGTATCAGCATCACGGGCAAGAAACTGAATTTTTTGCATCCTTGCTTAATTTCAGTGACTAAAAAATTACACCATGTGCATAAAGTATTTCTCCCTTCTTTCTGTATGCCTTGGTGATGTATTGGTAGCACACTGGGGGCATATTCGAAAGATCCAGGTTCAAGTCCCGGAGAGGGCATTGCTCATTTTTCATGTCATCTGTTTCAAAATCACCTACTAGCTCTACAGGTGGCGCTCGAACTAAAAAGGGTGTTGGATGATAATTCTTCACTACTAGGGTATAGCGATTGGGTCCCCTAATCACCATTCGCCTCTCAAAAGGGGGAGTGTATAAGGTATTTTCTTCCTCCTTTCTGCATGGCTTCGTTGTGTAACAAAAGCACACTCGGCGCATATTTGAGAGATCCAGGTTCGAGTCCCTGCGAGGGCATTGCTAATTTTTTCATGTCTTCAAAATAACGTAATAGCTCTACAAGTGCAGTTATCGCCGGGACTGATGTTGTTATTAAAATAATGGAAAGCTTGCTATCTAAACTATGGAAACTTTTAGCCGGCACAAGCCGGCCATATGATCAAAAAGTGGGACTGTTTAACAACAAACGAAGAGCCCAGCGGTCCGGCCGTGCTCTTCACATGTAAGTTCACATGTACTATTTCACATGTAAGTTCACTAAAATTGTGTACATATATATACAATTCGAAGCCCATATAAATGGATAGGGAAGCAAAGATAGCCAAGATTTTGAAAGGATAGGATTTTCTTTCTAATAATAATTAGCTAATAATAATTAGTTGAATAATAATTAGCTACGAATTATCCTGTAACTTTAAGAAATCACTGGTTTATTAGCTCATTGTGCAATTTATGATGATTACGTCATCTACCATTTTGAATTGTAGAATGACTGTAAACCCAATAAAACTGTAAGAATTGAGTTTTGAGTTTTGAGGTAAAGGTAAAGTATGGGGGACACTAGCGATGTACTATAGGTCAACTGGTAATGCCTTCCCATATTAACTCTTAAAAAAAGGGGGGAATTGCAAGTTTTATAGGAATTTACATAGACTGAAGCTTTCCAAAAGATCTAGAGTTTGCCTATTATGGTACATCGTGCAATCCCACAATACGCCCTGTATCCAGTATTTAATTAAAATAATGATGTAGGACATTAGTAGTAGAAATCCATTTAAAAGTTTACAAAAATGTAGTACGATAAAATGAGAAACAGTACAAAAAATAATCTTGATACCTTCTCGAAGAGCGCAATGTTAGTTAATCCATCAAATGTTCCGTTTCTCCATTACTTTTTACCTATAGAATGATGCTCTGATTAAAATATTGATTAGTTTTTTGGTTTTCTGTATCAAAGAGTCTGGGTTCGATACTGAGAAGGCTTGGATGTGTCTATATATATAGTGCCTTTGCGCCAGAATGGTATTAAAATACACGGGCACAGAAAATCTCCTCGAATGGCTTGTTGGAAGTTGATGAGAGATGGGAGATTCTTGGAGCCTTTGGTTTCTCCTTCAAAATTAGGAAGGAAATGGGCAAAGTCTTGCTTGTTTCTCCCATAATGTTCCCAAGGTCCTTTCCAACGACAAACGCAATCCTTTATTTCTGGTTATAATAAAGTTAGTGGCTTTGTTCTGATATCATTATAAGTGATGATATATGTGATTATATGTGAGATAAGTCCCAACAACCGATAGAGAATGCAAATATGATAGAATTGGGCGCGTTAAACTTTTGATATGACATGGAAGAATGAAAAATGATAAAGGGAGCTTAACCAGAAAAAGAGTAAAACTAATTGTCATGTTTGATGTCGAATCCCTCTGATGAATAGCTGAATTCACTTCATGATCGTTAAGTTAACCTTTACGCTCGTTTCAAGTCCATAAGTTTCACTTCCAGCAGAGTGTTAAACTGATTACATGATATAATCAAAAAGTTGTTATTAATAGTCTTTTAATTTATTTATTTAATTATTAATAGTATTTTAATTAACAATCTGCTATTATAAGACTTATTTTTATGTTTAATAAAGTGCCTTCGTTACATTAGTGTCATTTCCGGATTACATTATCTTTAGCTTAAGATGCCTGTGTCAGTATCAAAACCATCTAATCTTGTATTAAAGAGCATCTACAATACTAATGAAGCCTCAAGAGCTATAGATGCTGAATTGCATGACGAAAGCCATTTAATCAAATTGCAAGCCATCTGGTGTGAAAGCCTTTTATTGTTTACAGAATTGCAAACATGTACGTTAGAAACTACAATGTGTCCAAGTAAATTTCTTTTAAGTTATTAATCCTTTTGCTTAATGCCACAAAATGAATCAAATCTTGTAATTCAAATACGAATCGAGTACGAAAATCGATAATTAATAAATAGCCGATGGGAAGCTGCGGAGATTGCTATTAAGCACATTGTATTATTTAAGGTATTTTGCTATGTTTCAAATATGCACAATAAGCCTTTTCTAATAATTAACTCTTCTTCTAGATTGCAGGGATTGTTATGTTCTAAAACAGCATACTTTGGCTAAATTATTTTACCGGAAGTAGAGAGTTATTAAACTTTATAAACCTTTGTCTCGATTTTCGAATATAATTTTTTTATTTATTAACTGATGCAATTTCCTTTGACGGTACTAATTGGATAAGACATTATTATTTAATAAAATTAATGGCAAGCCATATTTTCAAATAATGCGATTTATTTTCTCATGAGGAAGAAAATCCGATTTTTGCGTTTCGAACATATAAAAGCATATATATATATTTATATATTTATAAGCTTAAGTAGAATATAAAGCATTTAAGAGGTATGCCTTTGAAGATATTAATAGGAAAATGTGGCTGGATGTTAAATCACGCACTGACAAGTCCTATTCCTTAAAAATTTTCTCTTATTTATGAGAAGATGTTCACCGCGTTTTGAACAAAATATAAACTATATGAAGTATATCCATAAAATACGAATTAAATATCGTTACAGGTATTGTCAGGAGTAATACGTATTATTAGTAAAGCAAACTTTACGCAAATAAATGAAATTCTACACCGCTTAATTTATTTAAAATAATAGCTGAAGTCATACCCACCATGTGCACAATTTAAAGTGCTTTTTAAATACATGCAAATGCATAAATTAATCTAAGGAATTTATATGCATGAATAGATAATTATCAATTAATATATACTTCTAGCTATACTCTTATGAATATTTATACTCATATTTTTATTCCACATACAATTGGAAGATCAACAAAACCTTTTTTTCATAAATGTGACGAAAATCATTAGTGAAATGGAAATATAAATTATTTCGATAAATAAAGTTATTAAAAAATAATTAAGATGATTAAAAATAATTAAGATAATTATGATTATCTCGTATCTTGATCTATTTAAAATTGAAAAATTAGATTACTTCCTTCAGCGTCAATAAACATAAATTTAATATTTTATTTCTTCGAATGCCCGAATCGATTTAAAGTAAGTCTCATAGCCTCAAGAAACCCCTTCGCAGTAAAAGCAGACATACTGGGAGAATGCAAGTGAGTTTTTTTTTCTGGATCTGCAGGTGAGATCTCTACTAATAACCTTTAAGCATTAAGAGAATTTACTTTTCCTTAAAGGCAAGATTCGTCTTCTCAGATGACTTTGTTTTGATTTTATTATTTTTAATTTCCAAATTTTGTCAGATTTCCCTATTGCTTAAGTTTTCTCAACATGTATTAAATTTGCGATAACTTATTTATTACCTAATTATGATTTTACATATTAAAGTGGCTTACAGTTTTCCTTTGTTAATAAAATTAATTTTAATGTCCAAATTTAAACTGCAATAATATGAATCTTGATAAGATTTTAAGACATAATATCACGTGTACTTGTTAAATAGCTGAATATATGACGCTTGAGTCTAAAACTCAAATTAATATTATTTAAGGTTATAAAGTACTTTCTTCCTCCCTTCTGCATGCCCTCGTGGTGTAACCACAGCCCATTCGACGCGTGCTTGAGAGGTCCAGGTTCGAGTCCTGGTAAGGGCATCGCACATATTTCGTGATTCCTGCTTCCAAACAACTTAATGTATCTACAGTGGCGCCCGAACTGAAATGTGGTCGATGATGATTCTTCACCACCAGGATTTGGCAATTGGGTTCCTTAATTCCCAGTCACCTTTTAAAAGGAGGAGTATATAAGGGCACTGCATATTGTTCATGTCTCCTGCTTCAAAATAACCTAATGACCCTACGTACGGAGGCTGTAGAACATTTACAAAATAATTTCATGCTTTAAATAAACTATTTAAGGCTTAACTTTTAAAATCATTACATCTCACTATTTCCACGAAAATAGCCCTTTTGCGTGATTTGTATAAGGTGAGTTAACCCCCATCCCTCAGCAACAGTTCTATGCAAAACTTCATACATTTTCTAATTCAAGGAAACATATCCTTAGAAGCCGCCAGTGTCATTAACAAACTAGAATACTTCGTAATGCTTTTATTTTAAGCTAACCTTTTACTATGAATTTGATCTTTACTTTAACTTTTCTTTCCGCATTCACTAGAATGCAAATTAGTTTGTAATGTATTTAAGCTGAGGTTTTAAGATCTTGAAAAGAGATATTTCTGGCATTTGCGGTGCGTGGTTAAATTTTTGCTAATTCTTTCTAAATGCAATTATCTCGCCTTTGCATGCTTTAGTAGATGATACTTTAAACTTACGCACCATTAGATTATTTGAGCAGCTTGGAGTTTAGTATTTAACTGTGTAGACCTTAGACTACCGATCAAAATTTAAATTGATTTGACTATTCTTATTTAATTTGAAGTGGCACAAGCAGTGGTTATCTGTAGCACGCAACATTTTCTGTTTCTGATAAAGGTTCAGTTTAATGAAAAGCTGTTTAAAAAACCTCTGTAAATCTTGTTACGCGATTTTATACATTGCAATAAGTCGCTTCCTCTATAGGTTATAGAAGTAAAGCTCGAGTACTAGGTCAAGTATAACCTTACAACTTTTGTAAGGTATTTCTGCCGCCTTCCTAGCATGCCTTCGTAGCGTAGTGGTCAGCACGCTCCACGCGAATTCGAGAGGTTCGTGGTTCGAGTCCCGGTGAGGGCATTGCTCATTTTTCATCTCTCCTGCTTCGAAATAACCTAACTTTTTGAAAAAGATTTTTAAAGGGCAAAATTTATAATAGAGGCAGCTTATATGAGCTAAGAGAAATTATTTTCATAGTAACTCCCATTTGAGAGAAACAAATTTTGAAATTAGAGGCTAATTTTATACGCATTTTCCTTTCACAACCATAATGGTTCGGCATCACTTTCCCAGAATTCCTCGTTTAATTAGTCTAAACAAAAATAATAAATAATAAACGTAACAAAACTTGTTATGTTATTTATATAAGATATCTAAAAGTGTAAAACAGTAGTTGTGAGAAGCCATAATCCCACATCTGGAAACGAAAGCTAGATCCCATTTTACTTTATCCTTCAGCTTCCTAGCAGAAAATATCGACTCTTAATTCTGACAAAGCACTTCAGCTTATAAGTTATTTTCTGCGTCATTCCAGTATGACTTTGTGGTGTAACGGTAACAATCTCGGCGTGTATTCGAGAAGTCCAGGATCGAGTCCCGGCGATGGCACTGCACATTTTTCACATCTCCTGCTTCAAAATAATCTAATGACATTACAGTGGCGCCCGAACTAAAAGGTGTTGGATGATAATTCATCACCAACAGGATCTCGCAATTGGGTCTCCTAATCCCTAGTCACCCTTCAAAAGGGGAAGCATATAAGATATTTTCTCCCTCCTTCCAACATGCATTCGTGGTGTAACGGTACCACACTTGACATTCGAGAAGTCCATGTTCGAGCCCCCACGAGACCATAGCCCACTTTTTACGTCTCCTACTTCAGGAAAAAAAATAATGACTATAAGTTAAATTTCGATTGCATTTGATAAGTGGTTTATAGCAAGACCCAAAAGGGCCATCTGCTTAAAATGAGGAGTGCTTTCGTGAAGAACTCTTATAAAGAAAACCGAAACTCATTTTTATCTCCGTCGAGTAGGTATATCCACTATACAGCAGCCTTGTCTTCTGAAATATGAACTCAGTTAAACTTCATGTTAAGGCTTTTATAAGGAAACGTGTATTCGAAAATATGTCCTGAACTCTTTTCTTAACCAAAACACATTAAGAGGTTTTCCTCATACGTGATAATTATATATAAAACGTACAAATAACTAGTTTATCCAGTTGGGTCTGGCTAATTAAAATAAGGTGTAATAAAGAAGCCATACGTAAATAATATTTCCGTAAAGAAAGATTATCATATAAATTTAATAATTTTAATATAACAGTGTCTTTTTTTTCTAATTTATTTTACATAGAAATCTAAAATCTCGGTAAAATAAATATTTGAAAATTCCTCCATTCATTAAACACCGCATAAATAAGTCTGCGATTATTTAAACATTTATAAAATATCAAAGTAGCATTGTTTTTGTATGCATGTAATTGCAAATTTATGCACTCTTCCCTTTTCATAATTTGATATTTCACTTTTCAGACATGTTAATCAGATTTCAAGACCATCCAAGCTCTGCAAATCCAAAATTTCGCTTGAAATCCATAAGAAATCGCTATTTGCGTTATGTTTACATAGGAAGATATTCAAAATATCCACCGTGCATATCGAGGCATGCATGCGCGCGCTGTGGAATGACGTCAAGCCGTCGTTCGAAACGTATTTAAAAGACTTCATGTATTAGTTATCAGTAATCTTCGCATGGTGATAATGCATTCTGTACGTGATTAGCTGGATACGGAATACCCACGACAGGCGATTGAACATGGGGATACGGTTTTGGGTCGCCAGATCTGACACAATGGGATTTCTTCTTATGGAGCCATATGAAGGAATTAGTCTATAGAGGACTATCTATTATTATTATTTACGTGTTCCGCACTTAGGCATTGCACGGAAGGGAGAGATGCTCTCGTAGAGGACTTTGCAAGGGAAACTGACTCGTATTTAAATACGTTGCACAGTGGGGAAAACCACGAAAACACTCGTAAAGCCAAGTTGTTCGCGGGATTCGGACCAAGCTACCAGTGTTCAGTGACTTTACCCGTCGGTCGCCGGTGGGCAGGTCTGTATGTTATAGAAATGGAAATAGTTTCTCGTATTCATATTAGATGTACTCTAGTGTACAACACGCTGGGGTAACGTGTGCAGTCAGTCATGCATGCAGTGTCATGATTGCTTGGATATGCGCCTTGGACATTTTGGATGTCTTACTATATAAATATATGCAAGTATTGATGCTCATGATTCCAATAAAACATTTGTTTTTGTCCTGTGCATCGGATATGACATTATGTTTTTCTTTCGCATTTTTATCGTGCAAAATATGGATCATACAGGTACAATTCTTTTGGCCTTTTCTATGTATTCCAAGCAAAGAATCTGGTTGTGCTGATCAAGGATGCTCAGCAGAAATGACACTGCTAGTTACCTAACCTTTCAGCTTCATTTCGTTTTCAAATATTTCAGCACCTAATGTTAATTACGCAACTCAAATTTCCCAATTCCCTGTCACATTGCTTACTATAACATGCTTTGTAACAACTTGCCGAAGAAGTTGTTTAACAACTCTATTATTTGTTTTCCTTTAATTGCACTGAATTTCTTCCTTCGTGTCGCTTATGATATTTCACGGAACAAGTAATCAGATCGCTCAACAAAACACGTTATTTGTTACGATATATCATTAACAAAAGTAATTAAGTTATTGAAACAGAAGGAATGTTCCATCGATTTGAGTTTCCAGTTGATGGAGCATGTTTGTCCCAAAATAAAGCGGGGCAAAATGGATGATTTCCATCGATTCGGGTTGATAAGTTTTGAAGAATGACATCGAGAAGGGGCTTTGTGTCTCACATTAAAGAATATATCCAGTTAAAACATTTCTTACAAAGAATAAATGTAACATGAGAATGTGTAAGTGATATAGCAACGAATATAAATCTAAATTCGTTATTTATTCATGTAAGGAATACTGCAATTGCAATACGTCAGCAAAATTTATAAGACCGAATTCTTTCTCAGATCTTATTTATTTGAAAACAGAGCTGATTTAAATGTTTGTCTTTTCTGTATATCTGTTAGAGTACACTGAAGGCATGCACGTTGTTAGAAAAGTATAGAGAAATACAAATTAGAAAATTTTATTTGATTGACTACGACAACATTACTCAAATTGTTTGCAACGTAGGTTATATTTGTAACAAGCGGTAGTGCAATGTGTGTCATGTAAATTTCTGTTCTAAAAATATATAAATTTTATATACAAAAAAAAACGTGTTGCATAAACCAGATTTTAAAATAATTATCGGCTGTAATTATATTCAATAAGCGCTCCATATACTAGAAAACAAAATGTTGATTCAAGTTTTGTTACCAATTTTATGTTTAGATAGATAATTTTAGTAGAATTATAATTAAAATTGTTGTATTTTTCCGTGCAATGAAGCGGTAAACAAATTTTAAGAGCAAGCTATGCCCGAAAATTAAGAATACTACACGTGCATTAACATTGTGCAAATGTATGTCTTAGTAATTTGCATTGAAATTGAAAAAATACAATTGACCACCATGTTAACTGTAACCGTAATTCCACCCTCGCAATGCTTTTCTGTCTCGAGAAGTAGAAAGTACCAGAAATATCTCGTCGCCTGTTGAAAACTATTTAAGGCCGAAGAAAAAGCATCTGGTCTCACTTGTTTAGTTAGCTGCTGTTATTATTGTTCAGTGTGAGATCGGGATAGCTTTCTCTAAGATGCGCTCTGTATTGCGTTGTATTTAACGTTTTTAGTAGTTTGAAATATAACTGCTGGTTATACTGCGTGATATTGTGTACGAATATCTCTGAGGAAAATTACACAGTTCTGATATATTTCTTTTGATAAGACTACATTTTATTAACCTATTGTCAGACTTATGTATTCAGTCTATTAGGAAATCGTACGCACGCAACAGTAACAAGGCATTTTGAAATAAATTGAATATGATTTGTGTTTCTGATTAACAACATCGATTTGAAAGGTAGTTCAACTGGAATTTTGAAACATATACTGTATATTTGAAAATTATGAACGCTTTCTGTTGCAGTCGTTGGAGGCGCGGTCCAGCAATATCTAATATTCGTGTTTCCCACAAAAAAGAACTAGCATTCGAAAGACAGAGGAATCAGTATATTGTATACTCTAACAATAGCTTCTCACTTGTAGTCAAGTGGACGCGAATGCAAGTATGAGATTTTAACGGTATCAGGGGTAGGATTTGGGATTATTAGGTATGGTACAAGATGGTTATAAGTAAAATGACCAACTCCCCCCAGTGGAGGAGTTTCGTGGGCTTGCGCTGACTACGTCAGACAAGTGAGCATAAGCAACAACAACAACAAAATGCCCAAACCAGACGTATTAGAATGGTTAATGTATTTCATTGAAATTTTAAATACGTTATATGGACCGTAGGGAAAAGGAAATTGCAATAAAAGTAATAGTTTAATCTTCGACCAATAGATGGCGCTTTTCATGTAATGTAAAAAAAAGAAGTTTTGCGAATTAAGAGCTTTTTAAAATGCCATTTAGTCAATACCATACAATCATTTATCACCATGCTTCTAGAGAAGAAGAATCGAGCTTTATTGCTCAAGTTACTTTATCAGATACATAGTTTAGTTGTGCTGTAAGAATATCAGAGCTTAAAATGCTTGCAAAAAGGGTGTATGTCAAAGAATAGTTTAAAAAAGATTATTGCTAAATTTGAAGACCCTGGGAAATTGGGTGTGTTTCCAGGAACAAGAACTACTGAAGGAGACGCCGTTGTTGTAATTGGCAGTGACGTTTTCCTATATTCTTCGAGGAAAGCCCTTCAGCGTGTTAAACCAAACTTGTATATCCCTTGGTATTAGATATACAGGGTTTGAGACCCATGTTAAAGAGACATCCACGTAAGACAAATGTTAGTGCAAAAGGTACATACAAAGAACCAAATCAAATCGCAGAATTTTTCTGCCGACTTTGACGGAGAATAATCATTGATTCAAGGGGTGGTGGAAACCCCTATACCGAAAATGTTAAATTATCCATTTTCGATGTACCTTTTCTCAAAATCTGCTGTAGATACACGCTTGAAATGTTTTGTGTAATGAAAGTTAATCTACCTGATTATACTGAAATGAGCTTTTGAAATATTTTGAATTTCAGAGTAATTTCCAGAATATTTCGTTAGACAGTAAAATTTAGCAATTTTCTCACACTAAAAATTTTATTTTTCTTAGTTTATCAAAAAAGCTCATTCCAGTAAATATTAGGAAACATCATAAATAAGCCATAAAAATTTTATATACCTGTGAGCAGTAGTTTCTGAGAAAGGTAGATCGAGTAAAAAAAAATCACGTTTGGAGAAAAACGCGTTTTAATGTAAAAATCCCTATTTATCAAAGCATTCGATGATAAATTTAAACTAGCTTTTTTACAGTTCTAATTTTCACAGAGATTAAAGAATGATATTTTTAGAAAGATAAAAGTGTAGAGAATTTGAAAATGAAAAAATCCGAAATCACTATTTTTTGAAGATTTTTGATTTCTGACACCCCTTAAAGATCTAAATAGCGTCCACCGCAGACAGAAAGAAGTGCAGTGGGTACCAAAACATCGCCATAAACAAAAGTGGTATCGCACCATTGCACTAATCATCTATAGAAGTGCACCCTCACGGGACAAACTAACGTCATGCTCGGTCATTTGCTTACATTGCAGCATTCATAATGGTGCATAATTTGCATTACAGATAAAATTGACATAAGATATATTTTACAGGGTCCTTTACAATTTCATGGATAAATACAGTAAGTTATTTACTGTTATATGCATATTTCTTTTATGTTTCTGTTCGGAGCTTTGTTGGTGGGGGGATGGATTATAGTATGTGGTACGTTGTTTGTTTGGTTTTCTGTTACACAGTGCACAGTTTATAAGAGTGTCCATCACAGTTGCACAAGTACTGCCAATTTAAGGGATAATTAATTACAGTCTTAAAAGAAGTATCCATTTAGAGTTAAATCTCTTCATTATTAACCGACAAGTGACAGAACTGCTTGCTTGTTTTTCAGATCGGGCAATATCGAGAATATTTTAAATTATCTGATCTTTTTCTCTGTACTTGAAACACTGTGACTACTAGTTATGGGGACTTCTGAAAGACCGTAGATATGGAGAGAGAAGATGACTCGGACTGAAAAGGAATCAGGCACAACAAGCGGTGTTGCTGCATTTCCTGAAGAAATCTTCTTGCTACGGTTTAACATATTATAATGTCTCGTAGACATGGGTAGCATAAACTAATGAGTCCTAGAAGATTGCATGATGAACTATCTTTAAGTATGACAAGTCCAAAGAAGGATATAAAGGAGCCCTTTTTTAACTCAATATAAGTTTACAGATAGCCTAACTTGGGCGTATACAAAAGCCAGTACTTCTGGCTTAACTTTATTAGGTAACGATGAATTTAAAATTAAATGTAGTAAGTTTAGCCTAACGGTTGACAGTATAATTTAGCACTCAGAAAGGCTCTGACTCGTAAGCGTCGGCGTAAAACAAGCCTGATAGATAGAAGCACTCAACGTCACAGAAATTTAATCGCTAATAATTCCAGATAGCAACGTGGCCTTCAAGCAGGCACAACACTCTCTGAAATCACCTTCCAAACCCTTCGCTTAAATACCACTTCTTCCTACCTCATTTGAATACAAGGGTGCTAGCTTAACATTCTAGCAAGAAAGCGTGAGTAAAAATGAGGTTCAAAGGAAAGTTTTAAAATAAAAATTAACTGTTAAATAAATTAAATGAATCTCCACAATGTAATTTTCTAATTTGAAATACAATGAACAAATACCGTAATTAATCAAAATTTTATGTTTGTTTTTTATACTATAGCTTTAAACATGAAGATTAAAATTTAAACTAGTATTTTTATTAGAGTTTTCTTTTTCCCGTGGTTTACGTAGCTGCCTTTTTGCGTAGCGTAGCGTATGCATCATTTTATAAAGTGATATGTCAGGAGCTCAGCCTATATCTGAGTAATATAAATTTAATTATAATAACTCTTTATTAAGTAACAACATAATACTAAATATCTACTAATTAATATTATTGCTTATTTATTTTTCAAACTTCATAGTTTAAACTAATTCCTCCAAGAAATAGCATATCATGTTAGAAATATGCATAGATTCTATACTGTGAGGTTTCTGCTGGCGAGTTTATAAAGCATGTAATGACCTAAATGCTTTTCTTGCACTTTGTTAATGTGATTGCTGATTGGAATTGATTTCTATCTTACAAAGGTTTCAGCTGTAAAATTCATGGCACGAAAATATTTCCACGGTTTCTCAGTTTTTCTTTTATACATAGTTCTAGCTTTATTATAGTATTTGAATAGAACATGTGGCAACGATAAGATAATTCTTTAAATGATATCAATTTTGTGCATTCTGAGTTATAATATGAACGAAATGTAATACTGTTAAGTGAACCTAGCGCCAGAGTGTCGATATGGTAAACAAATAGAGTGAATTTTAAAGAATGCATTTATTCTATTGTGGTTTATGCGCCGACGGTGAAGTAGATTTAATTCAATCCAATAAGTTTAAATGAAATGCAAGAAAAAATGCGTATAATTTAATATTCTGTACAAGAAAGTCATGTGGTATACACATCAGATTTTGTTAATTAAGAAAGCAGATAAAAAGTCCTCGTGTTCCACGAAGTATGAGGCTTACAGATGTAAGTAAATAACGCACAGTACAAGGAATTCAACAATAAAAACATAAAATCTAGGCCTGGAGAAAGAGCGAAGAAAAACAAATATAAAATACAAACACTACCATAATTAAAATACTAAAATATACCTTGAATAATTAAACGATGTTAATACCTTTATAAAATAAAATAAACCAACTCACACAAATCTTTCCATAACCACTTCTAATGCACAATAATAATGAACATGAAATAATACTTACAAAATAATACTGATACAAAGAAAAATAGTACATACAGCTCAAAACATCAATGCATAACTTAATCATACGCAGATAATAAGCAAAATAATACAATGACACATAAAAGATAAAAGTCCAGTCATACAAAAAATAATACTATAACTTCAAAGAACAAATAAAGTTGCCCAAGACTGCAAAGGCCTCGGAACTTCTAACAAGATAATATAAAACAGAAGGCCAGCAAATATAGAACTATCCTAAATTCACTTTAAATGCACTTATGGCAGTCGCATGCAACCTATTATGCAACAAATTGTGTTCCACATCTTCCACAGCATTGCCGCAAGCACTGACTCCACTAGTAACAATATTGAAAAAGTAAGTTCCAAGATTCCCATTGTAGACACATTAGGTTATTTGGAAGCAGGAGATGTGAAAAATGAGCAATGCACTTGTCTGGACTCGAACCACGGACCTCTCGAATACGCGTCGAGCGTGCTGACCACTGCACCACGAAGGCATGCTAAGAAGGTGAGAGAAGTACCTCATACCATGACTGGTCAAAATCTGAGTAATTTATAATCCGGCTGTAAATTCATACAGTTAAATCATTGAAGAACACTTGGGAAAAATCGCTTTGTCCACTAGTCCTTCGAAGCGAGAGAGTCAGCATTCCAATCAACAACAGTTTTTTTTTCCAGGCTTTCAATAAGACTTGGGATCAGACAAGATTCAATCAATATCACGATAAGTCGCTTAGATACCGAACTAGTCAGCCCTCTTATCAGGACTACTATTTCTTTTAATCATTTTGGCAAACATGTTGCTGTCCTGATGTAGAACAGTGAGTTTACTTTAAACTATGTTCGTAGAAATTGTTGAAGATACAACATAGATGAGAAGGTTTTATTCTTCACAGTATACAGCTGCTCCTACACTTCGGGACAAAAAGACCAGTACTTGTGGTCTGAACGTAAAACATAAGAACTACAAACTAACAAAATTAAGTAACAGCTAATCTCCAATGCTTTACAAAGATTATAAACGCGAGAATTGGCCTTTTAATCTTTACGTAAGTAGTACTCAGAATAAGGGAAAACTACACTACGTCTTCAATATCAAGGAGACTAAATTTCTGGCCTTAAAGGCGGACAGCAACTGACTGAAAAGCGTACGTGAAATAAGATAGAAGTCTCTCTCTCTAACTCTCCTTCTAGGCTGAAAGCTACGACTTAAATACTTAACAGTCTGCAAGCTCAATTGGCATACTAAAACTTACCGCGTTTATTCTGGCCGGAAGTGGAAAATAAGAGAGGGCAGTAAAGTTTTAAAATAAAATAAACATTAGTAAAACTTAAACGCCGTATACTCCCATTTCCGAGAATACCACTGTGGCCGCGAATGTAGGTAAAATGAATATCTGCAGTATATCCAATCAAAATCAAAATATTAGAACTTCGGTATAAGCTTCTTTACACGGACTACCTTACGATCCGAATAACTTTAAATTCACAAACTTTCCATATTCTCAGCTCTTACGCATTCTCCTAACATCAAAATTTACTTCTTAATAAACTTATAAATACCAGTACATACTCAATAGTAATGTAGAGTTATTAGGAGTTTTGCAGGAAGCTAAAAATCTGGAATGCCTTCGCCGAGACTCGAACCTGAACCTCTCGAATACGCCCCACGAAAGCCTGCAGGAAGGAGGGAGAAAATACCTTACATACTCTCCCTTTTAAAAGGCGACTGAATATTAGGGGACACAATCGCCAAATCCTGCTGTGAAGATTCACCTTCCACCACCTTTTCGTTCGGGCGCCAATGTAGAATCATTATGCTTTTTGGAAGCAGGCGACGTGAAAAATGGGCAGTGCCCATGCCAGGACTTCTCGAATCGAATACTCGGACCTCTCGAATACTGGCCACTAGACCACGAAGGCATGCAGAAAGGAGGGAAAGTATACCTTATAGCAGGGTTTCTTAAAATTTTTTCAGTCGCGACCGCTTTTTATCATTGAGATTTTTTCGCCACTCTCAGGACCCCATAATTATTGCGCAAATCTGACACACGTGTGAGTGAAACTGTCAATTTTTTCACTTGTACTGTAATGTAATAATAATATAATAATAATTGGAGTTTTAGGTCATTAACTTTAATTTCTAATTTTCAGACATAGAACAATGTGAAATCTATAAGTAATAGACGAAATGACAGCGTCACGTGCAAAGCAACGTTTACGAAAATGAATGTTTAAATTATAAAAAGAATGCGTTTTTTCCTTTATCTGTATTGTCTTATCTTTACCTATTTTCAGATACTTTGCGTAAAAATATTTGGTAATTGCAAAATTATTATAAGAAGTTATCTGCTGCAGGTCCCGCGACCCCCAAGGGAGTAGCGACCCACAGTTTAAGAAACCCTACCTTATAGCAAACAGCTGGATTAAAAATAAATGAAAAAGATGGGATCAGCTTGCATTTTTCGCAAAGTCGAAAATCTGAAAATATCCCGGAAGGGAAGTCTAAAAATATTTTTTCAAGCATAATTTTAATAATTAAAGGACAATAAAATTGCAATTAATAATAAATGCAGTCAGCTCACAATTAAATCAAATTATGTTTCTTTCTTCACCACATGCATTATTGAATTCAAACATTTTTCTCCAATAGCACAAAATATTTTGAATTTTCTCAAAAAATAATAATAATAATAATAAAGCAAGACTAAAATTTCGCTTGATTGGGTGAAAGCACATGCAGGGATTGAAGGAAAAATAGAAGACGACTCCCTTGCTAAAGATGCAGTTACTGCTCCTGATATGAACGTAAAATGGCTTAAGTGATACGTAAACAAAAAGAAACGTGCAAGAAAATAAACTAAATCTGGCATAACGAATGGAGTTCTTCTCCCCAAGGCAGGAGAATGCATGAATTAATCAACGTAATTAACGGAAAAGGATGTCTGGATAACCCATAAATCAATTCATATCTTTACATGGACCCTTCCCAACTAATTATTTCGAGCGAAATATCTCTTCTGCAGATATCTGTATTTGCGGCAAAAGAGAATGTCCAGACCACTACCTGTTAATGGTACACCTAGCTAGACAATTATCACAAACACTTCTCAGCGTTAGAACAAATACAGACGAATTCTAGTTCCGAAGTATGTCATACAGTTTACAATAAACTAAATCTTCCATCCCAAAATCAATAATATTGCAAAATATCTTTCGGAACATCATGGGCAAAATATTTGTGAGCGATGGCTGTTACAAAAATGTTTTTATATTAGTTTGCAAGTTCTTTTAAATTATAAATTAATGCAAATATTTTGTAAAGTTTTCACAGAGCTTCGTTAGGGCGCTTCACTTGATTAGCAGTATCACGGGTCAGTATCTTAGTTTTGATGTCTACCTATTCCTGTCGTGTTCTGCATCTAAACAGTAGTTGCTTTAAATTTATTCTTAATTTGCATTATGCTAAGGAGCGGTGAACAATATAAATGTTATTGGTTATTTTAAAATAAACTTACTATATTAGTTGTTATGGAGGAGATGGAAATGTTTCAGATATTTAACAAAATACTAGAAATTAATTTTTGCTGCCTACTAGCCCTATCTAACATTCTTATGTAAAATATAAAGCTTAAAAAGCATATCCCATGACGTTTTATCTTTTAGCATTTAAAAACCAATAAAAACTTTGCAAATTTGCCTTATAAGGTATTTTTTCCTTCCTTTCTGTGCCCCTCCATGGTGTATTTGGAGCATACCCGACTTGGATTACAGAGGTGTAGGATTCCATTTCCGTTGAGAGCATTGTGCATTTCTCAAGTCTCCTGCTTCAAATAGCCTAATGACTCTATAACTGGCGCTCGAGCGGTAAAGACGCTGAACACTGGTAGTTCGGTCCGAGGTTCGAATCCCGCGAACGGGCTGGCTGCATGGGCGTTTTCGAGGTTTTCCCCATGTGTAACGTGTATACGAGCCAGTTTCCCTTAGAAAGTCCTCCACGAAGGCATCCCTCCCTTTAGGCAGAGATTCCTCGTGTGCTTTTCCATAATTGAGTAATCCATCTTCTAACTGGAGCTCAACTTTAAAGGTGGTGTACGATAATTCGTCACCATCAGGATTTGGCGACAGCGTCTCCTAATCCCAAGTCGCCTTTTAAAAAGGGAGTATATTAGGTATTTTTCCCTCCTTTTTACAGACATATCATCATAGTGTAATTGAAAGCATACACGACGCGCATTTGAGAGATCCAGCGTTCGAATGCCGGCATTGCATATTTGTAGAGACATTAGTTTTTTTTTTTTTTTTTGGGGGGGGGGGAAGTAGGCAAGATGAAAAATGAGCAATTGCCTTCGATGGGAATCGAACCACGGACCTCTGGAATACCGGCCCAGCGTGCAGAACCACTACACCACGAAGGTACGCTAGGAAAGCAAGAAAAATACCTTATATACTTCCCTTCTTAAAGGGCGACTGGAGATTTTAGGGGACACAATCTCCAAATCCTGGGTGTGGAGTGTTATCATCCACAACCCTTTTAGTTAGGGCGCCACTCTAGAGATATTAAGATTTTTTTGCAAGCCGGAGAGATGAAAAATTAGAAATCGCCTTCGCCGGGAATCGAACCACGGACCTTTGGAATACGCGTCCAGCGTGCAGACCACCACATCATAAAGACGGGAGAAATACCTTACATACCCTCCTTCCTAGCTGGCAGACCTAGACACCTTCTTAGCTGGCATCCATGTTGTGTGGTGTTTGGTGAGCTCGCTATTAAAACGCTTATATCTTGGTTAATTTGTGAGATTAATGAACGAAGAAAAGGTGCTTTATTTATGATCTATATGTGTTCCGGTACCGGTTTGGAAAGAAGGTGCTTTATTTATGATCTATATGTGTTCCGGTTTGTGTCTTAGTGATTATTTTTGAATTTGAAGCTTTATTTTGCAAAGATGTGAAGATTTTAAAGTTTGATGTTGAGTTTGCTACCTCATTTGCATACGATAAATACTTTTTGGTCTCTATCTTTATACATATATTGTGAAAATTACTTTTGATGATTGATTTTGACTCTTTATAACTTGTTTTACCTGTATGTTTAAAAGCATAGTGTTTGGATGCATATTATATTAGCTATTTGAACTTAAACGTTTTGAGTGTAGCTAGGCCTAACGAGGCGGATATTTGTTGATAGTTGAACATCTTAGTGTTAAAGTGACTTAAGTCATGTGGTGCACCGGTTTGAGTCTTTCTGCCCGCCAAAAAGAGGATTGGGAAATACTTTGGTGCACCAGAATTTTCATCTTTCGCCCGTTGGACAAATTGTTCAATTTTCCAGATAAAATTGTAGGAAAAACTTTAAAAATTATTTTAAGCGTTTTTAAGACTATTTGGCTGGCTTGTTTTGTGATATTGTGTTTATTTGATTTTATAGAAATTTTTGAAAATTTTTGAGGTGACTTTTAATTTTATTTTGCTGGTATTGTGCAGAACTTTTGTAAATATCTATTTTAACTGTTCTTATTGAATTTTAAGATATTTTATTGTAAATATTTTGTGTTCTTATTATGTGTAATTAAGTATTTGTATGAAAACAGACCGCATGTATTGATATTTTAATGTATTTTGGATAATTTTGTAAGTATTATAACTCTGGTATATTTGGTGAATTGTATTGGAAGGAATTTTGTTTGTATATTAAAGAATTGATACCGTTGTAGGATGCATGAATCAGAATCTGTTCCTAGTTCTGTTGGTGCTCATCCTCGAGAAGAGGATGTATCAGAAATTGTTATAGATGGAGCCAATGATATTATGACTATTGTGCTAGAGCTACATGGAATAGTGGATAAAATTAGAAGTCAAAAGAAGATCGCGGTTACGTTGCTTGATAGACTTACTGCCGGGTTAGACAGGATTCTTTTGCTTGCATCTGCTCAGGCGGTTCATTTAGTCGAGGCTGATGCTCTTCGTTATAACAGACAAGAACTTAAGTACGTTAGAGAGGAAATCGCTGATCTTAAAGATATGATTGTGAAAAGATCTTGCTGTAATAGAAATAATGTTGTCCCTGATCGTGTTACGGAACCGATTGCGAAAGTTGATGGTCTGGATGAAATTATTTTAAAACCAATTGATGAAAACATTGATGCCTTCAACGAAATTAGCAGTATAATTAGACCGTAAGATCTTAAAATCAAGATTAAAAAGTCTATCAGGAGAGAAAATGGTGATTTTTTTGTCGTGAAGAGGTGCAGAGACTTGAGTGTGCTATTGAGAAAAAAGAGAGTCTTAGAAAATTTATTAAGCCGAGACGTAGACGTTTTATTAAACCACGTGTAATTGTTTATGGTGTTGACTCTTCGGTAACGAATGAAAGTATAATAGATGCTTTTAAACGCGATTGTAATTGTAATAATGAATGTGTTAAGTCTTTATTTGATATTCCTGTTAAAGGATCTAAGGGATCTTCACATAGAGTTTTCTCCATCATTTCGTTGTGTCAGGGAGAATTTTTGGAGGAACAGAGACTTTCTTTGGGTTGGAAATCGTACTCAGTGAAATTATTTTTGCGACCTAGACAATGTTCTTTGTGTTTATCCTATGGTCATTCAAGAAAGTTTTGTAACTCCAAAGTATGCTGTGCAATATGCACTGGAAATCATTTAGCAGCTTCTTGTGATAGAAAGAGTGAGGGATTCAAATCTATTAACCGTTCTTCTTGTAATAAAAAATTTGGTTTAGATCTTAATGTCTCGCTCGCATCATGCAATGGATAAAAACTGTCCAACATATATCAGTGAAGTGAACTTTATTAAGAATCATTTGGATATTGATTATAATAATTGTATTTAATTTTAAATTGGATCTATGCGTTTTTGTAAATAGACTTATTTTATCTTGTGATTTGCGGTTCTGTTTTTGTCCTTGTATGTCTTATCTGTTGCTTTTAATATTTATAGTTTTTATACTGAAATTGTTTATTGAAGTATTTATTTTAATGCATGTGATTAGTATTAATTTGAATCATTGTGTCATCGCTGCTGCCCAGCTCTCTGTTATTCAGGAAGTTGTGGGAGTCTTGCCTGATGTCATCTTGCTGCAGGAGCCATATTTAATTAGGGGTAGAGTGGACTATGTTAATAAAAATTGGAGAGTCGTTGCTTGTTATGGGGGAAGGACTGTTGTCGTCAATCAAGATATAGATTTTGTTGTAGATTTCGAGACTGACTTTGTTATCAGTATTTCTGCTGTGCTGGGTGATCAAGAATATGGATTGGTGTCTATTTATTTCTCTCCAGCTGAAGATATTTCTATTAATTTGTATAAAATGTTTTACATACTTATGATAAATTTTTAGTTTTTGGGGATTTTAATTGTAAGCATCTTAGTTGGGGGGGGGCTGGTTATACAGATGCACGTGGGATTTTATTATTTGATTTTATTACATCTAAGAATTTGGTACTTTTAATATTCAAGATTTTACCCCAACTTTTTCATCTTCAGTTGGACAGGGTTGGACAGACCTTGTGTTAGGTTCACGATCATTGGATATTAATGATTATAAGTATGAGGTTAGTCAAGAAGAATCTTTCAGCGACCACAGATATATTTTCTTTCACATGGAAGGTGTTTGTCTCCACCATGGGAGTGGAAACTTTATAAGTAGAAGTGTTCCTAAAGTTTACAAATTGTGTAAAAAAGTAAATGTTGCCATTGAGGATTTTATCCAGAAAATAAGAAATGCTGGGTGTTACGAAGAAATTGATTGTATAGTCTCTGAAATTGAGACTTATTTGGTTAAAAAGATTGTTACTAAACTAAGTGTTAAAAGAAAAGTTGCTAGTAAAATTATTTGGTGGAACGTTAGTCTTGAAAGACAAAAGAGAAGAGTACGAGCTTTTAGGACGAGTTTTCAGGTAAAGAATATTGATGATGTTACTAGATTAAGAAGGAAAATTAGATATAAGAAAGAACTAGCTATTTATAAACGTTCTATTAGAGAAGCAAGAAAGAATAGTAAGATTAAATATTTTTTGGATTGTGTGAATCATTTTGATGGTTTCTATAAGACTGCAGCTGGAAAGAGTAGACATAAAGTTATTGTCAAGAGACCGGAGGGCGTTGCTGGAAATTTTGAAGAAGTGAATAAAGCTCATGCTAAAGTTTATTTTGATTTAGATTATGATTTTTTGTTGGATTTTTCGAATATTGATGATTCCAAGTTAAAAGATAATGATTTTTGTTTTACTCGTGATGAAATTGCTGGAGTGATTCGACGTCTTAGAGACAAAGCTGCACCTGGAATTGACGGCATTCATTCTGTAATTGTTAAGACTTTATTTGATTTATATCCTGACTTTTTCAATACTTTATATAATGCATGTTTAAAATATGCCATATTTCCAGGCACATGGAAGATAAGTAAAATCATATTGATTCCTAAGACCGAAGGAAAATCAAGGCCAATTGCTTTATTAAAGATATTTGGAAAGGTTCTTGATAAATTGATAACTAATAGGATGATGCATGATATTTTTAAATATAATCCTTTCCATGATAGTCAATATGGTTTTGTTCCTGGTCGAAGTACCGATGATGCTCTTTTTCGAGTTATCTCATGTATTAGAGAACATAGGGTTAACCAGCACGTTCTTCTTGTCTCTTTTGACATTGCTTCTGCATTTGATAACGTGGATTGGGTCTCTTTATTGGGGACTCTTCAAAATTTGTATATACCCAGAAATATTTTTTATTTGATTTTGGATTATTTTAAGAGTAGAAGAGTGTATTTTAATTGCTTTTCGGAAAGTAAATATGGGTCCACTTTTAAAATTGGTAAAGGCTGCCCGCAGGGTTCCTGCAGCGCTCGTCTGTTCTGGAACGTGATTATGAATAAATTGCTTCAATGTGAATTTTCTGGCAATGTGGAAGCTGATGACGTTGTTGCATTGTTTAGGGGGGACTCACTTGAAAAACTGGAAAAATTGTTCGATGAGACCTGTGCAATTTTTGATAATTGGAGTAATGGGGGAAAATTGAATTTTAATATGGATAAGACACAAGTTATGTTTTTCCCGAGGGGAGGACGTGTGGTGAGACCTCCTCGAATTCGGTATCATAATAGGAGAATTAGATTTACAGAAAATATGAAATATTTAGGTGTTGTGTTGGACTGTAAGCTCACTTTTGTTGAACACTTTAGGAACTTGCAGCGAAGAACAGATCAGCTTTTACTTGCCTACAGAAGGAACTTTGCGGGCGATATTTTTGCTAAGAGATCTGGTATACTATTGGTTCTATATAAAGCCGTTGTATTACTTATTGTAATGTATGGAATTGGCGCCTGGGGTTCCAGAGCGGGGGAGCTGGTGAGGCTCTGCATGAAGTTGGATTCTATACAGAGAGCTTAGGGTCTTGCAATTACTCGCTGTTTTAGGACAGTCCCCACGGAGGTGGTTTGTGTATTGGCCAGACTGCCTCCCCTCGCAGTTTATTACGAATTTTATTACAAGAAATATCTTTTACGTTCTGGAAATATTGATATGATTTGTTTTGATTCTAATATTATTACTAAATATGTTTTTGAAAAATTTAATTTACATTTATTACACCCTGTAAATAGAATCAGTTATGGGTTTGATAGAAAAATTCCAAAAATTGGAATATATGATATTTATACGGATGGTTCGGGGTTAGGAGGGTGTACTGGAGCTGCTTTTGTTGTATATTTCTATGATGTTGAAATTGATTATGGTTTATATAGATTGAATTCTTATAATTCAGTATTTCAAGCGGAATGTATTGCTGTTTTGAAGGCCTTGAAATGGATTAAAATGAATATTAAAACATGTGTTACTATAAATTTGTATACTGATTGTCTTTCTTTGCTCCAGTCGCTCTCTTTCCCCGATAATGTTAACTGTATTATTATGGATATTAAATTATGGATAAATGTTGCAATCTATCAGTTCTACGATTTCTTTTCATTAGATTAAAGCCAATGTGGGGTTTTTTGGTAATGAGAGGGCTGACAGTCTGGCCAAGGAGGCATGTATTTCAACTAATGCACTCATTGTGGAAATTTATGGTTCTAGATAAATTGCCATTATGAGTATGAAGAAATATTATATAAATATATGGAAAGATGTGTGGAAAAGTTCAACAAGGAAAAATAATTTGTTGATTAATATTGAAATTACAGATAATGTTTTAATCTATGATGACATTGATATGAATCAGATTATCACCGGGCATGGTAGGTTTCCTCATTATTTAAAAAGATTTCATGTACAAGATAATGATCTGTGTCCAAATTGTAATGTTTTGGGTGATGCCAAACACTTCGTGGTGGAATGACAATTGACTGATTTTATTAGATGAAGTTTTTGTTATATACATTTTGATTTATTGAATTTTGATTTTAAACATTTGAAATTATATGCAAGAGAATTGATGGCCTTTATTAATGGCAATAGACATGCGATTGGGGTTTTTAACTAAGTTCATTTTATTTTCAATGTGTTTATTTTAGGATGTCTTTGATGATATGTGTGACTGTATGTCATATTTTCGTTGTGTGTTTTATGTGTGTTTTCCTTCCTTATTTTATGCTATCATTTTTACTAATACAGTTTTCTTGA
Source organism: Stegodyphus dumicola (assembly GCF_044657685.1). NCBI lineage: Eukaryota > Metazoa > Arthropoda > Arachnida > Araneae > Eresidae > Stegodyphus > Stegodyphus dumicola. The sequence goes on along the minus strand of NC_140770.1, from coordinate 262,937,289 downwards.
TTTAGTTCTTTTTGGTTTTCTTCTTTCCTGTTGTGTCATGAACCCAGCCATTTAAAAAAATATATGTAAAAAAATATATATAGTTGTATGGCAACCTTGCTGGATGTATAATTATTATTTTCTTTAGTTGATTATACTAACATTTTTAGTTACTCGGAATACCGGGCTTGGAGCTTTGAATTTTAAGTTAAATGCTAAAGTTGATTCTTGTATAATATCTTGGATTAGTTGTTCTTTTCTAGTGATCTGGCGTTTTGACTTTTGTTGGGGGACTCTCCGGGTCTCTGGCTGCCTTCGCTTGTGGTGTGAATGGGACACCCCTTTTTGGACCATAAGATCACTTTGTGATCAGGCGGGTTGGGGCCTGTGATCAGGGGGATGAGCGAAAACAAAAACATACCCTCCTTTTTGAAGGGCGACTGGGGTTTTTAGGGGCCCCAATCGCCAAATCCTGGATTAGGAGTATAATCATCCAAACATCCTTTTAGTTCGGGTGCCACTGTAGAGACATTACGTTTTTTTCGGGGGGGGACAGGTAAGATGAAAAAGGAGCAATCGCCTTCGCCGAAAATCGAACCACGGACCACTGGAATACCGGCCCAGCGTGCAGAACCACTACACCATGAAGGCACGTTAGGAAAGCGAGAGAAATACCTTATATATTTTTCACGTTTTCTGCTTTAAAAGAAAACATAATGGATCTATAATTGAACAGCAAATTTAAATTAAAATGACATCGAAATTAAAAAATGGACTCTGGTAATAAACGTTTCAGACTTTTAAGATGTAACAGAAATATATATTTCACGCATATGTATGGTATAAATAATTATCTTACAGATGAAGTAATGCATCGCTCTTCTGTTTGAAATAAAAAAAAATGTATTTTCGAAAGAATGTAATAATTTAACATGTAAGAGGATTAACATATTTCTCAGCTTATATCTGAGTAACTGATTTTCCACCATACAGCGAAAGTTAAGCTTTCAGAAGTATCCCAAAATGTACTATTTCATTCTCACTAAACATTGTTGACTCAATTATAAATTGCTTGGAGCAAATGTTCCTAAACTAGGCTAAGTTTTAGAATTCAGGATTTTACGGTGCATTTACACATTTCATATTTCTCCTTTCAGAGCTGCTGTCAAATACGACAGTAACAGCTAAATCTAGGCAACAGTTACGAATCTTATCAGAATTCCAAAGTCTAAAATGGGAATGCCACATTAAAGATTATCAGCCTGCGGCAATTTACACTGATAGGATTTCCTCATGTAAAATAGAACTGCTCCTGAGAAACTCAATTTGAGATTTGAACTTTTATAATGTTTAGATTGTCCTATTTAATTCGAAGAACATTCTTCTTTTCGTAGAATGAAATGGAACAGAGAGTTGTGTTATTGAAGTAAAAGAAATTATTTAATGTTTTTGAAAAAGTGTGTGGTTCAAAAACAGTACTTGATAAAAACAAAGCAAATTAGGTATTCTAAGAGAAATAAACTAAATAGTGAATTAAAGACAGGAAAATCTGACGACATGGGATATCTTTCTCAGTTTGTAAACACATATAAAATAGCTCCGTTATTCAGTTTTATAAATCTTGAAAAACGTGTACTTGAAGCTGGTGAATGCCTACAGCAAGTCTTAGTTCAAAACTAGTCGATCTGACTAGTTTTCTGCTTTTAGCAGCGCGGGATTTTGGATCTGTCATGAAGAACTATTGAATCAGACTTTATTAGCTAAGTATACATAATTACTTTAGTCTCTATTTTAATAAACTGATATTTATTAAACTGAAACTTACATTGTATAGTAATAATGCAATTTTGAAAGAGGAGAGGTGAAAAATATGCAATGCCCTCGCCGGAACTCGAACCTGAATCTCTCGAATACGCGTCGAGGGTGTTATTTTTACATCACGAAGGCATGCTGGAAGGAGAGAGAAAATACTGCCCCTTTTTAAAGGACGACTGGGTATTATCAAAACGAATCGCCAAATTCTGGTGGTGATGAATAATAGTCCACCACTATTTAGTTCCGGTGTCACTATGGACTCGAACTTTGATCTCTCGAATACGCGGCTAGTTTGCTACCGTTACACCACAAAGACATGCTGAAAGAAGGGAAAAATATCTTATTGTTTTTATTCCAAAACAGTGTTCTAAATGTATATGCTTACCATGTCCGGTATTTCATGGAGCATGTATATGGTGGGCGTAAACAAATCGTATGTGAATGCCTATAACTAATAGCTATCGACTCTCGAATATTCCCTTCAGTGTAAATTTCGGTCTGGTGATACTGCGAATGCTTAAGATTGATGATGACGAGAGAGATGAATGTAATACAAAGGTTATAAAGAGCCATGTCGTTGCATCTGATTGTTCCCCTATAATGTAGCCCGTCATTGTAGGTTTGATATATTTCTATGACTATCTGAACTATCTTTGGATAATCTGAAAACAATACAGATTAACTGTAGGTTTTTTTTTTCAGTTATGTTATAAGGTATTTCTCCCACTTCCCTAGCGTGCCTTCGTGGTGTTGTGGTCAGCACACTGAGCCGGTATTTCAGAGGCCCATGGTTCGATTCCCGGCGAAGGCGGTTGCATATTTTTCACCTTTCCTGCTTCCAATTAACCTAATGACTCTACAAGTGGCGCCCGAACTAAAAGGGTTGTGGATGACGATTCACCGCACCCAGGATTTGGCGACTAGGTCCCCTAAAACCCTAATCGTCCTTTAAAAAGGGGAGTATATAAGGTATTTCTCCCACTTCCCTAGCGTGCCTTCGTGGTGTAGTGGTCAGCACACTGAGCCGGTAGAGGTCCGTGGTTCGATTTCCGGAGAAGGCGGTTGCATATTTTTCATCTTTCCTACTTGCAATTAACCTAATGACTCTACAATGTAAGAAGGATTTAGTTTTTAAATTTCGGGAATGAAAGGAAATAATAAAAGAGCATAATGCTAAGAATAATATAAAAATATTAGTTTGCTCATAATTGCGGAAAAAATATATTAATCAAAGGGAGTATGCGTCAGTAGTAAGAATGCTTTTATTTCAGAAATTCAATAAAGTCACATTTAATAACAAGAGTTTGAAAATCCAGTTTTTTAAAATTTTTTTCTTTCTTAATACTCTATAGTAGTACAAATATTATTAAAATACTAAAAGAAAAGTATCATAAACTCAGAATTTAATTTATATAAAGCTAGCTCATTTTAAAACTAACATTAATCAAAACTTTAAAAAAGCTGTAATCGTCCTTAAAAATATCGTTAAGGAATTCCAGAAAGAAAATACCGAAACAGATCAAGCAAGAGCTTTATAAATACTGTCTGCATTACAAAGGAAAAAATGGCTGTCCTTTCGTTAATGAAAAGCTCCCTTTTTACTTCTCTGTAAGAAATAAAGGGAGTTTTTAATCGCAAAAAATTTCGGGTATCATATTTCAACGGAAATTGCAATTTTGACAGTTCGCGAATCCATCTGGAGGATTCTTTTGCGTGATATTTCTACTCAGGCACAGAGTAAAATACTCTTTTTTTTTTTTTTTTTTTTTTCAAAAAGGTTTGTAAAATGGATCCCAAAGGAAATTTTTTCTTGACGTTGTATTGGTGATATATGTATGTATCTCACATAACTCAAAAGAGTTTCCAATATTGTAAATGGGATTGCTATAACATCCAGTTCCCCACCTTATACATGCACCCACACCCCTTACTCGACTTAAAAGTACTTACCTGGCCTTCATTGTCTCAGTCTTTAGACATACTCGTATACTTCCAATTACAGAAGTGTTTTAAATGACAAAAATATTTATGTTTTGGAAATGCCAGATTTAAAACAGAAGTTAATTTTTGACAAATAACGAAATATAACGTTCAAAACGGTCCCCCGGTTCCTATACTACTAGTTGGAAAGACTTTATATGTATTATGAAAAAATAAAATTATAAGAAGTTTGAATCCGGTACGACCAAAAATTAACCGGTATATTTCCTTTAAACGTTCGGTTTTTGATGTCACTTTCAACTTGACTTCAGAGATTGGTTATTCATGTTAGACGAATTCGAGGAAATAAGTTTAATTGAAGTTCAGGAAACAATATGTGCATTTTTAGGAAGTCAAGTGGTGTAAATAACAGATTTTTTTTAAATTTCAGTGTAATTGCTTTCTTAATTTTATTATTAGAAATGTTTCTGAAATTATTAAATTAAAATTCACTCTAGGCGTAGCTAATTTGCATCATTCGCTTTGAGTTTAGTTTTATATTCTTCCTGTTACCTTTCCGAAATAAAATCAAAATTAATAGGATCTTTTTCGAATGCTTACTCTTTTATCCCCCTTAGAAAAGTTACTGGATACCATTCAGTTTCTATTTATATTTAATAATTTGTACATTTGATTTTTTTGTGGTACCATTTTATAAGTTTTATTTTTGTGATACAACGTATTTTGCTTTATATATAAAAACCTGAAAATCAAATGCAAACATTTAAATAATACTTATGTTATGGAAAGAACAAGAACTATGAAACAATTGTGAGAAAATTATAAAAAGATGAAGAGACAAAATAACATTATATAATATAAGGAAACTTTGAAAGGTTATATTATCAAATATAAAAATCCTCTGAGAAAGAGGAAAACTATAACTACTTTTTATCTTTGTGGTATATGATTTTAGAAATATCTTTTGATAATTATATTAATGAGAAAATAATTATAAAATATCACGTTTTTGGTACATTTTTAAACAAAAAGTTTCATTATTGAAAATCAATTTTAATCAAGTACATACAGACAATTATTATCTATGATCTTTTTCCATTTTTCGGGTAGCTACATAATTCTATCGGTGTATAAGTTATGTGGTTTATCTTCGAAAAACTTGGGCGAGGGATTTTCAGCGGCTCTTCTATCGGCAGTGTTTTACCATCAAGAGAGTTTTGCAGAGACAGAAGAAAATGGTAGTCAGACGGTTCAAGGTTCGAGCTATACGGTGGATGCATCAAAACTTCTCAACCAAGTTCCGTCATTTGTTCCGTCAATTCGGAGCTGTGTTTCATGATGGAACACAGCCCGTTTTCTTTTAGCTGATTCTGGTCGCTCTTTCTGTATTGCTTCGTTCAATTGGTCGAGTTGTGCACGATACAGGGCCGAATTTGATGGTTTCGTCATGTTGCAATTTATGTGGCACCCAAACATTGTAACCTGCTCTTTTCAAATGATTTCAAACTGTCATGTAGTTGATGTTTAGTGCCTCTGCTATTTCCTGACAGCTTACGTGCCGGTCTTGTTCCGGCAATTGCAAAATTTTATCGACTTTTTCAGTGACTGGCCGACCAGAGCGGAGTGCATCTCTGATATCGAAATTTTCGGAACGAAATCGAGCAAACCACACCTGGGTCCTTCTTTCACTCACAGCATTCTCACCATACACTTCGAAAATTTTTTGGCATGTGTTTGCAGCCCTTTTACCTTTTTTATAGTAAAAAAAGCATCACATAACGTATTTCTTCAGATATTTCATTAATTTTCAAATTAACATAACGTTTTACACAGGCAATATTATTAGAAAAATATTTTCATAAACAATGGAAGCGGAATGTCACCTTTTAAGGATGTGTTTATTTCAGACATTCGGGTGAGTGTTGCCAGATATATACGCATCAACACCATCTAGTGGCACAAAAACGCGGAGACTTTTTTATGTAACTCAATATCATCTGGTTCAGCGTTTCTTAATCTTGTAAGAAAGTGGAAGACTTTTGAATGTTCACTTTTATCATGAACCCCTAGTTTCTTTAATAGTGTGGTTTTAATGCAACATCTGTAAATAGAATATTTTCATGAGAAATGACATTTATTTGCTTAAAAAATTATTTTCAGAATTAACCCAATCTATTTAAAATAACATACTCGAACAGAAATTTTAAATTTAAATTTCTCCTGTGATGATTTGCACTGCTCGTCATTATCACAGAAATGCTTAACATTAAGCTTTATATATGAATGTTGAATTCTTATGTCAGTTTTGGCATCAGATGTGTTACGGTATTTGTTCTTTTGTCGACTCCAAAGCTAAGAACCGGTTTTTCAACTACCTGTAGTTACAAATGGTAAAAGTGCCAGCACGGCCTTTCATGCCAGTTGAGGATACTCATTTCTAAACTTCACCAAAATTCCACTAATGGCTGTAAGAAGAGATGATCAGATGGCATTTCAATAAAAGTTTCGTATTCTTCTGCTCACACGGTCAAAGGTCGTGGACATTAAAGGAGTCTTTAACTCACAGTTTATTATGATACTTAATCAACTGTTTATTTGGAAAATACACATAAAAACTTCATTCAAACTTTTCAGACGCTGAATAATTTCTTCAATAAATGACTTTCTATGTCAACTCCTTCCAGTCCTGAAAAGCCTTTTATTGTCGAAAGTAATCAAAGTTGTTGGAGTGCAAACAGATTGTCCAAAATTCTATCTTTTTCTTGAAAGCAAGAGCATTTTGTGAGCAGTAAATACATTTACTTGTTTCTTCCTAAGGGTTAAAATATATTCATTAATTTTTGTATTCATGCCACTTTAATGGGCTATGTTAAGCAACTAATTTATATCAAATAATCGACATATCAGTTCGAAACTGTGTTTCTAAAATAAGCAGGCATCTCGTCACTTAACTCAAAAACAAGGACTAGTATTTTTCCTTGAGATAATCATCTGACTTAAATATGTAAACGATGAGATGTACATTTCGCATGTACTCACATTGCATTTTGAGGGAAAAAAACTATTATTTAGTAGCTGAGATTTATGAAGTTAATAAGTTTGACATCAAAGGCAATGAAGTTAATAATTTTGACATTAAGTCGAATGAAGTTTATAATATTGTCCCCAAGTGGCATTCTGCCATGATGAACAATTTTATAATTGGCAGATAATTTGTTTGCAGAAGTGCCTGCTCATAGATCAGGCAATGGCTCTAGAGAAGGTTTGGTGGCATTTTTAGTAAATTGCGCAGCAGAATTAATTATGGAAGCCTTTGCTCCATCGGTAACAAAACTCAGTGCATTTGTTCCATGTTATTTTATGCTCTTTAAGAAAAGAATTCATGAGATCAAATGCTATCAATCTGGTAGAACATATTAGCAGAGATAAACGTAACATGATCCAAAGATAACGCCCTTTATTCTGAAACTTAACGATGACAATTAATACTGCTTGTCCAAATACATCGGCAGATTCATCAATTTGTAATGAAAATTCGCATGGTTAAAGACGAAAAGTAAATTCATTATATTGGCTGCTAAATCTCTGATAATCTCTTACTCGCTGAGATACTGCGTCATTCAAAAGTGGGACCTTAGCTATTTCTGTTGCTGTTTTTTATCTGACATATATGTAACCATCTCCACAGCAAAAAGTTTGATGAGATTTAAGTGAGTAGCTTCACGGCGTTGAGCTATCTGATAGATCACTGAGCAAGAAACCTCAGTTATTTTTTCGTTCCCTGTTTCTGTGCGTTAAACTGCTAATTTTAAGAGTGCGTCGTACTGTCAAATGAAGACATTTTGGTATTTGCGTGCTTGTTGCATAATATAATTAAAGAAACAAGAATAGGCATTTCAACTGTAACAAAGGAATATATTAAGTGCTAAATTACAATAAAAAATTCATTAAAACCGAAGTAAAGCTCGAAACACAGTTCATGCTCTGTGGTTCATACCACCGTTGCGTACGGTTTCCCCACGAGAAGTCCGCGTGACCATTGACGTTACTTCACTGTTCTGATTACGAATTGGATTTGATAGGTGAAGCCCTCTCTTGAACAGACGAATCTGTGAGAACGCCATAACTTCAACAGTATGTTCTTTAAACTCGTCATGAAGGGATTCCAAATGAGGATCCGTTTTAGCTTGAGCCATGCAGTTTTTTCCCAAAACTTTGCTGTATGTAACACGCTGAGAATTACTGTTGTTCATGAATCCTAACGACATATAACTTTCATTACCATCATTGAGTCCGAAGAGTCAAGTTATGCAGTACAAAGCTTTCGGGTGCGTTTTTTTAAGCCAAGTCCCCAACCTGCAACAAAATATCAAAAAGTTTTTATGATAAAAAAATACAGTGACAACTATCTTTTAAGGCCGAATAAAATTCAAATGCTTACTTACGTTAATGATATTGCTAACAGTGGAATATAAAACACACAAAAAATTATTAGTATAATTTCTAGTTTTAAAACAACAAATGCACACTATAACGACCTGTCTATATCTGCTGCGGATCACGTTGGACGCAGCAACAGCTAAAGTTATTGAGTTGATTTGAGTCACTCGAATGTCGTACAGCAGGAAACTCGTCCGGCTCTTCAACATTGCCACATGGTCATCACATAATAACGCCAGGACTGTAGTCCCTCTAGGGAAAAGTATAGGAAAGAAGGAAAAGGTGGGGGCGCATTTGTACCGTGAGTTTGAAATCCAAGGCACAGCTGACGAGAGTGAAACAATGTGCAGGAAATCATAGTCTGACCCCTGGAACTTGTGGCCATAAAAATCTTAATTTTATTGCGCAGTCAGTCCTCACCAAGCGAACTTTAACATCTGGTGAGGACTACGTGATAAGATAATATTTTAGTTGAAATGTACCTGCAAAAGAATGTAACAGCAATTTCGATTCTTCTTGTATTTGTCTGCGCAGTCATCAAAAAATGAATGTTCATTTGTTATCCTGGTTGCATTTACGCATAGTTTACATTATGGGCACCGTCATGCTGTGTTTTCTTTATGGAATAGTGTGATGTGATGTAAAAACCAATAAAATTTATAAGTAAGCAAAAATTTATAACAGGAACTTTGAATAAAATTCATACTTTTTAAGATACATATAGACAATTTACTATTATGCCCGGTTACTAGCAGCATAATTTCTTGTTGAAGTCTACGAGATTCCTCTGTAATTTTAAAACTGGGAGGATTTTTGTATTTCTAGATCTGGCCATCTTCATGTAGAGAGATCAATAAAGGAGTAAGCCGAAGAATCACTGATGCTGTAACTCCGAGTGATTACCCTGTAACCAACGTGGCTGCTTCAAAATATCAGAAAATGTCTCAAAGGAGTCATCTCAACATCAGACTATTGTATCTGCTTCGACTATTTAGATTAGTAAATGGATACGAGAATCAAATCTGATTTTGTTTTGTTTCATTAATTCCATAGAAGCGTTAATTTTATTGCTTTTTTACAATACTTTCTTGAAGATTATGTAGAAAAAAGGACGTTTGTTTCGCGAAACTTTGAGTGATCTCCACAGATTCCCGGTGTTCCGTAGACCACAGTTTAAGGAGCATTGAACAAGGACATATGTGATATTCAATAAGATTTAAATTTCATGCATTTGTCCTAAATAAATATTTTAATTATTTTCTCCATTTCGCAGTTCCGTTCTTTCTGCAAAGTCTCTATTGACTTCAATATATTTAGCACATCAATTTATGTAACAATGAATTCCAGCAGATAAAAGTGTTCTGCCACAGCCTTCAAATAAGTCCTAAAAAGCTCCCTTCATATCAGTCTTCGTTGTTGTAAGGTAAAACTCTCAAATGATTTTTGGTTTTTGAAACGCAAATTAGCACTGCTGAAAAACAATCTGGAAAAACTGAGCTTTGTGCATTGGGTCCTTGTCAAAAAAATATAATTGCCTTTCTGAAATTTACAATGGTATTTTACCTATATATTTTTGAAATAGACTGAAAAGCTTAGTAAAATAAACAGTTGTTATCTTTCTATTAATTTGACATATATGCAACAAACAGTCGCCTCTTTATATTCCAAAATTGTGCCCAAAATCGTATCATCAGATTTCCCAGTTCTAAAATTATGGGGTCAAGAAAATCGACTGTGCTTTAATACCATGGTCTTTTAGATTTGTTTCTGGGTCTCAGATGTCAACTTATGTTTCATCTAATTTCATGGAAATTATATGAACAATATTATCGGCATTTGTTATGGAGGTCCGTTCTCGAAATCATTCCAAAAGGTGTTACTTCATTTCTGTGTAAAAAATTCTGGGAATCTGTCAGGCCGTGCCCTATCACATGCGAAGATGTTCATTTAGGAATTTTGCCACTGAATCAATACAAATGCTCATTTCCGTAGTAGTCTGAGAAAGTTTGACGCTTCTATTTTATATTGCACGTTCCTCGACTTAAATTCCCAAATTCTTAATCGTCACATCCAAAATGAGCCTGGGTTTGGAATCATCTTCCAGAGATGTTCTCCATCATCTAAACAAGACAGTAAATTTTCTTACGGTGTGTTAAGAAAGTGTTATATTCGCATACACTGCATCTGTTCTTTCATGAAAATTTGTGGTATTACATCTTCCTTATATTTCCTTATCTTCCTTATGTTTAGTATCTTCAGCATCAATAACGTTCACTAACTGACAGCATTTAACAATCGAAGTCAAACACTAACACCTATACATGCTTTCTTCTCTATTCTACCAAAAGATATTGCAGTCATTTTACCAATCATTTTTGTCATTCCACAAATGTCACATCCCACTTAGGCTTTTGAATGCTCATTGTACAATTAAAAACAAAATAAAAATGCAAATTACTAAGAATTGAATTTATTGCTTTCAACTCACTCAGTCTGAGAATTAACTACAATTTTAAGTTGGAAAGCAAGTAAAATATCTTATGTCCTGTAGAATGGATATGCTCAAATAACTAGCTATTTTTCTACACCGAGTTAAGCCTGTTAAAGATCATTTATCTCCGGAAGTAAAAATCCAAGAAGTCTGCTTGGATAAGAAATGTAATACAGAGTAACGTGACCTGCCACTACTCTCCGCCTCCCCAAAACTAGAACTGGGTGTAAGTATCTTAAACGTTAAAAAACACACTAGAGAGAGAAAGAAATGGAGCCCTAAAAATCTTCTATTCGAAGAAGTTGCGAAAACATATGAAGATAAAAGACCTGAATGGGAAATTTTGGAACAGCAAATAAACAGCAAGGTGCCTTGGAATTTCAAAAATTAGATGTGGGTTACGATAATAAATCGATTAGAAACCTTCAGCATGTAAACTGCTATTGAATAATTGTAGATTTAAAGTGATATATGGATTTAAAAATATAACATTAACAATGTGTTTCATCTCGGCTTCGGCTACATCATCTAGAACGTAGATATGAACTTGACAACGATATTTAAAAAGGTTATAAATAAAAATAAAATAGTTATGAATTTATATTTATATTATATATTTATTATTTATGTCAAATATATGTGAATTTGTAATGTTTATTTATGTTAAATAACCAGTTACTGTATGTTTCGAATCTGTACTGTCACTTCTCTCTTTCCGTTTTCCTGCCATTGTGTAAATTAAGCTCGTGCGTATTTAAGAGGAGGTTTGAGACTGTTTAATAAAGCTTGTTCTATCTTCTGAAGGCTATGTTATTAGTTGTTACTCTAAGATAAGCGGTTTATTCTTGCCAACAGCACTTTTATTCCAATAAGAACAAAATTCCGCGTTTAAATGTCTCTGCATAGCCCTTGCCTAAAGAATACTTAGATATAATTTTAATTAAAATTTCGACTTGTCCATGTCATAAATGATGGCTGATTTGTAACCTCCAGGTGTGCCTTTCACTCAATTTGTTTAGTTTTAATTAACGGGTCTTTTACATCTATTACTTACCTAGTTCGTTTCATATTATACGTAGCGATAAGTTGCTTACACGTGTAGTGGAGGACTTGCCACAAATTACATTTACTTACAGCACAATCTCTACAAATTAGTAACAAAACGTAAATAAATGATGATATTTTCCCAGGGGTGTAATAAAAGTAGCATGATTGCTTACAGCGCTTAAAATATTGCATTTCAAAATTAGGAAATGTACAATAAGACATTTATAACCTTTCATGGCTAGGAAAATAAATGTACGTAATTAAACTGTAACTAATGAGTAAACAACAATGATTAATAATGCAGTATTTATATGAAATTAAGTTGACAATAAGTAATCACAATTTCCGAATGATATTTGTAAACTATATTATTCTGTAAGTGTCCAACAAAAGTCAGTAATGATTCTTAATTGTCATATTATTTAGTATCATGATGTTCGTTTCAGAAAGCTGAAGATTTCTTTAAGTAACAGGCAGAGTTAAATATTTAAAATTTTTATCTGTAGGATGATTAGTGTAACGGGTGCAAAAAATAGGGCTGGTGCCCCCTAATTAATGTTTGCCACATAAATTAGACGTTATCACTTGAGGCGAAAAAAGCGACCTTGCAGTTCATATATTCAAGAAACGCTTTAGAATACACGAATTTTAGTCTGAAAGCAACACAGTGACCAAACTCATCTGTGTTTTCTCACTGCTGCATGTCTTAATCGAATTGCATTTCTGTTCAGTACCTGTGTCAAATGCATGATATTGGAGAAAATTGGGGAATCTGTCCAATTGACTACCACCATTTAATATTTTCAGAATGTTTCTGAGTAGACACAAGTAGGTTAAGAATAGGTATGTTATAGATTAAGAATAGGCTTTAACAAACTAAGGGGCTAAAGACGTCTAGATCCAGAAATTTACTCAAGAATCGTTTTCTGTCTTCTATTGAGTGACTGCTGCGTTTTATTTGCAGCCCAATAAATAAAATGCATGTGGCGAGCTCAATGTTTGTGCATGCGACAATGCATACCGTTTGAAATCTCTGCGAAGAATGAGGGTTTACGGCAGCAAAACGCTTTCGCCTGCCCCTCAACAGCGCCGTTTCTACTTCAACTTCCGCACACATATTGCATTATAGAATTTGCCGTTGAATACTAAAAGCTTGACCTTCAAGTCCATAGGGTGCTCTGATATCATCCAAACAACCTCTAACTTCTGGACACGAGATTCGAGTATAGTGGGAGTAGGTGACGGAATCACATGTAAGTTGTACGCAGTCCTGAAAATAGACTTCGTGGTTCACCCATGTATTACCAAATAGTGTATCGCAGTGATGCGGAAACTTATGAATGCTTTACACGAAAAGTCATACAATGAATACCGCAGTGACACATAGGAAAGGTATGACGTCAAAGATGGAGCATTTAATAAAAGCAGCACTAACAAAACTCTCTGCTCAAAGTCCTTCATCTGCAGCATAAGACATCATCTGCATGCACCAGAAGTGTGCATCTGATATTTAGCTTTTGTACCGTTTGCTAATCTTCACGCTGTGCTATGTTACCCAGAAACGAAGACCCAAATATTATTTCTACATTATGCTTTGCTCAGGAAATTTGTTTTTCTATGTGTTACATATGACACAACTAAACTGGTTTAAGTATGAATGTATGATCCGAACTTCTAATTTTTCTACAGTCAGACTGTAACAATATAGGTTATGTGAATTTTTTTAAAATAAAGGAAATTTAATTCTTTGCGGAGATTTCCATACTTAATTTGTAATCAGGAAAAAAGTGATTAATATATATAATTAGTGCTGAAACAGTCCCAGTTTAAGAAAAGATTCCAGTAATGTAGTCTTTCAGCACAAAGTATCATGTTAGCTCAGCATGTTATTAGCTAGTTATCGATCAAAAGTGCACAAATCTACAAAGTATGTAAAATTTAGAAAACTCTAGAAAGTATGTAAATCTATAAATTTGTATAATAGTATCAAACAAAATATGTAATAAAACATTTAGAAATAATTAGATAATATAAAAATCTAGAAAGTATGTAAAATTTACCTATCGATGCAAGTCTTTTTTCTATTGTTAAAGATTGGTGTAAAGCATTAGCCACCATCATGTATTTGTTCAATGGGAGATCACCTCTGCTTCTGATTAGTCTTTGGATAGGAGCTATGTGCGAAATTAAACAGATATTTTTTCTCATAAGCTTTTGTGGTGCAGTGGTCAGATAACTGTCTAGCTATCTTTGGACCTTTAATTCTTTAGCATTTGGTTGGGAATCGAGCAATTCTTTAGGATTTGGTTGGGAATCAAGATTGATTCCCAACGAAAGTATAGCTGATATGCTCAAGAAATCTTTGATCAAAATTCTTGATTATTGGTACAATTACACTATGGAAATTTAGCCATGTTATACTGCATAAAATGAAGGAAATTTAGTTTTTTAAACAGGATGTGTAAGGGACACTTCCGTACTTTGCTTAATTCAATATTTTACTACGACACAAAAACTAAGTAACATGCATAATTATCCCTGAAAAAAAAATCTTTTAAAATTTCATGTATTGACCAAGTTACATTCGGAGCGAAAGTGCCAGTCTTAATTCATGAAATATGATATGAGAAGTTTATGCACAATGCTTACCTGCAGAACAGAAATAAAAAGAAACTTTCCAGAAAATTTAACATACGGATGGTATTTCTATACTTTTAATTAGAATTTATGTTGATCGAATCAGTTTGATGAGTTGAATCAGTTGATCGAAATTTATGTTGTCTCTATCAGAATTTAAGTTTGGATTATTCTTTATTCAATCCATCAGCGGTAGAATGGGTAAAACGACTGAACACTAGTAGCTTGATCTCCATTCGAATATCATGGAACGAGCTGGTTATAAGGAAGTTTCTGTGGTTTGCGTCATGCACGACGCGAATACGAGGCCAATTTCGCTTAGAAAGTCCATTTGTTTTGCTATGTAGTCAGAAGTAATATACATAGCTTTAATAAACTAATTTAATCTAATCCAGTCTAATTTATTGTAGTAAAACAAGTCGCGTAAGGAAAGTTGTGGATAAAAGCTTATCTGAATTCTTTATCTGTAATCTTGTCTATGCGACAACATATTCAAGTGACACTGAACCATACAATCTCTTCGAAACACCTAAGTATTAATGTTATCATGGTGAAATTACCTTTTCTGAATTAACAGTTTCAACAGGAGATAGCGCATTAAACAGAAACTGATACTGTTGATGGTGAATAATTGTATGGTTCTCTCGGCAATGGATTAAAGTGACAAATTTGGCAATTAACCGATCCCCGATTATTCATGCTTAATAAGCCTGAAGAAATCTGATGTATGTAAACACGCAAGATGATAGGGACGTGGCGAATAAGGAGAGCAATCTCTTATTTCCGCTCCTTATCACGAAATCCAATTCGTAGAGAAGTGATGCTTGAATTGACGGAAAAGCAATTTCGCCTAAGATTTACAAGTAGTCCAGAAAATGGGAGCTACCTCCTGGAAATCCTAGAAAGCACTGGCGATGATTTAATGCTGTGATTCTGGGAGTGGAAACCAACGCTTTCGGCGTGATAAGAAAGCAAGTGTTGAAAATCAATCCTCGGCTCTCTGTCTGCTACTCCCGAGGAAAATAAAATTCCATCGAAGGTGAAAGATATTGTATCAGTTTAAAATTGAATATTTTGTAACATGGTATGGAATTCTATTCATTGTAAAAAAATGAAGATTTTAGAAACTTAATACAGTTATCAATTATCTGTGAAAAGCACAATATCGTAATGTCCTCATTTACAACAATGAATTGTTCAAATCTGTATAGAAAAAAATATATTAAGAGGGCGAGAGGAAAGATTTAAAATTTTACGTTAGCTCTGGGAATAGGCTTTTGAATCTTTTCAGATTTCCATTTCACAACAAAAATGCATATGTTTATCGTAAGAATAACATAAGGTATTTTCTCTCTCCTTCCAGCATGCCTTCATGGTGTAATGGTGCCATACTCGACACGTATTCGAGAGGTCCAGTGTTCGAGTCCTAGCTAGAGCACTGCACATTTTCACGTCTCCAGCATTAAGAAAAAAACATAATGGCTCTATAGTGGCGCTCGAACTAACAGGTGGTCGACAATAATTCGTCACCATCACTAGTTGGTGATTGGGTCCTCTAATCTCCAGCCACCTTTTAAAATGGAGGTACATATCAGGCATTTTCTCCCTCCTTTCAGCATGCCTTTGTGATATAACGGTAGCACACTCGACGTCTATACGAGGGGTCTAGCTGACTGATTAGTCCTGACGAGGGCATTGCACATTTTCCATAACTCGTGCTTCAAAAATAACTTAATGACAACCAATGATAAGAATAAATATGCAATTTTGATGTTAGTTTAAAGGATAACCACATAGAGAAACGTTTGCAACTGTTATTAGAATTGTTTTCATGAACAGGGATTACATTCTGTTTGAACTTTAACAGAACAAAATTTAAACTTCAATGTCGTTTTTTTAATTTTGAGGTTTATTTTTCTTACAAGTGTCAGAACAATGTCTCATACGATCTAAAGTTCCTTCTCAACAATAGTATTCTTTAGATGCATCGCACAATTGAAACAGTATCCTGCACCATTCGACATCACAAAATATTTCAACATTTTTATATTACAATATTCATATATGTACATAGTGATAAACATTTATTTGAATATATCAACTAAATGTACATACTATTTCAAATACATGTACGATATATATTAAAAAAATATTTTTCAAATAAATATAATAAAGATGTACACCTTGCGCCAGAAAAAAAGGGGGCACCTCCCGTTCTACTGGACTAATTGCCGAAATTTAACTTTCGTTTTCCATGTCTAGAAAGGACGACTTAGGATATATATTAGATTTATATACAACAATTATTCTAACATAGGTCTTTTGACACAAAAATCGGACTTTTTTCTAAACTAACATACCATTGTTTTCCATATTTCGATTCTATGACTCCAACTATACCTAGATATTAAATTTTGTAATTTTTGGTGAGAAATATAGAGAGACATTTAAAAATTTATCTTGGCGCTTTTATTTCAGTTTGGGCCAAGATTAACTCAATGGTGAATTTCTTAATTTATAGCAACCTAGTTGCCTTTCCTTTTTTTGATTGCACACGATCGGAAGAAAGGTCATCGTTTATATTTTCAAATAATTTTAACAAACTATGTAAACCACATTTGGCGTTATTATCGCTTATAACAAATGTGCCAAATTCCAGTTGTGGCCAGTATGTAAATTCAAGTATATATTATGAAATTTTGAATAAAAAACTAATTTTTTGTAGTTATGCTATAGGGTATTTCTCCCGCCTTCTTAGCATGCCTTCGTGGTGTAATAGTTAGCACGCTCGGTGCGTATTCGAGAGGTCCATAGTTCGAGTCCCGAGGAGGACAATGCTCATTTTCCCTCTCTGCTCTTTCCAATAAATAAATAAATAAATAAAAAGTAATAAAAAAAAGCTCTAAGATCTCTACAATGCTTATAAATACATATACTTTAAGATGATGGTAAAAACATTATAGGTTATAATTCAAAATTGTTTTTGAAATATTTATAAAAATTATTTAAAAATAAATGATAAAAAGTGAGTGAATTGTATTTGGAAAGAACCTAAATATCGAAAGGTGAAAGGAATAATCAAGTAACTTTAATATAAAAAGAGTTATTAGTAAACATATATCAAATTCAGTGAACATGGAAGAGCTAAAATTTTGAGAGCGAATTTTTTAAAAATTAGTTGTGCGATTTTTACAAAAACTTAACAGTTTGGCGTAATTTGGATCGTAGAATAAAATTTAGAAAAAATTGGTATGTCTTTTCAGAAAAGTCTTATTTAGCGTCAAAATTTCGAGACAGGGAAAACGCAAGTTAAATTTTGACATTCGGTCCAGTAGAACGGAAGATATAGAACTGTCCCATTTTTTGTGCAAGGTGTACATATATTGTGTGTATATATTTCAAAAAGTATTTTACCTTTAATCCTTTATCTTGGTCACTGTCTCATACATTTTTAGTTACATTGACAAACAAACAGCATATATTTGCTGTCACTACCATAATCTACTAATAATTCATGAATTCGAAATCAATTTATAGCAGTATTTTATATCGAATATCTCATAATACAGTTAATTTTCAATCAGATAATATTTTTGGTGTAATTACAGTTTAGGGGGTTCCTACGCTATTACACACCATGTTTAGCATTATTCAAAACAAAGATTGAAATCTCAAGAGACTTTACCATATAACCTTACTCTTTAACAGTATTTAAAAAAAAAGATTTTTCATTTAACATGCATTCACTTTGTTTCATTAGTTTTATACCGTTATTCGTAACATTTTCTCCCAGTCATTAGGTATGTCCAATCTAGTCTTTGTTGTATAACGTGTTTGCTTTCCAAACTGATATTATTTTTTTTAAATTTGAAATTATGGTTGTTTTAAAAAAATTAAGGGTTTTGCATATTTCAGTTGCAACTTTAATTTACTTTAACTGTAATTTATAATGCTTAATCTTTTAAGAACTTTTGAGAAGAAAACTGCTATATTTGTTCTTTAATTGCTGCTTTGATAGTTTTGGTAAAGGAGTAATTATCTCATGGATTACATTTCTTTAAATTGAATGCTTCCGTTTTAACTAAATGGTGTTTTTATTTATTTTTTTAACTTAATTTAATTCGTACTCCTTTCAGCTAATATACAGAGTTTATGGTATCTGGTTAATTCTGATATTTTATCAACTTGTGATCAAGTTAATACTTTTGTTGCATTTGTCAAACTATTAGATCTTTAACGCAGCTTTCAAGAAGCTGTGTTTGAACTCCATAAATGTGGTTACTGGAACTTTTTCTTCAAAATTATTTCGTTTTGGTCTCTTCGGGAAAATGAAGGTCACTGAACTCTGACTTCCTGGCTTGGCAAAAGGGGTGACTCTACTAAAGGCATATGTTTATCATCATGTGACCATTGGAAAAGGGGTTTACGTGACACGCTGGGCATTGCAGCTTGCTGAACTTCATTCAAGAATTTGGTCCTGGCGATAATACAGTTTGAAAACAGAAGCAAAACTGAAGTCCCCAAGGATGGGGTCCTTTTTGGAGCACTTGCTAATACCCTATTGTTTTCTATTCTAGAGGACGGCGACATCTTGGGAAATGAATGCGTGTTTTCTTTGGACGTGCACGTTCTTTGCCTTTGGTTTGGAAGAAAATGTACAGGGTGGATTGCTCGCTACAGAGAAGGATTCGAAACAGAACGAAAGAATGGCACAGCGAAGGGAATAATTTCTTTCTGATTCTAGAAGCAGGCAGTCTGAAAGAGAAACTACAAAATGGATCGAAAAGGTCATTTAATGGCATCGAAGTAAGTAAGCGGGCCTATGACTGTCGATTAATAGTGATGCTAAAAAAATATCTCTTCTTTTTGTAGATTGAACATCTGAGTTTACTTGTATCTGTTTAGTTCAAAAAAATATCTATCCTACAACGGTAGGCCATAAGGTATCACCGACGAAGGAAGATCCCGTCTAGCAAGATTGGATATGATTTTATTTTTCACATAATCTGCTTGATCAATTTGTATGAACTAAATAATCCGGTGGCAAACTGTTACAGTATTCTAATGGATAAATTATGTGAACTAGGAAATTGTTTTTAAGTAAAATGCTGAAGAGAAATTGACATTGTTCGAATCTATCCTATGTTAAGTTTTCAGTTTCGGAACTTTTGTAAATGGCAATATTATTCTTTTAAGGACAAATGTTTGATTAATTTTCAGTTGAAACGTAAATGTAATTACTCGGTGATAACCGGGGCTCTTTGGGTTCGAAACTGTAATCATAAATTTTCAGGTAAAGTGTCAGATGAATCGTCTATGTTTGCTTTCAACTGAATCATGTATGGACCCAAAATTCATTTTGTTAGAATTTCAAATATCTGTAATTATTCGAGTAAGAATTTGTATTGAAATGTATGGTGCTGAAATTTAAAAATAGCATGTTAAAGCATTGATTGTGGTGGCCACTTTCCTGTGGATCCATAACTACATCTCTCTATCCATCTTAGATTTTAATAAAAAATGTGATTTGTTTGTAAAACAAAATAAGTTTGTTCTTTTAGCAATTTAACACACCTATGTGTTCAATTAATTTCTAACTGGATTGTCTCAATCAACCAAAACGCATTACGTTTTGAAAATGAGAGCATGTGATATGGTATATAATACAGATATGTTTTGATCAACGAAACGTAGACAATTTATTGGCTACTTTGTAAATTGGCGAAATGCTTTATCGCGTTAACTTTGTGGTTAGTAAGTATTGTATTGCTTATATACAATTATGATAAGTGGCATTTTCTAATAAACAAGAACCATTCTTTAAGAAACAAAACCTTTTAGGACGTAAAACAAAAGCTTTTATAGCCGCTATTCGCATTTTACGGCTCTGGTTAATGATCTACGAAATAATCGTTAAAATTAAAGCTCGTAAATTCACGCGAACTCAAAAACATGTATACTAGGTTTGCTACTGTCCAATGCAAACTCAAGAGTACGCCAAAGATACGGCAGCTCTAATGGATGTTGAAATCAGAAGCGCGGATAAACAGGAAGTATATACTGCTGATACTACTGATTAATTTAATGAAATGAGCATGCGTTTAAAGACCAATATCGAGTAATCATGGTATTTAAAACATGAAAGTATTTACAATTAAGTTGAAATCGCTGAAATAGCGTACTAAACGCAATAGTTTAATTAATTCCTGACCTATTGTCTGTCTGAATGACTTCATGTCAACGAAATACGTCTCATTGCATGTTATGTCATCAAGTACATTATAAAAACATTCAAATTACGGGATTAAAATATTACATTTTGGTATGTTTGCTACTAGGTTCTCAGTTTACATCAAATGTACTTGCGAATTTGCAAATGGCTCGTGACCTGCTAATGGCTTGTAACGTGCCAGCTAAAGCAAAGAAAACATTTATAAATCGTAGAATTGTACCCACCTAAATATTGGTTCTAGCTTTTCATTCACAATTCCTTTTAATGACACTTTTTTAAATATTATATATCTTTAAATGAAAATTTTAAAGTTTGAAGAGAAACGAAAAAGTAAAATAATAAGAAAATATTCGCATAAACATTTTATATTCTTGACAATTCATTCCACGTCAAACTAAATATAAAGAACTAATATTTAAGAACCTGGCTTAATCTTATTGAAAGGCTAATGCAGTTTTATCAGGAACAATAATACATTATATAATGTTCGTTAGTACATAATAAATTTTATAAGTATCTGTTGGAATATTTTTATCAGGCAATAAGGCATATTGATCTCTGACATTAATAGATGGACTGTTATGTTTTCAAAAATGGCAATCTTTTATTTACCTCATACACTAATCTATAGATAATCCCCCCCAAGCGCAACAAAAAACATTTAAAAAATGTAGGAGAATATTTTCAAACATTTCTTAAATTCATAACTTGCTATTTAATATCAGAAGCAAAGAGAAAACTTTTATTTGAATTTTCTTCCTCTCCTTTGTGCTGTCATGATGTAAAATTTAATTCTCAACGTTTTAGTAATAGCAATATTTTTAACATTCTTAATTTCCTAGTTGACATAATTGTCAGATAATTATTGCACTGAAAATTTTGAAAGGGAAAGACTTTGCCTTTACATTCATTATTTAATTCTTAGAAATAGAATTTCTTTGCATTCTGAAAATATTTTAGACCCATATTATTTCATATAAAAACATTTTGTAACCATCGCTGATATACAGATCGTAGAATTCTCTTCGGCAAAGTGTTAAATATGCTTGCTGACGTAGTTAATTAATAAGAACTTGACAGAGGTAATAAATATAGATTAAAATGACGGCAGTCATTTGTTCCCAAAGTTTAGGGAAAGAATAAACATTATTAGGTTATAATAATTATTAGGTTCAGGCACAAACAGTAAATCAACCTATTTCCTTCTTTTTATTTATTTTACAAATGCCAAACATTAACGCTTCAGCCATTAGTTCACGGGTTCTCCAGTACTTTTTAACAATGTTCTCATACCGAGAAAGTGCAATAAAATTACTTAAATGGTCAAAAATGAGAGGCTGATTAGAGTCACCCAAAACACAGTTTGGGGTATCCACCACTCCAAGTCTGTAGAGGTGGTCTCACAAATAGCGAACTTTCTTGGAAAACTGGGAATGAAAGTTGTCTCCTTCCTCAGAATCCTCCATTTCTTATCCATAGCATGTTGAATCATAACCTGTTTAGGAACTTTCTTAAGAGTCAGGTTAACAAACAATTTAGTCGTATGAAACGACAGCGGTCGATTGATGCGTTGCATTACCAAAGTACCTTGGTCACTGTATCAGCTTTTTTGTCGCCCATACTTCCAAAGTGGGCTGGAATTCATTGAAAGAAATTCTATGTGCCATTGTGTTAAGCAAAAGCACATAGAATTCCAAGATTATTTGGGAACTATTTTGATTATTCAGAAGCTCTTGAAGCGCACTTTTGAATCTGATATTATAACTGCCTTTACAAAAGAGTTGCTGCGGATCGACAGTTGTTGAATAGCCAGAGCAATGGCTTCAATTTCCCCATCAAAGGGACAGTAGTAAGAGAATCTGTTGCCTAAGAAGGAAATAAAACACTCGCTATGGTTACTTGCTCCAGCACTGCGAACTCTCTCTAATTTAGAGCCGTTAGTATAGACATATAACCACTCATTTTGAGGATAGCAAACCCAAATAGTTTCCATTGCAATACATCTTAATAGACAAATAAAACATTTTAAGAATATTAGATTAGCTACAGCAATTAACTCTCATGTTGTTGCGATTTATCTCACTCGTCTGACAGTAACATCAGCTCAAGCCCACGAAATGCATTATGAAAGGAGTGCATGATTGCGCCTGTCAGTGTCAAGAGCCTGGCGCAGGGGACAGGACGACTTTGCTCAGTTCCCCCAAATTTTGATAGAGAGCATCCCGGGGTGGGATGGGTCCGTGGGTCTTCCACCCCTCTTCCTCTAACGTCAACATTTCGAGAGGACTTTCGGCTCGACGCATATTTAGAATGCCCCCATGTTTCACAGACACTATGCATTTACAAGCATCCGTGCCTTCTCCAGGATTCGAACCTTCGGTATGCCAGTCAACGTCTTTAAACACTATCCCTGTTCCGAGCCCACGAACTTTACATGAACGGATTGTGAATTCAACCTAAATCAAGGCAGGTCGATGGAAGGTAACCTTAGAAATAAAGATTATCTGAAAGGCTGGTAAATAAATTTATTCCGTTTCAAATTAAATTAAACCAATGCAATAAATTTTTACGTGTTGATTTTACAATGACGAATAATTACTGCATACTTTTTCATTTTAATCCCATTTAAAATAAACATAAGTAATGTTCTTATTTAATATTTTGAATTTAAAGCCGAAGTCGCAATTAACTTTTCGAAAAGTACAACGAAATTTAGAATAAACGTTCAAAAGTACACCGTTTATTTTAATTTTTGTTGCAGCAACTATTCAGTTAAGTTGAAGAATTTGCATAAATGCATTATAGTTGAGATTCCTTGAAATAACGTTTAAGCATTTTATCTCAAACAAAATAAGTTTGTACAGAAACGTTTTTAAACTAACTCTTTGCCTTCCAGCCTCAGCAGGTATGTAATTAGGAGCCGCTGGAGCATGAAACTTGGTGGAGTTAATGGGTTTATTTCCTTCTTCATTTCTTCCATTTTCACCAGGCTATCATCGCAGTCTTTTATCTTTTTTATGTCGACAATCAAAAGCTTCAGATCTTGTGCTATCACTAGTGCAGATGCATTGTTCGCTTTCATTCCACTTCCTACTCAGATTTCTGCAATTCAATTTCCGAGTCAGTATTCTCAGTTTGCAGAAATAAATCTATTAGGAGACTGATGATCTACCTCCATGATGATCTGCCATTCTTTTATTGAGTTTATCTGCAAAATAAATAAGCTGAAAACTTCATAACGGATATCCTTAAGAATATTATACAAAAAGGAAAACACTGAAAGTTTATAAATGCAAAGGGAAGTTTAAATTAAATGCTAAAATTATTTGCATGATGAAAATTTAGTTTAAACTATTTAAGAGAAAGATCTATGATTTTTACTAATTTGCATATTCTCTGAAATTTTAATGAAGAGAAAGAAAGCAGTACAGCACCTTGCTATATAATATAGGTAGTAATTCTTGCTAATAACTGCTATCTTTTAACTGCACAAAATAAGCAGAGAATTTTGATTGCTGAAATGTGTTTTTAAAACCTTTTCCTATATTAAAGAAATTTTTTGAATGTTAAGCATATTAGAACGCTTTTCATTCTAACTGTATTTTAAATTGGGTTAATAACTGTATTTTAATTTTATTTGTTAACCCCAAACACCTATTAGTTTCGAAACACAATTTTGCTTTGTTTCACCGTAATGCACTGTTTCACTTTTCATTTTAGTCTGTTGCCATTCGGAAGGACGCACGATATTATTCTTTCATATTTAATTTCTATGTCATTAATTGACAAACTAAAATATTTAAAACCAAGAGATGCAATTCTTACGACCAGCATTTTTTTACATTTTAATCTGCTTGAGTAAAATAAAAATGCATTTAATTCATTATATATATAATTTAAAGCATTAAATATATAACATTCCCATGTAAAAATACACATTCATCTAATTCCCTATAAAATGTTTTGCTGCTCCACCTGGGTTATCTTTATGAATAATCTCCACTGATAAACCATATTGAACTTTAAAAGAGCCCTTTTGAGGCATCGTTAACACCTGAATACTTTCAAGTTTTTTCTCATTGTATTTTGAATGTTGTTTTCAAATTTACTTAATTTGTTTGAGTCTAAGTTTGAAAGTTTGAAAACCATTATGGTAGTATTACTATTTATCCTTTTTCCCAATTTGTAAATAGTTTTCAGCATTTAAAATAAAATGAATTTTAATCAGTATCTCAAAATACGTTAAAAACTATTTTCTTTGTCACAATCTGTAAGATGTTTCTAAGAAACCTACTTACTTCTATTTTCAACTCTCATACTTTCATTTTTATTTGCTTTTAAAGTATAGGCAAGCAACTTATTTAATATAAATATTTATAATATAATAAATTAGTCATAAGACTGCTTGTTTCAGACAGTAGAATTTTGTCACATTGATTGATAAAATTAATATTTTTTTTAAGAAATACAAAACATCCACTACTATTTTACTGCCTTTAGAATGGAAAGATGTAGACAACCTCCGTACTTACTTATTAGGTTATCGCAATATCCGTCAGATTATTCGGTTCGTATACGGAAAATGTGACTGCTTTTGATCTACTTTAATTATTAACTTCTTGTTCTTTGTAAATATTTTAAGCTCATTGCTGGCCATTAAAAATGCAGCAGTACAAAAGAAAGCAAACAGCAAAATTGTAATGTTTGTACATATGCAATACAATATGGAACACATGATTAAATTTGCAGAGCGTTTGGAATGCAAAGAGTTCAAAATTTAGTATAATGTTGCTTCCCTCTCTGTTTGCAGTTTATGGCCAGCTGTTGTTGTTCTGACAATAACAATGGCTGCAATACAGTTGGGCAATAAATCAAAGTGAGGTTGCACGTTAGTTACATTTACTTCATTCCATGCGGCTTCTGTTCCAGAGTTAATCTGTCGAAGTGGCTGGCAAGTGGTGGCGTGCTGCTCCCTAGGCAGACCATGAACATATATTGATAATCCATGAGAGACCTTTAGAACATGCTGGCCAGGGCAAAAGTCAAGTACCCACTGTATCAAAGGAATGTCGCCATTTCGAGCAGTTTGCTGTTGTGCCTTATCTTGTTGAAAGAAAGCGTCATGCAGGCGTCAAATATCGAGCACAGATACGCTCTATAACTTAAGCAGCGGCTGTCCACATTAGAAACTATGCGAAGAAGAAATGACGAAAAATGTGTACTTTAATGACAACTTATACCACGACGCCAGGTGCTGAGCCCGCACGGCGAAGAGTTATGCAAGCTAGCAACATTCGTTTTCCTTGGTGTTACAAAATACTGATGCGTTCATCGTGATGATATATGCAGAAACAACAATCGTCTGTAAAGACACTCGGGTGCCACTCTTGTGTCCAGTGCTATCTATCGTGTCATTATAGGCGCGGCTGTCTCTCCTGCAGCGTCGAAGGAAACCGCAACAATGGCCGTCGTGTTGACAGTCTGTGGTGCTGTAGATGTTATCGCAACGTCCGTGGGGACTCTTGTAGGTCTACATACGAGCCAAGGTGTCCTAGCCACGTTCGTATTGACAGTGTTAAGACCTCCAAGAAATTAGAGAGACATGACTTTTGCATCGCTGGTGATGAAGCTTGATTATACATGTATGCCTTTGCGAAAGGAAAATAGTGATGCAACATTATAGAAGTGTGTTTAAGTCAAAGATAGAATATCAAAACTTGATTTCGGTACCTAGGCTAGAAACACCGCCTACAGCATCTAAATTAAGTACATCAATATATTAAGGCTGATTTAACAATGGATAGTATTGTTGCGTGCGTACGAGTTCGTTATGAATTGAATGCAGAGGTCCGATGAAAAATGAACAAAATTTATTATTATCACAAATAAAGGTACTTTATTGGCCAAGCAAACTTTATTGGCGACCACATACATATACACACAAAAAATGTTAGCAAATGTTAGTTCTAAGAAACTTTTATTTTGAAGGCATAAACGTTTTAAGGTACTACTTTGGTAGATGGTTGCACGGATGTTTGGCAATTTACTTTGGCGCAAATGTTGACGCGGTTTTTACAATCGTCAGCCATCTTGAAAAACGTTGTTTCTACGTATTTTGCGCATAGCAAAGTATTCGAAACTTTAAAAAAATTAACATCGTTAAAATTAATGGATTAATTTTTTAGTTGAAAATGTTGTTTTTAAGATAGCAGGCAAATGTAAATAAATAGATTTACTACGAGTATAAAATACTAAAGTAAGGTTAAATTATTACTTTCATATAGCAAAAAAATAGACTAAAAACATTGCGCCAACTTTTAACTGGATTAAAATATTACGTAAATTGAATAACGGCCGTCCTCAGAATCGGCCCTTCTAACGATCTGCATCTGTGATCAACAATTCTCGCACTTCATTGAAGAAGCAATTAGCGAGGTTTCCTTCAAAAATTTAAAATAAATTTCCTCTGACCCTTGTAGCAATTTATAAATAAATCTTTGATTAGGAAAGCCAGGTTGGCCAAAATAAGGTCTCATAGGACAATTTTTTCATTCCGATGCCAATAATTCTTGGTACTTACCAATAACAACATTAATCTTTGAAAGAGACATATCCGTTTCATAGGAAATCTAAGGAATTCGAAGGGATAAATAATAAAATTTAAAAATGGCGCGGTAATGCACAAATATTCAGTAACCTATCAGGGAAATGATTTCAGCTCGTTAATGCACAAATATCTGTAACCAATCAGTAGCTGATTACATCACGCCTAGAATAAAAATTATTTAAATAATCATACATACTAAAATTATTTTTCAAAAAAAATGCAAAATTAAATAGTATTTTAATATTTAACAGCCATAAATAATGTTTAAAACATTAGATTAAATTTATAGATATTAAAACCGATTACTTTTAAAGCAAGGTGACGTCATTGATTACACCATCCACAATATAAATTATATAAAATATCATAAACAATAAAATTTTTATTTCGGATAAAAATGCAAAATTAAATTGATTTTAATATTTAGAAGCCATAAATAATATTTAAAACACGGAATTTATGTATAATAAAGCGCATTATTTTTTAAATAAAATGACAACAAAGAATCGGTTACCATAAATAGCTTCCATAACTAAATGTCCAGCAATGGGTCTACCATAAGTCACATCGCTCGCCAAAAAAATCGCCAAAATCCGTGCAACCGTCTACCAAAGTAGCACCTTAATTACCTCGAATGTCCTTAGGGCATAAAATTGAACTCTCTGGTACAAATTCTATGTATGCCAGTGTTGAAGGAAACAATCAAGCTGATCAGAAACGGCTACTACTTGTTTTGAAAATGAGGCGTAAAAGGTTACCAACGAGGATATTTCGTTTAGCACCAGTTGTACCATTATTGGCGACTTTATCGCCTGCGCCGGCAAAACGGAAAAATACCCAAATAAAACAAAATGCTTAAATTTCCTCAGATATTCATTCAGTATTACAATATCTCACAGTAGGTATCTTTTAACTACTCAAACATTCAACAGAACTTAATTCAAAACAGCCAGAGAAAGCTAATCTGCGAATTAGCTATAATCAACATAATAACAGTTTTCTAATCAAACTCTTAAAACCACTAACTAACGAATTGAGAGGTTTTCATGCCGCCTATTCAGTGGCTCCCAAAAGTGTTCGTACACTTATGGTTTTCATAGAAATAGGGCTATATCCATTAATATAAAAGTAAACTTTCTGAATGAGATTTTAATAATAAGATCTATAATCTATTCGTAACAAAATAACATAAAATATTTTTAAAATATAGCGAAACTTTATTTTTAAGAAATTAGTAATAAAAAATGACAAACATTTTATCTCACAAAAGGTCTTCGTACACATGAAAAAATCTTGATATATTAGTAAATGTTTTCCTTTTTCATTAAATTAATATTTAGTAGGATATCCTATAGCATGCACAACAGCTTTTAAACGTCTGGGAATATATTTTACTAGTTTTTTGGTAATTTCTGTATCAATGTTCACTCATTCTTCCATCATGACTGTTTTGAGTTCGCTTTTCGTTTTGATGTCGTGTTTTCGTACTCTAACCTCCAGTTTTTTTCAAATGTGTTTTATGGGGTTTAAATCAAGCGACTGAGGTGGTGTTTTAAAAACTCATGGGTAATTATGGAGACATCACAGGCGAATGTTGGGAGCCGTATGCTTAGGATCGTTATGATGATTAAAAATAAAGTTGTTTCCAATACCCAAATTTTGGGTTGATAACTTTAAATTGTCTCTTAATATATTTAAATAAAGAGAATGACTCATTATACCATCAATAAATACCAAATTACCTAGTCCTGATGCTGCCGTGCACCCCCATACAAGAACACTTCTACTGCCAAAAATGCTAAATTTGCTTTCGTCAGCAAATAGTACATTATTCCAGTACGTTTCGGGTGTATTTATCATTGATTTTGCGAATGAAAGCCTAAGCTCTTTGTTTTTCTCACTAACAAAATTTTCTTTGCGGGCAGAACGCCCATGTAATCCAGCTTCTCTGAGAACTCATCGAACAGTTTCAGGTGAAATTGAAGTAAAACACTTTGCATTAAATTCTGCAGAAACTTTTGCAGCACTCAAACGTGGGCTTTTCACAAATTTTCTAATAATAAATCTCTCATCACGTTTAGTTAACTTTCTCGGTCGACCTTTTCTTACTTTGTTTTCAATCCAATTTTCTTCTTTAAAGCGTTTCATCACATACTGTACAGTAGAATGGGATAAATTAATTAATTTAGCGATATTTCGAATTACCACAGTGACTTAATTTTCAATAATAAATAGAATATTATGAAGTAAACAATAAAAAATTAAAGCAAACGATTTTTTTAAATGCCGCCACAATGCAAAAATTAAAAAAAGCTTCAAATGATAATTCTAATTTTGATTTTATCCAAAAATATTTCAGTGTACGAAGACTTTTGTGAGATAAAATGTTTGTCATTTTTTGATTATTAATTTCCTAAAAATAAAGTTTCGCTATATTTTAAAAATATTTCATGTAATTTTGTTACGAATAGATTATAGATCTTATTATTAAAATCTCATTCAGAAAGTTTACTTTTAATTAATAGATAGAGCCCTATTTCAATGAAAATCATAAGTGTACGAACATTTTTGGAAGCCACTGTGTAAGCTTTTTAAATGAGGGAGAATTTTCGGATATTTCCTTGAAATCAAAAAGATATACTTATTTTTAAATATGAAATGCACGTGCTCTTGTATTTTTAATTTCCGGCATAGCTTTTTTTTAATATTCATTACGGCCTGCACTGCACGAGGAGTAAAGCAATTTTATTTATAATTCTAGTAACATTAACTAATTAAATACCAAATTCGTAACAGTACTTTTCTGTTTTAATTTTGGAAATGAATTAAAAAAGAATACGAGACAAACTGGGATTCTTTTATATACAAATCAGTTCATGAAACGTCAACTTTGAGTAATCCTTGAGACCAGCATTGTCTTAGAGCCACTATACATGGCACAAATGCCATCGTGTGGTTGTATAAAAGTCATATCCAATTCAAATAATATGAGAAAGCTGATGGGTTGAAATATATCTTTAGGAAATTGTTCGATGTTGGAAGTTTTTGTTTATTTGAAACGTGAACACAGAATCCAATCTGCGTTATCAGAGACGTTAATACTGAAAATGAAAATGAAAAAAAAAATTTCATCCGATCTCTTGAAACAATGATTTGAAATGTGAATGAGTGAATTCGTAGATATCTTGCTAACACGTTAACGAAGTTCGTTAACTGAATTCACCTCCCGTTTGTGAACTGTTGAATAAATAAGAATAACTGAAAATTCGTGACTGAAAGATGGAAGGAAAGAGTAATTTCTGGAACCAGAAAACAAATATTTAAAGTCCCTTCAAACGGTAACATTTTACTACGTATTTCTCAGAGTAAAAAACTTAATTCTGGTGTAATAAATGATATTAGTGAACTTAATTGATTAATACTGTCGTATGATCATCGTAGGGTTATAACGATATACTATTTTAATCTAAGAATCTAAAATATATGACTCTTGAGTCACAGAAGCTTCATTGACTTCAGTTCGTGAAAAACAACGAAGATGTCTTGTTTGCAATAGTTGACATAATCTGTGCTGATCTTCTAACCCTACAGAAAAGGAATACAGCTTTTATAGTTACAAGTGCTTTCGCTAAAGCAGTTCATTTAGAATCCGTAAGTCCGTTATCAGTTGCTTTAAACTTTTGTAGGGGACAGATTTGATACTTATTCGGATGGTAGAGAATTTTCCTTTTGAAGGAAATATAACATGGTAATTTATTTTCCCATCAACTCTGTATTAGAGATAATGTTAGCAACGAATGATTTGGAATGTTTTAGGAAGCAAATCTCCTAACTTTCCAACGTTACTCTAAAATTCTGGGAAGAAAAATTTACGAAATTTATAGAATTTAAAAAGCTTAGTATTTATCAAAGGTTTTCATTGTAGCTGGATATAATTGCGACTCAGAGAAATATGTTATAATTATTATATCAAGAACACTTAAACTGAATTGATAAAAACTATATGTATAATATATTTATCATGTCTTTAAACTCGTTAAAAATACGAAAGTATAGTTTATGATTAAATTATGCAAGAATTTCTAAGCACTTTTATCATTTAAAAAAATAAACAAAACAACTTTGGTTTTAAAATTGCAAAACATTATAAGTAATTCATACGCTGAATGTATCAGGCTGTTTATTAAAATGAATACAGCAAAGTTTGCACTTAAATTCCCTAAAGAATTTGAATATTACATTACTTTGAAGTACATTTTTTCATATTCTGACACTTCTTTTATGTTGCCGATAGCAGCACGTTTAAAAATACTTTAAACTCACATCTTTATTTTTATAGAACTAACTCTTTCAACATCCGCTTCAAAGCTCTCTTTCCATATGAATGGATATTTTTAAAGCTTTCTGTTCAATTTTTATTGCATGCAAGCACTTCTCACTAAAGTTACTTTTCTTGAAAATATAATAAATGCCTCATACGTGACAAAATTGGAGAAAAAGGAATTTCCTTGCTTTTATATAAAGATGAGGAATTTCTTTTCTTTCATATAAAGCATCGCAACAAAAGATGGAGTAACAACATATTTCGCTTTAAATCTCTGACAGTTAGCATAGATTTTGAGTTACTTTTCTTGTACTGTTTCAGAATGAAAACGAATTGCTTTTAGCTGAGCTTATTACTTTGCCATTTCTAATGCAATTTAAAACTGCGGATTTCGTCTTGATAATATGTTACCGAATCTATGGGAAGATTAAACACTGAATATTAAACCAATAAACTTCCCTATAAGGTTTCAGCATTATTGCGACGTAAGTTCATAAAACACAACGAGTTTTCATCAGCATCTGTCAATAAAAATATGTACGTACGTACACTCAAATATTCTGTTTGAAGAGTTTAATATTTT
Source organism: Stegodyphus dumicola (assembly GCF_044657685.1). NCBI lineage: Eukaryota > Metazoa > Arthropoda > Arachnida > Araneae > Eresidae > Stegodyphus > Stegodyphus dumicola. The sequence goes on along the minus strand of NC_140770.1, from coordinate 262,905,193 downwards.
ACAAATGTATAAAAATGCAGAGTTAGGATATTAAATTTTAAAGCTAAATTTCCAAAACTGGTAAAAGTATATTTCTAGTAATATTAATTATTTAGAATGTGTTGTAAGGAATATGTTAAAACTTAGGTATAAAAGGAGTAGATTTCTTTTACCAGTATGTAAGCAAGTGTTTTAGTTATGCTGCCCAGACCCTATACTGGCTAGGGGAGCCGACTGCGATACCAAAGAGCCTGGGATCCGATTCCGAAGAAGGCAGGGACGTAAATTGTCTGTCCCCTCATAAGAGGTTACAGTGGCCACCTATTAGGTACCTCCATAATAAAATGGCCACCACTTCTGGCCTTAGTAGTGGCTGGTGAAAGCCTAAAATGACTAGTGCCGGTCGTTAAAAAATAAATGTTACTGGCCTGATATAAAACAGTACGGAATTTATAAGGTATAATTTTTAGTACTTTTCCGTTTTGCCGGCGCAAATGATAAAGTCGCCAAAATGGTACAACCGGTGCCAGACGGAATATCCTCGCTGGTAACCTTTTACGCCTCATTTTCAAAACAAGTCGCAGCCATTTCTTATCAAATTGTTTCTTTCAATACTGGCATACAATTACGTAGAATTTTTACCAAGATAGTTCAGTTTTATGACATAACGCCATTCGCGGTAATTAGTCAATTAGGATGCAATCACATTGCTCATCCGAAGGCGAAAATATAGAAAATGCAAAGTCGAGTTTTAAATTCATCAGTTCTAATGAGAATGCACTAGCGAAGTAAAGAACTGCGGTTTTATATAATATCTGAGTAAGCTATTCCTACGAATTGAAATAATTTTTGCATTTAAATTTGAATTCCAAATTAAGATTTAACTTGAAATTAATGTAGATAATTACTGAGAGAATTAGATTTTTGTAGCATAGTTTCTGTGAGATAAGATCACTTGGGATCACATGATATGAAACAGCGAATCAGGTTGTTGTACTATGAAAGCATCTAGTAAGTGCTTAAATTAATGTCTTTTTACAGATTTATCGACTTTATTTATAGTCATTTTGCAAAATTTTAAACACTATGAAAATGTTTATGCCTTCAAACTAAAATTTCTTAGAACTAACATTTGTTGACATTTTTTATGTGTATACTGTGTGTTGTCGCCATAAAGTCTGCTTGGCGAGATTTGCGCCCGCGAAACGAAAAATTACACATTTTTTAAATATTTTAGCAAAAGTATAAAAATATGTCTATTGCTTTCGTAGTCAGGTTTAAATAACATGCTTGAACCATGTAGGGAAATTAGGTATTTTGAAATCAGGAAAGATGACAAATATGCAAAGCCTTCGTTGGGAATCGAACCACGGATCTCTGGAATACCCGCCCAGCGTGCAGACCACCACACCACGAAAACACACCAAGAAGGCGGGAGATATACCTTATAACCAGTCTAGAGGTTTGAAAGTCAGTGGATGATCAGTTTTAAAAAACTCATTTCATATTAGCCTTTTTAGAAAGTAAAATGAAATGCAACCAAGACTTTTATACGGCACTATATATCGAATTTAGAGGCAAAACTTAATATTAAATATTAGCAGAAATTTAAATCGAAATTTAAAGACAACTAGCTCATTGATACACTTAAGCAACACACTACTTAACTAAGGAAGGAAAGCATAGCCCTCAGAAGTCAGTTGAGTTTACCTAATAATTCAGAAATAGCTAGACATAAGAGTGACATTAAAAATACTAAGCACAAAATAGCTAACATCAATCCCACTGCTATTTGTAAAGAATAGTATCATGCCGTCCTAACCGAACGCGGAATTTCTCACAAAAATAGCCCATCTAATTAGCTTCAAGACTATGGTACCAATTCCATTATTCTTAGCCCATATTGTCCATAATGAAAACACAGAATATACATACTGTTGCGACTGTGCGGATTCGTAATAGACTGAATGCACACAGAACCGATGATAGCTTGATAAAATTTATTTTCTCTAAAGAAACACTTCACAGTTCTGGAACATTCGCAAAAATACTATCTTCACAGTGTACTCGTACAGCTCTTCACCGTAACAGAGCATAATCAGTTGTTACACTTCAAATTGTTAGGAACGTTAAATACATCAGAATGCAAAGGGCATCTAAAAGTCGAAGCACTCACGGATGTCTCAATACTTATTCATTCTTCGAACTAATACCTAACAGCTGAGAGCATATACTTTCTCTGGCCTTACGTAGATTTCATCTGGGCGCCGAGATATTTCTGGTTGTTTCTGTTTCTCGAAATTACTGGAAAGCATATGACGGCCGAATTACAGTTACAGCTACATAAAGCATCAATTACATTTATTCAGTTACAATATCCATTACAGCAATACAAGGACCGGACTAAACTGTTGTCTAATGGTCACCAATTTGGCGACTTTCGCGATATCTCACCAAATGTGCCTACAAAAATTAGTCGCCAAGATCGGTATGAACTTGGTTATATTTCGCCAATTTAGCGAGGTAGCCATTTTTTCAATGATAAATAGACTTGCCACTGTATTCTTACTTTTCCGGCAAGCTTCGTTTCTCTAGATTTTCATGTTACATTACACAAAAAGTATAACAATTTCACGTACAATTGAACTAAATAGTTCTACAAAATTTGCAAAACACTGCGAAATAACTGACTTAATGTATTTCTCAATGGAAATAGAGAACTATATCTCCAAAAATCTATCCTCCACTGCTGTTTTTGGCAGAAATGGCATCATTTACTCAAAAGTGTATTTCGAAACTAGGTATGTGAAGTGAATTTCACTGCACAAAACAATAGATTACCCCATCAAGGGGAAACAGACGAAAGTGCATTTTAATTTTCTGAATACAGTTTACCCAGGGTTTTATCCTAGGCTCCTTAAATTTCTGAAACGTAAGATCACTAAGCCTATAAAAGTAGCTTCACTAAACAGGGAGGATAGCCATGTAAGCATGTTCCCTCATTCTTAGATCAATTTCGAGCCTTATAATTAATTTAAAAAATAGTTAACGCTTATAATTAATGATAACAGTATTTCTTAATATTTTACTAGTCTTTATTCTGAAACATAAATTTGAGTTTTGATTTACACAATAGAAGCTTTTCGTTAAATTTCCAGGTGTATTGAATTCCTTTTATCTTTCGCTAATTTTCAGAGTCTAACAACCATGATGGATTTGCAATTACAAAGAGTTCTTTTCAAGAGATTGCAGGCATAGTAATCCTTAGGTGAAATGTCATGGGACTTCGCCGCAGGTATAAGTTGAAGAGGAGTACATGCAATACATGTATCGGTCTTCATTTTATGAGGACACGCAATGGTACCTTTTGAAGCATGACTTGTTGCTTTGTTTAAGTTTCACTCTTTAAAAGTCAATTGGGTAAAGATATGGAATTTCTTCTGCAAATATCGTACGTAGAACTTTCTATTGAAGGTACGTTGGGTTGATTTTTAACACTTTTTCTCACTCTTCTGATTTTCAATTTCACAAAGTCGTAAAATCCTGCGACAGTAACTCCTTATTTAAACTTTCCTTGAATTGACGCAACCAGGGTGTGTACATATTTTTCTCTTCGTTTTCTATAATAAACAGACCTTTCATTTGCTGCAGTTACTTAGGAAACCTCATGCTTCATCAAGGGTCACAATGTATTTCCATTTATGTTCTCCTAAATAGCTTTCATATAGGGTTCTACAAATTGTTTGGATAATCTCAGATTTTGGTTACTGCTAAAATTTAGGTAGATGTCTGATATTTGTATTTTACATTACACTGACAGCAAAACTTCCTTAAAAAAGTAAAGTTTTTGTTAATGTATTGCGAAGATATCTGAAATTAAACTTAGTCTACTATATACCTCATTATCTGAATGTTACTCTCGAGAATGTTTATACTGGTAAAACAGTATAAACATTCTCGAATGTTTATGCAAAATATGTTGGAATAAATTTAGCATAATAAATGAAAACATTGCTAAATCATAGATAAAAGCTATTTAGAATACACCTTTAGCAATTTGTCTTTTTAAGAAGAGGCTTGATTCTGTTAATTTGCCGTTTATACCTTAATTCTCCACCGTTTATAACTTCAAACCCAAGTATATTTCGTATTTTTAGAATCAACAGTTTTTACCTGATTTTGTCAAGATAAAAATTAAAAAAGTTATTTTTAAAAGACCAGTTTTATCTTACTTTTCTAAACCTAATTCAAGATTTCACGAAAATACTCATACTGCTTTTTCTGATGCACAGCACACCCAAATTTTCAAAATAACTGTTATGTTATGTAATTAAACTATGTATTATTAAACTTTAATGAATCTTGCTCGATCTATTGGCGCTCAAAATTTTCGCGGATTGGGAAAAAAAGTGCATAATACTTTAAATATATTAAGCATTCGGGTATTATCAATAAATTTATGTAATGATTAATTAACATGTGAAATTTTCAAAGTGTACATGAAGCATAGATCGAGCTCATCAGTAAAATATTTTCTACAGGTCACTTTATTGTATGTGATAGACGTACTTTAAAATTCAATCAGCAATCTTTTAGTGATACGATTTTATATCATTTGCTTACGATGCCACCTAGAGGCTCACCGTTTGTGTTCCGACCGTATATTCTATGACGAATATTGCGCGTACAGCTGCCTTCTACCACTTGTTCAGATTCACCTTGTATGCAACTATGTATGTTATGGGTTCTCTTGAGTCTTCCTTGAAACTGTGAAAAATTATAACTTTAGAAGGCATTTCCCTTTAGTGCAGTGGGCTAATAGTGGCCGAAAGTCTACAACAATGCGACGGCTAATAAAAGTCGGCTGGAATTAAGATTTGTTTGTATGAATAAAGTTAGTTTTGTAGAATGTCCTCCATTAAAACAGTTCACATTTTAGACAGATTGCGTTTGTAAGCTTTATATTAATCCAATGAATGCAATTTTTTGCAGCTTTACATCTAGCTTGAATAGTGTTATTAGTAGATGCAACCCCTTTGTTTTCGATTGCATTTCTATTGAATTTTATTCCACGAACTCTGACAGAGGCATTCTCTGGACGGCCAGCTATATGCCACATGCTCACTGCTAAAGAGAAAGAGAGTGGTTGCAACAAAGAATTGAGTTAAACATCTTGGTAGGAATTAGTTATTGGTTTAGCTCGCTAGACATGAGGTAGGGCACATAGACTGGACAAAACATCTCTTGCTCATGATTTGGTAAATAATTAGATCTCTATGCTGAAAGCTCTTTAATATAGACTATCATGCTAACAAGCGTTCCGTTAACAGAATTACGCAATGGGTTTTCCAGCCTCCAGAGTCTGTGTCTTTCATCAATAGCACCCTAGATGTTCGCCATCTAAGAGTCCACTCTTGCTTTCAGCGGAAAAATATCAGATATATTATGTCTATGCAGACGAATATCTGCTATATAGCGTATGTTAATATAACATATGTTAAATTTAAAAGTTGGCGTAAATAATGTAACAGACTTGAAAAAGAGTTCGTAATTTAATACTAACACGAATTCGCGTTAACAGACAAAATTTCCTGTAAGATCGCATGCATCGCTACCGGGACCAAAATTTTGTTACGCGAATTCGTGTTAAGGGAGGGTTTAAAGCATAATTACTCCTTAAAATAACTGAACAGATGCTGCGGACAAGTGACATGTTTACCTGTTTTGGAGAACTTCGCTTAAGATATTCTTAACCGGAGACTATTTTAAATGCAGTATTAATATGCTCGTGCGCTGTTTCTGTCATCCACACAATAATAAAAAAATGTAAACCTTTATGTGTGAAAATACGTCAAATTTTAATCAAACCAGGGTTTGCGTGGCGCTGAAGAATAGACTAGAAGAGGAGAATAGAAGAAGAGGAGAAGGGGAGTTGGAGAATAGACCTTACACGTTCAGTACTAAATACAATTTACACCTTTACAGCTTTGAAGTAATAATTTTTATGCAGAAAGGATCGGTAGATTTCTTTTTATTTAAATTATTAAAATAAAGTACTTTTACACCTTTTCATAGCAGAACTTATTACAAGAGATTCCGATTTTCCTATCATGTAGAAGACTGCGTTATTTCAATTTATTTTCCCCTAATGATTTCAATGTTGTTGAGAATCTGGGGGAGAGGAAAAATAATAATGTGATCTTAACACAAGCTAAACTGCTAAAAGGAAGACCTGTTAAATGTCAGATTGAACTCGTAACGTAAAGTTACGTATTTAAAACCGAATCTTTAAAGTTCGGTGTAGAATATAATAAAGTAATTTAATTAAGTATATAAAGTATTCTTTCTGCATGCCTTCGTGGTGTAACGGTAGCACACTCGGCGCGTACTCGAGAGGATCAGGTAGGAGTACAGGCGACGCGCCCGAACTGAAAAGGAGGTGGATGATGGTTCTTCACTGTCGGTTTGGCAACTGGTTCCCCTTATCCACAGTCGCCATTTAACAGGAGGAGTATATAAGGTATTTTCTACGTCCTTTCTGTGTGCCTCCGTGTAGACCTCGGTATGCCTCGGTGCGTATTCAAGAGGCTCAGGTTCCTAGTCCCGACTAGGGTATTGATCATTTTTCATGTCTCCAGCATCAAAATACCTTATTTCATCAAAATAACCATGAGATTAAAAGTATTAAAGAAAGATATGGACTAAAAATTCATTATTAATTTATATAAAAATGGCAGCACAGCTTTTCAGTTATGATTTATTAAAGCTGGAGAATTCATAAAGTATCTGGAAATATCCATAGTAAAATTGTACATATATATTAATGTATTTAAAATAACATCATGTCAAAAATGTATAGCAGACATAAATGCAATCGACTTCATTTGTTGTCAGTGTTTACTTTTCTGTCACTTCCACATTTCTAATTAAATTGTTTTTGAAATATTTTAGTTTTGTTTTCTTATTTATAAAAATATCAGAAATGTCACATAATACAACATTACATTTTATCACGGTGACGCTACTTTCCATTCTTTGTCTACCTGCACCAAATTCTTTCTGCCATTCACGTCCAATATTTAATATCCACAAACGGGACCCAACAAATACAGCCTGCTCTGCTCTCTATTTTACAAGTTCTGTAGGTTATTTATATTTAAAATATTGCTAAGACGGTTGAGGTGGGACATATCGGCATTTTTAAAGATCTATCGCTCGCTTATAAATTATTGTTTTTACATAGACGAAGCACATGTATTGAAAGTTTCATACGAGAAAGATAATTAAATCCAAAATTCAGCATAATAAAACATATGCAATTAGTTTCACCTCAAGATATGACATAAGTCCAACATTGTTACTTAAAGGCAAATGCAGGTGCTGTTTTGCAAGGTAAACCTTTAACTCTTTCGCTTCGGTAAAGGCCAAAATATTTGTCTCAAACACCTAAAACGCCCGTATATAAGAAGTTTTTGCTAGAATGGATTTCCTTCCCTCTTTCCAAGTGAAATGTTGCAGTGTTAAAAGTAACTTACTTGAGAGAAGCGATTACATCTCTCTTGGGGACCACTGCGTTGTTTCACCCACTGTGTGCAGTTTTGCCTTAGACAGGATTGCAACTGCGAGCATCCTTAGCTAAATGTTTACGCAAAACAAAAGAGAAGAAAGGTACATTCAAATACACAGCCACTTTCAAAAGAATGACTAGCATCTCATTTATCAGATCCCCAAACCAATGAATTCTGCACTAACGTGACGGGAAACCACCGGGTAGAGAACGGACGCAGGTGACATTTCGGGTGACCTCCCGATGTCTGAATGTTCGGGCGTTTCGTGCGACTGTCAAAGAGTTAAAAGGTAAGATTTACATACTCAGTTTAATATGGTATTGTAGCTGGAATAACAAAATAAAACACAATTTTTAACGTTCCTTTTCGAAAAAAACTTTAAAAAATGTACTTTAAGTTACATGCAATGGTTATTAAGTATTAATTAGTAATTAGTAATGGTAGTCAAGTATTAATTATATTAGTAGACATACATTAATTTTCTAACCCGCTACTTTAAATTAAATAACCTTTCTTTTCAATTATCATTTTACTTTCCTGTCAGAATACAAATTTCCAACACGCGCAATATTCAAATTAGGCAAAAGGAAGGTAGTATTTAAAGGAAGTTATTGGAGGCTGAAATCAGAGAGTATTCTGCTTGATTGAAAAAGCCAAGTTGCAAATTTTGATTCTCTAGTGATTGGAATTCTGTAGCATGAAGCTATTTTCGCCATTAGGCTTGTTTACGCTGATTTGCAAGTCAGAGCCAACTTGCGCTTATCTCTGAAGCTGTTATGTTATACCTAACTTCATTAATTTTTAAGTTACACATTACTTTTTGATTTAAGCCAAAAGTGTTGGCTTTCGTACGCACGAGTACGTTAAGGTTTTTCTACTTTATCTCTGTTATAATACAGTAGTTGTAGAATTATCAACAATTTAATAGTTTAAGTGGTGCTAAGCCTAACGAGGCCACCATTTGTTTATATTTGAATCTCTTAGTGGAATAGTGACTTAATCAGTTTGTTTACCAATTTCAGTATCTTTTTGCCGAGTCGGACCAAAAATAAATTTTAAATATTGTGCACAGAAAAAGTCTTCCTGCCCGTTGGCAAAATTCCTTGTTTTTGTGTATAAACTCTAATTGATTGTGCAAATTGTTATTTTAACTGTTTATAACTGTATCTGGAGTTGCTTTTGTTTTTGACTGCTTTATTATAACTTTTACGAATATCTTTTTTAAGAACTCCATTTGCTGATCCTGTAATGAAAGTCACTTATGATAGAAAAGAATGATTTCTAATTGTAATACACAGTTTTCCATGTTTGTTTAATCATAACAGAGAAGTTGATATTAATATAGTAGCTATGTGTAACGTAATAAATCCTCTTTATTTTAACTTTTCTGTAGGCACAGAAATTTAATAATTCCTTGATTAATTCTTAACTTCCAGAAGTCTTCTCTATTTTACAACATAATCGAAAAATATCTTACTTGTATTCCGCTGCATAAATTTTAAAGTAAATTATTTAGATGTAGATAAATATTTCAGAGAAGATGTCTTGTATGTAGAACAATTAGAGTAAACCAGCAGAAATTGAATAAACGAATCCTTTCTCGACTGAATGTTAGTGTTTTCTATTTGGTTTTAACTAGTAATGAGCACTAAATTGCAGTGACTGAGCTTACACTATAAATAAGTTTTGAGAAAGACACAGGTGAAAGCAATTAAAAAGCAATTACACACAGCCAGAAAATTTAAAACGTTGTATATTTTCGGTGCAACAAAAGTGGAAATTTCTTCACTAAAGGAACTTAAAAATTTTATCTTTTCTTTCCATCTATTCTTCTTTTACTGCCTTCTATCGCAGCCGGTTTTGAAAAATATAAATGAGATGTAGAAAATTACCTTAAGCGGAAAGAAATAAGAATTCTAATTACAAGAAATAAAACACTGGTAAAGATAATTCTTTTGTAAGTAAACAAAAGGAGAAACATTGCTTAATTTGCCAGAACACATCTTTCTTTTAGCCCATATCAGATATGTAAAATTTTCCATTTTGAAAAGCAAATTAAATATAATTGTAACATGGAAACAAATATTTTTTTAAATTTATAACCATATATAATCTAATAAAAATAATATTGCATGTATCATTGCAATTAAAAAATATTCGATGGCAATAATAAAATTCCTCACAAATACAATATATTCTACAGTAAAAAATTCTTTAAAAAATTTCGTAATAAATTCATTGTACAGTAAAAAATGTTTTTTTTCATTAGATTATTTAATTATGACAGAGACCAGTAGGAGTAACTATCTAAAGATAGGAATGCCTTCGTGGTTGACTTTTTACAAGACGATGAATTGTATTTTTATTACTCGTGAGTGCTGTTGTTGTGACAAGTCTCGCTCGTCTGATATCAGAACAAGCAAACGAAATTCATCGTGGCAAGGAGGCAAGAGTGCGCATGTCGTTTGCAAGAGCCTTGGGCACCATACAGGGGATAGAAAAACTTTGCTCAGTTTCTCTCCCAGTTTTAAAAGAGAGCACACCGTGGAGACGCGTCCTATGTCTCCAGGTTTATATAGCCGCAGGGTTTATATAGCTTTCGTCTTGTGTTCGAGAACATTCTGGGCAAAGATAAGAATTCGTTCCAGAAGGTTCTCTATCCGTCCATGGCATATCGCCAATTTTGTCGCCAAATGGGTGATTTCTCGCCAAATGTGGCAACTCTGCCTTTTTTGCAATTTTATGGCAACCTGAAAACTGCTTTGCTTTGCAATTTTATGCCATCTTACCGCGCCTGTACATTTCGTAACAATATCTATATTAGAACAATGCTATATATAAATCTAATACATATCCCATGTCGCGCTTTCGATACATGAAAAACGGAATTTGAATTTTGTCAATCGGCCCAGTAGAACGGGAGATATAGAACTGTCCCCCCTTTTTTTTGCGCAGTGTACATTGAAAAACATGCTATGGTTGATTTTTTAGCAATTTATTTTATCCAAAATAACTTTGCAACATGAAGGTTCTTTTTTCAGTTTATTTTCGTTACTCCTAACGTCACTTTTCTTTACTCTTAGAGTTGCAGTTATATCAGACACAACGTTTTTTTTTCTTTCATAATCCTCAAAATGCTTTCTGATGAAAAGGATGCAATATTCTTTGAACATTTCAGAAAAGCGTTAAACTAGGTGAAATCCTCTTGATATTGTGAGTTCTGTGATAGTTTTTCGTAAGCGTAATATTGTCCATTTTTTGAAAAACGCTTTGACTTCATCTAATAAGAATTTAGTCATAAACTCATAAATTTTGTTTTCTAATCACTTTTATCCATGATATCAATTTTTTACAAATGTCACCATCTTTCCACCTATATATTAAACTGACTTTATCTTCTTCTGATGTTCAGTATTAATTGAATCTGCGTCACATTCATCAAAACTGATAAGGGCAAAGATAACTATATTCTTTGATTAATTATTATCGGAAGTTATGATTCATGGAATTATAACGAAGCTTATGTATGTGTTAAAGTCTGCAGACAATAAAGCGATTTTGTGTAATCGAACGCTAGGGGCATAAATATTTTGAATTATACTGGAGTTTCCTGTAAATCATTACTGAAATAATACGTAAAAACTACTTATTGCTCTGCTCCTTTCCTTGTCGAAGTAGAAGGCTACATAATTAAACCTATGTTATCACTCTTCTCCACAAAATACTTTTGTTTTTTGTGCAAAAAGCGGTTATTGCTTTTTGCATATTGCATACTGTAAATATTATATCAGCTGATATATTAAATATGTGACTTTTAGAAAAGAGAGTCCGCTTACATTGAATGTAAGATGAATATACTTGTAACAACTGTGAATATACTTGTAACAACTTAGGACTTTTACAGCAGTTCATCATGAGTGCACGAAATGTTTGCCTGTAATTTATTTTGCAACATAATACTGTCTAATTTTACAATTTAGAGTCACAAACGCATGAAATGTTTGCATATGACACTCATTTAAAATCAAATAATGCAAGTAAACACAAATTTAAAAAATAAAATTTTGAACTCGTGTTAGTACACAAAGACTTTTTGTGTTCGAATTCCGCCATTTACAATGTGAAAACATAAATAGATCTCAAGATGAATCACATAAAGTAAAATGTAGGTACTTATTTTGTGGCATTATAATATTGATGCGTTCTACGGATTCGTAGATTTGGAGTAATTGATAATAACACTTGATGAAGAATCAAAATACAATTTATTCGCTAGTATTACACAGGGCAGTTCCAAATATACGTATACAGTTGTGGAATAATTCCCTGAAACAATCAGGAACACAGCCTTCAGGTTATAAGGGTGAAGGCAGCTTCACAGCAATGCACTAAAGTACAGCTCCCAACGTGGTCAATCGCTCTCAACAATATCTCCTTTGAACTCAAGATACTATTACTACACTACTCACTACTTTCTCCACGTACAGGTAGAGTATATACAGCTTTAATGTACCTTCAAGAACATTCCCGAGAAAACCCGATGAAAATGCGTTCTAGAATGCTCTCGCTCCGTCTATCGTATAGCGTCAAATGGGCAATTTCGTGTCAAATCTGGTAACCTTGGTTTTTCCCCTCTGCCTCTGGCAACCTTAACCCTTCTTTGCAGGAAAAGTACCTTACCGCAGCTGGGCATTTCGCAACAATATTTACTCAATAATGGTAGATCAATAATAAATCGCATTAAATGGAGTATTTACTGCGTGGCTGTAATAATTTCGTATCTGGCTTCAGCTCGTAAATTTAAGATTAACGTTCCTCTGTTAAAAATATAACTACTTAAAGTGTGGTTTGGTTTGGTTTAGTTTACTTGATTGCGACAAAGCTTTAGAGGGCTATCTGTCTGAGGGGAGGGATACCGTCGTGAAGGCTTTTCTGACGGAGCCTGGTTCGTATACACGGCATAAACTGCGATATGAAGGAAGAAAATATCTTCACGTGAACGTAAAAATAATATATTACTATCTCTGAATGCATTGTCAATGCGAAAAACAGCGCGATATAATGTGGTCTTAAATAACTCGTAAGATACATGCGAAGATATATAATTATGCGTAACCACTTCCACGAAGAGAAATGTGATTATACATAAGGAAATCTCTGAAATTCAAACGTATTGCAAATGTTTAAATACTACAATGTTTCTGTCTCTGTAATTAATACAAAGGTATTAGCCTTAAAAGCCATAATTAAATAAATTCATATAAAGTGTGAGAAATTAGTATTTCAGCTACGACAAAGTGGTTGAAGTGTGATTTGATAGTTCTTTTTGTGAAACATTTATAGTGCAGCTGCTTATTGTCACTTTTGTATCTGTAAATAAAATGAATATATATATATGTTTGCTCTTGCATTTTCATGTAAAACACACACACACATATGTATATATAAATGTGGTCGCAGATACAAATAATTTCCGTTACGAAATCATTCTAAATGAGGCGAAAACTATTGTTTGGACTTTTTAAATTTGAAAGCCATTGTCTTAAAAATATGAAATATAACTTTTTATTCTGTTTCTGGTACCCATACTTACGTTTAGGAAATTGTGTTTTTGGAAATATTTTCAGTCACCATAAAAAAAAAAAAAAAAAAAAAAAAAAAAAAACAAAGTTTGCACAAAATATCCAATTCATGGTCTTCATTAGCACAGACAAAGAAATTATGAATTTTTTGACGACACTTTGCGCATGCGTATGCATGTTCAAACCCATTCAGGAAAAAAAAAAGCGGCTAATGATAATTATGTAAACGGCTAATGATAATTATTAAAAGTAAAAGTTTCTTGGAAAGACGTTACTAGTACAGGGTGGTTATAATTGAAGCGACCCTGTAGAACCCGTTGTGCCTATCGGATTCTGATGAAACGTGGTATATACGTTTTATGGACTTTTGGGAGAAGATTTCTGCAATTTAAAAAAAATAGTTCAAATTTTGACCAGCAGATGTCAATTTTCAAAAATTCCTGATGCAAATTAGTCAAACCTATAAACTTGCATTCAGAGCCTGAAAATCATTCTGTGTGCCTTTGTTATCACTAATCATGCTCTTAAAATAGAAAGATCGAGCGTTTAGTGGTAAAACTGTTTTATCAGAATGGCAGCAACAGCTTACTTGCATTGCCTGAATATCGTCGTCTAAACGGATTGCGGAAACGGCACATGTCGAAGAATGGTTTGAAGAAGATGATTATGAAATTTGTTTAGTGCAGAAATCGTTTTCCCATGGTCCATATAACATATATACCAAATTTCATAAAAATTTTATAAGTAGAACAGGTTCTAGAGGGGTCTGAATAGGATCACTTTAATTATAATCACCCTGTACATAATGAATTACCTCGCAGTCGTTGGAGTAAAATATTTTTCCCTGATTGCAATGGGATGGAACGAATCCTTCATTACAGCATTCCATTACACCAAGGGCTATATATATCATCAAAGCATTAGCGTGGAACATGAACTCTACGAAATTCCTTTTTAAAATACTTTCAGTTCAAAGTATTCGACAAAGGTGTATATTTAGCGATTCAAGGAACTATCAGATGAATTGTAAATAGTTTCCTGGCACATTCCTTTAGTATTTGGAAGTAAAGCAGTGATGAATTCCTGAACACCCTCTTACAGTGAATTTAATTCTAAGGAGAGGCTGTAAATTTCTTACCTTTTAACACAGTTTATTGCAATAGGGGCACTCAAACGAGTAAATGATGTTTAAGAAGAAAGTGGAGATAATGATGCATTCCGATTTACTGAATAAAGAATTTGAAAATTGAGATACGAGAAAATGTTATGAAATAGTGATCTCAAGGATTTCTAGATTGTAAAGTTGTAAATCAAAACTACAGCTGAATATATTTATGAATTAAAGAAGCGTAGTTAGGAAAGAGTATGGTTACATTAGTTTTCAGAACATTTCGCAAGTAAACATCTTACAGTTTTTCGTTTCAATAAGTTACTAGCGTGACAACAGTAGTTTACATTTAAGTAGAATATCATTATAGTTCAGTTACGTCAGTTACATATAATAAGCAAATTTCACTGTTACGAATACATATTCATTTAAGTGCACACATGTCGTAAATAAAACATGAAAATTATACTGTTCACAATGGCATAAATTTATAAATATTTGCGACTGCCTCGTTAAAAATGTATGTATACATATAAAAAGCAATGTTTGTTTGTTTGTCTTTAGTATAAATTTACGGTATTCTCCTCATGGGCTATCTACCTTACTTAATTGTTTAGTTACTTCACCGGATCGATAGATGGCGCTACTAAAATTGTTGTTTTGCACATTTTTTTTCCTTCCCCCATTTTATTCAAGTTTCCATGATCAGATTTATTATTATTTACTATTAATAATTTTTTACGTTTCGCAAAATACACTCATGTTCATAAATTAAGGATAATGCAAAATCAGGCAAAGGAAGAGTTAGAAGCAAAACAAATTTGACTTATTTGTAAAGCTCATTTATTAAACAAAAGGTAAAGAGCAAAAAAAGATGCTATATGTTTGATATTATTAAAAAAAATTAGCAACTCTTTCTCCCCGGTGCAAATTACAAAAAAAAAAAAAAAAAAAAAAAACACCGTATTTACAAAAAACCAATATTACATGGTTGGTAGGATTGTTAATACATTGTATGTCTCCCAGACGATGCAATACAGTCCGTACAACGCCTAGATATGCTGAGTATAAAATTATCGATCTGATCTTGGGGGGTATTACACCACTCAAAAAGCAATGCTCTACGAAGTTCCGGTAGACATGTAGGAGAAGGTTGACGCGCTGCAAATCGTCGGCCAAGCATGTCCCACACGTGCTCTACTGGATTCAAGTCCAGTGAGAAAGCTGGCCAGTCCATACGGGTGATAGCCTCCGATTGAAGGCATTCGCTTACGATGTTTGCACAGTGAGGACGGGCGTTGTCATTCATAAACACAAATTGTGCGCCCATGTCGCCCTGAAACAAACGTACATGTTGTTCTAGAATAACGTCCCGATAGATTTGGCTTGTCATGGTTCCAATTTGAACATGCAGGTCAATTCTGGAACCCAGAATAATTCCACCCCAAACGAGCACTCCTGCACCACTGTAACGGTGTCGTTCAATGATGTTTTCTTGGTGGTAACGGGTACCTGGAGCTCTCCATATGAAAGTTCGGCGAGAATCAGACTACTGGCTAAATCTGGACTCGTCAGAAAACATCACACAAGCCCACTGTTGCGGTGTCCACAATGCATGCTCTCTACTCCAGGCTAATCGCAGGCGACAGTGAGTTGCAGTAAGTGGAAAGCATTTGACAGGTCTACGAGCATATAGACTAATCTGCCCTAAGCGTCTGTACACGGTCTGCCTTGAAATTGTCGTACCAGTGGCTGAAGAGAGCTGACGAGACAGGTCTGAGGCTGTGCCTTGCCTGCTTCCTTTGGCAGTAACTGCCAAATACCGGTCCTCATTCGGAGTTGTAACACTGGGGCGACCTGTGCTGTAACGTCTACTCACATTACCGTCATCTTGGAAGCGTTGCCAAAGCCTGCAATTCCGAGTTCGTCTGATACTTCCAGTTGGGTACGCCCATATTCCAGACGGCCGATAATACTACCACGTAAAAAAATCATCCAAATGCGTCCTTTGTGTCAAAACTATTCGGTTATTGCACTGAAATGCTTATAAAGTGCCTGCGAGCAATTTTACTTCTTTGCCTGTATTCCTTATATATCACTCACTTACACTCTCGTCATTGTGACGTACTGTCGGTGTCATCTGGTTACTTCCTTAAGTTTGCATATGATTCTTGAAGATGTGTGTAGTGATTTTACAGGTGATATATTTATTTTAGAGTTCGATTTCCACGTGACTCTGAATTATCCTTAATTTATGGACATGAGTGTATTAGTTTCTTTTCCTGTGTTTGATGCTGCTTTTAAGAAAACTTTCAGTGGGCGAATAAAAGTGTGAAATATTTTTTTAATAGCTGGTTTAAATATTTCAATGAATTACTCGACATTCATGTAACGTAAGCCCCTAACTGTTATGAATATAAATTGTAAGGATCTTAAGTTTTACTAACGTTTATTTTATTTTAAATCTTTACTATCACTTCTTATTTTCTACTTCCGGCCAGAATTAAAAGCGTTAACTTATTTATGCAAATTTGTCTGGCGAACGCCAAGTACTTAAGTTGTGGCTTTTTGCCAAGCAAAAGAGAGGAAGGAGTTAGTCGAAGCAGGCCGCTTGCCTTAGCAGTTTTACTCGGTTGCTGGTTGCCTTCCAGGCCAGAGGTTTAATCCTCTTAATAATTTTAAACGTATTGTAGTGTTAACAGTTCTCTGTACTACATACGGCTTCCTGTTAATATACGGCCAAACTTCCACGTAGGCCCTTGTTTATTATTCCAAATTTAAGTTAGAGTTTAGTTAATATTTTTATATTCTTACGTTCAGACCACAAGTAGTTGGTCTCTGTATTCCGAAGTACGGAAATTATTGTAAAGAGTGAAAAATAAAGGGTTTCGTATACCCTTCCTGTGTATCTTGTCTACTTCCCACATTGATTGAACATAGCTTTAGTAAGCTCCCTGTTCCGAGTCAGGCTCTGGAATGTTCCCCAAGCAAGTAAGGAGAAACACTGAACCTGATAAAATTATATCAAGACTTTCGCGCATATAGTGAAGAAAACAGATAAGAGGTAAAATAAAATACAGCCGATTTATGCACTGCTATACTTAGTCGTTTAAAAACCTATTTACAAACATTTTGTTGTAAGGAAAGTATTAAAAAAGAGAGATAATGAATTTAGGAGAGTATTAAACACTGTTACCTTTTAAGATAACAGTTATTTCACCTGCTTCTTATATCAACTCTTTATAATGTAAACGCGAAATTTATTTGAGAGTAAATTGATAACAAAGATTAGAAGACAGCATTTTAAAAACTCTCCGCAAATTCGATGGAAAAAATTGCGTGTGAAAGAAACAATAATCATAAACATTCCTTATATAAAAAATAATCTAAAAAAGAGCTGGTGTCATCTAGTATAAAACTGATTAACTAATTAATGAAATTCGGTAATCGCCAGTTGGGGCAATACCAAAGCTACAGCTTAATTCCAATCTTTATGAAGCTTGACATACTCTACCTTCAAAACAAGAGGACGATCCCTGTCTACATAAGATTTCTTAAAAATTAGCCTACGTGGTCTGAACTCTTTATCTACACTATTAAAATCTGTGCGAGTGTGTCTGTTTGTTTATAACATCATCTCCTATGGAAGGGCGGGAAGTTGAAGTTCGAGAGAAGAACTCTCGGATTTAAAAATTCGATGGAAGTCATTTCCAGCATTCTCACCTTCGTACTAGTTTAAAAAGCCGAGATATTAATTAAAACTCTAAGAGAGCTTTAATTATTCGCTTATTCGCTTTTTAATTAAGTTTCGCACTCATTTTTCTGAGTAGCAACAGTCTCGCAAGCAGACGATAAAAATGCTTTGCTTGAAAAGTGTTGCGACTACTCGATTTCAAATCGTAGAGTTTGTTAACCAAAAATTTATAAATTTTACAAAATATGAAATAAAAAATAACATTGCCAGACATTAAACATGTTATTATTATATAAGGCCATATTCTGAAGTTGATGGAAAGACGCTATTGCATGTGACGTCATTGTATGTCGAAATGTTTGGTTAATGTCAGCATTTTAAATAAATAGCTGCTTTTTGGCAACATTTTTGTTTCATGTCAGCATAACGGACACGATATGTTACTCCCACGCTAATTCTCTTATTAATATTGAGGAAAAGAAGTTTTGCTACATTAAATTTTAATCATGACGTCATACACATATCTGAAGTGACAGAAAGTTTTGTTTCCTGGTTAGGCAACAAAAAATGATTTACGAATTGGCTGTTGCTAGGAAACAATGAACGGTTTTATTCACACTGAATTTTTTTATACATTTTCTTTTCAGGTCTGCATAGAACTTTGAAAGGCGTTATAATCCCAGTTTGATTCAAAACACTTGTTCGAATGATAAAAATTTAGTTGAGATTTATTGATAAGCACCAAAAAGGTTCTAAACTTCGCGTTTTTTGGGGTTTAATGGATTACGGCAAAGCACTCGAGGGCTATCTGTCTAATAGTAGAGGTGTCTTCGGGGATAACTTTCCAAGGGAAACTTGCTCGTATACACTGAACCTTTTTGACGTTCTCTGATCTTTACAAAAAGAAAAAATGTTGAACACATTAAAATTTTATTAACCAACATGACCATCATGATTATCAGTAGCATTTGCATTACATACTCCTTTTTGTCTTATGATCCTTACCAAATATTGATCGTCTTTCAGATATTTCAGAAGTTGTTCAGTATGGCTGAGACTTTCTTTTTAAATTAATGATTAAAATTTAATTCGAAAAATTAATTTAGCTTACAAATTTATTTCGCATAAGTGAAATAGTTATATCCAATTTAATATTTATGTATGTGTCAAAAAAGGTTTGAGAACATTATTGTAAGAAATGTTTAATTTTGCAATTATTCTTTAATGTTCGCATTTGCACTAATATATATCTAATGTTCTCATCTTGCTTTAATGTTCTCATCTCCTCCACATGCGATTTACGTTCACACAAGAATAGACGATCTATTTGCTTTATTACAATAGATCAATAAAAATCCATGGCTGAATCCATTGCATATTTTTCCTTAATTTCACAACGTGTTCAAGTAGGTAAAATCTTAGGAAAGACGCTTAAATTTTAAAGTGATAATAAAGTTTTCTTTTTTAAAAAGAAAGTATCTTTCCTGTTATAAATATTACTCTTACTTATGTTAGATTATTAGAAATATCTTAATGAATTTTGCATACTTTAGAACGATATTGAAAATCCGCTTTCGAAAAGAATTAAGAAATTTTATTCTTCTGTAAAAATTCTAAGAAAAACATTGAAATAAAAAGGGAAAATATTTGTATTTGAAACAGTAGCAGAATTTATTTTCTGAATAAATGCAAAGGAATTGGATTCTGTGTCAAACAGCATGGTAGAAGATGAAGCGATAGAATATTCAAATACGTATAACAAGTGATTCCCAATCAGAATTCTGCAGAAATCAGCTGTAAAATAAAAGAGCTGAAGTCAAAAAAATATATTTGAATCACGCTAAAATTTGGTGTTTGAATGAATGTTTCTTTTTCTTTCGTTGCATCGTCTAGAACTGAATGCTAGGTTTAAATAAGTGGGAAAATCCCCCCAACCTTCTTTACAAATAGACGTTGCTAGTAATGAAGAAAGGAAAAAAGAAAACACAAAGACAAAAGAACGAAATTCTTACTTTGTATTCGGAGATCGCAGGGATTTTTGTTTCTTCAAAGCTTTGAGTTGGTGCCTTTAGGAGAAAAATTGAATGCAATTTTTCTCCTAAACTCCTAGGCTTGACTCGAAGTACTTCTTTGTCTGAAGAATTGGTTAAATACAACACCATACTACAACTGCTTATTAAATATTAATGAAAAGTGATACATATTTTCTCAAAAATTAAATTCTTTAATTATTATTACATGTAATAATTCTTATTTAAATATAAAAATAAATAATGCCACTTTTTACAGTGGAATATAGGCTAATATTGATAAGAAAATATCTAAGCAAATTGAATTGCTTTGTCTAATCTCCCGATCTACTGGGCAGATTCACAAATTTAACTTGCGTTTTTCATGTCTCGAAAGCGCGACTTAGGATATATATTAGATTTATATATAGCATTGTTCAAACATAGGTATTTTGATACAAAATCGATCTTTTACTGAAACACCATGACTATTTTTTCCATATTTCGATTACACGAATCAAATTATGCCTAAATATTAAATTTTGTAAAATTTGGTGCGAAATTTACGAAGAAATTCAAAAATTTATCTTGGCGCGTTTCTTTCAGACGTTTCCGGATTGCATTCGCATTCGGACATTTTCTGAAATGACTTGCCAATTTTTTTCCATATTCCGATTCTACGACTCAAATAATTTCAAACTGCCCAGTTTTGTAAAAAAAAAGGAACGAGTAGTTTTTAAAAAAATAGCTCTCAAAGTTTTAGCTACTAAGTGTTGACCGAATTTGGTATATATTTATTCGTATCTCCTTTTTTTTATTAAACTTAAGACAACACTTCTTTCACAATTCGAAATTTAGGTTTAATCCAAATAAATTTCGCAGCTAGTTTCTGATATTGTTTTTAAAATTTGTTTCTTTTTTAGTAATTTTTATAAATTTTTTAAATAATTTTCGAATTCTAAACAATAAATTATTTACCATCATCTTAAAGCGGATGTTTTCTAGGCACACCCACGAAATATTAGTATTTCTTTTAAAAAATTTCCGAAGGTATATATCAGTTTATATATTGGCGTGTTCTGAAATTGTTATAAGCGATAATAACTCCCTAAGTGATATGATTTAACCCTTATTGTTATTATTGTTTAAAATTATTTGAAAGTATGAAGAATGCATATTTTATTACGTTCGTTCACTGTGAAAGGAAAAGGAAAATTAGTTACCATAAATTTTAAGAATTTGTCCAAGTGAAAATAAATTTCAAAATTCTCGGTAAAGTTTTTCAAAAAATTTTCAAAAAATTTCAAAAAATTAGGAAAAGTCCCGATTTTGTGTCAAAATAACTATGTTTGAATAATGGCTATATATAAATCTAATATGCATCCTTAGTCGAGCTTTTGAGATATGACAAACGCAAGTTAAAGTCAATCGGGCCAGAAGAAATGTAATTATGTGAGTTAAACAATAATGGAAAGGGGAAAGTATGGTAAACTACCTATCCATGGTAGTGTACTAAATATCTATGCATGGTAAAATTTGAAAACTGTTTTCAGGCATTTTCGGTTTTGGTAGATAGAAAAGAATCTGCTTAATTGGCAACACTCAACGGCGGAAATGTAAGGAGCGAAGAGTATGGACAAACTGGCTGGAGCCAGGACAAAAATGCCCCTGCTCTTCTTGATACTTCAGAAAATGTTACGAGAAACATTTTCTGAACAATAGTCATTTTTTTGGATGTAGGATATAAGAGGAAAGGCTCTAACTAAATTTTTCCATACACTGCTTTGAAGCACGGGAGATTCCTTCGTGGTGACCAAAACATTCAGTAACTTACCATTAAGGGGGGGGATCAATGGGTTTTGTAATTATATAGTTCAATATACATACTCTTTTGTTTTTCTACAATATTTCAGAGACCTAAGTATGTAAAGAGAGTAAATTTTTAAACATCATTTCATTCTGAACACAGTTAAATGCTATGCATTTCACAGAACAGTTTGCTTAGAACACTTTAATTTGAATAAAATATTTTCACAAGTTTTTTTTTAATTACATTAGAAAGTAATTTTTAGGTAATTCGATTTTATTCTGTTAAGAATTATAAAAATTAAGATCAAAGTTTATTGTGTTATTAATATTAAAATTACGCTTTATTTCTTTTCTACTTATATAGCTTCTTCCTAAAATACTTTCTCAAATATAACATGATTTTTTAGCTTCTGAGGCATCTTTTAAATTGAATTCGAGTCAATTTATAATAAGTAATGCTCTATTCGGTCCACTTCAAATTACATCACCGTTTATTTTAATAGTGAAATACGTTAAATATTGGTGCTCATTTCCATGTACTTAACTTATCTGAATATATTGGAAAGGATATGAAAAACGGAATTTTTAAAAATATTATCTAAAACTAGTAACTAAGTTAATATAAAAATGTAAGGGAATAATTCTTTAAATACTTATCAGACTTTTTAATCCTTAATTTCACTAATACATGTTCTAAAATTCTTCTTTACTACTTCCCTAAGTATGCTTCTCACAGAATTTGCTTTACAATACCTTTTAACATATCGGACATCCTTTGACAGTATACACAAACCTTTTCACCCTCCGGTTTCGATCACCCTATTCTTAATAAGCTGTCTTGATGATGTGGCATGTTCACATGGTCACATCATCTTGACCGCCCATGGTACTTCCGTCGAAATCGCAAATGTATCTGTCTTCTGTTCCACACATTTGTGTACAATTGTACATAATTTTACACAAATGTGTGCTTACAAATCAAGGAAAAGTTATTCTTTGGGAATATGTGTCTGTATATGTATTAATTTCGGCGAGGACTGCAGCATTTGGTGGTTATTTTATTTTTTAGTAAATTCAAAGCGCAAACCCAAAGTGATTATTTTTCAGTTATATAAAAATAAAATGATGAGTTTAAAATGAGCAACTAATAAGCCTTTCCTCTAAAAATTTTTAAAAAGTACATGTTACAATAATAAATGGATGCCAAAAAAAATTAATTTTATTTAAAACATTTTGGTGTTTGGAACATAAAATAAAAGTAGTGAATACTCTACCAAGGGTATCGAAAGACATATACAATTTTAAAGGTACCGTAAATGGTATTTTTCATTTTTTAAACATAAAAGTTTTGCTAAAATCTATATTTTTGTAGTTCAACAGCTTAGTAGAATTTTATAAAACAAATTCATAATCAAAGTCGCTGTTTTTAGTTATCGAAAAATAACCGAGATACGATTTTTGCGTAAATGCTATTATCCATCACACAATGAATGTTTCTTTTATGCGAAAATGTAGCGTTTTTTTATTTGTATGGAAATGTCGTGAGGCGAAATACTATCAAAGCGCTATCAAGAGAGCTTCTGGATGTAAACGAAAAACACTCCTTCTTGAGACCGAAGCCTCGGAGACATGCTTTATTTGTACTGAGGAGTAGGCCCCTCCTTTCATTCTTACCTCCATGACAGTAATAGTTCAGTTTGAGGTTCCAATCCCGAGAATGGGCTGGTTGCGTAGTGGTTGTCAGGTTTTCCCCATACGTAACATGTATATGAGCAAGTTTCCCTTAGAAAGTCTTTCACGACGGTATCCTCGAGCCTCGAGTATTCCTCGAGCCTTTCCCATAATCACATAAACCTAACGTGAAAAATGTGCAATACCCTCGCCGGGACTCGAGCACTGGACTTCTTGACAACGCGTCAAGTATGCTTCCAGTTACACTACGAAGGCACGCGGAAAGGCGGGAGAAAATACCTTATATCATTTTTCTAATGTGATATTAGAAAATCATATTCATCTCATTCAAACAAAATTTTCAATATAGTTAAGTAAAAAGTTTATTCTCGTCTCTCTATCGGTAGATATTATGTAGCAGTTAGCCATGTAAACTAACAGCTCTGAAATTAAATTTAACGAATGATATTTTTGACCTAGGAAGGAAAAGCGTAAGGAGAAATATTATGAAGTGACAGCAAAAATACAAATGGAATAGGAAAGTGAATCTGAAAATTCGAAGTTTTCTAGTAACATTTAGTTTTAAAACAGCATGCGATAATTCGATGCTTAAAATTTTACTAAACGCGATCAATAGCGTCTGCCTTGAATTTTTTAATGAATTGCATTTCTGAAATATTTTATCTTAAAATCAGACCTAAAAATAGCGTATTGTAAAGTTTGCATATTTTACTGAAATTTAAAAGGATGTTTTAGAAAATTACACTCGTATCATAAAAAAAAAAACCTCGCGCCACGTGCCGGTAAAAGACAAAAATAAAATAAACGCCTTCACATTAAGAGCCCACGCATTTAAGTAAAGGTTAAATGAAACGTTTAAATTATCGAACAAATACTCAGAATAATAAAACTTTCAATCAATGAAATGTTTTTAAGGAAAACAAAAAGCTAAAAATCAATATTTATTTTCATATGACTTGCATTATTTTAAAATGTAAAATATGAATAATTTTGCTGTTTAAAGTAATGTTGTATTCAAAGACAGATAGTGCTAAAACTGAACAATTACTTTGTTTTTGCATTTAACTGTATTATTACAAAAAAGGTGTAGTTAGAGAATAATATTGTTACGAAATTTGTACATATATAAATAATTTTAGTGAAATTATTTATGAAAATGTACTTTTTCTGTATAATGTAACATGGAAATCTAAAGAGACGATGCTATGCTGGAAAAATAAGAATACAGGAGCAACATTGAGTAAATGACTATCTCTCTAAATTGGCGAGATATCGCCAATCTGGCGACGCTTTTGGTGACTAATTTTTGTCCCTAAATCTGGGGAGAGTTCGCCAGAGATCGCCAAATCTGCTGTCCATTTGGCGACAACTGGGTCAGGTCCCTGTATAACTAACTGTAAAGGGTATTGTAATTGAATAATTGACATACTCTACATTTGCAGCTTTAACCGTATCCGGGCCCATAGATATAACATTAAACATATATGTTTTTTTGTAATTTCGAGAAAGGAATTTACTAGAGGTTTCTCAGCGGCCGATTGAAAACTATATAAGACATGAGACTGCATGTTTTCTCAATTGTCAGTTCAGAGTGACTTCGAACTACTGAGATATCCGTGAGCGTGTCGCCTTTTTAGATGCGTTTCGCATTCCGTTTTGATTAACGTTCTTAATGCTTTGAAGTGTAACTACTGATTGTATTATGTGCTACTGTGAAGAGCTGTACGAGTATTTTTATGGAAAATTTCCAGACCCGTGAAATGTTTTACTTGATAAAATAAATTTTATCAACCTAGTATTGGTACTGTGTGAATTTAATCTTAAACGAACCTGTACACAGCAATTTTTTTTTATTTTCAACTTGCATTTCTTAAGTTTTCGAATGTATGTTTATGTTAAAGATGTCTAAAATTAAAATAAGTAAAATTTAAAATCAAATGATTCTATAACAAATATGTAAACTATCTTGAAAAGTTTCAATAATAATGATAATAATAATAATAATAACTGCTCAACATTAAAATGGCACCAGTGAGAAGAAAAAAAATTGTAGAAATTTGATATGACGATCGACAATTATGTTAATGGTATGCAAATGATCTGACAATAGAAGTAAAATATTTGAAATGTCTCAAATTATTCTGTATGGAATAGGACGACCATTCGTAGAAACACACGGTATTATACACCTAACATGCTATTAATGCGGTAGCTAATCATTGTCTAAGAAATGCTTTGCTTCGTTGCAAGCACTTTGGTACGTGATACATTAAGATTAGGATAGTATATTTGATTATGTCAAAGCACTAGAGGGCTAAATGTCTGAAGGAAGGGATGCTTTCGTGGAGGACGTTCTAAAGAAAATTGGCTAGTATACACATTTAGACATGATGGAAACCAAGAAAAAGCCCTTACAAACGGCTCGTTCGCCGGGAATCGAACCCCAGACCGAACTACCAGCGATCGGCGACTTTACGGCTCTGTTGTTTTAGGGCCCAGTAAGATCAGAAGCTAAACTCTCAAACTTTTCACAGATGAGCCACATATGAACCGCATATTGTTTATCACTGCTGACCTGCAATTTGAAAATAACTATTGGTCGACAAATGGAATAGTGGCATAGGTCAAAGAAATTCTTTTAAATTAAAATCAGGTCGAAACTCGCGCATGCCAGTCAAACATATTCTTTACCGGTGTTGACTGCTGAAGCTCAAAATCATTTGTAATTAGTTCTTAATTCACCACTGTGAGCAGAGCATGAATTTCCATATAACATAACTTTCCCCTTCCTGGCAGAGCACTAGTGCTCGCCATGGCCGTTAGTTATCAGTGTATGGTAATACACATCAAGGTCACCAGTGATCTACATGTTATTTGGCATATCACTTCTTAAGTTAAGGATATGAGGCGGTGCAGTAAGCTTAGTTAAACATTTAAGTTAAAACTAAGTTGAGGTACATTGCTTTTTGAGGATTTTTATCACTAGCGACATAGATATTGAAGATCACTCGTATGTAAACAGGCATATATGGGAGAATAAATACTTGCTTTTGTATTATAGAGACATTAGGTTATTTTGAAAGCTAGAGAGATGAAAAATAAACACTGCCCTCGCCGGGACTCGAACCACGGACCTCTGGATTTCGCTTCGAGCGTGCTGACCACTACACCACGAAGGCATGCAGAGAAGGCGGGAGAAACACCTTATATACTCCCCCTTTTAAAGGGCAATTGGGGATTAAGAGACCCAGTCGACAAATCCTGGTGATGGAGAATCATTATGCACAACCATTTTAGTTCGGGCGCCACTGTAGAGACATTAGTTATTTTTTGAAAGCAAAAGAAATGAAAAATGAGCAATGCCCTCGCCGGGACTGGAACCATGGACTTCTCCAATTCGCGTCGAGCGTGCTGACCACTACACCCCTAAGGCAGGAGAAACACCTTATAGTATTTTATAATTAAATATAACCATACTTAAATCCTTTAATGTCTTCTAAGAACATAGTTGGCCTTAAGGAACATAGGCCAATGGATCGCCTATTTCAAAGACAGTGTGACAAAACTAGGTAGTGAATTCCTCAGATTCAGGTGGGGCGACAAAATTGCAGATACATTGTGGGTTTTTTTTCGTTAATTAACCAGTTATTTTGTGTTACGAATTTATACTGTGACGTCTCTCTTCCTTTTTTCTACCAGAATGAAAACTAGCTTATATAGCACTATTTTAACATAGGTATTTTGACACAAAATTGGACTTTTCCTGAAATAACATACCAATTTTTTTACATATTTCGATTGTACGACTCAAATTATGCCCAAATATTAAATTTTGTAAAATTTGGTGCGAAATTTAAGGATAGATTCAACAATTTATATTGGCGCTTTTTTTCAGGTCGCGCCAAGAATAGTTGACTTGGCGAACTTCTTAATATATGGCAACCTATTTTCCTTTTCCTTTTTACATTGTGCGTGAAATGAAAAAAAGTCACTTCGTTCTTTCTTTCAAATAATGTTCTTTATATTATACTATTTATGTTATTATGTTAAATATTTTTTTTTCTTTTTCGAATTTCATTTTAACTGCTTATATTGTAAATTTGTGTATATCTTACAAAATTTTGAGTAAAAAAGTCTAATTTTTGGCAGGTATGCTTAGAAATACACCTAATTTAAGATGATGGTAAAAATTTTATGGGATGTAATTCAAAATTTTTTTCGAAACATTTATAAAAATTATTTAAAAATACATATTTAAGAAATAAATTATAAAAAATTGGTTTCTTTTATTTGGAATGAACCTAAATTTCGAAATGTAAAAGGAAGAATAAAAAAAGTTTAATAAAAAACGAGATATTAATAAATATATACCAAATTCAATTAACATTGAGAAGCTAAAATCTCGAGAGCTAGTTTCTTAAAAACTACTCATGCGACTTTTACAAAAGCTGTATGTCTGGCATAATTTGAGTCATAGAATCGAAATATGGAGAAAAAAAAATGTTATGTCATTTCAGAAAAAGTCCGATTTTGTGTCAAAATACCTATGTTAGAATAGTGGTATATATAAATCTAATATATATAAGTCGCGCTTTCGAGACTTGAAAACCGCATTTTTATTTTCGTCAATCGGTCCAGTAGAACGGAAGAAATAGAACTGTCTCCCCCTTTTTTTTTGCGTAGTGTACATCTACTTTTTGTAATAGTACAAAATATCAAACAACATTCGAAAATAAAATTATAAAAAATAGTTGGACTTAGTAAAAAGGGCTTTCTCGTGTTTTTGCCATGATCCGAAAAATCTTAAGCGCAGTGTTTGAATGAGTAATTTGAACTACTATGGCTGGGATGTTAACCAAGATGAATTTATTAAACGTTAATCTTCAGGCTTAAAGAAGTCATGAAAGCATATTTTACAGGAATTCCTGGAAAATTAACCTCCGTTATTTGCAAAAAGTGTCATTTGAACTTTCAGAAACAGGTAAGTAATCCTAAAGTCACTAAACAATTTAACAAAAAAGAAGAAAAAAGTATGAAAACTTATAGATTTTACATTAGAGAAAAAGGGGCTATTTTTTGTTTCCTTGTACGAAGTAAAGGAGGTGTAATACCGAAAAATTTCCGGCATCATATTCCATATAATGAAAATATCAATTTTGACCTCAGTTGAATAAAATTTCACAATGTTTTTGCGTGATATTTGTACTTAAGAACAGAATAAAGGACTCTTTTTTCCCGAAACGTTTGCAAAAAGGATTTAAAATGAATTCAGAAGAGATTTTTTTCGTGACGCCTGTACGTATATCTGTATGTACCTCGCATAACTCGAAAACGAGTAACTTCAGAGAGTTCAACAAGAAAGAAACTGGAGAACTAGAAAATAATTGTCAGGACAAATTTTGCTATTTTATGGATATGGAATTATATTTTTTGCGCTTGATTTTCTTGAACTGAATTTCTTGAAAGCCTGTTTCTCTTTACGAACTAGTACTGTAGTGGCAGTTATCTTATCTTTCTTATCTTTTTTTTTTAACTAAATTCAGCTGATTGCTGCTTTTTCAATACGCAGCGTTCTCGCTATAATGTTAATTCAGATATAAGTATTTTTTAGCAAAACATTCTTTCCCTAAGCCAGCGTTCATCGCTACTTCTATCGCCATTAATTTTTGGTGAGAACCTCTGATTGCTCTTTCTTTACCACGTGACCCCAACGTATCCGCAGCCATACGTCCGCAACATAGTTGAACATCCTTCCGTCATCCGTTACCGCACATCGACCGGATTGCAAATGTCAATCGAAGTGAATTCGCTCACTGATTGGAGAAACGCATACGCACCGCAACGCATACGCAGCAGTGGAAGCGGGCCTTTACACATACATACCTTCTCCGGGATTCGAACTTGGGCCCATCGCTACGGCAGTCAGGGTGATTAACCACTACACCGGCTACGGTTTTGTAGATGCTAAAATTCGTGAAACAGTGATAACCGAATAAAATGATACATACCGCGTTTATGTATAAATATATACATTATTCGTTGTTTTAATGTTTGGGATGCCATTTTACGCAGCATCAAATTTTAAAATTATCTACACCTGGAATAGTGGTGAGAAAAGCATAAGGATTTATATACATAACACAGAAATTCGGAATAGATTTCCTAAACATGTTTTCATCTTGATTCTTTGCGGTAAACCTCCCTATTCTAGACGAAAGAAATCCTTGGAAGCTTCTAATAAGCCGTTCCGGGAACTGAGTATCACAAGTGTTATCTCAGCCTTTTTATCCCTCAAGGCAAATGTCAATCCGGATGATGGAATATTAGACTTGATATCTCTTACGGAAACTACTGTATTTGTTTCCGGGAGCAAAGATGCGTGATTGACATTTTAGCACCATGGAAATAGCATTTAGATAAACTTCCTGAAAATAAAGTGTAATATGAATCTTGGAGCTCATCAATGTATGGCATTTCTTGGTGACGAAGATAAATGTTATGATAAGATGTGTCTTCTTGGCTATGAAATGTACTCATGGATAACGGAACTAATACACAAGCAATATTTCGAGAGGTTTCCAATAACTGATTTCTTAAATCTGAAAGTAGCCAGTATATATGCATATGTATGTAACTTTATGCATATACTATATTTAGCCCAGTCATAAGGAAATAATTATCACTAAGCGTTCTGTTGAGATTTTATAGTAGGTTTCGTATAATGGACTGCTTGCCAGAGAAATCTGCCAAACTTGCAATTGTGATTTCTTTAATATAGATATGGAACTGACTAAACTTGTAAATGTTTGCTTAGAGAAATACACAAAAGTGTTAGTAGAGAGTACATGTTCTCCTTCAAATGAACGAAAACTAAAATAAATAAATAAATAAATAAATAAATAAATAAATAAAAAGCACCACATGTGTTTTCCCTATTAACAGTAAACTAATTTTATAATTTTTTATGTAGTATTGTTAAGAATTTTGTATGTGTGTGTATATATTCAGTATGACATACATTTAGTATATATATAGTTCAGTAAATATACAATTTTAGTGAAATTTTACGTGAAACTGTAATGTCTTTTGTAAAATGTATCATGGAATGTTTCAAGGTGGTGAATCTGTGTCGGAAAAATAAGACTACAGTGGTAAGTCTATTTAACATTGAAATAAATGGCTTTTTCGATAATTTGGCGATATATCGCCAATCTCACGATGTTTTTGGGATATAATTTGTTCACCGAATTTGGTTAGAAATAGCCAAATTCCGCCAAACTTGGTGACCACTGGATCCGGTCTCTGTATAACTGTAAATGGTACTGTAATTAACTAACTGTAATTGATCTCTATATGTAACTATAACCGTACCCGGCCCTTATACGTAACTTTAAACTTACATGCCTTCCAATAATTTCGAGAAATGGAAGGTGTTAGAGTTTTCTCGGGAGCCGAGGAAAACTATATAAGACCCGAGAGAGCAGAGTAGCTTCGGAGTACTGGGAATTTCCGTGAGAAGATCAATTTTTAACCAAAGATTAAATTATTTTAAATTATTTTAATTTATGTTCATGCAAAGAAATAATATCTTTAGATAGCCTAAAATGTAAAAATAGTTTTAAACCCTATTTTCTGTCATATTGTTTTAATTAAATTTAGTAAATCTACATTTCGAACGAAAATTTAAAAATATAAAATTACAAATCACAACAACGGATAGAAAGTGCTGCAGTGATTTTTTAGGCCTTCTATCTTCACAATGGTCATGAATTGACCATTAAACTGCAACATACGGTTGCGCCAGTACCTATCATACATTATTAGCTTAATATTTCACTGATGTAATTTAAAATGCATGTTATTTATAACGCCTCCATTCGATTTCTCTGTAAATAATTCCAACATTCCTTTAAATAGCAAATGACCTTTCTAAAATGTTTGATAAAGAATATTTCGGATTATATATATATATTTTCAGATGTCATGGAATTTATGCGATAAAATAGTTATAATTATCTTGTCTATTTCAACTATAAATTGTTTGTATGATTCTATTAATCAGTATACATGAGGACAAATGAATGACATATTGAATCGCATTAAAATTTAGTTATTGGGCTATTGTTCAATGAAATGGATATCAGTTTACAAACACTAAGAGAATTTCATTATTTGCATATAGTATTATACATCTTGATTAGAGATAAATTTACTGGATTTAAGTGTAAATAAGCCACTCTTAAACATTTGTTAACAGACTATTTAGAGCATTTCATCAAACAATATATATTTGGATTAATTCGCGAAATGTTTAAATAAATCAGACAATGCAAAATTCGATTGAGTTGAACATCAAGCTCGCGTTGTTTCAAATATTTATCTATGCATAATGTTGAAATTTGTGCACTACGCCAAGAAAAAAAAAAATAAAACAATATATATATATATATATATCAAGACATATTTATACATGTATACTTGTGTCCAAAAGAAACTCGAGGCTAAATGGATGAAACTTAAGATAAATAATAAATAAATGAAAAGAGAAAAATACTATAATATAAAAAAAACTTAAAAAATTATTCAAGAAGTCATTACATTTTTTAAGAATGAAAGTGAGAAAAAACGGCAAAATGATATTGAATGAAAATTGAAAAAAAAAAAATAAGTTTCCTTAATTTTGCTTTGAGTGAGTTCTGCATTTCTCTGCAACGCTTGCAAATGACACTTTTCTTTCTTTAGTTTAAAAACGCTACATAATTTACATACCATTTTATCGTCATGAGAACGTTGCCTGAGGTGCGTCACGAGTAGAAGGTTCTATCATCATGCCCTAAAATCGTATTTATATAGTCTCTGTGCATATTGATTTAGACCGCCTGCCGCCCTGCATGACCACTGATTGTTTACAAGTCATCAAGACTGATGTAGATATGTTATGATGAGCATATGCGGTCTTGAGATTTGAATAAATTGAGGCGACATAGTTCTTAGAAACTGACCTTCTTTTCGGAAAATTCTCTACACTCTTCTGCCTATAAGAACTGTTTCTCATAGATGCAAACAACGTCTCAGTAATTCTATTTCGAGCTCACGTTCTAGAAATGACCCAGACAGGGACAAAACATATGTATGTGGGGCTTGGTCGCTGCCCTCTCGGCTGTTGCACCAGAAATTTAGCTGTTTAGTATTCCGATGTGGGCAGGTACCTACTGTAATTTCGGCACACGGTTTCTGGTACACTAATTAAGAGATTTTAAGGCCTCAAAGAGTGGAGTTTTACATTATGTGCCTTGGAACACTTGAAGTCTAGAGGTACAGTCAGTGTATGCATTGAAAATATCATCAGCCATTGCCTAGTCAGGTTGGGGTCTATTACTTTTACAATATTAACCTCCCACTTCATTGTCAGTTAGCAGAGGTTCTAAATCAATTTTATTTGTTCTCTAACACTACTCAATAATAGCTCGAATATTCCGTTTTGTGTCTTTGATATCAGATCTGAAGATAGTACCAAAAACGTGCATGACGACTAACGTACTGGTAGATAACCCATGATGTATTCTGGTCCAAAGTCCAGAAAGTGCAATCTCCTGATTGAAGGTGCACTGATTGTTCCGAACTTGTCCGCAGTTTTCATGCAGTATTCTTTCCAAAAATCAAGTTTCGTCTGTCTTTTGTCAGCAGCTCAGTGCTTTCAAAATATTAACGAGAATATTATTCTTTAAGTTGCATTCGGCGCCTTAGGGCAAGGACTTTGCTGCGTTCAACTGATAGTGTGGAGTTTCGTCATGAGGTGCTTTTCGGAGAAACATATTATTTGTTTTCCAACACTGTTTTACACACCACAGGCAGTGTTTGTATAACATCTTCGTGCATTGGATGTTTTCTTTATTACTGCAAATGTTATATTGTGCGACAAGCTCTTCAACATGGGGTGACAATTTAGCTTTAATGTATTGAAGTTTATACACTTTTCTCCGTCTGTTTTTTGACATACATTGGTGTTTTCGAATCAAAGCTAACTTAATGTAGCGATGGTCAAAGGGTTTCGCTTACTTTCACATTATGAAAATTCACATTACACATTCTTTGGAGTTATTTGCTAAATATGCTCGGCATAGCTAATGCGATATCAGGCCACCCCTGCGCTATGGTTGTTAAGAAGGTAGTAGGATTGCCGACGGAGTTGTTGACTTTAAGGCTGTGAGTTGTGATGAAATCCAGAATAGTGAAAGCTGGCCTATTTTTAGGAGCATCCCATAAAGGGTTAGTAGCTTTGAAATGCTACACTATTGTGTTATGTTTAATCGGAATCAACATAACTTGCTTCAACTCCTGGAGTGATATCGCATTACCATGTGAGGGAGAAAAATACACGCTGGTAATGGCTTCCATTCCAGCTGCCCATTAACTATGTAATCTCCTTTATGCATAAGTAGGGACTTATGTAACCCATTGTAGGTGATGACTGCTTGACAACCTCTGGCAAATTTTTATGTTTTTGGATCTGTAATTTTTTTATATATGGAGTGGTGCTTTTGCAGTAAGACTGTACAAATGATATTTCTAAAATTACTTGTGGTGCATAATAATTTACTGCTCTGCAGCTCTGCAAGTTGCTCTTAAGGATGGCAGGGCTATGTACTCTTATCAGGACCTGCATGATCACTGATTCAAAAATTTGGTGTTCAGGTATTACAGGATAGCTCTATTTATTCTGAGAAGTTCCTGCAGAGAGGTTTGAGATTATCTTGCAGTTGATGGTTGGTATCGAAGCCAGTTTCTTTGGAGTTATTAGAAAGTGCATATTTGACGCAGTGTGGAGTGTTTATTTCGCTTTTATGAGCTTATTCACAGTTTGAGCAGGTGGCCTCCGCTGTACAAGAGTGGTTCAAGTGTTTCAGCCCCTGACAGTTAATCAGCTTATTAATTAATTAAAATTTCAAAAAACACAAGAACTAAATCCCATGAGTATACTTCTATGGTCCTGAATATCCACGAGCAGATTCTGCTGCAAATCGAAGATTCATCCAAGACCAGTAATGGTGAGAATAGTATTACTAAGATGCATGTGTTCTGCATTCGTTGAGGACTCTAAGCCTGACTTATGGATGCTAACTGCTATTGCCAACGAAGGGAGTGGTTCAAACCTTTATTAAACGTTTGCCAGAGAGTGTTGCCCGTATTTATGAAATAGTGACGCCTGTTCTCTGGCATTAAGATCAGAAATAATTTTTTTTCTGACTTGCTCAGCCGTTCTATATATTTGTTTTGCTTTAGATTAGAGGATGTGCTTCAACAACTACTTAGTTTGTTGCACAGCACGTGGCCTTTTCCATTTCTTTCTAATTTCAGTAAATGGAATTTATTCGAATTTAACCTTTTCTGGAAAGTTTTCTGGTGAGTCTGGAACAAATAAAGAACTTTCTTTTCTTATGCTAAGTTGCTGTTGTAGCAGCTGAATGTTTCCTCGCACGTTTGCACAGTATGCTTCTTATTCTCTAAATGTACTGTAGATAAAGGTAATTAATAAGTCTAACAGTTTTTATCTTTATGAATCTGTGACCTCTTGATCGCGTTAGAAATGATTGGAACTTATGGCTAAAATGGGTAATGCCTTAATACTGGAAGCAGGTGGATGGGTAGCAATAGTAAGATTTCTTTTCAAAAGGCGAAGTTGGAGACACTTTGTAGCTGCGGAGTTTGTGAACTCATCTTAGTTAATGTAGTATGGCCCAGACTTTTCCAGCATATTTAGCTGAATACTTGAAAGGTAGGTCACTGCACAGAATTATGTGCACTGTCACACTGAGAAACTCTACTCAGTAAGGAACAAAGCCTAGTTCACCAAACCCATGACAGAAACATACTTATATGAACATATAAGGTATATATTTAGGAAACTAAATGGCTGGAGATGCCGTAAACTGAACACTAGGCACTCGTAACAAAATTATCATAAAACAGAGTGAGATGCAAATAGTTATGAGATATGAAATGACTTACTACTACAAATTGGGTAGCCACTTATGTGTGACCAATAAGCAATTTAATTGCTATTATACAAACAAATGAGGATAATATATGCGAAATTAATATTATAAAGCTATTATATTCCCATTACAAAGCCACTATGCTGCCCCATGCATGAATGATATTTTCGAGAAACTTTCAAAATAAATACCTCATGCGGTTCTAATTTTTAAAAATATTCCTGTCGAAATAACTCATGAAAGAAGGCTAATAGCTGAAAGCCTTAATAAATCCTACATGGATTTTAAATAATGTGAATCAAGTACTGGTATTGAAACTTTAAATAATTTTGATTCCTACATTCTTGCATCTCCATAGTATAACTATCGAAATAGTACTTATATGAACTATAGTTTCTATATAATAAAGTTAGAATATATTATGGATAAGTTTACATTACATGATTTTGCCATCCAACAGCTGATTTATATTTTTATTGCTACATATACCATACTGCATAATAAGCCAAAAATACAAGATTTTGCGAACGTTCTGTAATCTCAAAAACACACGATCTTCTTTCTGGTGATAAGAAGTATCAATTTAAATTTAGACTGCTCTCTGATGTTATGGTCCTGCGATGAAATGAAATTTATAGTAGCTTACAGAAGTGCTATCCGCAACTTCAGAACAGATTACGGCATTGGATGGTTGGCATATGTCTACGTTTTTGGTATACAGTTATAAAGACTGTGAAGTATAAATTTTAAACCCAGATAAAATCTAATTAGTTTACATGAACATTCTTAGAAAATTCTGAATTATTCAGTTTTCTATATAGTATTAGATTGAATGGTTCCAATAATTTAAGGGCTCCAGTAAGTAAATTTTGCTGTTACTTAAATGGAGTATACTTGTATGCAAAAGAAACATTTTAATGTGAAATTTTAATTTAGGCAATATTAGACTAGCTATTCTTAAAGTAACACTAGTTTTATGCAGATAATTGCCCTATGAAGCCAATATGGATTTTTTATGTAAAAGAACACCAATCTAATATCGAATCTTGCTCAAATATTAACTGACATGTCACGTGAACTGACGCATTTTTTTTTTTTAAATTCAAAAATAGTTGAGCCGTTAAATCGGAAAAGCTAAATTTTCCCTGCTTCATTCACTCTACGCTTAAATGAAGTCCACGCTTTATCAATCTGCCAAATTTTTCTTCTGATAAAACGTATTTAAAATAAAGACATGAACCGTCTCTTTGCTGAAATTTGAATTGAAAAATAGAATAGATAACCCATTCATTGCCATTTGTTTCATGTTTCACGATCCCTTAGGTAGACATGACATTTCAGAAGCATTTATTTAAATGCATGTGCTTTTAACGACAGGCGAGTTGTCTATTTCTTCTTTGAAACACCTTTATCGAATTTCTATGTACAAAAGACTTTTATAGGAAAAAACAAGATTTAACAAGAGACCTTTCAATCCATAATATACAAACTACACATTTTATTCTTTCACTGCAAGACATCCCTAAACTGGTTATTTCACCCTAGTGGCTTGTGGAACTGAACAACGCCTTTAACATACATGTAACAACATTGTTTAAGGGCGAAATTGTCAAATGTGTTCCTAAAATGAGTTACCTAATTACTCTGAGAAACGTTTAATTAAATTGGAATGTCGTGAATCTATCTATAAGGTATTTCTCCCGCTTTCTTAGCATGCCTTCGTGGTTTAATGGTCAGTAGTCTCTGGGCGAATTCGAGAGGTCCGAGGTTCAAGTCCCGATAAGGGCATTGCTCATTTCTTCGATTTCCTTGTTTCGAAAATTTCTATAATGTCTCTACAGTGGCGCCCGAACTGAAAAAAGGGGTGGATGAAGATTCTCCACCACCAGGATTTGGCGACTGGGTCCCTTAACTTCAGTTGTCCTTTAAAAGGGGAGAGTATATAAGGTATTTCTCCCATATTCTTAACATGGGTTCGTGGTGTAATGGTCAGCACGCTTGGAGCATATTCGAGAATACCTAGGTTTGAGTCCCGGGGAGGGCATTGCTCATTGTTTACATCTCCTACTTCAAAATAAACCTAATTTCTCTACAGTGTCATTCGAAATAAAAAAAAGGGGGTGGATGATGTTTCTCCATCACCAGGATCTGGTGATTGGGGCCTTAACCCCAGTCTTCCTTTAAAAGGGAGATTATATAAAGCATTTCTCCCGCTTTCTTAGCAGGAACGCTCGGCTTGTATTCGAGAGGTTCGAGACCGGCGAAGGCATTGCTCATTTTTCACGTCTTCCGCTTCAAAATAACCTAATGTCTCTGCATATCATATATATTTCTCAATTGGTTGCAAGATAAAAATAATTAAAAACTGTCAATGGTGTAAGGTACATTTTAATTTTATAACAGTTATTTTTATTTTGAAGCCATTTCCTTTCAATTCTTGTTTCCCATTCACAACTCTCTACCAGAAGGAGGTTTTCGTATCGCGTTTTATCCACACGAGTTAGAAGAAGTATTTAAGGAAAGTTCAACTTGCTTCAAGTGAGATTGAGTAGGAGTCCTTAGTGGCGCGTGTTTGCCTTAAGGTTACTTCGTTCTTGAATCTATTAAGCTCGGCCGCATTGTACGTGCCTACTGAGAATCGCCGGCTAGTTTAATTGAAGGGCAAATTATGGTAGGCGTTTGTGTCTAGCTTCGACTACGTCTATTTAGTTTAGTTACTACATGAACTCAGCGATAACTCGCTACTTATTTCACTAGGTTCCTTGCCATTACTATATCTGTAGAATGTGCAGAGGAACATTACCAGGTCTTGCAAATAATTTTCTTGAAAATACTTTTACAGACATTTAGAATTTCGTTTATATGCTACTCAATAATTTAAATTAGCAACTCATGACGTGCAGTTTCTTAAATGGCTGTCTCTATTCAACGAAGTCGTAAGAATTGACCGCTCATTGTTGCTCATCATTTCTCTTTTCACATTTTCACTCACATGGTAGAGACATTAGGTATTTTAGGAGGCAGGCAAGATGAAAAATTAGCAATCGCCTTCTCAAGGAATCGAACCGCGGACCTCTGGAATACCGGCCCAGCGCAGAACCACTACATCACGAAGGCACGTTAGGAAGGCGGGAGAAATACCTTATATACTCCCCCTTTTAAAGGGCGACTGGGGTTTTCAGAGGACCCAATCGCCAAATCCTGGGTGCGGAAAATCATCACCCACAACCCTTTTAGTTCGGGCGCCACTGTACAGACATTAGGTATTTTTGGAAGCAGGCAAGATGAAAAATTAGCAATCGCCTTCGCCGGGAATCGAACCACAGACCTCTGGAATACCGGCCCAGCGTGCAGAACCACTACACTACGAAGGCACGCTAAGAAGGCGGGAGAAATACCTTATAACATCACCTTCTTCTCAACTTCATTTCTTATAAACTTCAATATTTCTTCAGCAAGGGAAGAATAAACTACTGCTCTCTGTTGTTTTCAGTATATAACTATATAAACTTTAAGATTTTTCAAATCCTAAGGAAACGTCGCCTCAAAAAAGTTAATATCAGACCTGTTGATTGTAAAGAGTACAGAATGTGTATTTATATATATGTCCGAAAGCTTTCTCGTTCTTAGTATTTCAAAGCTGAAATCAAGTCACAAGGAAAAGAAGCTGACGAGCGGCTTACCAGTAATAATCTTTGTGTACATCTAAAGATTATAATTACCTCTAAACACTTCTCATCACAAAACAAACTAGGTATTTTTCTTCCTAAGGCAATATTTTATCATGGAAAACATTATCCTTCCTTTTCAAAAGTGAGATGAAAGACAACTACACAAATTAATTACCTATTATTAAAAAAATCATAAGGAAAAAATAGTATGCAAATATGTAAGTAATTGCATTTAAATAATGCATGCTTTTGCGATAAATAGATAAATTAAAAGCTTTACAAACTAAAATAAAAATAAAACCATATAAATAGGTCTACTAACATACCAAAGATGGCCTGCGTCCTCCGCTATGAAAGGATTATCATTCTACAAAAATCTTCTGCATTTTGCATTTTAGTATTGTGAAAGAGCCAAAGTCATGAATTTAAAACATTCAGTGATTTTTCTGATTACGAGGCAAAAGAAATTACATAAAACCTGCGACTGCTTTTAGGAATTTTGTGTTTTTCTTTCGAAAACTACCGAACATTTACTCTTCTTAAGCATGCTACATTCTTCACTGGGAATGGATTTAGGGCAGAAGACAACTGCAGGAATATTTATTGGTTACGGTTCTCGAAATTACTTCCTCTAAGTAATGATATATTGCATGTGCAAAGCGCTTTCAATCTTTGTGAAAATAAATTCCAAAAATGAGCTTCGTTTTGGATTGAAAACAATCCAAAACAAACGAAGAATCTAAGTTATGGTATCTTTAGAAAAGAACTCGAAAATGAGATGCAAATGCCTTTTTTTCGTGGTATTTTTCAATTTGGAAGGAAAAGACGAAGATCAGATATTTGGAGGTAGCAGTTGTAAATGCAAAATGGTGAAATGTTACTATGGAAAGATATTTATTATTATTATTTACGTGTTCCGCCCTAAGGCCCAACACTAAAGGGAAAGATGTTTTCGTGGAGGACTTTGTAAAGGAAACTGGCTCTTATAAACACGTTACGCATGAGAAAACAATGAAAACGCGCATGCAGCCAGCCGCTTCGCGGGACTCGAAACTCGGGCCGAACTACCAGCGCTCGGCTGCTGGTGAGCCTATGGAAAGATATTTAAATAAGCAATGTTGATTTTAAACATAATAACGTATTTTAAGTATTTCTCTTGTCGCCCAACAGAGATAGTGGTTACCTACGCTGTCTGCCGTACCGAAGAGCTCGAACCCCGGAGAAGGCATGGATGTTTGTAAATGTTTAATGTCTGTGCAGCATGGGGTTTTTCTAAATATAATGCCAACCGAACGTCTTCTCGAGAGGTTGATGTTTGAGGAAGTAGCTTGGGAGACCCTCGCATCTGTCATCCCAGAGTACTCTCAATCAACATTGAGGGCGGAACTGAACAAAGTCGCATTCTCTCTTGTATGGTGCTCCAAAAGTTCTCGCCAACGACAGGTGCAGTCTTGCACTCCTTGCTACGATGAATTTCGTGGGCTTGGGCTGACTGTAGGTCAGACATGTGAGCATTAGGAACAACAAAAACGAACTGCAAAGAATAAATAATCTCATCACTGAGACGTACGCTTGCATTAAAGCTTCCATTAAAGTATAGACCCATACTGATATGTAGTTGGATAGGCATGCTTCTGTTGATGCTACTGTGAGACAAGTGAGATAAGTCACAACAACAACAGCAGCATTTATCTTTCTTTCTACAGTCTAATGTTATTGCTTTTATGGATCAAGATGAGGAGTATTTCTACAATTTAATAAATAACTCACTTAGAGTTTCTTTATTTTTCATTTTTTTATTTTCCAGTATATGTTATTAAGTATATTAATTACTAATAAATATTTTTAATCTGAATTTTTCTTCTATCAGGAACTCTCACTGAATTGAAATGATTGAAATTTGCTCTTGACTAAGTGTGACGGCAAGCGCTCACAACTTCGAGTTAGAGTTTGACTGCGGCAAAAGACGATACTTTAATTTATGCTGGCATCAGCATGAACATTATGATGATATTTTTGGCACCTCTGATATTCAAGGGTTTTCAGCACCTCACCCTGGTGGGAATGCCGCACATAAAAACTACAAGAAACTTTTCTGTAGAAAAGACTATAATATAAAAACAAATGGAGATTCTAGTCTCGGGAGTTTGGCATGGAAAATGCTGCCGAGAGAAGGTCACTTGGAGAGAACATAAATTCTCACGCGATTCGGATTGAAGAATCAGGAATGCTTTAAAACCACGTAATGCTGTTCGACGAATCAGCAATTTTTTGCGTATAGAAATGTAAATTAACACTTACCATGAAAAAAATATGTCTTTTGCTCTGGAACAAGACCGGCCATCAAATGGGATTGGGATTGAGATGAATGCAAAGCAGAATGTGAAATGGGGAGAGATGATGTGATATTGTATGGTTAGATTGTTAAATTGAGTTAGATAGAGGAAGGGTTAGCTGTTCTGAGTAATGTTCATCAGAATATGAGTAGTGTATGGCCGCAGGTTAGTGTCCATTTCGATAGGTTCGTAATGAAATTTATTTGCAGAATTAAAGAGCCTCA
The DNA here is from genome assembly GCF_044657685.1 of Stegodyphus dumicola. Lineage (NCBI taxonomy): Eukaryota > Metazoa > Arthropoda > Arachnida > Araneae > Eresidae > Stegodyphus > Stegodyphus dumicola. The sequence continues at coordinate 262,863,525 of NC_140770.1, read as the reverse complement.
TTGCTTTTTTCTTTGGCGTATACTTTTTGTTAGCGTGAAAATCGCTATTAAATTTGTTAATAAAGATCAGAAGGTTATTCAGTTTGAGGACTTTGAGTAATTTATTATTCCTGATAAACAAATGAGTGTCTTTATTTCGGCGTAAAACGGTATTCTGAAAAATGCGCCGTTGAATGAGATTTGTTCTAGGTGCAATACTCCAGGAGGGGCATGAGTAACAATACGACCTAATACTGATGTGTAGATTCTCTTCCAGACGAGTGAACTAACTATGAATCAAAATGGATTTTTCTTGCCCGCATTTTCATCGTTTTTCAAATTTCGGGAGTATAAATACTCATGATCATTTTTCATATTAAATTTTGAGAAAATTTAATAGTTAATTTAATCTCTGTGAGATGGTACAGCTAGAATATTAATGGAGGAAATTCTACATATACCCTCTTCGCACACCCCAGGCAGATAAGGCCTATTATTTTAATTTGCATAAGGTTTTTTAACTTTCCATCGTGGAGCATTTCGACAATAATATTACTACAAGATACAGGAAATACAGGGTGTTTCTACAAATTAATTGGAACATATAGGAGAGATAGAGTATACATATATGATGAAAAATCACATAGCAATGCATGGATAGAAACGCTTTTTTGGCGCGAAAGTAATCACACAAAACACAAAAAAAGGGGGAAGACACGAACTGTGTGACAAAAAGTTTTATTTTACTTAGTACAGCAGAAACCAACAAATAAGAACAAAAACAGACAATGATCGTCATACGACCCTGGACCGTGATGCAGGCCTCACATCTTCGGCCTAGAGTAGATCTGCATCATGCATGGAAGGTATATGACACTGATTCCTACATCATGGTCCGGGTCGTAATTTCGAACACCTTTGATGATGTTTCCTTATTTCTTGGTTTCCGCTGCCCTAAGCATAAAAAATATTACTCTCACCTTGCTAGTGTCACCTTCTTTTCTTGTGCTTGGTGTTATTACTACCTCTCCAAGAAAGCGTTTCCAACCATGCGTTGCTATGTGTTTTTTCATCGTCTAGGTGTACACAATCTCTCCTGAAAGTATGCAACTGATTTGCTGACACACACTATATATTATCTCAGCTTCACCTATACATATCACGAGAAATTCCTTTTGCACTAGGGAGTTAGTCTTTCTCTAATCCATTATTTGTAGTTCTTTCATTTGCTGTGTTACTTACTTCGAATGCCTTAGAATGTTGTACATTAGAAACAGAAAAGGGCATTTTGTCAGGATAACTCCAAGAGTTCTTGTGTTGTAACTTATCTCACTTGTTTGAGAGTAACATCAGAACAAGAAAACGAAATTCGCTCAGTTCTTCCTCTAAATTTTAAGGAAAGTAGCTCGAGGGAACAGATGCAAGGGTCTCCCACTCCTCTTTCTCTACCCCAACCTCTTAAGAGGATTTTCGGCTCGCCGCATATTTAGAGCGCCCCCATGCCGCAGATGCACTACGCATTTACAAATATCCATGCCTTCTCTGGGATTCATGTCCGGGCTCTTCGAGATCCCAGTAGACTCCTCTAATCACTATACCGTCTCGGCTGCTATAATCTTATAATAAGTTCAAGGAAATATACATAAGTCACTTTCGATGTTTTGCGAAGTGGTAGGGTTTCACATAAGAAAATTGTGAAACTGATAAATAATATTTCAAAAATTAATATAACGATAAGACTTCATTAGCTAATAGTCAGTTAAGAATAAAATTTATATGTATATTTTTGAAGCACAAAACTCAATTATAGTAAATTTAAAACTGATAAAATATGCATTATCTCGTTAGCTCCTCAATAGTAATGTATTCTCAATACAAAAGAACAGAAATTAATTTCAGTTCTTAATTAGTATTAAGAAATAGAAAACAAAAGTTCCGATGCTCAGAATGACAAAGTAAATCTAATTTATATCCCCTTGAAATTTTTACTATGTTTTAATATTTCATTTGTATTTACAGAATATTCTTCTGTTTCTTCCTTAAGTCTAAACCGTAGTGAATATGTGTATGACTGCATCCAGTGTTCGCCGGAAAAATTCCTTGGTTAAAATTTTGATTCTCAGATTGAAATATTAATATTCACTGAGTAAATGAAACCATGAGATAACGCCCAACCAGAACCCGGATCTTTTTAATTTTAATTCGTCAACTCGAGTTGTTTTTCTGAATAATTTAGTTCCAGGGTAAATTATGTATTGGGACAAGAAGGTTCAATTCCCTTCTTCATTTTTTAAAATTTCTTGTCTTTGATAAAATTTTTTAAAATTTCTCGTAATTTAATGAATAATAATGTATGAATAATAATATGAATAATAATATTAATCAGGTAAAACTATGCCATAAATTATTCAGATATTTAAAAATGAGAATGATATTTCCTAGCATATTCTAACTTAACTAATACAACTAATGGTAGGAATTCAAACTTGTAGCAAGCACGCAATTATAAAATAAATTATCAGAGGCAGAAAAAATAGAATTCGTTCAAAATATATTTAGATTTAAAGTGATTCACGCGTATAATAATTTTGTTTTTAAATATGAAAGATGTATAGTTCCATTATGAATCTTTAGGGAGTATGGTACACTCCCTAAAGAGAAAATGAGAAAACTGTTATGGAGTGAATTCGAAGGTTTATTGATTAAAGAATGAGGTATTTTGTTAGTAATTATTCGGGGATTAGATTTCATTCTAGTGTAAATTTGTTCTCTGAATTATTTTATTTAATGGAGGATTTTATTTCGCAAAATTTTTATTTTCGTACGTTAAGACATGAAAACCAGTGCTTTGAAGTTATTTTGTTCATTCCTGCTTGAAAAGAGGAAAAAAATAAATAAAAGAAAATATTTTTAGACTGTAAAATATCACAGGGGTGCTTAAACTATTTCCTCCGGCACACCATTTTCTGACCTCTTTCTTACATCTTACGTCTAGTAATTTCTCCTTGCTATTGACATTGCTTACGAATGGGGTGCGCACGTGCCTACCCTCTTGATGAGGGCATGGTGGTAGGAAGTAAGAAGGAGAGGCCCTAACCGGTTTCTCCCATACACTGCTTTGAAGCACTGGCGATCTCTTCGTGCTGACCAAAACATTCAGTGTCCTACCATTAAGATGAATGTCTTTTGACACGATTGGATGAAACTATTTTGTAATGACGTCGAAAATATTCATATAAGTGTATATATTTTCTTTTTCTTCAATATTTCAGAGTCCTAAGTATGTGAAAAGAATACATTTTTAAATATTTCATTCTGAACAGAATTAAATGCTACACTTTTCACAGAACAGTTTCTCAGAATGGTTTAATTTGAATAAAGTATTTTCCCAAGTTTTCGTTAATTATATTAGGAAAAAAATTAAGGTAATTCGAATTTATTCGGTTAAGGATTACAAAAATTAAGATCAAAGTTTATTGTATTATTAATATTAAAATTATGCATTATTTCTTTGCTATTTATAGAGCTTCTTCCTAAAATATTTTCTCAAATATGAATTTTTTTTAGCTTCTGTGGCATCTTTTAAATCGAAAAATCTAAGTCAACTTATAATTAATGATCTATTCGGTCCCTTTCAAATTAGAGTACCTGTTATTTTAATAGTGAATTACGTTAAATATTGGTGCTCATTTCCATGAAGTGCTCATTTCCACTTTCTTTGAATCTTTCTGAAAGGGAATAAAAAAAAGGATTTTTTAAAAATATTATTTAAAACTTTTAAGAGTTATTATAAAATGTAAGGAAATAATTCTTTTAATTATACTTTTAATTTTTTTTTACACTTAATTTCAAAAATATAAGACAAACTCATAATCAAAATCGCTGTTGTTAATTATCAAAAAAATCACCGAAATGTAATTTTTGCGTAAATGTCATTAAAGTATACAAATTGCTATTATCCATCTCACAATGAATAAATGTTTCAATGCGAAACTGTCTCGTTTTTCGATTTGTATGGAACTGTCTGGTGTCGGAATACTATCAAAGAGCTGTCAACGAAGCTTCTGAATGTAAACAAAATAAAAAGAAAATAAAAAGAAACACTCCCTTTCGAGACCGAAGCTTCGGAGCAGTGCTTCACTTGTAGTGCGGAGTTGGCCCCTCCTTCCTTTCTTAACTCTATGGATGAGGGTCTAGGACTTTTTGCCGTCGCCATTTTACTGCGGCCGCTTCGCCGTCGGGATGTTTCGCCATCGGGACGTTTCGCAGTCAAGACATATTTTTTTTTTTACATTTATTTTTCTTGTCGTATTATATTCTATTAAATTTATTTAGTAATTCTGTATACCTTTCGTAGACTTAATAAAGGTTGCTTTTAATATATACAGTAATTTACAAGTATGAAATATAAAAGAAATTAAACATAGTTAGTTGGAAAATTGCGCTAGTATTAAAGAGAACTGGGGCTAAACTTCTGATATAACAAAAGTTATATTACCAATTTTAAAATTATGTGGGTACAATGTTTACATGATTCGTCAAAATTTCTTGAAATTTTAATCTGCTAGTTCAGAGAAATCACTCATACAAGAAGTTCCGACGGCGAAACGGCCACGGCGAATAGTCCCATTTCCCTTGATGAAAGGTCGGGGGTTGCCGGTAGAATATTTTCAGAGGTCACGGTTTTTTGGCGTGGCCGAATTCTGCTTTCGCCTTCGTTTGACTTGCACATGAGTTGTTTTCAAAGGATGTTAGAATAGGCTATTCCAGGGGTTCCCAAACGTTTTGTTCCTAAGAGAACATTCTAGAATATCTGTTGGACGACGGGCACCATTTACATTTTCAGGGAGAATAGATCCGTCGCATTTCATTTTGTGCTAGTTTCTCTATTGGATGCAATTTCTATTTTATCAAAAATAAGAAAACTTTGACATAGAATTTTATTGATCGCGCAGGGGCGGGCACACATTAAACGATCGCCATGGTACCCACGGGCGTATGGTTGGGAACCTCTGGGCTACTATAACCCTCTTGGTTATTTTAGAACAGGTTTGGCGGTAAATGTAAATTGCTGTGTGAACGGGGAAGTGACATTTTGGGATCTGGGCAAACACGACTTTTTTGGGTTCCGCTGAAAATTTTGAGAATCCTCTCTTCGTTCTTCGACGTGGATATGGTACTTGACAAATTTAACTGCAGTGACCTTCTGTACGTAAAGTCCCAATCACATATGTTTCCGCTACGAGGGACTGGACGTCGAAAGGGGCAATTCTCAAAACCTGCACATTTCCACGAAACCTACATAACTAGGTTACCGTTTTCACTTACTACAAATACTTGAACGCCAAGCAGTAGTCGATTATCGCTCAAATTGGGATCACGTGATCCTTCAGAAGAAGAACCAGGACAGAGCTGCAACCGAAACATTTTCGGCGAGGTTTCAAAAAGTCCCGCGTAGCCGGTACATCGTTTCCGTAGCTAGGCGAGATTTCGCTTCCAGTGGAGCTGTTTTTCGTAGGGATCCTCCCATTTAAACCAGTGCTAGCAAAATCTCATTTCTCAGAAAAGTCCCGTATAGCAGGTACCGTTGTTAGATGAGATAACCTCTTAACGATTTTGGTACCGTAATCTCTCTTTTCTACTTAACAATAAATAAAATATTTGAAGCATTTCTGAATTTCTGAATAGCTACACTCAGATAACTGGCTACCTGCAGCGCCACATATAAGCTGAATTAAAGTTCCTCTTTTTCGCCTAATAGCAACATATACAAAAAACACAGATAATAGTAAATAAATTATACGGATAGTTGCTTTCTTAATGTAACGCTACAAAGGCGACAATCTAAAATTTTCAAAGGTTCGCGCGGAAGAAATTCACGTAACCAAAGACTGCTGCTTTTCGCCAAATTTCTGATTGCGGCACCATGATCTTGATTGCGGCACCATGAAATTTCTGATTGCGGCACCATGATCTTTAAATTTGGTAATATCTTCCTTTCTGTCTCATTCTACAACAAAAAAAAAAAACATACGAGTTTTATTGATTCTTTTTTATACACATTTCTTAATTTAATATGTAAAATTTTATCTCCACATCCCAAATAATTAGAAGAAAAGAGACTAAGGGGAAATGTCTGTGGCTGACATAGTTGCAAATAGTTAATATAGATCAATGTTTGTTTGTCAATTGAACTAAGTCACACAAAGAGGGAATTGTAATTGTGGAGGTCTTTCCAAGGAACGTTGGTGCCCATTTGCGGTCCGATGGAAAAACAAGGAACATGGACTTTCAGTTACCCGTTGGCTGGGTATCATACCAACTAGAACTGCCAATTTACAACGGTCTTCTCAGCCGCTTAGTGGCCAGTTACATCAAAGAAAAAAAATAACGAATGCGTGGAAGTGCTGAGTGGAATATTACAGAGAACGTAAAGATTTTGAACGAAGTTTTTTTTTTTTTTTTACAGGAAATGATAGAAGCTCAAGCACATGACATAAATGCTTTTTATGGATGCTTTTGTGTATCCTGTACATTTAGCTCCGAGAACAGATGTGGTAGAAAACGTTTCTAAAAATTGACTGATGAAAGTAACTCACGCATTAGAAAAAAAAATCGTGAAAGCGCTCGCTCAGCCAGCTTATTCAGTAGGAGTCGAACTCTCAATTCTCAGCCACTGGTGGGTCCTTCAGCTTCATGATGCTGTTATTTTAACCCTTCAGCTTGAAGTTCCAGACATATATTTACATTTTTTTAAAAAAAATATAAGATAAATTTTGTTCACATATTTTTACGCTTTAGGTTAGATTTGGTTACAATATTCAAACTATGGCAAAGCACATGACGGCTATGTGCCTAGTGGGAGTGATATATTCTTGGAGAGCTTTTTTAAGGGAACTGGCTTGTGTGTATGTTATACATGGAAAAATCTGCGAAATATTATGTGCAACAAGCCATTCGAACGCGCCTTTAACGAGCTTACCGTTCGGTTACTGGAGGGAGCGGCATATTTGCGCTTTTTTATGAATCTGTATTCATAGAAGATCTATTCATTATAGTGTCTTAAATTTTAGATATATTCGTTTATATTGCAATTTCGTAATCTGGCTTGCTTGATACATAATTGGAAGAAAAATACTTCGATTTCCCCTCTTCTACGTTTAACCAGAGAAGAGAAACAATAGTTAAAACCAGAATACCAAATGCTTGATCATCATAAAATTTACAATAAACAAATAAACGATAGGCTAACAATAAAATACATTTATGAGACTTAGTACACTGAAAACGGATTGTTTTGGTATAATTATAATGAAAGCTTCTTTCCAAACTCATTGAGAAAAGTATTATTACTATATATTTTGCAAGTTTATTTTTTATGCAGATTGGAAGTTTAAAATGTATTCTCTTTAATTAATCTAATAACATTGGCTGGTTATCTTATTAAAATAGGCGAAAAGCTCTTAATAGAAATAAAATCGTATTATTCCATTTTAAAGTAGTCTTAAAGTATCAGTGATGGCAATAAAATAGGCTTTTTTTTTTAAAGACATTTTGTGGATTTCTCATATTACGGTTTTACGTAGTGAGTGTGCTGCAGTTTTAAGAACTGTTTATGAAAAACGGAATTTTAAAATGTCAAATCCACATATGTGACAACATATAAAAAAAGCATATATATTTTCATTTATATATGCTTTCAGATCTTTTGCATAGTTTTTTCAGCTTCCCCGGTGGGGGGAAGGGAGATAAAAAGGAAATAAAAAGGTAAAAAAAAAAAAGAAGTCTAATTTGTTCAAGAACTAAAAGTAGAAAATTAAAAGTAATCTTGCAACAGAACAGAAACTAATTAAAGTTAAAGAATATATATATATATACCCAGAGAGCAAAAGAGTATTTGTTGAGACTCAGTTTTCAATCAGGAGAGCTAATGGAATTGTCAAATTATAATTATATGTAAATTCCTTGCATCCCATTCTGTTTAAAAATGCAGCGGAATTATCTTTCAGAATGAAGAAATACCTTACGTTGTGCCAATTCAAAAGCTAATAAATAACACAGCAATGCAATTAAATAAACTAACTTGTAAAATTCTTCAGTGTTTACGCAGGAATTTGGAAACAAAATAAGAGAAGATGGCAAAATATAATTGTAATTTAGCATGTATTGCTGGGAAAATTGCCGTAATATGTATCCATATTCAAATGCTACTAGTCGGTAAAGGAAAAAATATCAAGTAACAACATTAAAATATTACACTAAGGTTGTAGGATTTTATTTTATTTTTTTTATAGTTATTTTTATTCTGGAACAAGCCTTTCCTTTCCCTTCTAACTTCCCACCTACGTTTCTCTGTCGGAATGTGTTTTCAATGTTGCGAATTATGCAAATAAGGTAGAAACGAGTATTTAAGCTGAAGTCTGGGTTACTTCAGTAAGAGAGCGTTTTATGCCTTTCCTGCCACGTTGTTACTATTAGTTAAAGGTTCTTATTGTACGGTCGTATTTAACACGTGCCTGCTAGTATACACTGGTTATCTTTAGTTAAGTGCCAACCCAACGAGTTTGATCTTGTGCAGCTCTGGCTGATTAATATTATTTACCATTAGATTAGTTTATACTTTCTATTCTGAGTTAAAACCCAAGCAGAAAATTCTTGTAGGCTCAAAAGGGGTCATCTGTAAATATATTTTGAGTTGAATTAAAAGGGTGATTTAATATTTCCTCGGAGTTCTTATTTACATACAAAACTAAGTAGCACTCATCGAAGTACTTACATATAAAAATAAAGCTAAGTAGCACTCATCGAAGAACTAAGTAGCACTAAACGATGAACTAAGTAGTACTCATCGAAGAACTAAGTAGTACTCATCGAACAGTCACTACTTCGTTCTTCAATATTCTAGCTTTCAAGAAACTCTGTTTTTAACTAGGATATTATAAAGTTATATTTTGTCATCGTAGTTCAATGCAATTGCTTTTTCCATCTCTAGAATTTTCCTACAGAAGTGCTTTCTGCAAGGAGTCCCAAATAACCTTTTTTAGCTTTATAGACTTCTTTATTTGACTACAATATCTTACTATACAGAATATTTATTACTTCGGGAACCGACGTAAGCTTGTAGGGTTCGTCACTCTTTTTGTCCAACGTAAACGTCGAGGAACCTAGTCAACTATTAAGCGACTCATCGATGAGTTCAAGAAACTAAAATGTAGACTCAAGAAGGATTAAAATACCCTTTATTTCATTCGAAATAAGATGAACAATTTGCCCCTTTCTCGGGCTTACAACAAAGCCTCCATTCGGGCTTAAATTCAGAATGAGAAATAAGAACTATAGTATAACTAAATTAAAGAGACTTAGCCGAAGCTAACACAAGTATATCTAACGCCGTTAGCCCTTAATTTGAACTAGCCGGTGAATATCAAAAGACACGTAATAATATGGCTGAGCGCAACAGATTCAAGAGAGACTTAGTCCAAAGGTAAGCACGCGCTACTCAGGATTCCTAGCTCTCTCTTTCGAAGTAAGTTGAACCTTCCTTAAAAATTACTTCTTATTCATTTGCATTCAACGCGATTCTAAAACGTCGTGCTGGTAGAGAGTTGTAAGTGGGAAAACGAATCGAAAGGAAAGCACTTTAAAGTTAAAATAACTTATAAAATTAAAATATACCTTACAAGCTAAAGACTGATTATTAAGACGATATGACGAATAGTATGGTGATTTGTTTTTATGTGCAACATGTCCTAAACGAACACGTGTAATATTGTGATGAAGCAACATTTGTTTTTCGAAAATTTCTTGATGTTTGTTTTTCAGATTTCCTGTTTTCCTGTTTGTCAGATGACTTACACAGTACTGGCTAGAAATCGGTCTTCCTTTCTTTCAGTAAGAATTCGAGACTATAAACATTTTTATAATTCTAATCCAAAACTCTTGCTGGCATTATTTCAAGACTGTTGGGGAATGTACATTTTTTGTGTGCTATTAAATTAACAAATGTGGTTTGTGGTTCTAACAAATTGATGAGCTAATTCCTGTCACTCAACTCTGTTTGAAACAAACACATTTTATTTTCCAAAATAAATATTACAAGCAAACTGAGGGATTAGCCATGGGAAGTCCCCTCAGTCCATTCCTGGCATATATCTACATGCATTATTATGAATCAAAATTGTTTGAAACTTTAAACTTCCCGGTATGGTTACGCTACGTAGACGATACTTTTACTCTGTTTGAAGGTAATAAAGATGATTTATATAAAGTTCTTTCAACAATGAATTCTATTGATCCTGCTATTCGGTTCACTTTTGAACATGAGACTTGCAATTCTCTTCCCTTTCTCGACATTATGGTCACACGTAACACATCCAACTTCAGTACTCCGGTTTACCGTAAACCTTCATCGGTTTGCCTTCCACCACACTTTAAGTCATGTCATTCGACTTCATTTTATTTCTATGTTTTCCGTGCTCTTCAAGTTTGCTCCTCCAAACTCTCCTTTGATAAAGAACTAAATTATTTAAAAGCAATAGCTACTGACAGGGGCTTTTCACCCCAAAATTATTAATCAAGCAGTGAAAAAATTCTCATCTCAACACACTAAAAGGAACACTCTTGTTTTAGGACATTATAAAAATTCTGTTGTCATTCCCTTCTTTCCATCAATTAGCTATAAAGTTGCACATATTTTGCAGAAATTTAACGTTCGGGTCGTTTATTCTCCAATCAATAAAATTCCGAGTTCCATACTCAAGGACCCCATTCCGGATATGAATTCTTGGGGTATTTATAGGATTCCTTGTCAGTGTAATTTAATTTACATTGGCCAAACTAAGAGAGCCTTAACATTTCGCGTCAAGGAACATCAGGCATATGTTAGAAAAAAGGAAACACAGAAGTCTTCTGTTGCCCAACATTGTTGGTCCGAAAATCACACTTTCAATTTTTCTGCTGCCAAAATTTCAAACAAATATCTTCCGTTGGAGAAATGGATTTTATAGAGGCATTGCACATTCAAAAAAATCTTTCTGCTCTAGTTAACGATCCTAATTCTAATCCCTCTTTGCCTTCGGCCTTTAAAGAAATTATGTTTTAGTGCTATTTCATCAACAGATGGCACCACTAGTTTATTTTCTGTCCAGGCTTTCTTATCTTATTTGATCATTATATCATATCTCGTTCATTTACGCTTTTGCAGCTGAGGATGGTGGTTCGGTAAAAGCATCGAAACTACTCTTTTGAGAATATAACGCTGATTTTTGTTGTTTGACTACTGAATTAGTATTTGTTAGGCGCGTTATTGTGTCTTAAATGTGGTTTCATTTAAAAAAAAAAGAGAGAGAGAAAATCCAGACCTTCCAAACTCCTATAAACTAATAAGCCTTTTATCTTCTTTTAACTAATAAGCCTTTTATCTTCTGTAAGCAAAGTTTCTGGACGATTAATTCTTAATAGACTATCATACAGCCATGACCATCAGATAGCCCTGAGACAAATTAAAAATGGGCAATTAAACAGCTAGATTCAATTCTGACATAAATGCCTAGAATCATTTCAGACAAACTAGATAAAAGTTGGAAATATTCCATGTATCTTAATCAACTAATAAAACATATAATTAGAAGACGTAGATTGACTCTCTTACATCAACATTTAATGGTACGAATTTTGCACACCATAAGGAACTACATACGGACTTACTTCAACATCTAATTTTTCCAGGGTCTGTATTTACATTTTCTAATGAAACTCAACTTTCAATGTTATTCTCACGCACGTAGTTTCAAGAACATTTCTTGAAAAACTCTTCTGCAAAAAAAGTTTAAATTATTTTTTCAAAATATTTGAAACATCTCTGTCAGTTTTGCAGTTATCAGAGCCTGTCTGCCATACCGATGGAGGCGGATTCTCATCATACAATTATGACTTAATTATTTTATGAATTAATGAAACCATAATTTTTCAATACAGAGTTCTCAAGAGTTATTAGAGAGAAATGTGGACATAGAGTTTCGAATTCCAACTCTTAGATGTACTCACTGACAGTACTGTACTCAGTACTGACATTGATGTAAACAAGTTGGATTGCGCACTATGGATAATTTATTACAATAAAATTAGCTTCTGAAACGTTTTATAATATTTATGTTTTAAATTGCTCAAACCATAAATATCCGACAAAATACGGTAGAAGTTATGCATTGTGTGCAGAAAAAATTATTCAAAACATAATCTCGGTGATCGGTTCTAAAGGAGAATGGGCTTGTTACAAAAAAGACTGGAATAGTTAGCATTCTTTTAGACAGAGAAAGACACTAAAACTATATTAGACAGAGAAAGACACTAAATGATTAGGCACTCAATGCTAAAAAATTCAAGTTTTTATATTCATTTCCCTTAAACCAGTATTAAAAGTAAAGTTAAGCATGCCATTAATGTAAACTGCAATTCACCTCGTAAAAACAGCAAAAAGAAATAGAATTTACGTTCCCTACAAAGATGTTATCTAATATGAGAGCTCTTGAATGGTTTTCAAATGTTAAATTCAGAATGCAGAACTTCAAATAACGACTGCATTTTGGATTTTATTGCGCAAAACTGACTGTCGTGTTCAAATGCGATATGCAAATACCAAATTATATGACGAAAAGTAATAGGTTTTCAGTCAAGCATGCAAAATAAATATAACATATGAAAGACTTACGTTAAAGAAACTTAATGCTCAGAGAAAATATTTCTTTACATTTCATATTATTTTACCCTAATTAATAATTCATGAGATCTAATAAAAAAACATCGGATTTTGTAGTTTATAGTGTTTTAGTAATAAGTTGACTTTAAATAACCCTTATTGACTGAATTGTTTGATAAGTAAAATATAATGTATGTTTGGTAGACAAAATAATCTTCTGGGTACACAAAGATTATAAAATAATAGTTGATTTGCTGCCTGACTCAAAATTTTAATAAAATATAAGTGATATTTTATTCTGAAAAGCAGAAGTAAACCTATAGGAAATTGGATGCTGGATACTGTGCATAATAATCATGATTTTAAAAGTACATGTTTTAAATGAACTTACTATGGAACATTATGGAAAAAATGAGCGACAATAATCAGTTTTCCTGTACCAAATGCATATAGAGGTAAATATTTATTACGAGATTTTTATCATGTAGAAGATTCACTATGTTATATTTATAGATAGCATTGTTCTAATATAGATATTTTGACACGAAATCAGACTTTTCTGAAATGACATGCCAAATGTTTCCATATTTCGATTCTACGACTCAATTTTTGCCTAAATATTAAATTTTGCAAAATTTGGTGCGAAATTTAAGCAGAAATTCAAACATTTATCTTGCCGCATTGTTTTCAGTTTGCGCCAAGAATAATTCACTTAGCGAACTTCTTAATTTATATCAACTTATTTTCCATTCCATTTTTTTCATTGTACACGAATGGAAAAAAAAGTCACCGTCCAAATTTGCAAATAATTTTAACAAATTGCGGGAACCACATATGGCATTATTATCACTTATAACATATATGTCAAATTTCGAAACTCCTCAATATGTTAATTCGTGTATATCTTAGAAAATTTTGAATAAAACTCTAATTTTTTGCAGGTGTGCCTAGAAATACATCTAACTTAAGAAGATGTTTAAAATTTTATAAGTTATAATACAAAATTGTTTTCGAAAATTTATAAAAAAATATTCAAAAATACAAATTTTAAACATAAATCATAAAAAATGTGCGAATTATGTTTGGATTAAGCATAATTTCGAATTTTAAAAAAAGGAATAGAATAAGTTTTAATAAAAAAAGAGATAGCAATAAATATATATCAAATTCAATTAACACTTACGAGCTAAAATTTCGAAAGCTAATTTTTTTTGAAAATTACTCGTGCGATTCTTACAAAACTTCCCAGTTTGGCATAATTTGAGTCATAGAAACGAAATATGAAAAAACGTTTGGCATGTCATTTCATAAAAAGTCCGATTTTGTGTCAAAACACATACATTAGAACAATGCTATATATAAATCTAATATATACCTAAGTCGCGCTTTCGAGACATGAAAAACGCAAGTTGAATTTTGTTAATCGGCGCAGTAGAACGAGATATATGGAACAGTCCTCCTTCTTTTTGCTTCCACAATATGGTGTCCGCCGAAAACATCGCGGACGAAAATGTCTTCGAGAAAACAACGGAAGGTGAAAACGTCATGGTGCAAAACATCGTGGGAGAAAAGAAAGCAAAGAGAAAACATCGCAGTTCTAAAACGTCGTGGTAGAAAATATCGTCATCGAAAATAAAGCGGTCCAAAATCTTCGCAATTTAAAAACATCGTCGTCGAAAATATCGTGGTAAAAAATAAAGTACCTACAAAATCATCGCGGGACGATAACATCGCACACATGCATTTTACCGGTTTTAAAATCTGTAAATGCTTTTTCGCATAATGATTTGGGAGCGCAAGAAGAAAAGAGGGATATTTTTACTTTTATGTTTCATATTTTTAAACAGACTAATAAACTTTTGCTGAAAAAGTAAGAAACTTAAGCATTTAAAAATTGAAAATGAGTAGAAAATTAATACAACTTGTGGCATTTCATAGAATTTTATATTTACATAGTTAATAAACAAAGGTCATTAATAAATTAATCTTTTGATGAAATTTTACTCATAATTTCTTCATGAAAATATAGCCCAAAAATGTTCAGAAAAAGGAAGTTAAATAACTGCATGAGGTTTATAGAAATTGCTTAGTTAATTATCAAATTACTTTATTTCACGTTTGTTAATCTGATATTGTTTTTGTGAAAATTATATCTTGTTTGTTTCTGTTCATTCTCAAAGTGTCGTTAAAGTGTCTTTATTTCACGTTTGTTAATCTGATATTTTTTTTGTGAAAATTATATCTTGTTTGTTTCTGTTCATTCTCAGAGTGTCGTTAACAATTCTTGTGCTTCCAAATCGCTATGCGAATATGCATATACAACCTTTGAAACCTGAAAAGAGCATGTCTGCCATGTTATCGTCACAGGATGAGTTGTACGTGCTTTATATTTTAACACGATATTTTCAGACTGCGAAGTTTTGAATCGCTTCATTTTCGATGACGATATTTTGTATCACGATGTCTTAGAAATGCAAAGTTTTCTCTTTGCTTTCTTTTCTCCCACGATATTTTTTACTACGACGTTTTCGACTTGTGTTGTTTTCTCCGCGACGTTTTCGTCCGCGATGTTTTCGGCTGCAACCGCGCGGTGTGCACCATTGGTCTCCCCCATACTTTTAACTGTACCTCTACCTCATTTCTGCTCTGAATAAGACACTACAAAAATTCTAGGAATGTAGCTTTAGAGAGGAAGTAATTTTAAACGGGCTTTGTTTTCTAGCTCAACTTTCAAAACCATTTGAAATTTTTCATTAGTGAATATTTTATGTGGCCAAAATTTTTATAAGGAATATTTATTCCTGTAGTGATTTAGTACAGAGAAACTAATTATTGCATGCTAATTTTTGTTCTAAAAATAGTAAGCTACTTTAAAACATGTATTTTTAAAATTAAAGAGGCAGGAGAATAGAAAAGAGCACAGAACATGAAAAACTAGTAGCAATGTTTCTAGCCTGGATTCGAATTCTGGCAACCCTAAATGCAAACCAAATGCGCTTCAGATTGCACTATAGAAGCGCGCTCGTAAAAAGGAGATAAAATTATTCAAAAATGTTTCTAAGGATATCAGGCACATGTATGTTATTTAAATATTTATAGCTAATATTTTCTTTCGTTAATTAGTCTGAGAAAAATGTAAAACAGGTTGATCGTAAAGCCTTAAAAAGATGATAAAAAACTGCTACTTACTAGAATGTTTTGCATTTAATTTATTCCTGCACTCAGTTTAATATTCTGATAGTCTAACCTCATTTTTAATCTTAATATTAAGCAAAATATCAGCTGCTTCGATTTTTTTCTTAACGTTTGATGAAGTGTTAATTTTTCTCTTAAAATGTATTTTCTCATTAACATTATATGTATTTTTTGAATATGAAAATGATCGCGCAACGAGGAAATAAAATGTTCGATGCAGTGGTTTCAAGTTTACTCTGCAACAGCTGCGGTTCTGGGCTTGGATTTCAGGTTGAGATTTTAGAATTTATATTGTCGTTAGTGACAATGTTTTCCTTTCTTCTTGAACCAGCATTTAAGTATTTATCTTTAATTACGAATATATGATTCCGTTATGTCCTTGCGAAATCTCATTACGCCATTTCCAGAAGAATATTTTATTTCGGGCTGAGAAGTATTCCATTAAACAATAGCAGATTTTACAAAGAAAACGATTTTTTATTCCAAAATATTATTCGTTATTTTATTTTAGAAAAAAGCTTGCATGAAAGTAGAAAGGGATTGTTTCTGATTATTATTACCACAAATGTTTCCCGGCAACATGTCTCAGATTAAAAACAAATTTTGTGCGATCCATACCAATCTGAAATTTTAATGGGACTTCGTAAGCATTTTTTTATGAAATGAAATCTTAACCCTCCGATTTGATTTAAAATAAAAGTTTTTTCGAGTTAAAATGACATTATTTATATATTAAATTACATTATTTTCAAATTAAGAAGAATGCAGAATTACCACATAGCGACATTATGAAAGCATGTTGGAGATTTTACCTTCGAATGGTTTTTGGCTGTTCCTACATTAGGAATATACATGTGTGCAACAGCACTGAATCGAATTATCAAATCATATTAAAAAATGAAAAAAAATTCTGAAAGTTTTCATATTGTTACGAAATGTACAGGCGCGATAAGATGGCTTCCCCGCAAAGCAGTTTTAGGGTTGCCATAAAATAGCAAGGAATACAGGATTGCCCCATTTGGCGAGAAATCGCCTATTTGGCGACAAAATTGGTGATATACCATGGACGGTTGGAGAAATTTCTGGAACGAATTCTTACCGGTTTAGCCCAGATTGTTCTCGAAAACAAGCCGAAAGCTATATAAAACCTGCAGGTCCGCAGTCAGTGTGCCTCGTCTAGCGAACTGATAGTCAGTCACTGAAAGTGTGTGCCTCGTCGAGAGAGCGAGTGAGAGTAAGTGCGAGATAGTCAGTATCGAGTCTCGACTAGCGAGTCAGTCTGTGCGGAGTCGATCGAGTTGACAGCCGCGCAGCGAGTGCCGAGTGGGTCGTCGAGTTCACCGAAGGAGTCTCTTAGTGTATCGCGATTAGTGTATCGTCGAGAGAGCGTGTTGAGCTTCGGAAACGACTGAACCGAAGAGTCGGGAGCCGCGCTTTGTGTGTCGTCGAGTGCACGCTGTGTCGCTGATCGTGTCAGTGTGTTTATAGTAGTTCATCGATGACTGTAAAACGTGTTTTGGATCTGTCCTGACTAATATTGGCTACATAAAGTGTGTTTCGATACTTCATCAAGTGTCGCCATTATTCACTCCAAATCTACGAACCCCGTACGACCGTGAAGGAAGAAAATAACGTAATAACTGGTGC
The DNA here is from genome assembly GCF_044657685.1 of Stegodyphus dumicola. Classification (NCBI taxonomy): domain Eukaryota; kingdom Metazoa; phylum Arthropoda; class Arachnida; order Araneae; family Eresidae; genus Stegodyphus; species Stegodyphus dumicola. The sequence continues at coordinate 262,846,007 of NC_140770.1, read as the reverse complement.
CAGAAAAAGAAAAATGCAACAATATTTTATAGGCGTTTGTTCAACGTTTTGAGTGTTACCATTAGTTATTAAATATCATGATCTTCGCACTTAAGCCATAAAATTAAATTTAACAGCAATATCACAAAACATTTAAAAAGAACATATCTTTAGAATTTCAATGGACAGTCTGGAAGGGAAGGAGATACAAAATGTTCTTTTTTCCCATACAGTGTTCCCATTACTCGCTTTGAAATCGTTGAGTTTGTTAATGAAAAATTCGTTAGTTTTAAAAAAATATGAAATAGGTAATAAAACAAACTCCAAATTCGAATTTTTTTCCCAGATGCTCATATTCGAGTGGAAAACTACGTTATTCAAAATTTGTTGGCTCTAGGTACCTTTTGTTTTCACAATGTGAGAAGCGTACATACATTGATGCAGATTCTTCATTATTTAATTTCTTTAACTATAATGCAGGGCTAAAATATTTAATGGAAACGATTTAAAAATTGTAACGCCGGTTTTTAGTAGACGGCGCAAAATGCCAAAACGAAATTAATATCCATTCTTGGAAAAATTGCCCCTTTAGGTTAAACATTTCATTGTCATCAAAATCAGGGCAAGGAAACTCTCTCTTGCTTATACAAATACCAATGAGAAAAGTAACACATCAGCCTTTTCTTCACCTAAAATTGTATTGCATAATTTCGTATCTGTTTTCTATTATTTTTACGGATATATAGAAGAATTACAATGCATATGTGCCAAAGGGTTTGTTAGTTCGTATATGAGGTTGGTACTTGTGTCCGGTTATACAGAATATGTTCCAAAGTCTAAGTATGATTAATGTTTAAGTCTTGCAAAGGGAAATAGATTGTTGCTAGCTGGGAAAAAAAAGAGAGGGATAAGAAAGAGAGAAAGATAAAAAAGGTATTAATGTCAAATGTGGAAAATTTATTTCCCCAAACATATTGCTGACTGGATATTTAGCTCGCGAAAATGATTCATTGCTTTTGATAGTAAGCATTTTCCCTTTTAGTGTTTACATCGCTTTTAATAAACTCTGTTTAAAATGGGAAAGAAATAATATTAACACATTGAAAATATGTTTTATTAAATACGTTTACGGAATATTCTATAAAAAAGTTTCTTAAAATCATTCAAAATTGTCTCTCTCTATGTATAAATAACAATATTTAAATTACCAAAGCAACAACATTGTGTTTGCCGTAGATTCATTAAATAACTCTCTCTGTTTCAAGGATAAACAGGTATAGGAAGCTCTTCGTCAGGGAAGTCTGTATAGATAATGTATAGATTTTTATCGTGTATATGAATCCTTAGTTAGTCTAATGTTTTGAATAATTCTAATGCTTCAGAATTGCAATGAATGACTCACGTTTATTTAATGGTCTGTTTAAAAAAGAAAATGCGATAAATATTCTAGTTTCCAGAGTAATCTCTTACTTTAAAATATATCATAATTTCAATACATTTTATGAAAATTATGTAACAGATATGTAAATTTTTACAGTAGAAAAATTATATTCTTGTATGTTAAAAGTTTTACATAAGATTGCATATAAAACTGTTTTAAATTCTTTTTATCTTACAGATGCCCAAAGGATGAAATTTTGTCAACTACCTTTCAAACAATGGTCACTAACAAGATCCGAATCCATGTCTGTTGATTGAAAAATTTATGGAGCGCTTTTTTCCTCATTTGATGTAAATATCAGAAAGAATGAGGAAAGAGACTGCAGACTTTTGGTAAAGGGGAAAAAAGTTAGTGATGACATATAACTAGGGTTTTTGAAATGAACATTTCATGCAATGAGTATGAATAGACAGATAATACTAGTTTATAAGTTATAATAAAATCATTATCTAAAGCTTATCACATGTTAGAAAAGTAAATCGGAATTCAATTGTATGTCATCATTCTCAGGTCCAAAAACATATTTCCCTTAATCAAAAATAAGTCTAAAATGGTTTCATATATAAAACGATTTTGAGTTGTTTAGTTTTGGAATTCCACTAAAGACTGTCTTACATATCTGAACATGATTCAAAAACATGATATTCAGAAAATATTATTGGAAGCAGAATTTGAGACAAAACCAAGAACACGTGTTTTTGTATGATATAAGTTCAAGTAATAAGTGATACAATATCATGATCAAATTTCTTTAAAATTTTCTTCGTTCATATAAGCAAGCATCAAATTTGAAAGCCCATTTAAAACAAACAATAATTTAAAATTCTAATTTACTCCAAGATGATTGTCACTAAGCAGACATTATAAGGTATTTCTCCCGCCTTCTATGCAGGCCTTCATGGTGTAGTGGTCTGCATGCTGGGCGCGTATTCCAGAATTCCGTAGTTCGATTCCCGGCGAAAGCGCTACAAATTTTTCATCTTTCCTGCTGTAAAAATCCTAATGTTTCTACAGTCACGCCCGAACTAAAAGGGTGGTGGATGATGCTTCTCCTCACCCAGGATTTCGCGATTGGGTTCCCTAAACCCTCCAGTCGTCCTTTAAAAAGGGAGGAGTGTATAAGGTATTTCTCCCGCCTTCTTCGTGGTGTGATAGTCTGCAGCTGGGCACGTATTCCATGGTTCGATTCCTAGCGAAGGCGTTGCAAATTTTTCACCTTCCCTGCTTTAAAAATCCTGATGTCTCTACAACATAACCTTACATCTTACTAAGTAAATATGGATATTCAGACAACAATAATTGCGAAAGAATCTCCATTCTGCTCAAAAACATACGCTCTAGAAGAATTCCTAATAAATTTAATTTGCAAACCAAAATGAAGTAAAATTATTTTGTTTTGTAAAATGATATTTACCACCCAATTTATTTAATTTTTACCTATCATTTTCTCAGAAGATAAAAGTACTGAATTTTATAATTTCATTTCAAACTGCACAACTGTCTTTTGTGTTCTGTAATTTTTTAAAGCAGAATAAATACCGACCGCCGGTCTTTTTCGAAAGTTCATGACATTTGTTGTTTGTCTGCGTCGGGTGTGCTGCGTTAACCATGAGGCCGATTATTGTCGGCCAGGAGGGTTGCAGCATACTCGTAAACTAAACTAAATTAAACTAAACTGTTTAACCTTTAGGAAAACGATGCCTTCACTAACCTGTATGCCGAAAATACCGAAACACACGTCTCCGTCTATTACACGTTCTGTTCGATTTTTCTTCTTTCCGTACATTAATGTACAATGAGGTGAGACGATTCCAAATGACATCCTTTCTAATTCCTAACAAAGAAGCTCCCAGTAGCCTTTCAGGACAAGCTGTCTACAATAAAATTATAGAATGCAGTTGGTGAAGCTGCACCTGCTACTGCATACCTTAGGGGGAAGGAATAAAAACACGTTCAAAATCATTTAAGCTGTTCATTTATTTACACTTAAAATATAAATGGAAGGTTTTTGAAACAAATGAAATAAAAGACAGTGGCCAAAGGATATCATTCGATCGGACGAAAATTCGCCTTCAAATACCTCCATTATTTGCGAATGATTAAAACATCAAGGCCAGTAACCAAATCGCTTGTTGCAAAGCAAAGTAAAGAAGCACCGAAGAACGTATATTATGAGCGAAATTGCACTTAATGACAGATTGGTGGTTATATGAGGCTCAAAACTGCCTTTGAAACGGATGTCTGGACGCATAAAACATAAAATAAGCAAATTTCAGGAAGCCTGCTTCCTTTGGCTGAAGGAAATTGTTGGTTCAATCTTGTAATAGCTAATAAGAAGGGACAGATGTGCATTTCTGAATTTTAAAATTCTCACAAATTTTAGATCAAATTTTTTTTAAAATTTCCCATTTCTCTTTTACTTCTTTCAGGATATTATTTGTATCATTCTCAGCCATGGTAGAAGTTACAGCAAGTAAAAAAAAAAAACAAAAAAAAGAAACAAAAAAAAAGAAAAAGAAAACGAAAAGAAAAATAAAGCATTGTTTCAAAAAGTAATATCGTTAATAAAATAGTAAAACCCTGTAAGGTAAGCTTTCGAGCAATAGCCATTTCATGACTTCAAAAATTGTTTTACAGTAAACGCTAGCTAGAACGAGTTAATGACAAAAATGAAACTTGTTATGAAAAGAGAACCAAAGAGGAAAAAATAATTAAAATATTTCATAAAAATTAAATTTATCAAAAAAAGTTTTCACGTGACCGACCTAGACCAATTGTAAGCTATTGTTAAATTTTGGAATAAATTGCGTAATATTTTGCTGATACCAAAGTTGGTAATCCATATATTAAAGTACTACTCTAAAAATGGATGTAACGAAAAGAACGAATATAACGGAATCAGCCTTTGGAACCTGAAGCGTTTGCCGAAGATCGGGACAAGGTCGTACGCCTGCAACAGGACAAAGTGAAGATCGGTATTTAATATTCCAGAAGAAACCGAAGTATGAGTATAAGTCGAAGTATAAGTCCAGAAGAAACCGAAGTATGAATGCAACATTTTTGCAAAAGCACATTTAGAAGGTTACTGTTACTGGAGTTTCAACTCGGACTGTTCGAAATAGACTCCTACATGCCGGTAGCAGACATATGACTTGTATTTTGTTGACACAGGATTACTGTACGACCCACAGAGGGGAGAAAGGAGCATCTTAGATGGGGACAAGATGAGTGAAGCAACTTGTTCGTCACAGACAAGTCCTGCTTTAGTGTACAACCTGACGATAGTCGGATTCTCATCTGGAGAGAACTTGATACAGGGATTACTCTTGCATTTGTGCATGAACGTGTCTGATTTGGCGGAGACGGACTAATGGTCTGGGCCGGTATTTCTCTCAATTGCCGCACTGATACGCATATTATCAGGAATGGAGCACTAACAGCTCAGTGATATAGGGATGAAATCTTCACACCAATTGTGGTCCGTTACTCTGCAGCAATCGGGGATGAATTCATTCTCATGGATGATAACTGCAAGCCACATCATCCTCAGGTGGAAAACTACATTTTCGACAAAAGAATTCTTCGAATGAATTGCTGAGAATTTTCCGCGGATGTGAACCCAGTAGAACATGTTTGGAAAAAACCTAGGGAGAAGGATATATAGTCGCTTTTCGCCCCCAAAAACAATTCAGCAGTTTGAAAGCTCTCTTCTGTAAAAGTGGGGAGAAAATACTCCAGTCTCTCATTGATAACATCGTTGATTCTATGCCTCGTATGTGTACGACATTACTTTCAGTCAGGGGAACCCTAAACCTTATTGAAACTCATCCAAGGAATCCCATTTTTGTTTATTTGTAGAATATGAACAAATTGTGCATTATTTGTTTGCTGGCAAATATCGTCAATAAAATTTAATTATTCCTTGCTGATTGCTTCTTCTTTTCTCATATCTTATAATATTTATATATCATATATCAGACACCAAAACATTTCCTTATTTGCCGTTTATATCCAAAATCATAATTCTTCTGTGCAGTGTATTTTTACCTAAGATATTATGTTTTCGTTGTCAAGATTTCTTTAGCATTGCTGTTTAATTGAATCATCATGCAGAAGGCCAATCATTATTTCTATAGGCATTGGTGTATATTCTAGACATTCTATTACAGAATCATAAGTGTTCAATTTGTGTTTCTTTGTTATTTTTAATTTTAGGTATTCCCTTGTAAGCTGCATAACAGTTATTTTTGATTTTGAAACCCTTTCCCTTTTGATTCCCACTAAGAATTCCCTATCAGAATGAGGTTTTAGAATCGCGTTGAATGCAAATGAGTTAGAAGACATATATCAAGGAAGTTCAACTTACTGCGAGAGAAAGAGCTTAGGAGCCTTTAGTGGCGTGTGTTCGTCTTCTGGCTACTTCGTTCTTGAATCTACTACTCTCGGCCGTACTGTAAGTGCCTGATGAAAATCGCCAGCTAGGTTAATCTAAGGGCCAACTACGTTAGGTATTTGTGTCTATCTATTTGTGTCTATCTATGTATAAAGTCTATTTAGTTTAGTATTAGATTAGTTTTTTTATTCTCTTATCCTGATTTACAAAGCCCAAGTGGAGACTTTCTTGTAAGTCAAAGATCGGCACCATCTGTTATTATTTCTTTCAGTGAATAAAAGGGTGTTTTAACCCTTCTCAAATCTCAGCAGTAACTACTTGAACTCAGCGATAATTCGCTACATAGTTTACTAGGTTCCTGTCATTATATCTAGACAAAATACTGAGGAACATTACACCCTTTAGTACCGTGTGAATGTTTTCTGATTTTGTAATATTTTCATAATAAAATGGATTAAATAAATTTTCGGTATAGCTTACTAGCCTTTCAGAGCTGCAAGTGTAGTTATGAGAATGGTTTCATGTTGTACTCAAGTATGGTATGCAAGCACAGTAGCCGTAATAGTTGAAATCGTATAGTAAATCTTGGTAATTTTGAGGGAAAATGGGAGCTGAATGATTAGTGAATGCTTAGGTTTCCTGTTTTGCAAAAGAAACGCCCAGACAGCGGCTGCGTATGCAATCAGAGTGCTACGAACTTGCTGCGATATGTATAATTCAAATTCCAATTAATGTCCTGGAATCTGTTAATATGACTTGTAATAAGTTTTGTTCTCATATCTAAATGTTGAATATTTGGTATCCAAATGAGCTTTTAATCTTCCATTAAATCTAAATATTTTAATTCGTTACACATTAATTTTCTTTCCATTGAGTATGAATACAAGATAACGCTTCATTTAGTTTCCCAGCTTGACTAATAATTATGGCAGAAGATTTAATTTTCTAACGGAATAATTCGTACTTGGAACAGAGTGAATTTAATGAATAATGAATCCCTATGATCCTGAGCCGAACTATGAGAAGTAGTGCTGTATTTATTTTGTCAAAATTGCAGTTGCCATCTGTGCCTTGAAGCTTACATAACAGTTTAAACTTCCCTGTAATGTTCGTTTACACAATGTATACAAAATGTAGATGTATTCATTGGTATAGAAGTAATACAGTCTTTATAGAGAAAAAAATTCATGAATTTGATGAAAATAAGGAGAAAAGAAAACGATGTTGTCTGATAAACTATGGAAATAAATGCGTTTCACTAAACGATTAGTATGCAGCTCTTATATTGATAAAAATTTACCTAAAAGGAAGTCATAGTCGTTGTAAAAAAGGTACTGTATTAAAAACTTTTTCTCCTTAAACATATCCTTCTCTTTTCCACTGAAGCAGAGAAACGTTTTATATACTTTCTAAATGATTTTAGTGCATTACTTCAGCTGAAATGCTTCTTTGTGGATGGTAAAGGGGAAAGAGATCGATTTCAGACAGCAGTATTTTTAAAATCTAAAAAATACTTTATACATAGAAGTTTCCTGAAATTGAATGCACATTTGAAGCGAAAAACAAATTTTATTTATACCTTTCTACTTTCAGTATCCCCTTTCCTAATATGAGCAGAAGAAGAAGTAAAGTGAAACGACAGTTTTTCTACGCAAATTCCTTTTATAGGGATATAATAACAAAGTGCATGAGACACTTTTATAAACATAAAATGAGAAACCAAGTACTGAATATAGTTTTCATGAAAAAAAAAAAAAAAAAAAAAGCTTTGATGCTATAAAAAAACAGTATCCACTTGAATATGCAAATATTAAATTAGACTTTAATAAATTCCATGATAAGCAACTATAAAAAGGTTTAAAATTGTTATTGTACTTTTTGACATAAATTCCATATAAATTTATAATTTAAATCTTAGAAGTTGCAATTGAAGTTGTAGGGTTTATATTTATTTTAACTAACATTTATTTTAAGTTTAAACTATCTTTCCTGTCAAGCCTTACATTCCCCTGGAACTGCCAATGCCAGAATATGTAAATTTGAGTAGAACGCGCAAGGATTCAAATTATCAGCGGAAGTATTATGATTTAAATAGAAGGAAACGAGTTCGGTGAGAGTTATTCTTACTTAGCGAGCGCGGAGGTAGAAATCGAGAATTGAAGAACCCCGCGTTGCGGCCTATGTGCTTGGCGGGAAGTAGTTGCAATTGTTCCAGTGAGCTTCAAGTCTGCTGAATTAGCTGCGGTATTTGTAAAACGCGGTGAGTTAGTTATTTTAGAGAGCCTCGTAGTTAGAATCTTGTCTTTACTTTCTTTTTCAGGTTATGATTTTTATTTGACTGCCTAGTGGGCACAGTCTGTAAGCGTCAAGAGGACGCCATTGTAATTTATTACGTTGAATAAAAAGGGACTTAAACCCTTTATAAGACTCTGTGGTTTATACAAGCTTTTCACAGTCACCTCTTGGTTGCGTGCTAGTTAGAGGCGCGCAACGTTATAAAGTCTTAGTTGGAATTTTGCAGTAATAAGTCGAGTTATTAGCTTATAGTTACTGCCCTGTTCCTTTTCATTAATCAGAGAATAAGTTATATTTTTTCCCTTTATTACTATGAAATAATGAATCTGAGTTAATTGATGGGAAATATCAAAACATTTGCAACATGACTCATTTTAGTTACCATCATGCGCAATTTTACGAATAATTAACTGCCTACCCATTTCCTGCTACATTCTTTATAATAATACATTTCTCTCTAAGTAAACAAAATTTACTCAGAATTTGATTCTTCCAGTAGAAAAAAACAATGAAATGAACAATGGAATTCTATGTGGATCTATATTTTTACTGCTATGTGGATGTATTTTAATCGAAGAATACATGCATCGATTCGACCTCTTACACATGCCTTTAAAGAATACGTCAGTTACACAACACAGCAGTGGACGTTGACGCAAATAGAAACTGAAAGGAGTAGTAAACAAAAGTATTATAACAAAGATTTAGCAGCTAAAAGAATTATCAACGTTGTCATGATAATTTTTGTGTCTGATTGGTAATAGATTTTCTAATAGATATTGAAAAATATGAAACATCTTTACTTACTTCAATATGTTCTAAAAAATATAATTGTGGAGACATTAGGATTATTTTTGATGCAGGAGACCTGAAAAATATGCATTGCCCTCGCCGGGATTCGAACCTCGGACCTCTCGAATACGCGTAGAGTGTGCTAACCATTACACCACGAAAACATGCTAAGAAGGCGAGATAAATACCTTATATGCTTGCCCTTTTAAAGGGCGACTGGAGATTAGAGAAACCAATCGCCAAATTCTGATGGTGGAGTACCATCATCCACCACCCGTTTTAGTTCGGGCGCCACTGTATAGAGATTAGATTATTTTGAAGCAGGAGACATGAATACTGAGCAATGCCCTCGCCGGAATTCGAACTTTGGACCTCTAAAATACGCGCCTAGTGTGTTGATCATTACACCACGAAGGCATGCTAGGAAGCCGGGAGAATTACCTCATATAATAATCTACCTAATTTATTGAGAATCTTCTTTAGATGTGAGAGGTTAAAATATTGACTTAAATTTAGGGAATTTCGGCCATTCCTTAAGTTTAGGCCTTGAAAATCTGAATACAAAAGTGCAGTTGAAATTCGAATATACAATTATATTCAGATATTCAGCTATATGAAGTTATTAAATTTAAGAAATTTAAGTAGGATGTTAGGTAAGCTATCTAGCTATGTTAGGGAGCTTACCTAACAGCCACTCTAGAATTTTAGTTCTAGAGTTTAAAGTTCTTTTCAAATTGTTTATTTGTTATAGTTTTAAAATTGTTTCTTGCTTATTTTTCAATTTTTACTGCTACAGATATAGATGTATATGTGCAGTATATGTATCATCGCAGCATTCTTATTATAGTACGTCAATTTCAAACTTTTTTAAAAAAGTTTTTTTAAATTAATTTCACTCTTTTTAAAGCAACCATTTTTTGGAGAAGTTTGGTCGTTTAGGGCGCTAAATATCGGTAATTCGACTTAAGCTCAAGTCCAGGCAAATGCGCCTGCAGCATAATTGACTATGGTGGATTTAACACAGGTACAGCACAAACGAGCCGGCTTCCTCAAGAAAGCCTTCCACGAAGGCATCCATCTCCTCAACACACAGCCTTCTCGTGCTTTGCCATATTCCAATAACTTAACCTATACAGCATTTCTTCGTGCAAGTAGTAATTGTGAATTACAATCATTTTGAATTGAAACTTTCTTTTGAAACAGTATTTCTAGGAAGAGATGACAGTAGATTATAATAATCAATCGAAATTTTGGAAAATCAATGTATTATAACTTGCTCTTTGATGCATTATAAATTTTCAAGGAAAGGTTTGTTTTCTTTTTTACTTTCAAATACCTCTGCTGAAGGACATTTTAACAGAATGTAAAATCTCCGATGTACAACTTCTGGAGTATAATTTAATGTGCGGTTTCTCTTTAATTATTAAGAAAGAAAAGAAGAAACAATCTTTTATCACTCTTACCCATACCGCTAAAGCCATACATTACATAGTAAGGAGGAGATGAGATCGAAGTAAATAAAAGACCTTAGAACTGCATGCAAAGGGAAAGAAAAAGAACAAAAGGACGACCACTGTTACGAGAGAAAACTTACAATCAGCAGAATGCAGAATGTTTGAAGCAAACGATTGTATAGATCAAACAATCTGGAAGGAAACAGAAAAGGAATTCTTCTTTTGAAACGTGAAGTATAAAGAGGGAAGAGAAGTATTGCGAATTCTGTATGAATCATACATAGTTTGTTTAAAGAACGAAAATACATATGCATCACTTTTATTTAAAGAACTCACGAATGCATTTCAGGCAGCACTATCTATACTTATATAAGGATTTATATAATTGGAATACACAAAAATCTCTATAATTCACCACGAAGTTAATAAATATTCGTAAAACGTTTTCTCACTAGACACATTTAAAACACACGAAATAATTCATTTATGTAGAGACACAGTTTGATCATGCATGCAAAATAAATAGCGAATGACAAAAATAAATGATGTACTAAACATTTATAAAAAAATATGCAGTCTGTAAATTTCAGAATGAGTCTAAGACATAGCATTGCTTACCATAGTTTTAAAATATTTCAAATAATTGTTTTGTAAAGTTAGAAAAAATTTACGAAGTATTTGGAAAATTATAAAACATAAAAGTCGTGCGAATACAAGAAATTCCAGTCTGATCTTGGTACGCAGATATTAGATAAACACTTGAATAGTTAAGATATACACTAGATCGTAAAAAATGCTTTCCAAAAATAAAAAATACAGAACGCATTGTTAGAATATGTCAAGGCGCGGTAAGATGGCTTCCCCGCAAAGCTGTTTTAAGGTTGCCATAAAATGGCAAGGGAAGGCAGGGTTGCCTTTCCTTGCCATTTTACATTTGGCTAGAAATCGCCTACTTGGCGATATACCATGGACGGATGGAGAACCTTCTGGAACAAGTTCTTACCGGTTTAGCCCAGAATGTTCTCGAACACAATCCGAAAGCTATATAAACCCTGCTGGTTCGCAGTCAGTTAGTGTCTCAGAGTGTGCCTCCTCGAGAGGGTGAGTGAGAGTGCCTCGTCTAGAGTGCGAGATAGTCAGTATCGAGATGGTGTCTCGTCTAGCGAGTCAATCCCTGCGGAGTCGATCGAGTTGACAGCCGGGCAGCGAGTGCCGAGTGGGCCGTCGAGTGCACTGAAGGAATTTGTTAGTGTAGCGCGGTTAGTGCATTGGCGAGTGAGCGTGTTGAGCTCCGGGATCGACTGAACCGAAGAGTCGGGAGCTGTGCTCGTGCGTCGTCGTGTGCATGCATCGCGAGTTCTAGCGTGGAGAGTCTCGAGAGTACGTGGAGTTCCGAGAACTACCAAGCAGTGTCCCGGGAGCTGTACTCCGGAAAGCAGAGTCGGATGCTTTGCAGGAAGCTGTCTCCACCGTTATTGCCTCACAGTGTGAAGGCTGCGTCGCTAATTGTTCCAGCGTGTTTAGAGTAGATCTTCGACGACTGTAAAAAGTGTTATTGGAGCTGTCCCTGAGTAATATTGGCTAAATAAATACTTCGATACTTCATCAAGTGTCGTCGTTATTCACTCCAAATCTAAGAACGCGGTACGAACGTGAAGGAAGAAAATAACGTAAATTGGTGTCAGAACGAAGAAAGAAAAACTCAACATCATAATCTTACGTTTGAAATTACGTACTCAAGACACAGAAACTAAATAACAAGAAAAAGTACTACTGTGATATTATATCGTTATAAATTAGGATGTGTGCACATTGTTGTATCTTTTAATTAAAGAAAAGTGGTGATCAAGCATGGCATTTATTTTCCTAGCTTCTAGCTTGCAACAAATTTCTCTGAGCTACTAATAATTTCTGTCTGCACGGAAATGATATTGAGTTACTGAAAACAACAAACAAGTCTTCGAGAGTCCCCCTCCCCCCCAAAAAAAAAGAACTATAACTGAATATCACCTTTCTTTGACATTTTATAGCATCAGGCATATGGTCAGCCTTTATGTTCCCTGCTTCGCCCCATCTTCAGGAGCAATATGAAGAATCCAGGGCATCAGTTGGGGTCTGTTCAGAAAACCTGGTTTAATTCAATAATAGTAAAAAAATAACCTTATATAGAGAAGGAATATGGACACAATCTATGAAGACTTATATTTATCTGTTATCAAAAAACAGCTGTTATGTCTCTTTATAACCTACATATGCATAGAAAGAGAAAAAGAGATATATATCTGGATATATTAATCTATTATTTACTGCCTTATCAACGTATTCATATTAATAATAGATATTATCAGTGTTTTCATATAGAACAGGCGATACGAAATGAAATATATACTTCATTAAGACCATTGCGGAAGTCTGAGTTCGAAGGGCTTTGAATGAATCCATAGATAAGTCTTGCTGAAAAGTCATTTATTCAGAAATAATTAAATTTCAGGGCTATGTGATAACTGATCCATGTGATCTACGTGGCAAATCAGCATCTGCTTTCTAAATGAGAAATGAGGTCTGTCTTTTGTGAAAACGAAATATCAGTCACGAACGTGTTGAAAGCATATTTATATAACTGTCATTTTAGTGTTCGGTTTAGAGATTAGTTTATTATGGAACAGATATGGAAAGATAGTATTTAATAAAATTTTAGCTAGTCTGCTAATGCGGAATATTAGGAATGTGCAACAAATTTAACCATATACCTTATTTCCATGCAGTTGTTACAAAGCAGTGTACTTTTTGCACATTATTTTTGTGACGTTGTTACGGGAAAAATAATGTATAAGTATGTTTCTTCACCAAAAGTGCGAGACTGGATATAGTAAACTGATAAAAAGAGAGTAATAGATAGATATACCTTTAACATATAACAAAATGAAGAATTTAGCATGAGCAGATGTGATTATGATTTCTGAAAGTTCAATTCTGGGATTAAAAGCATTAAGACTTTTAAATTATTAAATATTTAAATGATGGAATATAAAGCGCTTGACATTGGATCTAGGCCATTGATTCTCAACGGGTCGTACGCGTACCACTAATGGTGCACAAGACAAAAATGGATGATACGCAAAGAAACAAAGTATCTTTAACTATTCCATTCAAAAATTAAATACCCCAACATCCTGTTTAAGTTATTTGTTTCTAACACTCGCACATTTATGCGATCTGAGCTTTGTTTAAGGTCAATAGCCACTCATAGATTTTAGCAAAATAACTCATTTTTGTTTTCACAAATATTCCTTTAACCATGGATATAATAAAATTTTTCATACATGTTCTTAAAAGGTGTAATAGAAAGAGATGTTATATTTAAAAGAAAAACCCAGCTTTTTGTTCCTGACCATCCGCAAACAGTTGCGGTTGCATCTTTTAGACTATAGACGGGACATGACTGTCTACAGAATCATTTATTTCGCATTGGGTTAGCTGATTCGCCGTTGTGTGTTTTATGTAATAGTGGACGGCGAATGACGGCGGAACATTTGGACGAGTGTGAAGCACTGACACATTTTTCTTGCAGATTTCAGCGCTATTGGCAAGCAAGGAGTTTAATGGTCTAATGGCCAATGTAACTGGCATTTGACAAATACACTCGTGTCCATAAATTAAGGATAATGCAAAATCAGGCAAAAGAAGAGTTAGAAGCAAAACAAATTTGACATATTTGTAAAGCTTATTTATTAAACAAAAGGTAAAGAGCAAAAAAATGCTATATGTTTTATATTATTAAAAAAAAAATTAGCGATTTTTTCTCCCTGGAGCAAATTACAAAAAACATAATTACAAAAAAACAATATTTCATGGTTGGTATGATTGTTAATACATTGTATGTCTCCCAGACGATGCAATGCAGTCCGTACAACGCCTAGGCATGCTGAGTATCAAATTATCGATCTGATCTTGGGGGATATTACACCACTCAAAAAGCAATGCCCTCCGAAGTTCCAGTAGACATGTAAGAGGAGGTTGACGGGCTGCAACTCGTCGGCCAAGCATGTCCCACACATGCTCTACTGGATTCAAGTCCGGTGAGAATGCTGGCCAGTCCATACGGGTGATATCCTCCGATTGAAGGCATTCGCTTACGATGTTTTCAAGGTGAGGACGGGCATCGTCATCCATAAACACAAATCGTACGCCCATGGCGCCCCGAAACAAACATACATGTTGTTCCAGAATGACGTCCCGATAGATTTGGCTTGTCATGGTTCCAATTTGAACATGCAAGTCAGTTCTGGAACCCAGAATAATTCCACCGCAAACGAGAACTCTGCACCACCGTAACGGTGTCGTTCAATGATGTTTTCTTGGTGGTAACGGGTACCTGGAGCTCTCCATATGAAAGTCCGGCGAGAATCAGACTGCAAGCTAAACCTGGACTCGTCGGAAAACATCACACAAGCCCACTGTTGCGGTGTCCACAATGCATGCTCTCTATTCCAGGCTAACCGCAGGCCACAATGAATTGCAGTAAGTGGAACGCATCTGAAAGGTCTACGAGCATATAGACCAATCTGCCCTAAGCGTCTGTACACGGTCTGCCTTGAAATTGTCAAGCCAGTGGTTGAAGAGAGCTGACGAGACAGGTCTGAGGCTGTGCTCCGCCTGTTTCTTTTCGCAGTAACTGCCAAATACCGTCCTCATTCATCGTTGTAACTCTGGGGCGACCTGTGCTATAACTTCTACTCACATTACCATCATCTTGGAATCGTTGCAAAGTGTGGAGATGACACTCTGGGCAGTTTTAAATTCGTCTGATACTTCCAGTTGGGTACGCCCCCATTCCAGACGGCCGATAATTCTACCACGTAAAAAATCATCCAAATGCGTCCTTTGTGTCATAACTATTCAGTTATAACACTGAAATGCTTATAAAGCGCCTGCGAACAATTTTACTTCTTTGCCTGTATTCTTTATATATCACTCTCTTACACTCTCGTCATTGTGATGTACCATCGGTGTCATCTGGTTACTTCCTGAAATTTGCATATGATTCTTTAAGATGTGTGTAGTGATTTTACAGGTGATATATTTATTTTAGAGTTCGATTTCTGCATGACTCGGAATTATCCTTAATTTATGGACATGAGTGTAAATTTATACATTTACTATGGGAAGTGCCCGATGGCAGTTAAGTTAGATTGAGAGTAATGCATATAACAACAGAGGGAACGATACCGCCGTAATCCTTCTCTAATAACGATGCAAAAAATACGATTCATAGTCATACATTTTTTAATCTAATGCGACATGGAAACCACATAAAAATTTTCGATAGAAAAATAAACTAATTCTCCCTCATTATATAAGCAACAATGGCACGCAGTTTTTAGTGATTTTCGTCTTTCTAATCAAATGGTCGTAAAAGCTCAACTTCCATCCAATATTTCATTTATGTTAATTTTAGCTGATTGAATGCCGCAAAATATTGATCATAATTAATCAGAAATCAATAACGCGAACGAGCAAGAAATCACACAAACATTCTTCCTTATATATATCGTAAATCTTACAAATTTTTGATAACAAATTCTACGATTTGAAAGCGAGTAGTAGCAACACTTTTTCAAATACAGAATTTTTATTTCCAACGCGCGAGAGTGTTGCCATTCGGAAAAATGAGTGCGAAAATTAATATTTTCGGAGTTTTTAATTAATATCTCAGCTGATTTACTAATTACTGAATCTTTACTATCAAATACGCTATATTATTTTGCATAAAGTCGTACGCAGTCGAAATGTATTCCGACGAATTTCTGGAATCGTGACTTATGTATCTAATGTTTGACAATGCTATTTTTTATTTCATCGTAAAACTTAGAAATTTTTTATTAGCAAACTGTACGATTTGAAAGCGAGCACTGGCAACAACTTTCGAAATAAAGCAGATTTTCATCTCCAGCTTGCGAGACTGCTGCGACTCGGAAAAATGAGGACGAAAATTATCGTTTTTCCCAGTTTTTAATTAATATCTCTAACAGTTTTTTTTTTTTTTTTTTTTTTTTTTTTTTTTTTTTTTTTTTTTTTTTTTAAAAGGGGACGTCGACCTTTGCCAGGACCCAGAAAAGAATAGTAGAAAGTTTGGCGACGATATCTATAGTAGTGACTGAGTCATTAGAGGACAAACAAACATGCTTTCTTATATAGATTACATATATACAAATGATTTATACATTGGTTTTTGCGATATTTTGGACATTTCATTTCACATTTTAATCAAACTGAATGTGATATGTGAATTAAGTGTGAGTTTAACTTGAATTTAACTACGGCAATTATTTTATCATAGCTTAAAGTGCATAATTTTTTTATTTCTGAACATAATTTTTCCCCAATTGAAAGTTTTAAATATCTGTCTGTCTATCTCTCTCTATCTCTATACACACACACACACACACACACCATCATATATATATTAAAGCATAAAGTGACTAAGTAGAAACGAAAGAACTTAATAAATGGTTGATATTGTTTATGTAGACGCGCATCAAACTACTGTACATAAAACGCAGTTAATACATATATATTTGATAATGAGAAATGACAATATCCAACATATTGATGTTTCTCTAATTAGAAGAAGAAAACACGTTCCAGTTATGGTCCAACTAATCATACAGCCAAAATAAGACAAAAACAAGCGAAATAATATGAATAAAAATATTAATCTAGCACGTTTTATCAAATTTCTTGCATAATGAAAAAATTGATTCATCACGGATCTGAAAACAGATATCACAGCAATAAATGAATTACAATTCTAGTAAATCACAAAAAGACCCCAGTTAAAGTAAAGTGGAAGATAAAGATGCGAAATAAAAATGAAGAATAAGCGACAATAGGGGGATATTGATTGGCTTAATCTGCCGTTTTCATTCCCACTCATTAAGTTTCAGGCGGAAAGCGTAATTAATAGACCAAATAATCTTTACTATCAAATACGCTATATTATTCTAATCAGCATCTATTGTCTTTTATTTCTCACGCTTTACTTTAACTTTTTTCCTTTTGAATCTTGATTTTGGCTTTATCTTGTTTTGCGTACAAGGTTCAAGTAGAAAATAATAATAAAAGCAGTTTTTTATCTTACATTTGTTTCTGTTTGTTATGTATATGATTAGATTCATGTTAAATGAAACTATTAGTTTCCTTTGAATGAGAGAAAACTGCTCCACTGAATATGTCCAGTTTATTTCCTGAATTACTTACCAATTACATAAATATAATCGGTGTTCCAAACACAAGATTTGAATTCAATTTAAAAGAGAGTTTTTAGTCCTTAGATTTTAGTCCTTTATTAAGTGAATCATAAAGTACATAGAATAGGGTTATTTATGGCATAACATATCGGGCAAATGGCCTCCACGGCTTTGCTGGCACATACGCAACCTTTCATCGAAGTTTTGCAAGACCTTTCTGCATAAGTGTGGCGGAATTTCGTTGATGCAGTGTTTTATTTCTTCTTGTAATACACGTGTGGTTGTGGGATTGTTGACATAGACATTTTACTTCAAATAACCTCATAAGAAGAAATCTAATGGTGTTAAAT
The DNA here is from genome assembly GCF_044657685.1 of Stegodyphus dumicola. Taxonomy (NCBI): domain Eukaryota; kingdom Metazoa; phylum Arthropoda; class Arachnida; order Araneae; family Eresidae; genus Stegodyphus; species Stegodyphus dumicola. The sequence continues at coordinate 262,828,053 of NC_140770.1, read as the reverse complement.
CACATGATCTAGGAGGCCAGTTCTGATCACCGAAACGAGAGATTACACGGTCAGGAAATGTCTCATGAAGTAATTGAATTGTTTCATTGTCTGTATGGCATGTGGCACCGTCTTGTTGAAACCACATATTGGCCACATCAATATCATTCAATTTCGGCAGAAAGACCTGTGTTATCATGTCGCGATATCGAGCACCATTAACAGTTGTTACTTCACCAGCCTCATTCTCAAAAAACGTATGGTCCGATGTTATCCTCCTGCACCAAACAGTGACACTTTGTGGGTGCATTTGTTTTTCGCTAATCACACGTGGGTTTTCCGACCCCAAACACGGTAATTTTGGCGATTAACATCTGTTCATCTGAACAAAATCTGCTTCATCCCTTAGGATTATTTTACTCAAAAAACCAGCATTCACTTTTTGATGATTAATAATCTATTCTACGAACTCTCTTCGCTGTTCATAGTCATTAGTTGTTGTTTTAATTGAATTTTGTAAGCATGAAGACACAGATATTTTGTGAGAATACGCTGTAGAGAGCTTCTTGAAATTTGCAATTCTTTTCCACGATGCCGAATTGATGTTCCTGGGTTTTCACCAAGACTCTCACGCACTGCTTCAATATTGACATTTGAACAGCTTGTTTTTGAACGACCGGTGTGTTTAGCATCTCCAACTGATCCAGTCTTCCCGAATTTTTCAATTAATCTTTTCATAGTTGACGAGGTTAAAACACTATTTTTACTATATTTTGTATAAAATTTTCAATAATAAAAATATTGTTCAATAATAAAGACACGTTTTTGTCTCGTATAGCGATCCATTTTCACTAACCCTAAATTCTCGGCTTTCAAACTGTTCTCTTTTCAGGGTTGCCAACAACTCAATGCAAAAATGGCACCAAATTCAAATCTTGCGTTAATTTTGGGACACCCTTTATAATCCGTATTTAAGACAGAGTGTAGTTGAAATATTCAAATGTAATTGAATTGATGCAAGAGGTAAACTAGACGAGTGTTCCTTTAAATTTAAACCGAAACCTACATTACACAACACCAGAAAGAGGCAATGGCATGGAAAAGAACGATTTAAATTAAATGATTATGACAACACGGATAGGCTTAATTTTAATGATACGAGAATTTCTCTTCGGAGTTCTAAAACTCACACATTTCAGAATTTAGAATGGTTAATTATAATTTATATATAGGATTATTAACTTGAATGATTCTATTAGAAAATAAATAAGACGTTCTATGTTTTCTTTATTATTAATGCAATGTATTGGGTGGTCAAGATACTAAAACGAACCGAAAGCAAGGGAAGTTTCTCACGGCTGGTTAACTTAACTCAAAGCAAGTGAAGTCTCCTAATCTCCGGTTAACTTTACAAAGCAAGTAAAGTATCCCATGTATGGTTCGGTATATCTTGGGCCACAGGATATTAGGAGTTTAAATTTTTGATTTTAATGATATTGCAGAGAAAATTCATTCCTGATTATTTTCTTGTGCGAAGTAAAGGAAGTACTGTAATCAAGAAAAATGTCGAACATCAGAACTCAAAAGAAATATCCACTTTTACCGTTTCCTAATCATTTGGACGATTTGTTTGTGTGATGTCTGTACGTACGCACAGAATAAAGGATCTTTTTATTCCGAAATGGATTATAAAATAGATTTAAAATGCATTCAAAAGAGATTTTGTTTGTGATCTCTGTCCGTACGTACATATGTCTGTATGCATATATTTCGCATAACTCAAAAACGATTAGCATTAGAAAGTTACAATTTTATATATGGGTGAGTTGTAACATCTAGTTGTGTACCTGATTTTGTATTGAAATCGGCAGTAGGAATATATATGTACGTGTATTTTGGTCTTATTATATTGAAAACAACAATTTTTACGGAATAATTGCAAGATAACGACTTCAAAATATTGATTATGATTAACATACAAGCAAAGATTTTGTAGAACAGTGAACTTTTTCACGTATTGTTTGAAAAAACGGCCACATTTCTACAGTATATTCACAGAAAGATGAACTTCAAGAAGACTTCAAGTAAGTTCCATTGGGAATTTTAGACTCATTTTGGAAACCTATAAGATAAAACATATAAAACTATAAAGAAGAAAGATATTGGTAACGAATTTTAAATACAAATCTAATCGAACGAAAAACCGTAATCATTAAAGTTATATACACTAAATATCTTCCTCGTTGATACTTTCAAGGTGAGAGCTTCAAGTTTCACGCTAAAGATAATCCTTTTGTCGTTGTATTAGCATTTCCAAATTATGCTAGAAAAATCTCGCACGTTATGTGAGAACGGTTTTTCTAGAGTAAAAAGAAATTAGAGCTTTCTATGGTGACAGGAAGACGGTTTCACTTATGAAATACTTAAAAGTTTTGCCTAAAAACGTCGAAATGTGTGTTAGGTTTCTAAACGTGAAAGAAAAACATTTTCATGTCATGGGAGTTATTCCTGTCTAATGTGTCACATGCATAATCATCGTGTGTTTCATAAATGTCATGCAAAGTATTGGATAAATCTCATGCCTCATCCAAATGCAACGATCGTGACCAGCTATGTTGACGTTTTTGGTGAAGCTTAAAGAACCATGGCGCAAAAGAATTCACTTTATTTTTCATAATTCACTGTAGACTTTATTATTAGATTCCTATCATGTAGATATTTATTCTGATATTATTACTGACATTTTTAAAAGTAAATTTAAATAGCGTAAATTAAGAGAAAGCACTTCTTTAAGATAATACCATTTGAGGTACGCTTATTTCTTACAAGTAAATCAATTATTAGTTAACAGTCTTCGTGTATTATTCACTGAAATATGTACATAATAATGCATAAAAAATCACTTGTAAAATAAATGAAAAATTGTAATTTGAAAGGTTTTAACAAATGTTACTTCTTTATACGAAGTAAAGAAAGCATTATAATAGCGAAAAATGTCGGGCAACATATTTCAACGAAAATACCCATTTCAACCGTTTTCGACACCTTTTGAACGATGTTTTTGCGTAACATCTGTACGTCCGGACAAATTAAAAGTCTTTTTTTTTTTTGCCCAAAACATGTTGTGAAATGGGTTTATAATGGATTAAAATTCTATTGTGGCAACATTTTTCCATTTTTATCCGAATAATTGTTTCTTATACAAATTTCTATAGCACGTTTTCTTTTCAGTGATATATCGTGGAGAAAGACGATGCCCATTACGTTTTCCACCTTTTAAGTTTCAAATCAGCATTAATCACTTTGTTTAAAGTTGATACTGAGCATTTTAATGATTATGCAACTGTCATTTGATTTCGAAGATTTTAATTTAACGTTAAAGTTCTTACTTTTGCAATACTTGGAACAACCCGTTTTATTCTTGGATAAATATTTTAAACAATCTTTCTTCTTAAAACCAAATTTTGAAGTTCTTTACCTTTCTTATTGACAATATTATCTGTCATTGCTTTAGATACTGAAAAATCACGGCTTTCACAGCTTTTTTTAGTAACTAAATACGAATAATTTTCTTCGTAAAGAGCACAACCATAGCTTTCCGTTCATTGCTTCTTTAAATTTGCATGAAAATAAAATTGTCAAATAGCAGTTGATAATTTGCACTTTCAAAAATACAGCTGCAATTAAAACATTTTCCATGCAGGCAATATTTTATAGCAAAGGATTATAAAAAAATGTGCAAACACCCTCTCTATACAGCCATTTTGTCGCTTCATCTCTATATGTTTTATGTTAAGTGTTTAGTCATCTGCGCGTCATCAATATATTAAAATTTATAAAATGTTTGTAATTCACGTGCACTAGTATATTTGCATATATGTATTAATTGCCTTAACGCCGCAATTGGATACATTCTTTATGTGAAGTTTCGGATAAGTAGAAAAACATTTTGGTTCATAAAAATAGCTGTTTGGATATGAAGCGATATAAAGAATAAATAAATAAGTCAAAATAAAAGAATAATGAAGAATATTTTGTTATTTCAAAGCACTCTGGAAAAATGATTTTTTTACACCTTTATCATAGGCAACAACTGAATAACTCTTCAACGACAAGGAAATATCTAATGTCCCGGTTCACGAATATTATACGTAATTTTACAGCCAAATAAACAGCTATTTAGCCGACGTAGGACTCTCTGAAACAATGAGGCTTAAAATTCATGTTGGTAAAGCTTTAAATATTGTCATTATGACATTAAAAGAGAAAAAAAAATAAATATGCCGCAAAATACTTCTAAAGAGATAAACGGGAGACAGAAATGGTTGAAAATAAACTGAGCTGTATATTAGTTTCCAGCTGCATTTTTCAAATAAATGCGGATTAAAAATCGAATGTACTTCAAGTCTTCGTCATTTCGTAAGAACATGTATTTTGACTAGGGATCTGTACAGCTGATTACATAGACGATTTTATCGCTGGGATATTCATAGCTATTTTTGGTCGATATTATGTTAATCAGGATGTCCATTTCTCTTTTCGTTATATGGAGAATGTGAGCAGTTAAGAAAAGACATGATTTTCTTTCTGAGGCGTTCATATGAAACAATAAAATAAAATATTTTAGCTATAAAAAATAAAAGTTTTAATTATTATTAAAAAAAATTAGTCATTTTACTCTAAGACAGGTAATATAAAACAGATAATTTTAATTCTTTTTTCTAATTTTAAGTTAACGGATATGAAAGTACATATTTCAATTCTTCGATCGGTTATCACATTCAGTGAGATTTATCTGACGTAAAATGTGTATATAAAAATAAATTGAATTTGCTAAAGGACAACAACAGTTAGAATTTCAAAAAGGTAAACAAATAATAGAAGAAATTTGTCGATTTAGAAAAATAGAAATTAGAACATCAAAATCTACAGATCAAAAAGGTATGCTTTGCCGTTTGCTACTGCAATCGATTAGGAGATAAAACGATTAACCATAAACTATCCATCGCAATCACAAAATATAATACGTTTAAGCCATTTATTTGGGCTAATCGATAATGGAAGGCACAGATCATGTATGAAACATAAAATGACACAAAGCTCGCTTCAAGAATGTTATCTGACACACATAATCGATCTTTTGGCTACATCTGAATTAGTCTTCGATAGCACTCAACTTTCTGCTCAGTTCAAATAAGTCTTTCTTCAAATGAAAACACAAGAATCGAGAGTAAAAAGATTATTGAAAACGAGAAACACAGGTACAGGTAAACGTAAGAGGGACACTAGAGATGCACCAAGGGTCAACTGCTAATGACTTCATATACTAACTCTTTAATTATTCTTAATTATTCTTAACTATTAATTACTCTTTAAACAAATTTTAAATTGCGAATAATTCTAAAATATTGCATGTATATTAACTAAAGGCATAAAAACCTTAACCGAAACCTAAGAACAACATAATTCAATCATTTTAAATAGAAAAACGCACAATTTACCAACATCTACGAATAAAGAACTGAGCTCATAGAGCCGAATAACAGAATGGTTATATATATATTTGGTTCAACCGATTAAAGCCAAAAGGAAAGATAGGTGCACAACTGCATGTTATTGCAGCCCCGTTTGCAAAAGTCCATATTCTAAGGCTACTTGTTTTGGAGTTATGTGAGTACATACGTACAGATGTTAAAAAAAAAAAAAATTATCTTCTTAAAAAAAATTCCGTTTTGGAAAAAAAAAAAGAGTTCTATATTCTGACCGTATATACAGATGTCACATAAAAACATCGTTCAAATGGATTCGAGAGCTGTCAAAATGGATATTTTCGTTGAAATATGATACCCGAAATTTTTTACTATTTAAAATACTTCCTTTACTTCATGCAATTAAGAAAATAAGAAGGAGATAGCTAAAGAATACAAGCAAAACATATAAATGAAATCCTACAAGCAAAATATATAAATAAAATCAAAAGATCTTAATTACAATTTTTATAAGCAAAATAAGTGAATTAAATCTTAAATTACACATTTTATAAGCAAAACAAATAAATGAAATCTTAGGATCTTAATTACACTTTCAATTACTCAATAAATATTCGTTTAAATTTATGCAAGATAGCAATATAAATTTCACTTTACTCGTGCGTTCATAGCAAAAGCAAGATTAAAAACTCTGATGTGCATACCACATGACTTCCTTGCATGGAATATTAAATTATATGTATTTTTTCTTGCATTTCATTTACACTTATTGGATTGAATTAAATCTGCATCGTCCATAGCGCGTAAACCACAATAGAATAAATGCACATTTTAAAATTCACTACATTTGTTTCTCATAGCGACACTCTGGCGCTAGGTTCACTTAACAGCGTTAATTTTCGTCCATATTATAACTCAGAATGCATATAAATTTATACCACTTGAAGAATTATCTAATCGTTGCAACATGTTCTATTCAAATACTATAATAAATATAAAGCGATATATAAAAGAAATTCAACAAACAAAACAAAAAGAAACAGTTTTTTAAAGATGATTCAGTATTTCTCATTCAATTAATTCAATTAGTTCTCACTTCCCGACAAGGCAAAAATACATAAAAACTCAAAATATCTATATTACAAATTACGAAGTAAATCTGAAACACTTATTTCCTCGAATAAATTCCAGAATGAATTAACCTTCCAGCACGCGCGTGTGCGCAAAATTTACGACAAATTATCCTTTTAATGCACAATTTTCGCATATAGAAGCTGAGACGTCTGAAGGTCATTTCTATTCCTCCTTTCTACCCTTTCCCACATCATGGAATGCGCAAACCAGGGAAACATTTGACTTTTTTTTTTTTTTTTTTTTTTTAACTGGGCTTTTGTGCTACACAGCAGCTTTTCATAAAAGTTACGACACATGCGTGGTCCTGCGTAAAGATTCGGAAAATATTTTATCTCAAATATTTTGTAATTTTATGTTATCAATTGCCGTGTATTATTTTAATTTATATGCATTTGGCTCTGTAAATTTTATATCAGTTTTCATGGCAAACAAATATGGGCAACCAGCTGATTTTGCTCGCATTCTTCAAAAATTATCTGATGAAGAAAAGGAAGACAAGGAAACCTTTGGATGGAGAACGATAGCGATTTCCATTCCTTAGTTTGTTTTAGTTCTATTTTTTAGAAATAAATAAAATGTTAAAGTTTGTTTTTGTAAACAGTAAGAAGTAAACTTCCTTACAGAAGTAAGTAATGCTAAACATGCTTTATGTCCTACCAGGGTGAGTGTGTTTTCCTTTTTTATTTATCTATACTTGCCTTTGATGAATATTAAAATTAGCTTCGGTTTTAAAATATGATTATTAAATAATAAATTTAAAATGTTCTATAATGAAATACATCATTGCATTTCCATCTGACTAACATAAGAACTTAAAAATAATTTAATTATATTTGAATGTGATATCATTTGTATTTTGCGATAATAAGGTTAATATTTTATTTCTTAACAAATTTATCATCAATATTCACTCATTTCTGTCGTTTTTTCCTGCCAAAAACGGTAAAATAACGGATGTCGTAAAAAATACGACGCTCTCGTGTTCATGTTAAATTGCCAAGCTCGCGTGCTAGAAGGTTAAGCATGATTTATTTCGCATTAATAAAAGAAAGCGTTATCTTTGTTGTTGCGAGGCTTAGTTTCTCTAGATTGGCAACAAATCCGCTATTTTGCCAAGTTTGAAATGTAAACAAACATGTCCGCCATCGCAAAATACATTAGTCTTAGCTGCACTTAAACAGCTTTTAAATTGTTGATAACTTTAAAAATATTGCATGCAGATTTACTAAAGGCATAAAAGCCTTACGCGGAAGATAAGTACAACGTAATTCAATCATTTTTAAAGCGCAAATTGCACAATTTACAAATATATAAGAATAAAGAAACTGAGCTCACTGAGCCGAGTAACAGAGTGGATATATAGTATATATATATATATATATATATATATATATATATATATATTTATATACTTCTTGTGCGGCTGATTGTAACCAAAATACGAGGTGAACATCTGAATGTTATAGCAGTCCTACATAGAAAATTTCAACTTTCTGGGGCTACTCGTTTTTGAGTTACGCGAGATATTTACATACGTACGTACGCACAGACGCCACGAAAAATTCTCTTTAGAATTCATTTTAAATCAGTTTTATAATTTTTTCGGGGGAAAAGAGTCCTTTATTCTGTCCTTACTTGCGAATGTCACTCGAAAAGAACATTAAATTGCTTGGATAGCGGCAAAATCGATATTTTCGTTGAAATATGATACCCGAAAATTTTCGCGATTACAATACTTCCTCTTTTACTTCGTACAAGGAAATAAATACTGTCCATTACAAATATGAATTTCATTTCTGCAGTCAGGATTATATTTTAAATCCTGATACTCATTTTCCAAATAAAAAAATTCAGATTACACAGATGATTACATTACAGCAACAGTTTGTACAGGAAATGTAATTAGACAGATAATTACATACCATTAAAAATTACGGTTGCTTATATTTTATCATAAATAATATTCAGTAATTATGATTTTGTGCAGATACATTAAAGCACAATTTTTACCAGCGTAGATTAATAAGTACATTTAATTGAATCCAATAATTTTAAATGAAATGCAAGAAAAAATGCGTATAATTTAATATTCCGTACAAGGATTTCATGTGGTGCACACATGATATTTTTTTTATTTGGTGCATTGTTCATAAGCTAGAATTATATACCATTCCTATTATAATTTTTAGAAAGTCCTCCACGAAGGCATCTTTCCCCTTAGGCAGATAGCCCTAGTGTGCTTTCCCATAATTAAATAAACCAAAACAAACCCTCTTATAATATTCGAGAAGCCATCGCTTTGAAATTTTAATCATAGCTAGCAGTTTTGCCTTTATAAGCATAATAACGTTAAATAACATTGGAGAATTCTTTCATCTTCTTGATTTCAAATTTAGTTTTCTGGAAAAAAAATTGATTTGTATTTAAAAATGAAAGAAAAGAAATAAAAAAGGAACAAACTTTAATTATTTAAATCATTATTGTTACATTTTAAATCAATTTTACTTAAAAAATTCTCTAATTTGCCTCCGAGAATTAGGCTTTATTATATATTTCAAATTTTAATAACTTTCATATCAGTGATTATGATAAATCTATGGAAGGAAATTTGGCAAATATGCTTTTGTAACCACCGTTATAAAGCTAATTTACTCGCTTCAGTTAATCAGGATGGCATAATTTGAAAAGATGGGTGTTAAAAAAAATTTGCTTTATAAATGATTTCATTATTTTGTAATTAGCTATTCTTAAAAAAATGTAAGTTCCTTAAATAATTTCATTATTTCTAATTAACTATTCTTAAAGAATATATTTTGATTGAAATTATTCTAGGACATCAACATCTAACTAGAAAAGTCTTCATTCATTGCCAGTCAAAGGAAGGTTTAGTGTAAATGAATTTTATCTTACGATTAAGCAGCACTGATCACATAGCTTATTGCTTACATTATTAACGAGCATTACCTCAGAAAGTAGAAAAACTGAAATGGCAAATTGTTTGCCTTGTTACCAATTATATATAGATAATATATAAAGTACAAATGAAAATTACTAACAAATTATTAACTTAATTTGGCAACATACCTTTTAGTTCTTAACTTTTATATGGCTGCAAAACATCCGTACAAATCTGGTCTTTCAGACAATCTGTACTGTGCCACTTACGTTATTATTTCATCTGCAATGATCCGTAATGTTGTAAAGCTCTTGTTCAGTCTATATTCAATACTGAAACAAAAGAGCCGAGTTAATACCCCAGCGGCTAAACACGCGATTGTTTTTCTCTCCAGCTGCCCCCTTTATACAAGCACGTAATTAATAGCTTTGCTGCTTTCATACATTTTTTTGAAGGTAAGATAGGGGTATATAAATTGTGGGGAACGTTAAAAGAACGTTTGTGGAATGTATATAATTAATGGTGAGTCTTTGAAACTGTGTACCTAGAATGTGGAGGAATATATTATGTATTGAAATCGGTACATTTGTCTCAGTTTTGAATGGTGATTGAACAAGAGATCTACTGCACTGTTGATCATTGCAGATGAAGTAATAATGCTAAGTACTGCAGTACAGATTCTTTGAAAGGGACGTAGCGAAATTGAACTTACGAATTAAAAAGGCTGTTGACTCAAATAAAATGATAAATTTGTTAATAATTGTATTCCACATTTTCTATTTTACATATTATGTAGGAAAACACCGAAGCAACGAAAACACGAAACACTAGACGTAAACGAAAAAAAAATAAATAAACAAAAACACTGAAAAAAAGACATTGAAAATTCTAATAAACTTGACCGAAGTCATTTCGGGCAGCACTACTTTCGGACAAGTCATGAACAGTCACAATTTCACAGCAAAGATGTAATAATAAATAAATTAAACAAATTAAAAAATTAAATTAATTTAAAATAAAAAACGCATGGGTGTTTATGTATGTACAATGAATGTGAGGCATAGAGGCAGTCTAAATCTTCGGCGAGCCAAAAGTCCTCTCGTGAGGCTTAAGGTAGAGGAAGAGGGGTAAGACAAGGCTTAAGGTAGAGGAAGAGGAGTAAGACAAGGCTTAAGGTATTGGAAGAAGGGTAACGGGTTATCACATCTAGCGACGGTCCCTTTTAGAAGGGAGTATTCTAGTGCGAGATTCTGGTAGCACTGGTTTAAACTGGAGGATTCCTAGAAAAAAGAGCACCGCAGGAAACGAAGTCCCGCCTAGCTTCGGAAAGGGATTTTTTGACACCTGGCCGAAAATGTTTCCTCTGGAGCTCTGTCCCGCGTAGGGATTAACCAGTCAGATGAAAGATCTGCCTCTGAAGGATCACGTGATCCCAATCTGAACGATAATCGATTTATGTTTGGTCTTTAAATCATTGAAATAAGCGAAAATTATGACCTAGCTACGTGGGTTTCCTGGATATGAGCCGGTGCTGAGAAATGTCCCTTTCGACGTCCATTCTCACGTAGAGGAAGCATATGTGATAGGGACTTTAATGACGCATGGTTTTATACTGAAATGGTGATGTTTTAGCAATAACTCCTGTGGCCCCGAGGTTACCTAGGTACACATCCTAGCCAGTAGCTTCACACAGTTTTCTGCGTCGACTCCCCCCGGTAGGGAGGGTAAGAGGGGTATGAGACCTGCGGACCTCTCCTCCTGGGGTGCTCACCTTAAAAACTGGGGGTGGAAATGAGCAATGTACTGCCACCTGTATGGTGCCCAAGTGAGCAATGTACAGTCACCTGTAATGAGCAATGTACTCTGACATGTATGCTGCTCTTGCCAACGACAGGCGTAGTTTCACACTTTTTGTCACAACACAAAACACTTTAAAAATCGCATTTGTAAAAGTTAGTGTGGAATACAAACGTCTTGCGTTACGCGCAAAGCAATATTTACCAAGAGGTTTTTATTTTATTTTTTTTTTAAATTTTTTTTTTAAATTTTATTTTTGGCCACCAATGCCAAAGTAGTAAAATTGCGCAAATGGAAACATTTTGATGGAAGACTGATCAAAAGTTAAACTGAGAGACGCTGAAACTTTCGTTAATCAAACAGTTAAATAAACCAATAAATCCATTTCTTTTTCACAAAAAATTAGATGCAAATATATATATATATATATATATATGCATGATTTTACTTTTCCATTAAATTTCCTAATTAGAAATTAAGCTTCAGTAAATACTTTTCTTTCCTTTTGCGGATAATGTATATATAATTTAGATTCAGTAAATTTCTTCCTTACTTTAGTGGTTATTTTAATTGTTTTCTACTTCAGCTTTTGAATAAATTAATTTCGAAAACCGATAGAACAATTTGTAACTTTTATAAGGGCACTTATAAATAATGGAATCTACGTCTTACTTTCGCAGATTGCTGCATTGATGAATTTTACTATTTTTTAACAATACCTTTTTTATTAAGAATTTATAAAAGTTTTTAAAATTGCAGTACGAGGATTCACAAAATGTATTCAATATGTAGTAATTGTTTTATAACTTTATATCTCTTATATTTATGGCCAAAGTGCACCTCCTTATTTTTACTACTCTCAGTATTTTAAACGCTGTGATTCTCGCCGAATTCATGTTTACATCAATTTCATATTTACTTCTCATATACAGCTTGTCACTGCCAGGTTTCTACGGTGCTTTTTAATATCATATCAGAAGCATTTTTTCGCTCGGAGCACTTCCATCATTTGAACTCCAAGATTTGAACCACTGAACCAGTTATCCTAACGTAATGTTTTTTTCCCGTTTGCATACAATTCAGCGACCTAAAGGTAAAAATGCTGGTATTTCATCCGAATTTTCAGTCTTAGCGATTGAAATGGTTTAGGTTTGGTTTTAGTTAATAATGGCAAAGCGCATTAGGGATATCTGCCTAGGAGCAGGGATGCCTTCGTGGATGACATTTTCGAAATTTTTCAGAAACATCCATGCAGCCAGTACGTTCGCCTGGAATCGAACCCAGGTCGGAACTACCATGTTTAGCGGATTTAGCGCTCTGCCGCTGGTTGGATTTTCGAATTGGAATGAGATCGCTAAATTTAGAGTTTGACAGGTTTTCAAGCCCGGTTTTAAAAAAACGATTTTTAAAGTAAATTTGTCACATTCGAAGACCGGTTTTCTTAATTAATAAAACCGGCTTAAAGAATTGATATTATTATGTAAAAATTAAAACTTATTTTATTTGCTATCCATTCTATGCAACTGGCAGCAAACCATTTTGGCTAGTGCTTGTGCATTGTGTACTGCGCAGCTGCACCAAAAGACGAGCCTAACCGATTTATTTTATGTTAGTACATATGTGCAATCCGTCACGACTCACAACAGGTTCTCTTAATATTGGAACGTGATAATTGGAAACAAAAATATATAGTTGTTATATTTGGTAAAAATAACGGATGCATATTTCTAATTTCTATATTTGTATTTTCTATTTTACATTTTGAAACTTAAATTTTATTATATAAAATTCGTCTCTCAAAATTTAATGTAAAATAAAAAAGTCTGGTATCTGTCTATTGAGATTTTAAATAAAACACAGGGTGTTAAAATAATCCATATTTTCTTTCGCAACGTTTTGACATAAATTATGTCCTTTTATATTTTGATTTTGATATTGATTTTGTTTTTTGTTATTTTATATAAATTAAATAAAGTAGATTTCCCTATTCTACTTTTTTGACAAAAAGTCGGAAACCGGTTTTTTGGAAATACTGAATTGGAAAACCAGTATAGAAAAAGTCGGATTTTGTATAACCTCTAAAATGGATTGATTGCTTGAGAGTTCTCGTGGTTTTATACATGTATAATGTGAGTGCAATCCAGTTTCCCATGTAGCATATTCTTCGAAGTTTCTAAAAACAGAAAGCCACTGTGTACTTTTCCATCATTAAAATAACCTAACCACAGTTTTCCTTCAGTATTTCTTGGCCTCCATTCTGCGAGAAATGAGCGCTTTTTCGGGAATTCTTTTACTACCTGAGTATTTTAAATATAACATGAAATGAATGCCGCGCAACCAGGATAGCTGTTAGCGTCCTTGACTGCCGTGGGCTTGGGTTCGAATCCAGGACAAGGCATGGATATTTGTAAGTGTATAGTGTCTGCGCAGCATGGGGGCACTCTAAATATGCGGCGAGGCGAAACTCCTCTCGAGAAACTGTTGGTAGGGGAAGAGGGATGGGGTCTCTCGGACTCTTCCCCCCCCCGGGTTACTCTTCATCAAAACTGAGGGCTGAACTGAGCTAAACTGCGCTGTCATCTGTATGGTGCTCTATGCTGTTGCCAACGACGACGCACATTTTCATACGAATAGAATTAAAGTTAAGCAGAATTGCGTGTTACACAAATATTATGAGTGTTTACATATACACATTATTAATGAAATTACATGATTTTGTGAACACAAATGTCAATGACGAGGAAATTGTTCCGCATTTAAATGTGAAACGATGCATACTTCCAAAACCAGTCACAATGTGGTTGGTTTGCTAATTTGATGTTTTACTAGGGCATGTTTCCCTTCGGTTTTGATATTCATATTATTTTTTGCCCAGACGTATGTCATAGCAACCTTATTAAGAAAACCATGACGCGTTCGTTTCAAATGGTTGCTAGCTGCTGCTCTTGCGAATCAGCGTCACGAAACCTTCGTAAAATTATTACTATAAAAAAATGCAATTTCTTTTCTGGATTTTGTATAGCGAAAGATTCGCACGACGCCTCCTTGTATATATAAAAATGATGCGTCAGCTGTTCTTGTCTGCTGATCTCTTTTTTCATAAAATTTATGCTATTTTGAGCTCATAATGCAGCTTTCTCAAAGTTGTCAAAAAGTTCTTTTTTAATCTAGCTCAATTTAAGTGTATTTTATTTTCTTTTTTATTTAAAAAACCTTACTATGGTCGAAATCTCGATACTTGGTAAAGAATATTATATGTTATATAAATAAAGAAAAATGTCTGTCTTGAGATAGAACTACATGACTGTTTAGATTTATGAATTATCCATGTTAAAGTACGAAACCTATTATTTTATACCAAATAAAAATTTGTTTTATCAGTATTTATAGAATACTGATAAATGACACAGAAACACATGCATATACTTACAGGATGTTTTTCATAGTTTATGTTTCAGTATTTGAATGAAAACGGTACTTAGATATTATTCTGTCGAAAGTGAAAGCTCTCTACCATCAAACTATGAACGTTGTGCCATTTGCTTCTGCGGAATTTTGAGGCGCAATTTTATCTGAAATTCTTACAATAAAAAATTCGACAATTTGTCTGCATAATCACTACTCCGGAAACATATTTCACAGGTGCACATTAACGTAGCCACTGAGGGAGGAGTTTCGAAAATGGACCAATGAGATTCTATTGAGCTAACTTGTGACACTAAATCTTCGTGCATGTGAGCGTATATGTTGCTTATGTTTTAATCTGCATTTGTTTCGCAGTTATAAATATATTGCGTAAGAATAGAAAATCTTGTAGTGCTTTAATTTTCTGAGTTAAATGAATCGCTGACACTTCACTTTCGCGATTTTTATCACGAATTAATATTTGGACTGAATTTCACGGCAAATTATCGCTCTTTACATCCAGAAAATGACTCAAGCTACAATTAGTCTCGAGTATTACAGAAGGCGTTAAATTCGATAAAAGGCGAGTGCGCCATCCGTGTAAGGGAGAAATTCGTCCGTGAAAACCACGAATTAGCGATAAGAAAATGTGAGATCGCAAATCACTCGCACAAGTGCGTACAATCTGGAAATTCTTACAGATCGCTAATTTGTAATTTTTGAAGCGTAAATTCGGCCCTAAAACATGAAGATACTGATTCAAAACGCTTTTAATTGATATGCCCCAAAGAAATCTCTCATGCTATCTACCTAGTTCCATTGCATTCTCCTGCAATGACAACTAGTTTCATAACTGAACCACTTTTCTCTGAAGGGCAGTCGACAGATGAACCACTGTGATTGCAGCTCGCTTAGAGTCATTGTTAAAATGTTTCGTGATACATGAACCAGGTAGTGAAATACTCACAACTGCTCATATTTGATCTAATTTTGCAATGAAAATTTTCATAAGAAATCGGCGATGCTTTAATTATTTTGTACAGAAAATAATGGCAAAATATTTTCAACCATCTTGCTTAAATCTTTAAGCACGCGAAAAGTCATGTTGACATGACAGAAATATAACTGGATGCTCATTGATCCAACCTAGAAGCCACTCCCTTGGTGGCTAGACAGATGTGCATTTGTGAAATATGTGCTCCGGAAGTATTCTACCCACTTTGGTTTAGCCATAAACTTTTGGCACTTTCTATTACTTTCACAGAATTTCAAATTTGATCGTGAGCTCTACTTAGAATGCTATGAGCATAAATTTCATTTGGGTAATTGTTCTAATCTATTACTGTTTGCCGCCTGTATCCAGTTGTTACTTCTTCATTCTACAGATGTTAATTCTCTGGACATCTGTAAGTGAACCAGACTATAGTCTTAAATATGTTCTTAAAGTCTTCCAGCCATGTTCAAATTCAAGCTGAAATTCCTTTTTCCCAATTATCCACATTACATCGTTATTATATATCCGTGGTTACATGAAACGACAGCGCAATATATTTTTTATAAATAGCGGGATACTATCCATTTCGGCTTTCGCCGCTATTAAGACCAGAAGTTGTGGTCATTTTATTATATATCCGTGGTTACATGAAACGACAGCGCAATATATTTTTTATAAATAGCGGGATACTTGCACTTAACAGGTGGCCACCGTTAGTTCCTATGAGGGGACAGACAATTTACATCCATGTCTTCTCCGGTATTTGAGGCCGGGCCTTTCGGTATCGCAGTCGGCTCAGCTAAACACTGTACCGTCTGGGTGGCACAGCGCATAAATTGTAAATGTGTTGTGATATAAATAACTATATCTAAATCGTGTTGCTTGACGACAGTTTCAAGGTCGACGGGATAACACGTAAATACCCTCATAGTTTCTAAATACTCGTAATACCTTCTCAGCTGAATCTACATCAGTAATCATCCCCTTCAAGTGATAAGATATTTTAAAAACCTTTAAAGTCGAATTTTCTCAATCGGATACAAATTAATATACTAATACACTATATAAATAACTAAATAGATAAATTCTTTTAAAAAAGCAACTCAGTTCCTTAAAAATCCCATTCAGGACACGCGACGTATACACTGGTTGACGTAAGTCGGGTTATTGCAATATTTACGATTTAGAGGACAGTAGATATATACTAGCTATAGGATTAAAATACACCATTCTATATTGCGTTATAACGCAATAATGACACTATTCACTATTGCGTTATTTTCACTATGTGCACGAAGAGTCTGGCTAATTCCTGTCTGATTACTTGTCTAAAGGAGAGATAATAAACGAAATCACCAAAGAATATAATACATTTGGTTTTACCTGAAATTAAATGACAAAGGAAAACTAAATAAAGTTTGCAAAAAGTTGACAAAGGAATTTGGATCAATTATAATTATTATCTTTCTAATTCGAAAAATTAAAAGTTTCATAAGTAAACCTGAATTGAAATCTTGCTTTTCGTTAATACACAGCAGTTGAATGAGTTTGGAAAATACATAAATAAGATAAAACTGAATGGAAATGCATTAAAAATTCTTTAATTAGGCTGTCTACTTTACACTGAAACTTACTTAGAGTTAAGAAATAATTGAAAACCAAAGAATAATTCTATGCGCAAGTAATACCTTTCTAATTAAGAAGTATACCAAAATGCGAACGTGCGTAGCATTGATTAAATAAGGATTTTTAGCTCTGAGGTGTCAGACGGATTAAAAGCGAAAATCATTCTTCTTGTACCAGGTAGATTATTCTTTAAGAGAAGCCATGCGAAAATCAATTAACTGGAGGCGTAGTATCAGTAGAACTTTTCTATCTTTACTGGCTTAATGTAAGCTAGGAAATGTCTGATATATGGGGAATAAAGTTGTAGTCGCAAAGTAAAACTTAGGAAATGAATTAATCTATAAATAAAAATATATAAGATAAAAGTATATAATAATGTATACATACGTGTGTGTGCAATGTAAATGAATGAGATAGTGTTACTAATAATCTTTCAACATTCCTAAACATGGCGAATTGTTATGCTGGGTAAAGGTTAAGAATTTAAACTCTAATCATGATATCTAATAACTAAGCTTTCACGTTCTTTCAAGTTGAAGAAACAAATACGTTGCATTTCAAATAATAGTTATAATAATAACAGCAGCGATAAAAAAACAAAAAACAAAAAAAAAAAAAATTAAAAAAAAGTCTGAAATGTTTCAGATTTTAAATTACGTCCAAAGGGGCGTTTTTTAACATTTTGTGTGTTACCTTTCTTTATTAAATATCATGTTCCTCGCACTTAAACCATAAGATCCAGTGCAACAGCAATATCGCAAAATAGTTTTAAAACGAGCATATCTTTAGAATTTCCGATACAGAGACTCACGCGCTGGAGATAAAAATGTTTTTTCTGCACAACGTTGCCATTGCTCGCTTTGAAATCCTTGAGTTTGTTAATCAAAAATTCGTCAAAGTTTTAAAAAATAGGAAATCGATCATAAAACAAATTTCAAATTTCAAATTTGGTCTTCCACATGCTCATATTCGTTGGAGGATTACGTTATTCAAAATTCGATGACTCTATGTACCGTTATTTTATGACAATGTGAGAAATATACATACATTTACGCAGATTTTCATTATTTAATTTCTTCAAATATAATGCAGGACTCTAACATTTTGTGGCAACAGTTTGAAAAGTGAACCGACATTTATCCGTCCGACGCAAAATGCCAAAACGAAACTAATAGTCCTTCGGGATTCAAATCCCTTTGGACTAAAAAAAAAAAAAAAAAAAAAAAAAAAAACCGAAAGAAGGTAGTGTTTACGCCTCGTATTAGAGTATTAGAATGGCGCCGATATGGATGACGCAGTTTCGACTTTAAACATACTAAATAAATTCAGTCACTCTCGTCTATTTAAACCAAACTGAATACATTTAATAATAAAACAGTCACACGTAAACATTTAGTAATAATTCAGCAGTACAGATAAGCATAAAATAGGAATTACAACAGACAGCTACGCTTTTAGCGACCGAATTCTACTAACGAAAAATCTCAAAAGCGTGTTGCCAACGCAGGGCAACGAAAAGGTAGAAATTAATTCGACAGGCGTGGAACTGAACATACTCCCACCCTATCAGGTTTAGTCCTGATACACAGGCAACGGTGAAAGTTTATTAATTTCTCTCTTGAAAACACCAGTTTTAGTTTTGACAGTGGCTACGCGAACTAAGCCGTCCTTGCCCGGATGGACATCGATGATCCGTCCTATAAGCCAAGCTAGCGGTGGAGATCCATCTTCGATGATAAGAACCACAGTGTCGATTTTTAGATTAGGTCTGTTGTACTGCCACTTGGATCTCTGCTGAAGAGAAGTCAAGTATTCCTTTTTCCATCGCTTCCAGTATCCCAGACGTAGATTCTGTACAAGTTCCCACCTAGAACTCCTTGTGCGAACAGTCTGATGGGTCTCTGGAAAGAAAGTTAAAGTATCACCTGTAATGAAATGAGAAGGGGTTAAAACATTAATAGAGTCAATATCAGTATCGTTCACGTAAGTAAGTGGACGTGAATTCAAAATAGCCTCGATCTGGGTAAGTAGCGTTGACAACTCTTCGTAAGTTAAAAGAGTCTATTTCAATACTCTTCTCAGATGAAATTTCGCTGAGCGAATACCGGCTTCCCATATTCCTCCGAAGTGGGGCGAAGCAGGCGGTATAAAATGCCATTCAATAGATGACTTAGTTAGTTCTCGGGAAACCGATTCTGTTACATACAAGGAAGACCAAATCTGATTTAGTTCTTGTAGTTTTCGGCATGTTGCCACAAAATTGGTACCGTTGTCACTGTAAATGTGCCGTGGTGCACCGCGACGTGAAATGAAACGTATAAGTGCAGCGATAAACGAGTCTACCGTTAGGTCACTGACTGTCTATATGCACAGCTTTAGTCGACAAGCAAACAAACAGAGCTATATAGCCTTTCGTTGTTTTAGAACTACGACCCTTATTAAATTTCATGGTAATAGGACCCGCGTAATCCACACCAGATGCGTAAAAAGGTCGTTCCAAAGTCACACGATGTTCAGGTAAGTCACCCATCAATTGCGGATTTGAAGCAGCTTTAAATCGATGACATATTAAGCAATGGTGGACGCAACTGCGTATCAATTTCTTTCCTCCAATTATCCAGTAATATTGTCTGATGAGGTGTGATAATAAAGAAGGACCAGCATGAAGGTAAGTAATATGAAGTTCGTTCACTAGTAATTCGCTAAATTTATGTCGAGAAGGAAGTATGACAGGATGTTTGATGTTAAATGCTAAAGATGAATTTCGAAGACGTCCTCCCACCCGTAAGAGACCATCTTTATCTACGAATGGATATAGAGAACGTAGTTGGCTCTTCTTGGGTAAAGGTTTATCTCCCTTAATACATGCCAATTCATCTTCGAAATAATGATCCTGAATCCAATGAATAATGAAATTTTCTGCTACTCGAATCTCTAGATATGTTAGAGGCATAAGGCAGATGGAGTTAATGCCATTACGTGAAATGTTCTGAGTAACATGATGCTTATTGCAATTAGTAATAAATCTTTGGCAGTAAGCCGGAATACGAACAATTTTACAACGCGAAGAATAATGCTCGAACAAATTAGCTAATAAATCATTCGATTCACATATGTGTATTATGTGTATTCACATATGTGTATTCATTTTAGAGGGAACATGATTCCAATGTTTAATAGGTATCACTTCTATGATTTGAGATGTTCTGTTTGCCACAAAAGTTTTCCACTTACGTGGATGAGCGGATATCCAAGACAAAACTACCTTGGAATCCGTCCACGCAAAG
Organism: Stegodyphus dumicola; assembly: GCF_044657685.1. NCBI lineage: Eukaryota > Metazoa > Arthropoda > Arachnida > Araneae > Eresidae > Stegodyphus > Stegodyphus dumicola. The sequence goes on along the minus strand of NC_140770.1, from coordinate 262,807,446 downwards.
ATTTCAAAATCAAACTCTCTAAAATGTTCAATAGAGATCGCATTAATCTGGTCAACAAATACGCAGCACAAAGTTCTAATCGAGGAATGGATACTTGCTTTATAGGCGCGACTTTAGTCTTTGATACCAAAAGATTAACCTTAACCGTACCATTGCATTTTTGGCGACAGTAAATGGCTGCTGCATAGGCCTGCGAAGATGCATCAGAAAATCCATGTAGTTGGATAACACTGTCCGTTGTAAGTATGACACATCTCGGAATCTCACAATTACTGATTTGACTGAATGTCTCTTGAAATTTAAACCAATCATCTGAGATATGCTGGGGAACAACTGAATCCCAGTCGCCTTTAACTAACCATAGTTTTTGATAGAATATTTTAATCAATATAGTGCAAGGAGATAAGAGACCTAAAGGATCGAAAATGCGAGCAGATTCTGCTAATATGCGTCTTTTTGTTATAGGTGCGTTGATGTGCAGTGGAGCTTTAAAACTGAAGGTATCAGTAGTTGAATTCCAAAAAGTCCTAAGACTTTCGAACTCGAATTAGGAGATATCTCAAAATCAGAATTCAATGAACAATGTTCCTTAAATTCAGTTAAAAATTCTACCGAATTTGAATTCCACTTCCTCAAATCAAAACCATGTGCATGTAAAATTGAAGATATTTTCTTGTAGACAGATACTGCATCATCAACTGTATTTGCATCCGACAATAAGTCATCCATATACATATCCTCTTGCAATATACGAGATACATCTGATTCCTCTTTAGACTCTAAAGCTACCTGCTTCAGAGATCGAGTTGCTAAAAATGAAGCAGAGGAAAGACCATAAGTAACTGTTTTCAACTTGTACGAACGCATTTCATCACTGGAATTGTATCGCCAAAGTATTAGTTGATAATTCTGATCTTCAGGGGCTACAATCACCTGACGATACATCTTCTCCACATCGGCTGTGAAAACAATTTTGGGAAATCGAAAATTAATCAAAATCTCAAAAATATCTCTTTGTAATTTCGGACCTACCCCTAAAAGAGAATTCAATGATATACCATTTTCAGATTTACAGGATGCATCAAAAACTACTCTTAATTTTGTCGTTGAGCTGGAAGGTTTAATTACCGCATGATGAGGAAGATAAAACTTTTCTGTATACGATCTGTTAGATAAATCATCATTAATCACACTCATATGTCCTAACTGTTCATATTCATGTATGAAATCTTTATACTGTTTTTCAAATTCCGGATTATCTTTGAATTTTCGTTCCATGGAACGCAACCTAGAAATTGCTGCCGGTTTTGAATCACCCAACTTCAAATGCAATTTATAGAATGGAAGTTTTACCACAAATCCCCCATCTGAATTAACAGAATGAGTGTTTTGAAAATGTGATTCACAAAATTGTTTCTCAGGTGTCAGAAATTCCTTTTTCCCAACATCGACAATATCCTCCATTTCCCAGAAACGCTTAAGTTCGTAATCAATATTTATAATTATCTTCTAACTTTATGAAGTGTGAATTTGCTGTTTTTGGGCCTTCCATATTATTTCCGACCTTCCCAGCAATCACCCAACCGAAAATTGTATTTTGAGCTACAAGCTCATTTTTCGAACCATATATTTGGCCACATCTTAAAACGGAGAAAAAATAATCAGCCGGATCCGCTAACGGAATAGATTTAATGTATTCTACTCGTATATGCTGTACATTAATCACTTGTTTCGGCAATGGCAAAGTTAACCTATCCAAAATGTATGCGTTAACATCAATTACTTGATTATTTAACTTTGACTGAATTTTAAAATCAACAGAACCACGGGTTTTGGAAGCTGGCACTCCGCCAATTCCACGCAAGTAACCTTTGATTTGTTGTTTTTAATACTAATCTTCGAACAGCTCGTTCAGAAATAAACGAACTTTCACTTCCGGAATCCAATAATAATTTAATTTCGATAGTTTCGCCACTGGATGAAAATGCGAGTGCGAGAACTGTAGGCAAAACCGCCGAGTTGCAATTTTGAATCGTATTACTGACAACTACCTGACCTTGACCCTCGCATGATTCATTCGAAATTCTCTCTGAAGTGCTTTCGTTTTCATTTGGCGCTTTTAAAAGCAGTACGTTGTTAGCTTTAATATCTTCATGCAACAAACTATTGTGCGTTTTTGAATTACACAAATTACACTTTAACTGTGAATTACAGTTTTTGATTAGATGTGAATTTAAACATAAAAAACACAATCTTCGTTTTCGTACAAAGTTCTTTCTAGCAGTAACATCCAAATTCTTAAATTTAACGCATTTATATAACGCATGAAGTCCGTTCCATTTCGAACATTTAGTATTATTAAATTTAGAATTCTGTAACGTTTTAGAACTAACATTACTATTTTTATCAACAACTTTAGCTTCCGCTTCTTTATTTATGATAATTTCGAGAGAAGAACACCTTAAATTTAAAAATTCAAAAAATGATTCCAATGTAGGAAAATCATCTTCCGCTGTTTTCTGTGCCCATAATTTTCGAGTTTCTGAATCTACCTTTTGAAGCAACATAAATATTAACCATGGATCCCTAGAAGTTGCTTTGTCACCAAGGGCTTTTAAACCTCTGACAACTTCATCTGAAGTATCAGCTAATTGCCGTAAATTAACATTATCAACCAGTGAAATACATTTTTGATCCATAAATGTTTTAATTAACGATTGTGCGATTTGTTTCTTTTTATCGTACCTAGCGAGCAATTTTGCCCAAGCTTCCTCATAAGAATTATTTGATAACGGAATATGTTTAATTATAGAAGCTGGTCCATCAGCAAGTAATCCGATTAAATACTGAAATTTCTGTATATTCGATAAAGAAGTATTATGCACTGTTGCAACAAACAAATCTTTAAAATTCATCCAGTCATTAAAGTTACCCGAAAATATAGGAATATTTAACTTAGGTAACTTAAAGTTACTAATATTAGAATTTCCTGTAACATTTGGCACATTAGCCACATTTAATTAATCTAATAAATTTTGATACTGAAGTTTCAAACTAAAATACTTCGATTCAAAATCTTCAATTTCTGACTGTTCTTCTGGTAATTGGGCATCAAATTTATCAAAATTTGAATAAATCCTTTCTAAGCGCTACAGATGCAAAATTACTTCATTTTTAGATAAATCGGAAGAAATAGTATTCTGAAGCCTTGTGAAGGCCGCTTTAGCCCTACCACGCAATCTAATGACAGTAGCTTGATCCATAATAAGTAATCGAAGTATTCAAGTTCAAAATCAAAAGCAATACAAAATAGATATAAAACTTCAAGAATCAAATTTAGATGTAAATCGAAATAAAAATCACTTATCTGTACTTAAACTGCTGACGAATTCCGCCTGAATCTGGCCGGTGCCTCCAAAAACTTGTTTACGCCTCGTATTAGAATGGCGCCGATATGGATGACGCAGTTTCGACTTTAAACATACTAAATAAATTCAGTCACTCTCGTCTATTTAAACCAAACTGAATACATTTAATAATAAAACAGTCACACGTAAACATTTAGCAATAATTCAGCAGTACAGATAAGCATAAAATAGGAATTACAACAGTTACAGGTCAGCTACGCTTTTAGCGACCGAATTCTACGAACGACAAATCTCAGAAGCGTGTTGCCAACGCAGGGCAACGAAAAGGTAGAAATTAATTCGACAGGCGTGGAAGTGAACAGTAGGATAGGTTTCAGATTTTAACAATTGCCCAAACAGGTTTGTTAAGGACTTTTACGCTATCGCGTCACAAGAAGCAGGCAACCAAAAACGATGACGAGGTTGCAAAGCCATTCGGATTTTTTGAAGCAGGAGTACATGAAAAATGTGCAATGCTCTCGAACCTGGACCTCTCAATTACGCGCTGATTGTGCTAACCATTACACCACGAAAGCATGCTGGAAGGAGCTAGAAAATAACTTATATACTCCCCCTTTTAAAGGGCGACTGAGGATTAGGATACTCAATAGCCAAATCCTGGTGGTGAAGAATCATCATCAACCACCTTTTTTTAGTTCGAGCGCCACTGTAGAATCATAAGTTTTTTTTGAAACTGAAGACGTAAGAAATGAAGCAATGCCCTCGCCGGGACTCGAACCTAGACCTCTCGAATACTCCGTAGTATAACGGTGCGCTACCGTTATACCACGAATGCATGCAGAAAGCAGGGGGAAACTACCTTATAAGGTATGATAAATGAGATCATTTACAACAAGTTAAAAATGAAGCGACATTAAATGGTTCAGAAATGAAACTTATGATTAAGAAAGAAGTTTGTAGCCAAATTGTAAGAAATGCCCTAAAGACTTATATAATAATATATTATATAAGGTTATAAAGGATGATCGGCTTGACAAAAATAATACATATCTGAAAGTAAAAGAAAGAAAAGGCTATCATTTGCGAAAAAAACATGTAAACGAGCTCGTAAACTTTTGTAAAAAAGTTATATTTAATGATGAAAGTAAGGCGGTTATCAGCTAGTTATTATATAAAATCATATTCTGACGTTGGAGAAAGCCAGCGATTTCATGTGACCTCATTGTATGGCGAAAATGTTTCGTTAATGTCAGCATTTTAAATAACTGTTGGCAACATTTTTTTAGGTTAGGATTATTCACACGATATGTTATTGCCACGTTAATTCTTTTAATGATATCGAGGAAAATTTGTTATATTACATTAAATTTAAATCATGTCGTCCTACGTACATGCATTAACCTGAAGTGTCTAATGCTTTTGTTTCCTAGTTTGGCGCCAAAAAAGAGTTACATGTTGGTTGTTGCTTGGAAAGAATGAATTGTTTTTATTCATAATGAAATTATTTATGCATTTTCTTTTCAGGTGTACATAGAACATGTAAATTTTGCTTTGGCCGCAACCCGCTCATCTGGCAGCAGTTTTGCTAGTTTATTGCCAGCTAGTTTACTAATAAAAACCGTCAAATTTTCTTTTTATACTTTCCAGTGATTTTGATACACATTAAGTAAAGACTTCCTATATGTTAAGGTGAGTTAAGCAGATGACCCACGTACAATATACAGGGTTTTTCAAAACTATATGTCAAAAATTAAAAGGCAGGTATTGGTGACCTATGTAAGCAGATTTCGTATAGGAATGTAGTGCGGTAATGTCCCGTTGAACCGCTAGACAGAGCTGATGAGTGCGGCGGGTATAAAGACGCTGCGCTAGCTGGATTCTTCATTTCCTGCATGGATCTCGAGCAATATGCATCGTAACACCAATGCAGAACTTGCCGAGTTGCATTTCATGTAAGCTGTTGCACAAGGAAATGAATTAGCTGCTCTAAGGATGTACAGGGAGCGAGCGATTCCTGGATAGGAATCAGCCGGATCGTAGAACATTCGAACGTCTTCACCGGGAGTTAAGCACGAGTGGATGGTTTTGTGCTTTCCAGGCGTGATACTAGCATTGGAAGATATCGCATAATTCCTGCAATGGAAGAAAGAATACTAAACACAGTAGGGGATAATCCTTAATCAAACTCTAGAGTTGTAGGACGTGCGTTGGGTGCGAGCCATGCAACTGTTTAGAGTATTTTACATGAAGAGGGAATGCATTCGTATCATTTACAGAGAGTGCAAACAATGACCCCTGATGATTACCTTCCACGTCTCAACTTTGCCCATTTGTGGACGAATATGGTTCCGCACAACGGATCTGCAACTCACTCTAGCTGGAAACATGGGGAATCACCTGTCTACGACGATTATTGGATAGGACATGGTTGGCCAGTTCCTTGGCCATTTTTAAGTCATCTGATATCATTGCTAAGTTAAGATCATTGCATTCTCCTGATTTAACCTGCTTCAATTTCTTCTTTTGGGGTTATATTAAAAGCCTCGCGTACGTGAGTCTCGTCACATCTGCAGAAGATCTTGTTGCTGCTGGACATGTGTTTGAGATGCCTGGCGTCTTTTCTAATGTAACCCGATTCATATGCCATCGCTGTGCATCTTGTATCACTGTTGCTGGTTGCTCTTTTGAGCACCTATTGTAAACTTTAATTTTTTTTTCTTTTGGCTTTTCTTTTCAGTTACCTGTGATTTATACTGCTTTATTTGCTAGCGCTTTAATTAGGCATCACTGCACATACATTTCGATACGAAATATGCTTATTCAGATACCTCCTACCTGCCTTTAATTTCTTGGCATATAGTTTTGAATATTATATGGCATATAGTTTTGAGTACCCTGTATATCACGGGTACCAAATAATTTAGGAAATACATTGTTATCAGTTATTACATGTATAAATATTTTTGTTCTTATTAAAAACTATTCGGAATAATTTAAACAGCCATTCCTAGTCTAATAACAGGATTTAATTTGGTAATTGATATTTGAAATTTCAGTCAACTTCTGATATACCAGGTTGGTCATGGTCAACTGAGAATAGTAGTTTATCTGTGGATAGTTAAAAAACACAGGTAAAAATAATTCATATTATAATTAACAGAACTACACTATTAGCTATTCACAGACATACTTAAGTAGCTTATTCTGAAGAATTTCTTCTAATGATTAAGTAAATTATCAACATTCAAGATAAAATAAACACGTTGTAAATAACAGAAGAAATAGAAGAAGAAAGTAAATTATTAAATGTATACAATTAATTTTAAAGGAATTAAAATTAATGGATGTACGCTTAATTAATTTTTAGTGTAGAGCAATTTTTTCTAACGGATGACTTAACATGTATATACTCCGGATTACATAGAATTAAATTACTAATGATGTGGACTAAAAGAATCCCGAGTACTATGGCGTCATCTGTTATAAATGGTTTTAGGTTTTATTCTATGCGTTTTACTTTTTAATTCCATAGACAGTTTTGCATTATGCTAATGGTTTGTGTTCATGCTTTTTCTGTCGTTTTACAATAAACAGACTTAAGTATTGTTTTCAGGTAGGTGTCCATAAACTGGAGCACGTGTTATCGGGTATGTGAATAACTGTGAATAAATACAACATTTTTCAGAGGAAAAAATACTTTTATTAAAAACTGCTATTTTCTTACACAATCTGATTTTAAATATAAAAGTTATAAAGGTATCGTGTTTAATGAAAATTCATTACATTTAAACTATTCCTGTTTTTGTAGTTGACAAGAAAATTTTAAAATATATTGTTTCATTAACCATTTCTAATTTGTTAATTCAGAGATAAAAAACACTTTTTGTGTGAGTTCCATTTAAGTTATTAACAGCCGCATCGTCTGTTGTCTAACATATGTAAAGCCTGATAGAGTAAAGATGGAATAATAATTTTAATTTGTTTTTGAAATAGCTATTTTATATTTCATTATTATTTGGCAAAAGAGACGGGTGCCATCTTTTCCTTTTGCCGAATGAATTTATTGAAGAATATTTTCATTCAACATAGAAACATGTGTCCTGCATTTATTTCATTCAGTAAGTGTTGCAATGTGTATTTGGTAAAGTCATTTTTATTCTTACATTTTTCCAGCCTTGCATATTACTCCGTTTATCCTCGCATATTACTCCGCTCGAAAAACACACATTTGTTTAATTTGAAATGCTTGAACCAATTTCATTCAAATCCTCTGTTACAAAATTTAGGCTGCCCAACTGGGATAGTACCTCACTGTTGTATCGAGAGGCCCGGGTTCGAATCCCGGAGAACGCATGGATATTTGTAAATGTATAGTTTCTGTGCGACAAGGGGGCGCTCTAAATATGCGACGAGTCGGAAATCCTCTCCAGAGGTTTGTTTTAGGGGACGAGGGGCGGGAGTTCCTTCAGTGTACTGTCTGGTAATTGGGGGGGGGGGGCGAAAATGAGCAAAGTCATACTGTCACTTGTATGACGCTCAAGGCTCTTGCCAATGACAAGCGCAGTATTAAACTCCTTGCCACGATGAATCTCCTGAACTTGTTCTGATGTTACTATCATATAAGTTAATTACTATCATATAAGTCACAACAACAAAATTTAGCAGTATTTTTCACTATATCATCAGCAGCAGCCGCAATAGCTTCTAATTTAGTTTCTAAATACTTGAAGTTCAATTTTATTTTTATTAGTTTCACAAATCAAATCACAACCACGAACGCGATTTTAAAGAAAATTATCAATCTTTTTCATATGTTAAAACTCTTTCGTCTCCTTTGCCCATTACGCTGATATAGAGTATAAAAAAGAAAGGCTTGCATGTAAGATCAAGCGAGTTACAAACTCACACTCAGCAAATATCCAACGGGGTAGTCATTATCCAAAGGAATTTAAATAGAGAAATCTCTGAATATTCGTGCTTCAGATATATATTTGATATAGTGGCAAATACCAATAGCTGTGAAAATCGTAGGACAAAGCTGACTACTCCGCAAGCAATAGCTGACATTTCCCTTTGAAGGTGTATGGACGATATTTTGAACAGACACACTCTGAGGCTATTTCAATACTTGCTGACACTTGTTGATAACACTTCCTTTGCAAGGAAAATCAGAAAGCATTCATTGTCAAGTAGAATTAAGATATTCATACAAAACGTTGTAATTCTCTGGTGATCATCCATAATTGTTAACATAAAAGCTTTGTGTATAGGCACTAATTAATACCACAACATAAACAGCCAATTGCAAGAGCTTCCGAGCCTCCCGCCAAGGTAAATGCAAAAGGGTGATAAATATTATACCTTGTTGTGTAAAATATTCATATATACTTTTAGTACTGTCCGTAGAGACATTTGAATATAATTAGGATACGGCTAAAATTTACCACTGTTATCGACACCATTGTTTTTTGAAATGCAAAAATAAGAGATAATGCAAAACTGAAAGTGGATAGATACAGTAGTTAGAGTTACGTTCGCACAAACAAACAAGGATGCTAAAATTATTATTTGTTGAAATGATCAAATTATTTGGTACTCTTCTGTTTTCGGGATCGTATTCAGGACCCTGTCCGGTGCCGGTGTTCCTGCATGCATGTATATGTATACTTACGTAAATATTTGTAAGTACACACACATATATGCACATACACACGTACATACATAGATACATTTGTGAATGTGGTCCTAATGACAGAAGAATACCAGTTATTTTAATATATTTAATTTCATCAATGACTCACTATAAGAGTAAAATTGCTTTAGGTGCTATTGTTGATAAGTAGATACATTTTGTTTTTTAAAGATCGAATAACAGGTCATTTTCTCTCAACTGTCAATTTTGTTCTGTAGAGATTAAAATCTAACTTCTATTTCTCTCTTTTTGATTTTGTTGCTTAGTTGCACATTCAACTGGGAAAATCTTCGAAATGATTAATCAGCAACTACATTCAAACGCAACTACTTCCCAAAAATATGATGTGGACACTACATCGGTAATCAAAACCGAAAGTTTACTTTTGGTTCCAATCGGCAGAAAACAAATACGGTATATTCAAATGTAAACGGATGGCAGTTCGTTAGGCTTAACTTACAATTTACACCTTTTAAATTGTAAATAATTCTACATCTATTGCATGCAGATTAACTAAATTCATAAAATCATTAACCGGGACATAAAAAACATAATTCAATCATTTTTAAAGTAAAAAAATGTACAAATTACATGTACATTGGGTACATGTACAAAATGTGGGTTGAAATATAAGGATAAAATTCTTAGCTCACTGATCCATAGTAATGGAATGAAACAGCCGATTGCGACGAAAAGGGAAAGTGCGGTGCATAATTACATATTATAGTAGTCCTACATACACAATTTCGACGTTTTATGGCTACTCGGTTTGGAGTTCTGGAGATACGTACCTACGTACGACGTATGTACGTACAGACGTCAAGAAAAAAATATCTTTTGAATCCATTTTACAATTCCTTTTGGCAAAAACAGTCACTTATTCTGCCCGTAAGACAGATGTCATGCAAAAATATCGTTCAAACGATTTCGAGAGCGGTTGAAATATGACAACCGAAATTTTTCACGATTACAGTACTTCCCTTACTTCGCACAAGGAAGTAAGACATAAATTATCGTTTCAAAAACAGACTTTTTCTAACCGACTGTAAATTGTAGTTGTCTTAAGGAGTAAGCAAATAGACAGAGGGGAAAAAAAAAAAAAAAAAAAATAAAACAAAACATACCCATTTAAATAAGAGTAACGGAACTGTGGTTTTTATTTGCTTATCTTATTTAGCTAATGTACATAATTATTTTTGAAATACAAATATCATCTGAAATTTTGAATAACTTTGAAATTTTGTGCCTAAATGAGAAAGAGTGGGCGCACGTTCTTTCGGCACTTTTTCAGCAGAATTCGACATCAGTTAACATTCTTGAAATCTATTTGTATGGTTTGCAATGTGCGACTGGATTGCTTAAAAGAATCGAGTTCTTTTCGAGCCTGAAATAGCTCATCCAACCGGTTATTAACAGGAAGAAACATGAAACATGAAACGTGAACGGTGATAATCAGAGCGTGGCAGTTAAATTCAGAAATAGGTAAGATTTTGTTTAGGAAAGCTCGAAACACTGAAGGAGAAATGGGAATGACCATTAATAACTAGCTATCATCTCAAGAGGCAGAGGAATGAATCTAAAATCTCGGTACGCGTCACGGTCAGTTAAATCAACAAGGAAATTATGTAGAGAAATAAAGAACTATATACAAATGCAGAAATTAGAGGTTTCTGAAGAATTTTAACTTATTTCAGTTTTGCTGCATAATAGAATTTACTTAAAACCCAACTCCAATAATATAATCTAACTTTAATCAGAAAATGTCATAACTTAAAGCAATCCTCTTGTGTTGTTGCCAGTATCTATTTTCCCGTATGTTTTTCTTTTTCTTAATGGGGCCTACCAGCGGCCGAGCGGTAAAGTCGCTGAACACTGGTAGTTCGGTTCGAGGTTCGAATCCCACGAACGGGCTGGCTGCATGGGTGTTTTCGTGGTTTTTCCCCTGTGTAACGTGTATACGAGCCAGTTTCCCTTAGAAAGACCTCCACGAAGGCATCCCTCCCCTTTGGAAGATAGCCCTTCGAGGCTTTGCCGTAATTAAAATAACCTAACCTAACCTAACTTTTTTCTTAATGTGCTCTCCAAATTATCCTGCTGTTAGTTATTATATTATTTAGTAGCTCAAAATATAAACTGCTCCACAAGCAGTTAGATGAAATTAAGGATGTTTAATTAAAATAATTGGTTGCCTGGTGGCGAAGTGGCTAGCGCGTCGTGCAGCTGCACCACAGATCCGGGGCTCAACACCCGGACTTGCCAAGGTTGACTCAGCCTTTCATCCCTTAAGTGGGTCGACAAAATTCCCTTGGGTACCAAGTTCGCTTGGGGACTAAACAACGGGGGTCCTGCAACAAGCCAACTACTTGCCCACGGCATATGCTGATCCACTCCGGGGCCCAAAGGTCAAGAAATCAGAAAAGGGCCACTGCAGGCTGTGGTCCACTAGGCCTGCTGCGTCATTGAGTTTAGTTAAATTAAAATAATTATTGTTATTGTAAATTTTATATATTATGGGATTTTTATTATTTTGCTTAAAATTTCTAAATTTTAGTTTGCTTTCTCATTTATTCTTTAGTTCAATTCGCTTGTTCAGAGAATAGTTACATTAATATAACTGAATACCAAAGTAAATGAAATTTAAGGATGATGTATTGGCATGGTGCTTTTCATCAAGTAATTCCTTCGAGCGGTCCGCAAGCATTGATACTAGTACATAGCCTGTTATTGTAAAAAAATTACTTTAGTCCGCCTTAAACAATAACCGATAAATACAATGAAAACAGCTAAATTTCAATATCCTAAAATTCGGCTTATAAATTAATATAAAAGAGTTAGCAAATAATTTCAAGCCACTAACATATAATTTAAATATTTCTAATTTATTTGCACATTGTATATTAGTCTGTTGTAAATCTACCTCAGTTCAATTTGATTTCATAAGCGCCTGTCCTATGTTCCTATAAGTTCCATGAAAAAAAAAAAAAAGTAATTTTCGTATTAAATCAGACTTAAGAGACTGGCTGCTCTAAACTTAGACTTTACAAACTTTGGCTGTCTTCCAGTGTGTTTAGCGTTAGAGATTCTTGAGGGTTTTACGCAATGAAACTCTTTACGTAAAAATAATATTTTAAAGCTGAAACTAAAAAATAAAAGGCCTTTTCTTGTCATTTCTAATGGGGAAATATGTTAACATCCAAAATGTTGTTCTTAGTGGTATATAACTTTTGAAGAGTGAAAAATTCTGGTTTAAAAAAAAATCATGCAGAATCAAAATTTAGAACACGGTTTGTCTTTAAGTTACGAAGCTACCAGATGCTATTTAAAATTATATTAAGTCATCCTATTACATATTCTTCTTGTTTTCACTTTGTCTTAACACTAGTTAATAATTTGGGTCACAGGATTACTATCCTTGTTTTGCATCTTAATTAAAAATTTTCTGAAATTTTTTGTGCTATTGTAAGAATTTTAAAAGAAATAGAGTTTAAATGCTTTAACAGCCTGTAATAGCCTAGCTGAATTAAGAGTTCCCTGACAGCTAGAATAGTGAAGAACTGTGTAGCAACTATTCGCTGAGTGAGAAGTCCAAAAAAGTCCAAAGCTCCGTAACAAGTCCAAAGAAGGATAAAATTACCCTTTACTCCAATTCAAAATAAATGATCAGATGGCCCCTTCTCGGGCTTACAATAAGCCTCCACTCGGAATTTAACTCAAGATAGAAATTATAAAACTAGTCTAATACTAAAATTAATCAGCCAAAGAATCAGCCGAAGAATCAACTAACGGAGTTGGCTTTTATTTAAGATGACCAAAGTATACTAATAGGCCTGTAACAGAATGGCTGTATAACATTAAATTTAGATTAGCAACAACAACGTGGCCGAAGGAAGAAAACGCTGCCCGACTGGATTTCCTTGTTCCATGTTCCCCTACATGCCGCGAATAACATGCGATATGCATGTTATTATTCGGCTGACGTAAAGTAGTTGTCTCTAAGGACGCTTCAGGTAGAAATAATGCTTGACTGTGTGACCCGGAGGACAGCATAGGATTTGGGTGAGAGAGGCGTGACCCTTTGTCATGTGTGCCAGGAGTAGCATCTGATTGGTTGAGAAACTTCGTCATGTAATAACCTACTGAATTGACCCAGACATTAGCTTAAATACTCGTTTCTACCTCATTTGCATAAATCGTAATCCTGAAAACTCATTCTGGCAGGAAAACGTAGGTGGAAATTTAGAATGTATAGGAATGGCTTGTTGCAAAAAAAAAAAAAAAAAAAAAAAAAAGTTATAGAATTAAAATAAACATTACAATCTCTAAATAAGCTTTAAGAGCTTTTAAATAGAGCTTTAAAAGCTTAGCTACAATGTTTGTTACTAGTTTAAAAATGGCATGACATTTCATCCGAGAAAAATACCTTATGTCCCTCTCGTTAGGAATGCCAAATATTTCTCAAATCTGAAGATTTTAATATTATGATAGCATAAAATAAATACTGGAATTCATTTAGCTTTCTCTTAGCCTTTTTACTGATACTGATTACCTTTAAATAAATTTTACTTATGCATCTTTTTATAGAAATATTATTCCGAGTAACATTGCTGACTGTCTTAGTAATTATGGAATTCGTAATGAATATTCATATTTAAGAGAAAATTACTATAAATTAAACAATCACGTAAATTTATGAAACACACTAAGTTATCTCCTAAATAATTAATGATGCGATTTAGAGCTGCTGTTAAAGAAAAGCATGGACAGATGTAAATACATTTAAAATGTAATTAACAATAAGTCAAAATGATACTACGAAAGCCGAAACTATGAGCTTATCTTTGCAAACATTTCTGTATGTAATTAAAAGCATAATTTACTAGTTTCTGTTACCGTGTAATTAGGAAAAGTTAGCTGGAATGATCTCTGGGTTTCGTAGAAAGTACTAAGACCAATGTGATAGATGTGAATAAAAGGAGAATGACAGCAATTTATGCAAAGCATATTCCTCTCTAATGGGCTTTAATTCTGAGTATCAAATATTTGGGTATATTGTTTTAATACACGGAATGCAACAACACAATATTTTTAAATATTTTATTATTGATAATTGTCTAGCTTAAATGAATGTTTCTTGTTGTAGAAGAAGACAGATTTGTACAATTTTCCGTTGAAACGTCAGAACTTATTGTAACAATAAGGCCAAAATATTGTCATGAAACGAATGTTTAATTTGGTAGATAGAACTTTCGTAGAAGTTTAACAATTGGATAAATAAGAATTTCATACATGACACTTACCGAAATAAATTTTTATGCAAAACCTAGTAATTTATAATTTGTTTAGATGAAATATATCTTGAAATTTTCTCTTTTTTTAACCATGAAAACGTGAATTGAATTGAATCCTATTTAATGTTTCAGTGTAATAAAAGCCGTCGAACGAGTACAATGGTTAGCGTCATTGACTGCCGTGCTGAAGGGTCCGGGTTCAAATACTGGAGAAGGTGTGGATGTTTGTAAATGTACAGTTTGGCATGGAGGCCCTCTAAATATGCGGCGAGCCAAAAGTTCTCTCGAGAGGTTGATGGTAGGGAGACCCTCGGACTCGTCCCTCCGGAGTGCTCTCCATCAAAATTGGGGACTGAACTGAGCTAAATTACATTGTCACCTGTAAGGTGTTCAAGGCTGTTGCCAGATGTAGCTTACGCTCCTTGCCACGAGGAATTTCATGGGCTTGTGCTGACTATAGGTCAGAAAAGTGAGCAACAACAACAAGTCTAATAAAATGGTAGATTCTTTATCCGGTGAAAGCATGAGCTCGCACTGAAAGAAGCAGCGGCAGCGTACCACATCAACACTACTAAACTCGCTATTTAGTTTATATGTATCTGATAACGTTCTAAGGGATGACATTCACCACAACTTTTCTTTAAAATTAATAATGGCTGTTTTATATGTCATTCAAATAGTCATTTATACTTTTGAGATGCTATAAAGCATTGCAGCAGTAATCTATATTCTTCAGCTTCTCAGGATGAGACGTAGGGTAAGTAGCAGCTTGGTGTTCTTTATGTGATGCTGAGTTATAGTAAGAAGATAAAAAATTAAGTCCTTTGTTCATTTCGGAAGTTTCGCAACGCTGAAAAAGCACAAATTCTCAAACTGGTGCAATATTTATATGCCCAATGCATTTCGTTGTGATCATTTTCAATATTCCAAATACCTTTAATAGCCTGCTGTTTGGTCAGTAAGAATTAATCACAGATGAATACCACTTAAGGTATTTACCACTTTTCACCATTTAAGGTACATGCCTGTAAAAATGTTCAAGTGTCATTGAACGACTACATTGCAATACTCTTCTCAGGCAGTATAATACTGGTTTCTTTTACGTAATTATTAAAACATTTTAAATCTATGTTTTATAACCTTGCTTTCGTTTGATAGCTTGTTAAGTATAAATTTCAATGCGACGCCAGAAATATTAACATTTAATTAAATTTAAATTAATGTTAATATTTTATAAGGTATTTCTTCCGCCTTCTTAGCATGCCTTCGTGGTGTAGTGGCCAGCACGCTCGGCGCGTATTCGAGAGGTCCGTGGTTCGAGTCCCAGCAAGGGCATTCCTCATTTTTCATCTTTCCTGTCTCGAAATAACCTAATGACTCTACCAAAATTCTACAAAAACAAGTTTCGATCAATTGGAATGCTATTAATTATTAGAAAATTGTGATAATTGTGTAATAAATGTACATCGAATTTTACATCTATGAGGCGGTTTGGCAGATTTTAACTATTGAAAACGTCACAGCATAATCACTAAGCTATTCTAGTTCAGTTTTGGAGTCAAAATACTGTGTTATTTTTGGACATATTAGAGCATTTCTTCCATTTTTGGGTATTAGTTGAATTATTTTAATTATTTTTCGTTGATTTTGGCCCTATTAATTTATTAAAATTTCTATTACAATATGTTCTAAATGTTGAGGTCATATTATAAGTCATATATTTCTCCTGCCTTCGTGATGTGGTGGTCTGCACGCTGGGAGCGTATTACAGATGTCCTCGGTTCGATTCCCGGCGAAGGCGTTGCATATTTTTCATCTTGCCAAATTGCATAATGTCTCTACACTGGTGCTCGAACTAAAAGGGTGTTGGAAGATGAGTCTGATTTGGCGAATGGGTGGCATGAAAACCCCAGTCTCCCTTTAAAAGGGGAAGTATATGAGGTATTTCTCTCGCCTTCGTCGCATGCCTTCGTGGTGTAGTGGTCTGCACACTGGGAACGTATTCCAGAGGTTCGTGGTTCGACTCCAAGCGAAGGCGTTGCACATTTTTTATTTCATCTGCATCCAAAAACATTTTCTAATGTCTTTCGAAAGCAACTTTTATTGATTGAAATGCTATGCATTATTAGAAAACTTTGCAAATTGCGTAATAAATTTATCTCAAATATTATATTTATGAGACGTTTTGACATAGTTTTTAATTATTTTAAAATGTTACACCATAGTCATTACACTATTCTAGAGCGTTTTGTAGTCAAAGAAAACATTTTAACAGCCTTTCCTATATGCTTTTGCAGTGCATTGTCTTTCACTCCTGACTCAATTGGATAAAAATTTTGACAGCGTTCTGTAGTTATTTTTAAACTTGTCTTTACATTTATCACCCAAGATACTCGTATAATCGATGATGCAGTCAAATTTCTCATTGCATCATCGATTATGATGCAATGAGATTTTATATATTCAAAAATCACGTATATATATAAATAACATATATATTAAAAAATCATAAAATTATGTATTCAAAAATCATAATTTTACTTTTATCGCGATAGAAGTTCCGTCTATAGCCGTTGATGCAAGATTTGCTAAAGAAATATTAAACTGTTTCAATCCATTTTAAATGAGAAATATACAAAGAAATACAAAACGTTTTGAGCACGTTTTCGTTGAGAAATATAAAAAAAAAAAAAAAAAAAAAAAAAAAAAACTATTTCAGTACTTTATCAATGAGAAATGTATATGTTTGCCAATCAGAGGTCTTTCCTATCGAAAAACGGTCCAACATAATCATTAAACTATTCTAGAGAGTTTTCTAGCCAAAAAATATTTTAACATCTTTTTCTACATGCTTTTGCAGTACATTGTCCTTTGACTCATTTGCGTAAAATTTTGACGCATTCTGTAGTTATTTTCAAACTCGTCTTTGCATTCATCCCCCGAAGATAATCTATGATGTAATCAAATGATTTGCTTTTTTCGTGACTGAAGTTCTGTCTATAGTAATTGATGCAACATATGCTAAAGAAGTAGCAAACTATTTCAGTACATTTTAAATGAGAAATATAAGTTTTCCCAGCAGAGATCCACGACTGCGGTATAACCTAAGATCCCAAAATTTGTTGGCACTCGCATGGAAATTAAATATGCGATATTCACAGAAAGTTGCTAACCTCGTCAATTGGTTTTTAATAAAAGCATTTCTTATTTGCTATTAAAGAAGACAATTTAGTTTTTGGTCCCGAAACATGACTTAAAATTTCGGTTCTGATATCACAGTTTTCTTTTTCGCGTAACCTGATTCCATAATACTTGTTATGCATTCATTAAATTTCTAAATTAATATACGCGTATATAATAACTTAGCGTGCACAGGCAAAAATTAAGTTATTTGAAAATGATACATTATTTCTTGTCCACAGATTTGGGGAACTAAATAATTCTATGGAAAGACACGTAATGGAAGTATATCCAGGGACGAAATAAAATGGGATAAAGTTTCAGAATAAATTTATTATGACAAGTAGGATGAAGAATTACATTCTAACTCATATTAACAAAACTGAATATCCTTCGAGCAAAGATTTTTGTATTCTGCAAAAGTTTAATTGTTTCCTTGAGGTAGGATTTAAATTTCACTGTACGAAATAAAGGAATAATCCCGCAAAAAGAACATATTCAAGAGCATTTGCTATGAAAAATTATTTTCTTCTTTAGTACAATTAAACGAGGAAAAGTTTCAAGAAGATAAATGTATCCTTATTAAAAGCATTTTGTTTAACAAAATAAGATCAACAGTAGTTAAAAGTTCCCTATTCTTCCGGATAAAATAAAGTTTCTGGGTTTCAGGTAATCAACGTGAATAAGGGAGCAATTATTGCAAGGTTTCCCAAATCCCACTAGATACCTATCTAATATTGATAATTAAAAAAAAAAGTTGGAGGGTGGGAAAAAGAAGAATTGCGATCTCAAGTTTATAAATACAAGTATGAGAAATATGCCGAACGTAATTTAAATATTAAATTTTCCTTTTGTTAAATAAAACAAGTTTGAAGTTAATGATTATTATAAAAATATAATAATAATAATAAAGAAAATCTGAAAGCTTTTCAGATTTTATATTACATCTTTTTTAACGTTTTAAGCCTTACCTTAAGCCTTACCTTAATTTATGAAATATCATGTTCTTCGCACTTAAACCATAAAATTCAATTCAACAGCAATATCGAAAAATAATTTAAAAAAAGCATATCTTTAGACTTTCCGATACACAGTCTCCTGCACTTTTTTTTTTTTTTTTTTTTCTCCGTAAGGTGATACAATCGCTCGATTTAAAATCGTTGAGTTTATTAATCAAAAACTTAAAATAAATAAACTTACAAAATGTTAAATAAATAATAAAACAAATTCCAGCTTCGAAATTTGGGCTTCCAGATGCCAATTGAAAAGTGATTCCGGTTTTTAAAGATTTCAAATCCACCTCGAAGAGTTTAGCCAAAGTTCTTCAAATTTCCTTTGAGACTGCTTTCGGCATTGGCTTTTCCTTTGATATAGGACGGCCAGTTTGTTGAGAATACTTACGGACCTTGATTTGAAATTGGTTCGATATATACACGCATAAATATATTGACAGAATTTCGAGTTATATACTTTAAAGGTTTAAAATTTTTTACCTCAAGACATTTGAATAAATTGTTACGAATTTCCTACATATGTAAATATTTTTAGGAAAATTTATATGGGAAATTGTAGCATTTGTAGTATTTTTTGTATAATGTAACCTGGAAAAAGAGAGGCAATGCTCTGCGGGAAAGAAGGAATACAGGGGTAAGACTAACATTAAGTAAATGGATATCTCGCCAAATCGCCAAGCCGGAGACGAGCTTGGCAACTAATTTTTGTCGCCGAATTTGGGAAACATAACGACCATTTGGCGACATTTTTAACCGGCCACTGTGTAACTGTAATGGGTATTATAATTGAATAATTCTAATTAATCTATATATGTAACTGTAACCACATCCGTTCCTTATATGTAATAGCCGTATATGCCTTCCAGTATTTTCAAGAAATGGAATTTACTAGAGATTTCTCCGCGGCCGGGTGAAAACTCTGTGAGGCCGGAGCGAGCATCTGTTGTAAGTAGTTGTTAGTTCAGAACTGAATTCGGAGTATTGATATATCCGTGAGAGCTTCGTCATTTAAATGCGCTTTGCATTGCACTGTGTTTAACGTTCTTAATAGTTTGAAGTGTAACTTTCGATTCTACTCTGTGATACTGTAAAAACGTGTACGAGTATTTTTGTGGAAAGTTCCGAAACTGACATGTGTTTCTTTTGATGAAATAAATTTTGTCAAGCTATCATCGGTTCTGTGTGCATTCGATCTATCACGAACCCATATGCACACAACAATATGCATATATTTTGCTGATTACAAATTTCGGGACTTAGCATGGATTTGGAATACGTAATACAATATACAAAGTCATATTTTCTATCCCAAAGTCCAACTAATGAGTTTTACAGTCCCTGAACACATGTATTTCGATAGGAGGTATATAAAGATGGATAACTGTTGTTTCTTTTACGTCTCCTTAAAGTGGTCGAGTGGTTAAGACTGTTGAATATTGGTAGGTCTTTCTATTTTGGGTTCAGACTCAAGCAAACGGGCAGGTTGCATAGCTGGATTTTGTAGTTGTGTGTATACGAGACAGTCCCTCAGAAAGTCCTCCATTATGACATCTCACATCTTAAGCAGATAGCTCTCTGTGGCTTTGTCACATCCAAATAGCCTAACCTAACCCAACCACCCGGCATAATATTTCTGCAGTCGGACTTCGGTTATCTGGATTGATGCTGTTCGAACGAATAATTTTCTTGGTCTAGGTTTTAAATGAATGTCTGTTTGATTGAATTTTGTTGAAAACTTAATCCTTTTCATTAGTTAGAAACGTTGTTCACACTAATGCGTACAACCGAACATGGAAATCACGTGTAATGGAAATTTAGGATTTTCTAAGAATCGTGCAGGCAAAATGCTTAAGACTCAGAAATATGTATTAAGCCTTTTTTCCACTTTTATAACCACCCTAAAGTCAACCTTGAGTAATGATATAAGAATTTTAAGGGCTCGCAGTTCATCACATAAAAGGGAAATATCATACTCTAATTAATATTTTACTTTTTACAAGAATACAAAGCATAAAAATTTGGGCACAGAAATTTGAGTAAAAATATTTGTAACTTAAAAAAAGTTTTCAAAATAAAAAAATAAATAAAAAGAATTTGAAACGTTTCAGATTTTAAATTACGTCCAAAAGAGCGTTTTTTAAACGTTTTGTGTGTTACCTATATTTATTAAATATCATGTTATTTGCACTTAAACCATAAAATTCAGCTCAACAGCAATGTCACAAAATAATTTTAAGTGAGCATATCTTTAGAATTTGCGATACACAGCTCCGCGCGCTGGAAATAAAAAAAGTTTTTTTCCCTTTTAGAGTGTTCCCATTGCTCGCTTCTAAATCGTTGTGTTTGTTAATCAAAAATTCGTTAAAGGTTTACAAAATATGAAATTGATAATAAAACAAATTCAAAATTTCGAATGAGGGTTTTCAGATGCCCATATTCGCAGTAGGATTACGTCATTCAAAATTGGAAGACTCTAGGTACCATTCTTTTATCACAATGCGAGAAACATACATACATTTATGCAGATTCTTCATTATTTAATTTCTTTAAATATAATGCAGGACTCTAACATTTGGTGGCTACGATTTGGAAAGTGATACGCCGTTTAGAGTGATTCGACGCAAAATCGCAAAACGAAAGCAATCGTTCTTCAGGGACAAAGCTCCTTTGGACTAAAAATCACAAAATATCACAGAAATCATATAAAATAATGAATAAATTTAGTTATGAGACAAATTTGCGTTATTTTATTGTGTATATAAAGATGCATTATTTTATATGCACGTGTTTCTTCTGTCATGTCAGTCGATTTTAAAGTACATTCTAAGGTTTGGTAATAATTTTTCGTAATAATTTTCACATAAGTTTTAAGCTTAAATTCTGATAAAGTTTCCTCGTTTTAATGAGATTTCCTTTAAATCTGGATTATTCTGTGCACACAAGATCAATCTTTTTGAGGGATTATTATTCAATGAGCTGAAAGTTCGTTCAGATTCACAACTGTTGGCGATAGACTCTCTAATGACAACAATAACTAATTTTATATTGTCAGAAATTTCATTATCCAAATTTGATGTTAAAAGCCATTTCAAAGAAATTCCTTAAATCATTTATTTTAATTTCATGTTGCAATATGAAATTAAATTGTTTGTATCATTTTACCTCTTTCTGACCATTTCCCCTCTTACTTCATCCTATATCTCTGGACAACAAATACTAAAATTCTTTAATCCAGATCTTCGTCATTTTCACCTTTTTCATATTATTACTAATCCCTCTCATCTAAATCAGATTAAATCCATACGTTCATTCCCCCTTCACAACTCCCAAGACGAAATTAGGTCTCTTTATCGGGTCTTTACGTACCAAGACATACAACTAAATAGATGTTGTGCAGTAGCTTCATAGTTTTTACATTTGGCGCAAGTTGGAAATGTTTTAATACCATGGGAGTATTGGAGGGTTCTTTAATAATCTGAAGTCAACCGAGGCAGAGGAGACTAGGTCCTTCCTATCACCTTTGAAACCAGTCGTAGTACCAGGACTTGCGCTATGATACCATGAGTGTATCAGTGACTGTCTCCAAGAATTGTTAATTAAGTTGTTCCTCCCAAGTCCTGGCTTGCAACCTCATTATGGCTGAGGCTGGTACCCGGTGGAATGGGCGAAGTACGTCGAGATATTTTACTCATGGTAGGGCCATCCTAGGAGTGAAGGCCATTCCATTATGCCTAGCTAATGTTTGGCAGGCAGTGGAGCAATGTCAGTCTTTGACTTTCGGGTACTCGGAGTACTTGACACCAACAGAATCTGCTCATGCGTCCCTCTTGTCCATGATAACTTCAAGCCTTTTTATTTATAATATTATAATTAGTTGACATAACGGATTTTGTAATGAATTCGTGAGGCTGTTCAGTGATTTTTCTAGCGGTAGCTTTTGAAATTTGTTCTTGATTCCTATTCGCAATCCTTCAAATTCCTCTGATTTCGACATAGAATTAGTTAACTTGTTTTCAAAAGCAAATTGCAGATTAAAAACAAATTTACTAGAGGACGCCACTAAATTTCAGTTTTGCTCATCGTTGGTTTGGAGTTGATTTTAGACTTTATTTCCTGTATTACTCCGGTTAATTAGGAGCTGATTTAATTCTGCAGTGTTTTGTGAATAGTTTTATCAATAGCTCTGCTGGCAGTTATATTTTATTCAGCCTGTAATGCACTATTGGACCTAGCGATCTGGTGCTCCAGTCCTGCATTTGCGTTGAAATTTTAAAGATTCTGCAGTTCACTTAGTTTATTTCTTTTCCGAAGGCGCATCTTCCTTTCTTTCTTCAAATTCGTTAATCCTTTTTTGAATGCATGAATTAATTTATTTACATCCCTGGTAGTGTTATTTTTCTGCTTAATGAACAGATTCGAACGCCGTATTTAAGGTCCACAATCGACCAAATGGTAAAACATCTGAATACTGGTAGATCGACCTGGTTCAATTGCAGAAGAATCCGAAGTTGTTCTCTGGTTTCATGGGCATTCTCATAGTTTCATCATTTGTTACGCGGATACGAGCTAGTTTCTCTTAAAAGGCTCTCCACAAAGGCAACCTTCCTTTGTGTGCTTTACCATGATCAAATAATAAAAAGCAACATCATTAGACATTTCTTTTAAGAATTTCTGATGATGCAAAGTGGAAAACATATTAACTGGCATTTAGCTCTTGTGGGCAGGTTGCGAACTGCAATTTTGATAGACATTTGTTCTGATGCAAAATCGTGATTCATTTCCCTTTCATTACATGCTCTGATGCAGATATCATCGCTGGATACGTTGTGATTTTGCCAAATGTGAAGAAGGTTTATATGCTCAGTAAGTATCTGTTTTATTTCCGTACTTAATCCCCTCAATGTTCTCTAAGTTCGCATATCTTTGTATTGAATGCTACCCCACTGTTGTTCGAAATGTCACTAATATTTCACACACGTACATTTGGTTAAATGATGAGAAAAGGTTTTCTTATGTATCATTTCATTTCGTGATTTTCCATTCTTCTTTTTCAGAAGAGTTTTCAAACAAACAGTTTCTAAACCTTAAAGCACTTCCGAAGTTATTTGCTTTTGTATTGGATTTAAATACTTATTTTCATCATCAAGAGTGAGTCTAGAAATACTTGAGTAATTAATTCTTATTTATTTGAAATTTGGTGGAGTAAGTCAAGCTCTTAATAATTTATTCTCTTTTTTTAAAGGCAAGAAATGTCATAGCACAAGCCAAGAGAGTGAGGACTCGCTCCGTCTTTAAAGGCTCTGATCTAATTGGACACTACTGTAAATAACCGTTTCATTTGGAAATTAATGCCAGAGCTACATCAGCTGTACAATAATTATGAATAGTTAGGCATTATTTTATAGACATGGATATATTTGATTGCACTTTTATTCAAAGATTTCAAAACTTGGTTACAGACTTACCTATAATCTGAAAAATTTTAATTTTAGTTCTTGTAACTTCGTAACGATGTTTTTAATTAGTGTGAATTTCCCCATAATCTGCAAAATTTTGTATATTATTTATAAATCTCCAGTATACTTACGCTTGAAGCGCGTATTCGTCATATTTTCCCAGAAAAATAATGTAGCCATGAATTTGCCAATTGGTGGCCGACTGCCGTGAGTTTATTTTCTGTGGAAAGCATCAAAATAAAGAAAATATTATTGTTTACATTACTAATCATAGCTTAAATTACGAGTGCATATTTTATAATTTTTCATAGCAACATAAATAGAGAGATATCGAGTGCTCAAAAGACCAGTGCATACGATGCTTAATGATAGCTTTAGAAGCGAATATTGATTATAGCGAATTTGTTACTTTGCATTTCTCCTTCATTAATACATATTATACTATTTACAGGACACATATTTTCCGCGGGAAGAATGTTCGGAAGGGCATTTAAACTTTGTATATGTGTAATCTAGTAATTGATCCCGATGTTACTCTATGTGTAAATTTATTTACAAATTTTATTTTAAATGAGCAGCAACTTATGTTTAGTATTCGTACACGATGCTATTTCTCAGTGTTTTCTAAGCAAATACATTACAGGACCCTTGGAGTTAACAGATAGCTTGTATTCCAAATTGTTCCCACTTATCTATGCGTTCAAATATTTATAATTCAAATATTTGACAAACATTCACAAGTATGCGTTTAATAAATTTTTAAATTCGTATTCTGAAACATATTAAGCAAATATTATTACAGGCATTTCTCAGGGATTTAATATGATTGGCTACAAATTTTAAGATTTGTATAGTTAATTAAAGATATGATTATTTCTCAGAGTCTGAAGAAATCAGTTAAAATTTAACTATTAATTAATATATCGCAATTAACGCAAATTTAAACGTGAAGTAAATATTAGAACTAGGAGTGTAAATAAAAGACATGGTATTATCAAAATTAAGAATAGGTGGAGACTTTAAGTGGTTGTATCCTTTGGGATATCTTAAGTATTTTCACTCACTTAACGTAGAATAACTAATGTCCAAGACAAATCTAATGGACATATTCATTTGGGACATCACTTTAGTGCTCTAACTTGCCCAGTTTCTGAATCTAGCTAACGGTCTTTTTAAGAACACCTTGATGCACCTACAAGTAATGAACTGAAGGAAATATTTCATATTATTTCAGAATCCAAAACAAATCTTTTGAAGATTTATTATTTTATAACAGTCTGAATGAGTTCCATAAATTTATTTGGTAGGTAATTTTTTGTAGCTAGCTAGAAATTCTGGTTGCTGCAGTAAAACATTAAGGAACAAAAATGAGTTTTCTTTATTCTAAAGAAAAGATAAAATGCCTTACGTGCTCAGAGGACTATATGTTTACTTTTGGTACATAAATGGGCATCTCAGTTTATTCCACGGAAGATGTTATAGAAAATATTTATGCTTTGAGTTAAGATGACAGCATTCGAAATCAAATCAGATCACAGATGAAATAAATTTTAGAATTCTATTGTGTTCCTTCTAGATTTCTCCAAAAGAGAAACATTAAAATTAAAACTAGTTGAATATACTTAAAACAATTTAGTTTAAAATAACATGTCTAACAACGATTATTGGAGAAGTCAAACAATAAAAATCAACGTAATGCGTATGTATTATTCTGATTTTTTCTTGGTTGACTCCTCCAATAATAATACTGAAAATACCATAACTAAAAATCTATTGTTGCGATTTACGAGTTCGTGAATTTAGAGTGATTGATGACCATATTGGATGAAGAATAAAAACACAATTTATTCGTCAGTATTACGACACTGTTACAGCAGTCGAAGAATTACGACAAACACGCTGAAACAATCAGCAACACAGCCTATCAGGCTATAACGGTGAAGACAACTTCACGGTAAAGCACTAAAGTACAGCTTCTCAGACTCGGTCGATCGCTCTCGCGCTAATCTATGAAATCAAGACACTACTTGAACTCAACATACTACCCTACTCCGTTTAGAGGCAGGGTAAGTATAGTTTTTGAGTATATTTTAGTAAGTATAGTTATTGCCTTCGGGAACAATCTCAGAAAAAACGGTAAGAATTCGTTCTAGGAAGTTCTCGCTCCGTGTATGATATATCGCGAATTTTTCCTTTAAATGTTGCCAAATGCGCGATTTTTCGCCAAATTTGGAAACCCTGCCTTTCCTTATCAATTTCTGGCAACCCTAAACTCGCTTTGTATGGAAGCTATCTTACCGCAACTGGTCCTTTCGCAATACTATAATTCAGACTGGAAATCATTCACGGCAATCGCCTGTCACTTTTCACCCAAAGACTGGAATTTTATGAAATGTATTACTGGTTAATCTACTACGGATTTTCCCTTTAGTAACAGAAGAGAGATTTAAGGCGCAATGACTGTGGTGCATATCTCTATCCTGTCGCCGCATATCTCTGCCGCATCTATGAACCAGCCGGCGAGTATCACTATTCATTACAAGGTATCGATGTACGGAACAAATTTTTTGGTAACATATACATATGTATATATATATATAGAAAGAGAGAGATTGAGAAAGTCATAGAGAAACTAAAGGAATTTATCTCTAAGAAAATTCGAAATGATCGTTCCCTTTGATAAGTCGGGATCTTTCCATGGAATCAGCAGTAATTCTTCTGTTTTCTTCCATTCTACATTTTAATTGACACCAAAGAATTAATTAATTGTCATTAGACATTAGGTGTTTTTTATGCGGAAAATATAAAAATGTGTAATGCTCTCAATGGCACTCGAATCTGGACCTCTTGAATACAGGCCGATTGTGTTACCGTTATACCACAAAGACATGCTAGAGTTAGGCGGAATGTACCTCATGACATATATTAAAATTTTTTGTTATATTTTAATATTTATTTACCCCGTAAATCAAAAACGTTTAACAAAACACCGCAATTTTAGTTCAATTAATTTGGAGTAACATAATTGTACTATGGTAAAAATTTCATGATATATATTTGAAAAGTGCTTGAAATATTATGCGTGAAACATTAGAAAAACACCCTTTGAGACTAAGGCATTTAAAATTTTCTGCGCTCTAAAAATCCGGTAAACTTTGATTTTATGATTCTAGTTCATACTATTTGGCACCTATCTTGCATTTTAAGACATTTGCTTATGTTTTGAATAAAGTTATTGATATACTATATATATTTATAATCAGGATAGAGTTTCATGAATAAGACGCTTAAACTTCTGTCAACACACATATCTTTAATATTATCATAAAATTCTATGTCACAATTTTCAAGAATAAATCGTCGGAAACATGGATGCTGAAAGCCCGATTGCTGGGAATCGATCCAGTGATGTTCAGTATTCTTAGCGGATCAACGAATTCTAATACATAGGTTTAAAATTAATGCCATGTCATAGGATTTCTGTGTTCAATGCGATGAGCTTGGAAACATTTGAATGCGAGGAATTTGCTAGGCAATATCCAATAACAAAGACCACTTTCATTAATTAAATTGCCATTAGATCATACTCGTGTTTTAACGAAGCCAAATTCTCTATGCAGATTTTCTTAGAATTGTATATGCATCAGTTTAGGTTATATTTTTCACTTTGTGTTACATTCTTGCCCATTATACAGTGAGTCCGTAAAGTCATGGTGCACTTTTGATCGGTCACAGTGAAGCAACGAAACAAGATAGAAATATGTGAACGAAACAAGATAGAAATATGTGAACGAAACAAGATAGAAATATGTGAACGAAACAAGATAGAAATATGTGAATCTTTCACAAACAAAAGGAAAACTCTCCAAGTTTCCGTAGTTTTATGTGCAAGCATGTGCGCACACAGATGATAACGCAGCACCGCGAAAACTGCGAAGGAGCAGATCAGCCCATCCACGTCCACGCCAGTCGAGATGATAACCGTACAGAGGAAAGTTCAGTGTGTTCTGTGGCTTGCCAAATTCGAATCCGTGACCAAAGTGCAACGTGAATATTGTCGCGTGTACAACGAACCGCCACCACATAGAAATATCATTGATGGGTGGGATAAGCAGTTGAAGGGTACCGGCAGTTTGTTGGACAAACCCCGTTTTGGCAGGTCATTGGTCAGTGACGAGTCTGTCCAGGCTATGTGGAAGAGTTACCTAAGAAGCCCTAAGAAATTGCAGCTGTTGCACGCTATCAAACCGACGGATAGACGCAAACGATTTGCGTTTGCTATAGATATGCTTCAAAGGTCGACAGCGATAACCGATTTCTGCAGAAGATTGTGTTTAGCAGTGAGGCGACATTGCCTGTTAGTGGACATGTTCATCGCCATAACATCCGAATATGGGCTACTGAAAGTCCTCATGTCCACGTAGAGTACGATCGTAACAGACCTATAAGGAACCTATAAGGAACGTAACAGACCTATAATATGCGGCCTGATGCATGACTAAATTGATAGGACTATTCTTATTTGCGGAGTAGACTGTGACGGCATGAATGGAGCCCACATCGAATTGCACTGAATAGGTCTGAAACTTTAAGAGGTTTTCTTTTGTTTGGTGAAGATTTCACATTTTTATTTGTTTTTGTTGCTTTCCTGTGACGAATCAAATGTGCACCATGCCTTTACGGACGCACTATATAAACACGCTGTTTTTACCTGCAATGCATAATGCCTTTATTTTCAACATAATGAAAACTCGTTGCACAATATTAGGTTAATATTTTAATTTCAAAATCATCCTACCTGGGCCTCTTAAAAAATAGAACATGAGTTATATTATGAATTTCATAAAAATAAATTTCAATATTCTGCAATTGGATGATAGGGAAATGTTTAACTCTTTTCGTTTTACGCTCGTGTGGGTGTGGAATAAATTCTTATACAATGGAATTTTTAATAATATTTGGATGGCAAGCCTAGCTATTAATATTTCGATTTGAATTACATTCAAACATTAATTAGATTTTTTTTTAAATTTTGTTATATTTTAATATTACTTTTTACGTTGAAAATTTCATACATAGCTTTTAAAACTGAAATTCGTTTTGAGTTGCGCATTGATTTCACGCAAAAATTTAGCTTCATGAACTGGATGCAATATGTATTGTTTCTGAAATATTTCTGTCGTTTCTCATAATAACGTTCGAAAATTTTAATCGTAAACTCTATTTCGATCTTTGACATTGCGAAATAAAATTTTCAGACTGTAAGTTTCTTAGTTTCTTCCTCTCCATTTTCTATAATTTTTGAGACTTCTTTCTACACTTCTTACTTTTCTTATGTGGGTTGTATGAGAACATAACATTTGTAAATCTCTATTAAAAGACATCACGTGACCAAAGTTGTCTTTGGCGGATTTATCTATCTCACTAGCTAAATTTTGTTCTAATTCTGTAACGATGTATACTGTCATCTTTCCAAACAATCCAGTTCTAATTATCTGACACAAATTTTTGCATAAGCTAGCCTTTGAAGTTAGCTTAGGGTGAATCAATACAAGAAGTAAAACCTTCTATCCATATCTATAGAATATAAATATCTTAATTCACCACATTTCTAATGGTAAACATGGCTGTGGTTAGAAATTGATCTCAAAATTCAAAATATTTATAGAAAAGAGATTTTATTGCCTTCGCAGTCTTCTATCTTATGCACTTTATGTCTAAATTTGTGTCATATCAAGTGA
Organism: Stegodyphus dumicola; assembly: GCF_044657685.1. Classification (NCBI taxonomy): domain Eukaryota; kingdom Metazoa; phylum Arthropoda; class Arachnida; order Araneae; family Eresidae; genus Stegodyphus; species Stegodyphus dumicola. The sequence goes on along the minus strand of NC_140770.1, from coordinate 262,777,708 downwards.
GTAGATATTCTTGAACAGGGATGAGACATTCGAAACCTCCAACCAGAAAGATCTCGTGAGAGATTCGCGATTCGAAAGCTAAAAAAACTTTGATTTTTCTTCATACATACCTTTTTATTTTTTTAATTAACAGGAACACAAGGAATTTCCTATGTATCACATGAGGCTTACAAGTATGAAACAAAATACAAAATAAACAGTTAGAGAAAATGTAAAACAAAATTAAGATGGATTACAAAATTTTACAATGAATTGAAAAACATTGTCAAAGGCACTTAGCAATGAACTGGTGAAATTCTGGAGGCCAGTTAATGTTAATATTCATACCTTATTTTTCTACATTCTTATTTTTCCATATTCTTACCTTTGGAATCCTTATTTTTCTACATTCGTACCTTTGGAATCCTAAATTAAAAAACATTAAACATCATGAACATTAAATGTAATAAAAATTAAACATGATAAAAGAAAACTTTGAAAAATTAGTTTCCGAGTTTAGTAAAAAAGTTTATTAAAAAATCGCTCTTGTTGCAAATGTATGTTGCAACTTGTACTTTAGTAGGCCTATATTTCCAATAGTTTCTGAAGGCGGCTATGAAAACCATATCCACATGTTTCTATAGATACTTTAACACTTCATGTCTAGTATTTATTTTTGTTATTTTTTCGAATATTTTCTCCTATCTACACTTAATAATCTCTTTATTCGTTCCTTTTTAAGAATATTCCAAAAACTTTAAAATAAAAATTCAAATGTTCTTCAAAACATTTTTTCATCAAATCTCATCTAGGAAAAGAACTTCAGTATTGAAGAGTTTTATATACCATATTTACCGGATTTTATTAGAAAAATAAACGAAAAATATATGAAATTAAAATTTTTATCAGTTTTTTCTGCATAAATTTATATTCTAAATTCATTAGCTATTTGGATTACAAATCTATTTTCATGTTAAACGTTAAAATTCTTGTATTAAAAACATAATTTTTCATAATCTAGTGACGTTAAATTATAAGTGAATGAATTTTGGTTTGTGTTAAAACTTTTGTTATGCTTCTCTTTTTGCACAAAATTAGATTAATAGCATATTGGAAAGCAGATAATATGCGTCATTATGATTCTTTTAATTAAAATAGAGTCAGACTCTTACATCATCTATCAAATTTATCGCATTACTTACTCGTACTTTCTTGCTTATTGTGTACATTTACTTAAATATTTCATTTCCAGTTAACGGGAAATAAAAGCAATTTAATTTATCTGATATTTCTGCTTTCAGAAAGCGTAGGTTAATGAATTTACGATGAAAAGACAGAAACGTTTTAAACAGACGTTTATGTAATTGCTTATTCTTTGCTTTGGATAACAGAGACTCCTGGAGATAGTATATTTAATAGGGGTGATAAATTAACTGACACAAATTCCACTTGTGTCAGCGCTTGCAGCCCAAAATTTTTGATTTTATTTCTTACAATTAATGTCTAAAGATAGAATCATATTTCATTATACAGATATGCAGTCCTTAAAAGAATGTAGCATCGTATTTTACAATTCAAGTAAAAATGAATTTTGACTTTCTAACGTAATGCATTTTATGATATATCACATGTGCAGCTTGCACATTTGCACATGTGGTATACACCTTGCACACACACACACCATAAAAAAAGGATAGTTCTATACTTCCCCTTCTACTGGAACGATTGTCTAAATTTAACTTTCATTTTCCATGTCTCGAAAGAGCGACATAGAGCGCATATTATATTTACATATGGCTTTGTTCTAACATAGATATTTTGATACAAAATCGGACTTTTTCTGAAATAACATACTATTTTTTTTCTACACGTTCGATTTTACGACTCAAATTATACCAAATTGCCAAGGTTTGTAAAAATCGCATGCGTATTTTATAAGGTATTTTTCCCGCCGTATTAGCATGCCTTGTTTAAAAAATTAGCTCTCAAAATGTTAAATTCTCCTTACGATTTGAATTTGGTATATATTTAAAAACATCACATTTTTAATAAACTTATTTGATTCTTCCTTTCACATTTCAAAATTTAGTTTCATTCCAAGTAAAATACACCCATTTTTTATGATTGCTTTTTAAATTTTGTATTTTTAAATAATTTTTATAAATTTTCGGGAATAAAAACTCGATTTATAACCTGTAACAATTTTTACCATCAACTTCTAAGTATACCTTCAAAAATTTAAAGCTTTTTATTCAAAAATTTTTAAGATACACGTGAAATTACATTTTGGCGCGTTTTGAAATATAGCATATTTGTTATAAGCAATAATAACACCAAATGTGGTTCACGCATTTTGCGATAATTATTAGCCCACAGCCCGTTTACCTAGAAGGGCTATTAAGTTGAAAAGGCCATTTTGCGTCGATTCACTTTTCAAACTGTTGCCACCAAATATTATCGCCATGTATTATATTTAAAGAAATTAAATATTGAAGAATCTGCATGAATGCATGATTGTTTCTCGCGCTGTGAATAAACAATGGTATCTATAGACATAAAATTTTGAATAATGTAATCCTCCAACCGAGCATGAGCACTTGGAAGGCAAACTTTGAATTTGTTTTACACTATAGTTCAAAATTTGTAAAATTTTAACGAATTTTTGATTACCAAACTCAGCAATTTCTAAGCGAGCAATAGGAACACTGTACGGAAAAAAAATCTTTATATTTAGTGCGCGAGACTGTGTATCGGATATTCAAAAGATAGGCTGTTTTTAAATATCTTGTGATATTGCTGTCGAATTAAATTTTATGTGTTTCAAGTGCGAAGAACATAAAATTTATTAAATAAATGTAACACACAAAACGTCAAAAATTGCCCCTCGCCCTTTTGGGCCCAATATAACTTCTGAAAGCCTTTGATTTTCTTTTTTATTTATTAATTTTGTTTTGAAAGTATGAACGATGACATTTTCTCCACTCGTGAACAGTGGAAAAAAGGAACGGAAAATAGGTTGCGATAAATTAAAAAGTTAGCCAAGTGAATATCCTTGGCGCAAACTGAGAATATCGCGCCAAGATAAATTTTTAAATTTCTCCATAAATTTTCCATCAAAAATTGCAAAATTTAATATCTAGGCATTATTTGAATCGTAAAATAGAAATACGGAAAAGAAATGGCATATTACTACTGAAAAAAATCCGATTGTGTGCCAAAATAATTTATATATAGCATTAGAACAATGCTATATATAAATCTACTACATATCTTAAGTTTCGCTTTCGAGATAAAATTAAAAAAAAAAAAAAAATTGCAGAATAAATCGCTCATTAAATTAAAAAAATTAAAAGAAATATTTTAAACTAGAAGGAAATCTAATCTCCGGATAATAACGAACAAATAACCTAATTTTTTAATCAATAAACCATCAAATTTCACTACACAGCATTAATTTCAAATTTTAACTTAGCAGTTAAAATTAATTACAAATTATTTAATTCATATATACCATTTCAACGAAAAAATAAAATTCTCTAAATGTTCAAAATCATAAGATTAGAATTTTTAAGTATTTCTTCAGGAATAACAGAATGTTAAACATAACGCTGAAAGTTCTGAAAATCTGTCTAAATTTATAAAATTTGCAATGCATATATAAAAATGTTTGTATAAAATGTCTAATTTTGCAAAAATTTTCAAAATGTTTTTCTCCGATAGTAAATAACTACTATTGGAGAAAAACATGTAAGGATTATGTTAGTTTTACTAACAGTTAAATTTTGAGTTAAAGTTGTTTTCCTGTCAAATTCTTAACTTGAACTTACTACTTCCGGCTAGAACGTAGTTGAGGAAGAGCGGTATTTAACCGCGAAATTCTACATGCTGAGTTAGAGAGAATCAGAGCTTCTGATTTGAGCGCGTCTGCCTTTTGGCTACTCTCTCGCAAAGCTGTTATTACGCTCGGCCGTAGTCAGGCCCTTGATAGCTTCGTAGTCAAATAAAGTTAAGTGCCAACTCGGTTAGAATCTTGATAGCTCCGGCTATATCTCTTTTAGTCTAAAATTAGTTTTAGTTTATTTCTTAGTCTCTTAAGTTCAAGCACAAGTGTCGGCTTTTATTGTACACTCCAAGACGGGGCTGTGTTAAATCTTATTTGAATAATAAAGGGTTAGTTACCCTTCCATCTTGTTGTTTCTTGTCAGACGAACTTAAGCGATTATCCGCTTAGCAATTCTTAAGATTCTCCACTTTATACAGTTACTGAGAAATACACAAGTGAGAATCCCACAAACATTTTGAAAATTTTTTCCCACATATTAAGACATGTTTCCTTTCTGCTTTCCTAGAAGCAATTCATAAAGTAAAATTACTTAACACAAAAGTGATTTATTTCAGACTTAATGTAGGAAAAATAAAGGTTTCTACGGCAAATTTCTAAAGGCACAACGTTTCTAGTTTTACGAATTCACCAAAAGCTTTCAAAAATTCAATCAAAATTTTATTTCAAATCTCACAATATAGAGAGATAAAATGCCCAGTTGTCGCATCAAAGATGGAATTCTTTACTATTCTTTTTCAAATGGAATATAAGCTAGGAAAAGGAACACAGCTGGAATAAACGAAAAAGAGCATCTAACGCTTACGTGAAGACCATACTGCTTAGGATTTGTGAGGCTGAATCCAGAAAATGTATGGAAAATAAACTCGAGTTTAGCATTTTAATACATCCGTTACGTTGCATAAGGTAATGGATCCGTTACATTGCATAAGGTAATGGATCCGTTACATTGCATAAGGTTTTACAAGGACTGAAACAAAATCAGGAAATATGCATAAAAAGGGGCCATTTGTATTGCATTTATTAATGATATAATTAAATGATGAATGTATTCAATTATACTTTAGGAAATATTACAGAAATATAAGTTTTAAACTCCGAATCTATGAATTTTATTAGTTCATCTTCTAATACCAGAATATATACTGCTTTTCTGATCTATGCCAAAATTTTAAATTGCAGAAATATTTAAAAATAAAGAACATGCTCCAAACCCAGTAAATTATGATTTTCTCATTTTTAAGGCTTTTAATTGCAATGATTGATTAGTAAATAGATTAAAGTAAATAGTAATAAATTAAAGTAAATGGATTATACTTCGATGCAACAATTGCATTTCATACATCAGTTTGCTTACATTAGTAAAGTGGTATATATGCAACCTTTGTTATTTGCTCCACGTATTATGGGCATAGCTTTCCTTTCAATGCATTTAACAATATTTTCCAATTCTGAGCTAACAGTTGGATGAATGCGAGTCACGTGACATGTGTTATTAATCCATCCGCAAAAGATTAATGATTCTCAAGTCATATTTTGCGGGTTAATTATCCAGCTTTCAGCTGATGTTAGTTTGGTGTATGATGGCTAAGTTTTTAATACCATAGCTTTAAGCCCATTCAATTGCCACCGCAAATAAACATTTGTAGCTTTCTGATAAGGTCTTATAACTCTTTACAGAATACCAAGGAATGTAGCTAAGTTTTGGATAGCTTAGTCTCACGGTATCAAAAATTTCCCATTTTTATAAATTAGACATATCTGACGTGTCTTTGACTTTAAAGAATTTTGAAAATATCAGAAGCAAGAAAAATTATCTATAATAAACAAATATAGATATCACAGAACATCTTCAAGAAATAGTTGCTGTTCTGGGCATCTATTATGCATATATATAATGCATATATTTAATATTAAAAGGCTCACTATCGTCCGAACGGTAAAACTATTAAACACTGGTAATTCCATCCGTGGTCAAAAACCGGCGAGCTGTCTGATTAAGTAGGCATTTCGTGGCTTTGTCCGTCTGTAACGTCTCTATGAATCAGTTTCGCTCAGAAAGTCCTCCAAAAGGCATATCTCCTCTATCATCTATCCTATTAAGCACATAGCCCTCGATTACTTTGCCATAATCGAATAAACCTAACCAGTTATTATTAAAATTCGTTGCATTATAAAAATAATTAAATGAACTAAGCCAATCATTATTAAAATTTATTTTATAGTAAGAATAATCAAATGAAAGAAACTAACCATTGTTAATGTTCATTGTATAATAAGAATAATCAAATGAACGAAAAAAAATCATTATTAAAGTTCATTGTGTAATAAGACTAGACTAATTAAATGAATCTAAACAATCATTATTAAAATTTATTTTATAGTAAGAATAATCAAATGAACTTAAACAATTAAAACTTATTTTATGGTAAAAATAATGAAATTAATGAAAAAAAATCATTATTTAGGGCCCACCAGCGGCCGAGCGGTAAAGACGTTGAACACTGGTAGTTCGGTTCGAGGTTCGAAATCCACGAACAGGCTGGCTGCATGGGCGGTTTCGTGGTTTTCCTCATGTGTAACTTGTATACGAGCCAGTTTCCCTTAGAACGTCTTCCACGAATTCATCCGTCCCTTTAGGCAGATAGCCCTCGTGTGCTTTGCCATAGCTGAATAATCCAATCCATTATAAAATTGTAAAATAAGAATAATGACCAAACAAATCATTATTAAAATTTATTTTATAAAATAAGAATAACCAAATGAACCAAACCAATCATTAATAAAGTTCATGTTATAATAAGAATTATCCAATGAACGAAAAATATCATTATTAAAGTTCATTGTCTAATAAAAATAATCAGATGATCCAAACCATTCATTACTTATTACGTGCTTCGCCTTTAAACACTACATGGAAAAGGAGGGATACCCCATAAGGTCTTTCTTAAGGGAAGTTGGCTTGCATCCATGTTACACATGGCATTAAACTCCATGCCGCCAGCCGGTTCCCCGTGACTCGAAACCAGGACGAAACTACCAATGCGCAGTGGCTTTTACCGCTCGGCCGCTGGCAGGCCAAGCAGTCATTATTAAAATTCATTTTATAATAAGAACAGTCAAATGAAGCACACCTTATTTTATAATACGAATAATCAAATAAACCAAACCACTCACTATTATAGTTCATTGTATTATAAAAAACATTTTAGTGAGATTTCTTAAATAAAAGAATATACTATATGAAAAGAGATTTTAAAGATAAAGACCCAGACTTTAATAATACATCAAGCTCTCTCATTCCTGCAACTTTTAGAACAAATGCTTAAATATGGTTTACACACATCTGAAAGAGAAAGTATAAATTATAATTTCTGTTTCCAAAGTATTCTAGTCTGCTATCATTGCTCAGTTATTGAGATTTGCAATTTCAGTACTTCATAACATTTTGTTTAATGTTAAATGTAAATGTAGATCTGTAGGGACCTAAACCAGGAGTTTGTATCTTTATAAACGCATTATTTTTAATGCCTAGGCTTTAAATTATGATAGCACTTCTAATATCTCCAGAGGCACATATATTCCCAAACATACCTGGAATAAAGGTTAGTAACTAACTATTTAAACTTTCGATAGCTTTGTGTTTTCTACCTGCACGTTTCCTTAATATCCCTTAAATTCTAAATTATGGACTGAAGTTTAACTTCGGAAAAAAATATCATTGAATGAAGATTTATGAAACGACTCTTGTATCTCCACAACTCGGGTTTGCTAACTTGGATACTTCTCTAAGAAACATTAAGTTTAATTTGCATGGGCCTTTACTAATATTTTACAAGAATCTCAACTTCGCTTTCATTTTTTTTCCTTACAAAAGCAGACTACAATGAAATTCATTCTTCGGTAAATGCGTATCTTTGCATAATTTAAAGAATAAGAATTTATTTGTAAAGAACTAAGGGAGACTAGAATTGATACGGACTGTTTTTCCCTACAGAATCACTGTAAACGATACTTAGCATGCATAGAGCAAAAGACGAGCCAGAATAAGAAGTTGTTCCAAAGGAAAATCTTTAATTTTATTCAGAACAAATCATATGACTAAGGAACAAATCATATGACTAGGGAATTTCTGAAGGTGCGAATTATGTGTTTTCAGATTACGTACCACTAATAGCTTATTTGTGCCGTAATAGCTTATAGTGAACGTTTGATAAATTGTACAAACATATTCAAAAGTCAGATTATTTACTTATACAAATTAAATGAACTAATTATGAGCACCTAAATTTTCTCATGAGTGTTCGCCGGTTCAAAATATGTTTCAAAATTTAAAATGTTAAACAAACATTGAAATCTACTTGTATGAATCTTGTGCTTTATTTAAACGATATTATTTTATGTAATATAATTGTTTAGATTAAACACCTCAACATTGTGTTTCGCGTTTATTTAGAATTGAAAGAAATAAAAATTTATTTTGATTAAATTACACTTATAAATTATTCTTAAGCACATGAAATAAATTTAAAAATTTAATATATGCAAAAAGTTATTTAAAATTTATGCAAAAAGTTATATTTATTTAAAATTAAATGTCATAATAATCGTGCTTTCTCTATAATAAATCACTTTGATTGAATGCAAGTAAAACATTTATTCTGAAAATTTTTTTATTTACCTCAGCTAGTAAAAGGCTTTAAAAAGAGCATTGATAATCAGAAGAATTAAAAAATATGATCACGTGCTTATTAATATATTTTTTTGGCCTGGTGTAGTTTTTATCTGAACGAGGTTTTTATCTGATCTTTATAAGCGTATGCTTATCGGTCAATAAGAAATGCGTATTCTCAAAAAAATGATACAATTAAAAACGAAACAAAGTGTTTTTAGGTATCTCTAGGAACCTACTTTAATATTTACATTGAAAACGTCTAATAACATTCTATGAGTTCAAGTGTATATTGTTGCGTTCTACAGGTCCATGGATTTGGAGTGATTGATAACAACACGTGGAGAATCAAAACACAATGTTTCGTCAGTATTGCACAGGACAGCTTCCAAGACGCATTGCAGTAGTAAAAAAACTATGATAAACACGCTGAAGCAATCAGCAACACAGCCTTTAGGTTATAACAGTGAAGACAGCTACACGGCAAAGCACTAAGGTACAGCTCCCGACTCGGTCGATCGCTCTCAAGCTAATTTTGGAACCCAGGTCACTACTACTGATTTTAAGTTACTCTATACTACTCAAGCCACTCTTACTCCGCGTAAAGGTAGGGTTCATATAACTTTTGACCTGCCTTAAAAAACATTCTGGGAAAACCGGTAAGAATTCGTTTTAGAATGTTCTCGTTCTGTCTATGGCATATCGCCAAACTTGTGGCGAAATGGGCGATTTGACGCCAAATCTGGCAACCCTGTCTTTTCTTGACATTTTCTGGCAAACCTAAATCTAAACCTAGGAAGCTATCTTACTGCAGTTGGGCGTTTCGTAACAATATATATACTGAGAGTGTTCACAGATTTTTGTAACGAATTTGCAGATTTATATATAAACAAACCTTGGAATTTTATTTTCTAATATGTTCAGCCTGATAGCCCTTTTATTGAACTATCACATTGCATCTTGATTTCCAAGACAAATGTCCCTTTCTTAAAACATCAAGAATGATTTAATTCCACCCCTTCTTCATAAGCTTCCAGAGCCCATCCAGTGTTTTGGGATGCTGCTTGTAAGAGCTTGTTTTTAATGTCCAATTGCACAGTAATACACAGGAGATCCATCAGGGAACTTGGGTGGGATGCATATAAAGGGAATAGCTTCAATTCCGGTTTCATTTCTTATTAAAAAAAAAAAATAGAGCAGTAGATTTAGAGGTATGGCTTGGAGCCTGATCCTGATGGAACTTAACATAGTGAATATTGTGTGGATAAAAAGGTTGAATTTCTTCTTTAAAAAATAGGTGTTAAAACATATTTCTGATATTAATCACTTAATTTTGTAATTTGTTTCTACTTTCATTATTTTAGGTTTTCGTTATAATGTAATCCAATAATAACCACAAAACATTTAGAAAAACGTTCCTTACTTTCCCTAAACCAAAAAATTAAATCTTTTTCTCCACTTTCTCAATATTAAATCGATCTTTTTCTATTGTAATGAGATAAGTATATTCAAGCCTCATCAATTGTAAACATATATTTCTATTTTTTACCTGCCAAATAATTTTCATACAGCAAGCTGCACGAAGGGATTTTTATTTCTTCATAAGATGAATGTCGAATAAATTCGATGACTGTTATGAGGAAAGTGGATTTTTTTTCAGTATATGCTAAATATACTGCGAATTCATAAAATATATTTCTTTCTGATTTCTATAAAGGTAATACATATTTGCTTTCATGAAATTTTATGCAGGGCATTGCCTAATTTTTGCTGTTTTTGATTAGAGAGAAATTAAATTCAAAAAATGAAAAGTCAAGAAGAATTCTGTAGAAAGAAAAAGGTCTTCTAGAGCTTAGAATTCTTCTAGAAATTTAAAGTCTAGAAGTCTAATTATGGAAATTAAATTCTAGAAATTTAAAGTATTCATCAACATTACCAAAATATCTTAAATGTGATTGTCATAAATTTTAGAAAAAAGGAAATAGTAAATTGCTAAAATATGATATAAATACTTTATAAAATTGTAGAGACATTAGTTTTTTTTTTTTTTTTTTTTTTTTTTTTTTTTTTGAAGCAAGAGACATGAAAAATGTGAAATGCCCTCGTCGGAACTCGAATCCTAGACCTCTCAAATTCACGTCGAGTATGCTTGCAAATACAACACGAAGGCATCTGTAAAAAAGAAAGAAATACTTTAAAATGGCTACTGGGACACCTTTTAAAGGGCAACTGGGGATAAGTGAACCTAATCGCCAAATCCTGGTGGATACGAATTACCCTCCAGTTCACGACCTTTCAGTTCGGGCTGCAATGTTACAGTCATTAGACTATTTTGAAGTGGGAGATGTGAAAAATGTGCAGTGCTACCCTGCTTCTGGTCCTGAACTCGAACCTTGGACCTCTCGAATACTCGTGAATTATACTTCGAATTACACCACGGAGGTATTCGGAAAGAAAGGTGAAAACACCCTGTAAAGTGACTGAGAAAAAGATGTCAGCAACATAAAGACATTTTATTGACGATCCCTTAAATACGAAGTATGGGTTACGATGTTAAAATACTAAGAAATTTGCAAAATGTACTTTGTATAAGTTTGAATATTATTGCATTTGCTGAATAACTGACCCCGAAAGCTGTCCAATCTCATTCCAAGTCTATAAAATTAGGGATCTGAAGATTTAAACGCTTGCTGAACTTATTAAACATTGGTGATGGATAAAAATATCCTGGGCTTACACCTGAAAAATAAGTCATCTAGAAACCAACAGCACGCTGTGAAACTTTCAGTGCAGAAAACAATTTGAGAAAGCGCTGTCTTATTCCGAAGCAGACAATACTGGACAACACTAGGAATTTTAGCAACGAAAGAACAATTTTCTCGACACTTTTAATACAAGTGTCTTGAAAACTGTCAGTCTCAGTCCCTGTTTCTATTTCATATTTCCAGAAACCTCTGTTATTACGTAACTTCTTAATAACAAAATTATTTAGCTATGCTAATAATTATTGAACAATACGGTTTTTATAATCACTGGATAAGCCCTCCCTATGGTCTCATGCTTTTGGGCGAATCTAAAATTCAATTTAATTATCGTAATCAAAACACGAAGAAAATTATTCATAATCTAGTATCCATAACTTGCATAATTATGCTGCGTAACTGGGCTAGTTTCCGTATGAATGCTTTGTTTAAAATATCCACTTAGTATCTCAAATATTAGGAAATGTCAAGTTAAAGTTCACCTGAAACTCGCTAAATCAATACAGCTTTTGGTAAGGAAAGATTCCATTTGACAATCTTTAAAAACAACGGAAGAAATTTAAAATTCTGCGCGTTTCTCTCGGCAGAGTATGAAAACGAAATAGAATAAGAAGGTTCCCAAAGGCTCTGAAAATACTGGTTGTAATATTTTGTCTGTAACACACCATATATTCTATTATTAAATACAAATCTAACACGTGACGCACATATGAAAGAACTCAAGGGACAGTTCTTTCAAAGAATAAATATTACTTCAAGGATAAAAGGAAGAATTAATATGTAAAGGCTCTTAATTCAAATACAATATTTGACACTTGAATTAGAACAGACTGACATTAGAAACGCCTGCAGCTTTTCATTTTTCAAGGTGATTATATTATGTTACACTCTTAGAGACTGTACCTTTTTATCAAAAGGCGGCTTTGAAAATATTTCAGTTCCATGAGAGCTTTCATTTATTACCCACGAGTCTTGGGAGAGTGTCACATCTTTGAAGTGTCATTTAATGTGTCAAAAGAATTTTCATTTATCTTTCAAATTTAAACTACATATGTTTCTTCAATGTTTCAATGCTTCAACTTCAATGTTTTACTATTTATGAATAGTGATAAGAAGACAATAGAAAAACATTTTTTTTTTTACTTATTGTGAAACGTTTGAGTGAAATAATTTAAATCTGCTTTTGATAATAAGAAACACAGAGATATGTTTAATTAAAAGTTTTAAGAACAGGCTACGTATTTTCTTAGTAATTTCTACCTTTGTTTTAATTTTAACATATCTAACTGATGCAAATTTTAGCAAATTTAATTTGCATAAACAAGAAGTAGGACGAATCGTAATTTTTATCTAATACGAGCTTAAGAATTTTACAATATCTTTAAAATCTCCAATTTCTTCAATGTTTTACTATTTATGAATAGTGATAAGAAGACAATAGAAAAGCATTTTTTTTTACTTATTGTGAAACGTTTGAGTGAAATGATTTAAGTCTGCTTTTGATAATAAGAAACACAGAGACAATTTTTAAAAATACACGTATTTTTGTTAAAAAGATTCACATTTATGAAACACAAGTGGAAGACTTGAGTCTCGAGCTTCTTCATTTTGTCAGTATAATTTGACAAGAATACAATTTATTTTTTTAAAATTATTAGCAAGCCATTAGGTGTCTTTGAAGCAGGAGACGTGAAAAATGCACAGTGCTTTAATGGCAACCATAAACCTGTTTTGCGGGGAAGCTATCTTACCACGCCTGGACATTTTGTAACAATATTACGTATTATAAAGTCATATTCTGACGCTGAAGAAATCACGCGATTGCATGTAACGACATTGCATGTCGAAATATTTTCGTTAATATCAGCATTATAAATAGACAGCTGCTGTTGACAAAAGTTTTGTTTCGGTTTAGGGTAATTGACACGCTAGGTTATTGCTAATTCTTTTCTGAAAACGCTAATTTTCGCACTCGTGTTTCCGAATGGCCACTGTAAACAAAAATGCTTTATTTCCAAATGTGTTGCCACCGCTCGCTTTCAAATAGTAGAGTTTGTTAATAAAAATGATTACGTATTACAAAATATGAAATAAAAAATTTAAAAAATAAAAAGAAAATCTGAAAGCTTTCAGATTTTATATTACGCCTAAAATATTTATGCTATATTACGCCTGTTTTTTAAAGTTTTTTTGTGTTTTCTTTACTTATTAAATATCGAGTCCTTCGCACTTAAATCACATAAAATTCAATTCAACGGTAATATCATAAAATATTTAAAAACAGCAAAACAGCATAACTTTAGAATCTTCTATACAGAGTCTAGGGCGCTGGAGATAATTTTTTTTTTTGCCTAAAGTATAGCCTATGCTCACTTTTAAATCGTTGAGCTATTTAATCAAAAATTCGTTAAATTTAAAACAAATTGAAACAGATAATAAAACAAGTTCAAAACTCAAAATTTGGGTTTCAAAGTGCTCAATTTCAGTTGGAGGAGTTCGTTATTCAAAATTTGATGGCTATAGGTACCGTTCTTTTTTCACAATGCAAAAAAAACATTAATGCATTCACACAGATTCTTCATTATTTAGTTTCTTTAAATATATGGGTGGCAACAGTTTGAGAAATGAACCAACGCAGAAAGTGAAACGATGCAAAATGCCTTTTTAAGACTAATAGACCTTTGGAATTTTTATAAAATTTATGGGATTATTTATCCTTTGGGCTAAGAATAGCGTTGTCAAACATAAAACATACTGTTGCGTTTTTTTCTGACACCAGTTGTTACGTTATTTTCTTCCTTCACGTTCGTACGGGGTTCGTGTGGATTTGGAGTGAATAACGACGACAACACTTGATGGAATATCGAAACACACTTCATTTACCGATATTAAGCAGGACAGCTCCAAAACACTTTTACAGTCGTCGAAGATCTACTTTAAAAAGGCTGGAACAATCAGCGACACAGCCTTGACACTGTCAGGCAATAACGGTGGGTGAGACAGCTTCACTACAGAGCACCAGAGTACAGCTCCCGATCTACGTACTCTCGAGACTCTCCACGCTACAACTCGCGATGCAGTCGACGACTCACAGAGCACAGCTCCCGACTCTTCGGTTCAGTCGTTCCTGGATCTTAACACACTCTCTCGACAATGCACTAACCTCGATACACTAAGAGACTATTCGATGCACTCGACGAACCACTCGGCACTCGCTGTCCGGGTGTCAACTCGATCGACTTCGCACGGAGTGACTAACTCGAGACTAAATCTCGCACTTAGTCTCCTTATACACATCTATATTACCGAGCTATTGCAGACGCAACGTTGCCGGTTCCTTAAATCTAGCCCAAGGGCACATGACATAATAAATTCTGGAAATGGAAAACATTTCAGAAGAGAAAACGGGGAAAGGAAAAGTGAGAGGGGTACGTACCAAAAGGAAAAAAGCCAAAGGCATCTAGTAGGTGAAAGAAACTTGACAAGATGAAGAAAAATCCGAAAGGATCCATGACAATTCAGAGAAATGAGAAATGCAAAACATGGTTCAAAATACTATACAACAACAGCAAATGTTCAATACTACTAAATAACTACATAAATACAACACATACAACAGAAAATCAACACGCAACAGTCAGTACAACATCACACGAGCAATTCCAAGGAACTTAGAGTACAGCACAGTCTACTTCAGATAATATGAAAGATATTACAGCCACCAACTGGAGGAGTAAGAGAAGAAGCTGTGGCCTCATCCTATGAAGATGTGAGCTGCAAGTGGTGTTATGTTGCAGTCTTCATTGAGTATTTCGTAGTTGAAGACTCCAGAATAGTTCACAAATTTGCATTGGACAGCTTTAGAGAAGAATTTCTCATTTTTTCTTTTAATAAATTCTGTGATGGTTTCAAGCTTAAGATCTCTATGAAGAAGTTCATTTCGAATGAGAAAGTTAGCTTCAGTGATAATACGAAAAAATTTATTCTGCACTAATTGAAGTTGATGTAGTTGATTAGGAGAGGCAATATTCCAAGCAGGAGATGCATAATAAAGAATAGAACGGAAGGAAGTAGTATAAATATGTCTCTTGGTTCTTAGACTAAGGTTAGAAAATTTTCCAATGACTGGAAGAAATCTGCACATAATTTCAATGGCTTTATTTTTAACATTCTTAATATGATTAGTCCAGGTGAGATTATGGTTAATAATAACTCTTAAGTATTTGGGTTTTGTAACTAATGGAACAAGCTCTTGAAAAAGGAAAAGTTCTTTAAACTTGGTGCTTTTTTTGTTTTTGCAAAGGATTAAAAGTTGAGACTTACTGGCGTTAATTTTTACTCTCCAATTGGTGCACCAGTCCTCTACAGTGTAAAGAAATTCTTTCATTTTATCAATTGCATGATTAGCTTTGGTTGCCTTAAAGACTATCGCCGTATCATCGGCGTGCACTTACTCTCCGCGTACCAGCAGGGTTTATATAGTTTTTGGTTTGTGTTCGAAAACATTCTGGCCTAAACCGGTAAAACTTCGTTCCAGAAGTTTCTCCATTCGTCCATGGCATATCGCCACTTTTGTCGCCAAATGGGCAATTACTCGCCAAATGTGGCAACCCTGCCTTCCCTTGCAATTTTATGGCAACCATAAACCTGCTTTGCGGGGAAGCTATCTTACCGCGCCTGGATATTTCGTAACAATAATATAAGGTCATATATATTCGTATTATAAGGTCATATTCTGTCGCTGAAGAAATCACGCGATTGCATGTGACTTCACTGTATGTTGAAAATGTTTCGTGAATATATGCATTATAAGTAAATAGCTACTGTTGGTAACTTTTTGCTTCCGTTTAGGATAACTAACACGATATGTTATTAGCATGTTAACTTTTTTTATTGATATTGAGAAAAAGTCTTTATATTACATGAAATTTAAATCATGACGCCGTACGCATACTTGATGTGTCAAAACGTTTTGCTTCCTGTTTGGCGACAAGAAAATTATTTACGAATTGGTTGTTGCTGGGAAAGCATGAACTGAATATATTCATATAAAAATAATTTTATACGTATTTTTTTCAGGCGTACCAATAACTTACAAATTTGGCTTTGGCCGCAACCCGCTCGTAATTAATAAAAACTGAAAGTTTTTGAAATTACAGATGTGAGTAATTAGAAATTTAAGAAAGGCTAATATTAGGAATCGTTTTTTGTGGAAAATTTTGTCAATAATCCGTGTTTGAAACTAAATGACATCTGAGGTCTTAAGAATTCGAAATGTATTTTAATAAGTAACTGTGAATATAAGACCTGAGAATAATATACCAACCATAACTGCTTATACGTAAAATTCCCATAGATTTCGAATACATCAGTTTCAAGGAAAATGAAACACAAGACATTCTTCAGCAGAAATGAATTCCTTTTGCTCCTGAATCAAGTAAAAATGGACCGTTCTGTTATAGGGCCGGGTCCAGAAATGTATGTATGGATGGATGTATGTGTTCATGTATTAAATATATATATGTAAGCACGAATCTATGCATGTGTATTCATACACACATACATGCATATACGTACATAGACACGTGCATACATTCCTTTAATTTCTGAATCCGGTTCCGATAAAAGAACAGTACCAGGAAAACTTTAATTTAATATATTACATGCTCATGGCTATCCGATGATAACAGATTTGAAAACGAACACAATTTATCATGATTGACAAAAGAGGTTTAAAATCCAGTATAATGGAAGAAATAATATCTTAAACTCTTTTTTAAAACATTTTAAATAATAACGATTCTAAAGATCATTAGATTTAGAAACGACAAAAATATGGGCATGATATTGTTTTTCCTGCTGAAATTGTCGCATATAAGAAAACGCTACCGACATAAACGATATAATATAAACGATTTTTCTGAAGATATTCTTCATTCTCCTCGGAAGCAGAAGACACTAAAGAAAATTAAATCGCGGTTCTCCCTAACCATCCCGTGGTAGACATTTCAGACCGAATTTCACTTGTATGTCATAGCTAAGGACTTCAGCCGGTAAGTATGTTGAAAATACGTAGAAACATGTTCGCGAGATGTAAAGGATCGATAACGGAAATAAAAGGTCATCTAAAAACATCAAAGCAAATAGCGTAGGTAGAGGATAAAACTCTCTTGAAATTGCTATGCGTTTGCAAGTTTTTCCGCAAGTAGGTTTTCTTCAAGTAGGTTAGGTAAATTTATCGGTAAATGAGATTTAGCTAAACCGCTTTCTATCAGTTAGTTCCAGAAAGACATTAAGATAGATTTGGAGAGCTTTTAAGTTAGCTAATTAAAACCGTATGGGGCGGGAAATCGTACACAGTTGTTTATGAATAAATTTTGGAAATGATTGTAGTGTATTTATCAAGTCTGAAAAATTTACAGAAGTTCTTCATTTGAAACTGCATTTTTTTAATTTGCATAAGTGATTGGATCTAGATCAGCGATAAAATTTTAAAATTAATTAGCCGTTTTCTTTATAATAGCATTGTTTATTATTAATTCATATTTACGTTATGCGAATTTCCAGCTCATAATAATATAAAAAGAATAGAATGTAAGGCTAGATATTAGCATTTTCAAATGTAAAACTGAAAGCAGAATAAAACATAGAGAAACAGTGTGCATGAGATTCCATGTACTTAATATCTGGAGTAGATGGCAACTGGTGCAGCGTTCAGTACGTGTTAGGTATTTTTGGAGAGTTTGGTATTATAGAACTTGCAGGCAATCCAGTATTCATGAACTCGATATGTTAAAATCTCTCTACAAGAAATATAGCCCAATATTTAATATCATATTTGGAGTCGAACTTGTAAATATTGTTGCTTTCGCACGGATTCGTACTACATTGAATGCACACAGAAACGATGATAGGTTGATAACAATTATTTTATCAAAAGAAACACTTAAGTGCTGCGAAACTTTCTACACAAATAGCTGTTCAACTCTTCACAGCATCACAAAATAGAAGCAATAGCGAGAATTCAAACTGCTAAGAACGTTAAACAAAAAGCAACGCAAAGCGCAACTAAAGAGTGAAGCTACTCCGGAGATACCTCATTACTCCGATCTCACGTAGAATTCACGGTGGACACCGAGATATTTCCAGCAATTCCTGATTCTCGAAATTACTGGACGGCATATGCAGGCCGATTACGGTTACGATTACAGACAGCATCAATTATAGTTATTCAATTACAACATTCATTACATTTATACAGGAACCGGACCAAAATGTTGCCAAGGTGGGCGACTTTTGGCAATTTGTCACTAAATTTGGCGACAAAAATGAGTCACGGAAACCTTTACCAGCTCGATGATTTCTCGCCAAATTAGCGATATAGACATTTACTCGAAGTTAAATAGACGTGCTCCTGTATTCTTGTTTTTTTCGGCAAAGCATCGTCTCTCTAGATTTTCATGTTACATTATACAGAAAAATGCAACAATTTCGCATATAATTTCACTAAAAATATCTATCTCTGTACAAAATTCGTAACAATACTTTTTACTTTTCAGGTAAAAATTTAAATAATGTAAAAGTGGAAATTATCTTGTTTCGGAAGAGCATTTGATAGCGGTGTGTCACAG
Organism: Stegodyphus dumicola; assembly: GCF_044657685.1. NCBI lineage: Eukaryota > Metazoa > Arthropoda > Arachnida > Araneae > Eresidae > Stegodyphus > Stegodyphus dumicola. The sequence continues at coordinate 262,758,823 of NC_140770.1, read as the reverse complement.
TATAGTCGGCAGAATATAGTATATGTAATTTATCCGAAGGCTATATTATATGCTTAGCAATCGCATTACCCTTGCTGTAAAGGTCCGTAAATGTAGATATCAAATAGCATTTTAAAATTTAACTCAACTGCATTAATGGTACAAGATGATAGTGTATTATTTACTTAAAGAGGAACAAATCGTACACAAAACTAAACGACCTTGCATTTCGTATTGAAATCGTTAGGTATACCATTTAAGCTGGCTATTTTTGGAATCCTAATCTCACGCTTTTCAAACAGATTATGTCTGTAAATGGAACTCTGACTGGCAAGCGTGAAACTGCAAGCATCTTTAGATTTTGTCGGCAGCTGGCAGTGATTTCGTTTGAGATTATGAAATGGTAATGAATATGGATCATTTTTTTTTTCGAAATCCTTTTCTCATCTTCCGATTCTCTCGAAATCCGAAATGCTTTGTAATGCAGAATGAAGTGTAATCTCAATGCTCTGCATTAAAATAGAGATTTAACTTCGCTTTCAGACGCTTCTGGTAGAAAATAGCTGTAATATGATTTAAATGAGATTCTGCTTTATTACTTACGGCAGAAAACGTTTAAATGATGATAAGTTTTATTTTTCTTAACAAAGGGATTATCATAGATGCATTTCGTTATCTTCTAAGATATATTAATTACGTCGCATGCACAGTACAGTGCTTAAACTAGTGATTTCATACACATTTAAACTGAAGTTTTAATTTAAATTTTAATACAAAAGGAATTATATTAAAATAATTTAAAAGTAACTTAGTTAATCAAATTCCACGAAACTATAATATATTCTTATTTAAATAATTCATTAATATTGTTGCATTCTACAGGTAGGGAGGATTCGAAGTGACTGATGAAGAATCAAAATACAATTTATTCGCCAGTATTTACACAAGAGATTTCCATAAACACTTTTTAAGTCGTACAAAAACTACGATAAACATTCTGAAACTATCAGCAACACAGCTTTCAGGCTACAACTGTGCAGACAGCTTCACAGCAAAGCACTAAAGTACAGCTTTCGACACGGTCGATCGCTCTCAAACTTATCTCTGAACTCAACATACTCAAGATATTCTTCACGATAAAACTGCTACATCGCCTTCAGGCAGGGTGTCATAGCATTTGATCTGCCTTCGAGAACATTCTCAGAAAGACAGGTAAGATTTTGTTCTAGAATGGTCTCGCTTCGTTTATGGCATATTTCCAAATGGGCGATTACGAGCCAAATCTGATAACCCTGAATTTCCTTGCCATTTTTTGCCAAACCTATACGCGATTTGAGGGGAAGCTATCTTACTGGCGCATTTCGTAACAATATTAAACACAGCCTGAAGTTTATGTGGCAGAAATATATATCAATATAGCAAAAAAATTACCATTAAATTCATGTTTTCTGATTTTTTTTTCAAACTGACCGGTTAAGTTATCCTTGATTCATGAAAGGAATATCTTAATTTTATTTTAAATTATGTTTAACTTCATATGAAAATTTCCCAAATCGCTGAAGATAATTATCTCAACAGACAGATAATTATATTCAGCGACACTGCATTAGCTTTCCTCGCAAGTAATGGAAATTTTTGGCAAATTATAATATACGGCAAAATGTCCCTTGGGATTTATCATTATACTTTTATTACAACTATGCTTCCATTTTAACTTCAAACAAATGCATCACTATTAAAAGAATCAAAGATTTTTTTCTTTTTCAATCTGAAAAAAAGGCGAGATAAGTCATGTTCTTTTGCAGCGATGCATAGCCTGATGAATGCTTTAATTTTAAAGAATATTTTTGATTTAAATTTCTGTAGTTTTTATTCGATTATTTTGAAAAGATTTTTAATGTGATGTCTGGGAAATAAGAATTTAAGAACTTACATGGTCACATCAAATAATCTTGCGCTTGTAAAATTCTGTACCAGTTAATTTCATTGTATTTTCTTGCGAACCAGTACATGTTTAAATGCTTAAAAGAAAGGGATTCCTTCAAAAAGTAGTTAATGCAATCAAACATATTTTGTGTAATAATCAAATAAGAATGTATCTTAATAAACTTGAGATTTTAAATATGTAATGATATTTTTACTGAAATGATACAAAACTAAATGTTTATTCTGTTGGAAATTAAATTAGATACACATTTTGAATAAACTGAGAAACAAATTTTAAACTTTTGAAAGTATTCTAATTGGGGGAATGCTAATAATATTTTATGTAAATACATACATACTTTAAATATTGTTAAAAATTTTGAAATATTTTAAGCAAGAAGTAAACATAAAACGCGAATAACAATAAAATGGATTTGAATTATAATAGAGAAAATTATATTAACTTTGCGCATTTAATACTAATTAATATTTAAAATTAAATAAAAGTTGTGACACTAACTTCATATGAAATTATATCATTCTAATTGATATTTTAAATTAATAATTATATGCATGAATATATGTAACAAGATAATTAAAATTAATTAATTTATTTTCTATTTAATATAAAATGTAGTGTGAAGTTATTTTGAAGGAATATTGTGATTATTTAATGAATAATTGAATTTTAAGAATAAAATATGATGAAATATTTGTTAAAAATAACTTGAGGAATAAATCTTTTCCTCTAAACAAGTTGTTCCTTTTACCTTTTAATATAAAGAAAATTTACAGGCAGCCATTTAAAAGAATAAATGTAATGTGCATATAAGTACAGTTTTTTTATAATGGGGAAAAAAGATTTTAAAAAATTAAACAAAAAAGTGAAAGTTTACAGACCTTTATATTACGTCTAAAGGGGCCTTTTTTTTATGTTTCGTGTGTTATTTTTATTTATTAAATATCATGTTCTTCGGACTTAAAATTCAATTCAGCAGTAATATCAAATAATTTAAAAAGAGCATATCTTTTAGATTGTCTGATACACAATCTCGCGCGTTGGAGATGAAAATGTTTTTTTTTTTTTTTTCTTTCGCACAGTGTTGCCAATGCTCGCTTTGAAATCATTGCGTTTTTTAATTAAAAACTCATAAATGCTTTAAAAAATATAAATTATATAATAAAACAAACCCCAGATTCTAAACTTGGGCTTCGAGATGCCCATATTCGGGTCGAGATATTCAGAATTTGATGGTTCTAGGTACCGTTGTTTTATCACAATGCGAAAAACATTCAGACATTAATGCAGATTTTTCATTATTTAATTTCTTTAAACATATTACAGGTGGTGACAGGTGAATGCAGGGCCGGACACCCGGGCGGCTTACTAGGACTATTCGGGTACTGTCCGGAATCTGCAACTGTACAACGCGATAATTCTTTGGCGCCCTAGAAGCGCGGCGTCAGAAGCTTAATAGAAACTTCTGCTGGTGCTGTATATTGAAATTTGAGCATTTTAAACTGTCATTTAAACATTTTACAATAATTGTAGTTTACGATACAATAATTGTATACTGATGCACACATTGGAGCTATTATATAAATGTTATACATTAATAATTAATCTTTTAAGGCCGGGGCTTTGGTAGCAGTAAAAAGCTACCAAAGGATGGGGAATCTTGAACCGAATGTTTTTCCCTGTAAGAAATCCCTTCCTATTTGCAACAAAGATTCTTGTGTGTAGTTTAATGGATTCTCATAGAGTTGCATCTATGTCGCAAAAGGCAGACCTTTGAAAGACATAAGTGGTTAAAACTCTAGGGACGTCAAATTTGACATTTCACCCCACTTTTCAGCCTGGAAAATGGGGGGGGGGGAAACATGGCCACTAAAGTGGACAACCCCGTCTTATCAAAGAGAAGACTCTATGGCCACTATAATGGCCATCCCGTCTTCAAAAGTTTAAACATTAACGTGGTGCATTTTATGTGCACCTAGGTTTAAACACTGGGAATAAATTGTTACAATAATATTTGTTTTGCACATGCGTACGTTGTTGCACGTTGCACATTCCCCACTAATAATTACACATTTTACTCTTGGTTACAGGTCAGTTCTGCAATGATACATACATGTATGCATAAGTAAATAAACACATGTAAGTTACCTTGGTGCATTTTACATACATAGTAGCTGCAGATAGGTTAGCTATTTCAGAGTGTTCATGTTCTGGGCTCCATCATACACACACTAAATAACACACTAACATGCCGCGCAAGAGCACTACAAAGAAACACTCAGGAATAAGGTAGCTAGTACCGAAGACTGGGTTGGAATCTGCAGTTCATTATGTGACATGACAAAGGTCCTGTCCCAAAGCCTGCAGTTTTTCCATTATGAGTTTTAGTTTTCTGAGCAGAGCAGGCTGCTTAATGAAGAAGCGCATGAATGGTGCATCATCATCTGGTAGCCGTATGTGCCACGTCTCTGTGAGTGGGCATGCTGTTCTGTAATGGTCTGGAGTACCAGCCTCACCGCACAAGCAGAGGTTAGATGAGACAAACCCCCTTTTACAGAAATATTCTGGAAAGAGACCGTGGCCAGTTACAAATCTTGTTACAAAGGGTTTCGAGATAAGTAGATCAGTGAAACTTTATGATAAAATACATGAGCTCTTCTACCTTGAGGAGCTGCATCCCATTCCTCTTGCCATTGTTTTAATGCCTTCTCCCAGACCTGTCTCTTGAGATGAGATCTAGGTAGCATAATCGGCACAGGCTGAGCATTGATGTTTCTTGCTGCTTCTTTGGCGTTGAATATAATACAGGCAGAAAATATTTGGTGCAAACAATTTGAAAAGTAATTCAGACTTTTAAAGTTTAATATGCCAAAACGTTAATTCAGACTTTAAAACGTAATAAAAACGTATTCAGACTTTAAAACGTAATAAAGTTAATTCAGACTTTTAAAGTTTAAAATGCCAAAACGAAATTAATAGCGCTTCTGGGCTAACGCCCTTTGGGCTAAAAAGAAAAGATATAATTTTCGAAGAGGCAGTTAACTTACGCAATGTAGGCCTTTCAACGCCTGCTCGAGTATCCTCAGTTCGCTGTTGAAATAGTTCCAGTCGATTAACGAGGATTAACCGCTATCTATGGAAAGTGTTATTTTTGGAGAACTATTGATAGTTTAAGATGTATAAGAGAAACTGAAATGAAACTGAAATAATAGAAAAGAACGAAACTATAATTAAAATACAATATTGTAATATTATTAATGTTAAAAGGTAATTTGCAATTCTAAAAATTAGGAAAAAATTCCCCAAACTCCAAAAACGGAAAAACCTGTTTCAACGGAAAAACCTGTTTTGATCTTTTCCCAATCAATTCGGATAATTTGACATGACACGGTTGCATGACGTCTGTACGTAGGCAAGGAAAAAAGACTTCTTGTTTCCAAAAGGTACTGTCAAATGGATTTAAAACGGATTCAAAAGGGATTTTTTTCGTCGTATGTATTAATACATAAAAAAATACATACGTATGTATGGACGTATCTTGTATACTTAAATTCGATTAGCCATAGAGTGTTGAAATTTTGTATGTGGAGCTGCTGTAACGTTTAGATGTGCATCTCTCGTTTTTCTTTTAGTCGGCAATAACAAACGTACAAAACTACCGACTTAGAAGTACTTTCTCGCCCTTTACTTTCGCTACTGCTGGTAGTAGTTATAGAAGTGTCTCAAAGAAGGAAATATTCCTGTTTTGAAATTTCAATTTTACGAAAAATAAATAATAATAATAATTTTCGAAAACTAGCGAAACCTAACTTCTAATATGATCTTACGTTTCCTATACTTATATCTGGGAAGTTTTATACTTGCCCTGAAAAGAAAAAAAAAATATGAAAAGCATGAGTCTGATACGGCAAGAATTGAGTGGAATATTTAATTTCTAACTTTGCAATTTTTTATGTTTTATGTCATTTTCAACTTGCCTTGAGGGATCGGTTATTCAAGTAATTTGAGGAAATATGTTGTGCAGCAAAAAATGCATATAATTTAACTAGCCGTAGAAGGCAGTCGTATGGTGTCGACATAATATTTTTTAATTTTTTTTTATGAACCAAAGGTTTAGTCTTAGAAAATTTGAGCTTAAGTTTGGCATTCGTATATAACAGATTATTCAAATGAATCTGCACTTTTCTATTCTATATTTTATTATTAGAAATATCACCGATTTATTAAGAACAAGAAAGATAAAAAAATTGTGTGTCATAAGTTTCCAAAAATGATGTGAAGCCTTTAAAATATTTCAGAACTCATGGAAATGCTTTCGGAATATATGCTCTCAAAGAAACAAATCGATGATTTCTAAAAATGCAAGCAAAACGTGATAGAACTTCAGCCACTTGTCACCGCTGACAATATGAACTAAGATAAACAACCACTGCATAGCTGAAAGAATTTTCTCGGAAACCTTATGTGAGCTATATTGCATTTCCAGTATATAGAAATACTAGACGTGTAGGAAACGTTTTATCGAGTGTTATCTCTACTAAAGGTATGCGACTGAAATGTTTATATTCAAATCTGAAAGTTAAGTACCGACTTATTATTTTAATAGCGATTAACAGCAGAATGATTAAATCTTAGATAAAAATCATGATTTGTGACAAAATATAGGGCCTTCGTTACACAGAGAGAAAAATTGCTCTCCTCCTTAAGGCATATGTTATGAGTTTCGAGCACAAGCGAAATAATTCGTCCCGCAGGATCTATTCTTCAATTTTAATGTTGTTGTTGCTTATGCTCACTTATCTGACGTAGTCAGCCCAAGCCCACGAAATTCCTCGTGGCAAGGAGCGCTAGATTGCGCCTGCCGTTGACAACAGCCTCGAGCGCCATTCAGGTAACAGTGCGATTTTGCTCAGTTCCACCCAAATGTTTGATAGAGAGTACCCCGAGGGGCGGACGGGTCCGAGGGTCTCCTACCTCTTTCCCCTTCCACCAAACCATACGAGAGGACTTTCGGCTCGCCGTATGTTTAGAGTGCCACCATGCCGCACCAACACTATACATTTACGAACCTCCATGCCGTCTCCGGGCCGTTCGGCACGGCATTCAGCGACACTAACCACTATACCGATCGGGCGGCTCAACTTTAATAACATGAATGAATAAACGAAAACATTTTATTAGCATAATTTAAGAAAATAGAAAGCCAGATCTAAAAATTTAAGCAAATTTTCCATTGTAAGAGATAAAATGGTAAATATTATATTCATAAAAGAATATGCAGTTGCTTAGTTTAGGATTTCAGCTTGCTAATGAAACACTCAGCTTGCTAATGAAACACTCAACTTGCTCTGTCATATTATGCTAGTAAACATTCAGCTTTTTGTAGCAAATTGTTCATAACTTACCTCATAAAACAAATGATAATCCAAAACACGTATTGAAAAAGCACAAAATAACTGAACATTTTTACATTTTGCATTATGCCCAAAGGGGCGTTATTTTCATTTACACACACTCACACATTTCGAGAACATTGGGCTAATACCCATATACCAAGCATATAGGTATTTCCTCCCTCTTTTCTGCATGCCTTCGTTGTGTAATGGTCAGCACCCTCGGCGAGTATTCGAGAGGTCCAGGTTCGAGTCCCGGCGAAGGCATTGAACATTTCTCACGTCTCCTGCCTCAAAATAACCTAATGACACTACAAGCTTTCAGGTCTTTTGATATTTTATTTGTCTTACTTATTTATTTCCTTTACGAATTCTTTATCAGTTATACTTGTTCTTTTAAGCAGACTGCATAGTTCTGTTCGGTTTCATTCTCAATTTATATGCAGATTTTTTTTATTGGAGGAGTGGAGGGCTGCATTTGTCAACGACATTAAGATCTTTTAAACATTTATCCTTTTCTTTAATGTTTTTTGCTTAGACATTTCAGACACGTTATAAATTAAGCGCATAACAAATTAAAAGATTGCTTCTTCCAGAGATTAACACAATTCTAAAACTTGCGTTTCTAGCCAGCAGAGACTGCAGTCTGTCTGGCACGTCGATCTGTCACTTCAGGATAAACAAGCATAACTGATGTTTCCCTTGCCTTTTGTTCAATCTACAGTTGGCGTTTCCTTTGGTAATACGAGGGTAAGTTGAAAAATAAGTTTCCCCTGTCGACTGTGGTCAAAGTTGTGTATGAAAGTCAAAAAATAGAATGAGACATTAAAGATATGACATACTTTTATTTTTCCACATAGGCACCAAGTACATTGAGACATTTGTCATATCGCTTGATAAGCTTCAAAAAGCCCTCCAGGAAAAAATCAGGGCTTTGCATATGGAAGAAGCGTTGAACGGCTTCTTTCACTTCAGTATTGCTTCCAAAGCGCCTTTCCCCGAGATTTTTCTTCAAAGCCGGAAACAGATGGAAGTCGCTTGATGCGAGATCAGGACTGTATGGCGGATGGTGTAGGCGCTCCCAACCAAGAGTTGCAATATGGTTTTGCGTTGCCGTCGCCGAATGTGGTCTGGCATTGTCATCCAACAGCAGAACGCCAGATGTGAGAAGGCCAGGCCGCTTTTTCCGAATCGCCTCTTTCAATTTCGACAGGGCGTCACAGTAGCGCGTAGCATTGATGGTTCCAACCTCCAAAAAGTCCAGCAACAAAACTCTTTGGGCGTCCCAGAAAACTGCGAGGAGCACTTTACCTGCAGAGGGAGTTGTCTTGAACTTCTTTCGGACAAGTGATGACGGATGTTTCCACTCCATAGATGCGGCCTTCGATTCTGGCGTGAAATGGTGGACCCACGTTTCATCACCCGTCACAATCCGAAACAGAAAGTCATTGCCATCTTCATGGTAACGCACGAGATGTTCCAGGCTGACCCCCATGCGTTGTTCCTTGTGTGTCGAGGTCAATTGTCGGGGCACCCATCGTGCTGACACTTTTCTGTAGCGAAGAATGTCGTGGATGATGTTTTGAGCTCGCTCATGTGAGATTCCAAGTTCTTCAGCTACTTCATCGATGGTGATACTCCGGTTCGCTCTAATCATGTCATCCACCTTCCTGACATTTGCATCTGTAGTGGCCGTGCGCGTCCGTCCAGCTCTCGGTATGTCCTCCACTTGCTGACGTCCATCACTGAATGTGCGACACCATCTCCGCACCATTTGCTTCGACATCATACCTGGCCCAGAGACTTCCACGAGGCGGTTATGAATTTCTGTTCCTGATACTCCACGTGCCCATTCATAGTGGATATCCGCTCTCACTTCCTCCTTTGACCACGAATTCAAAACGCACCTTCTCTCCATAACTACCGGGGCTCAAATGAGAGGCTGGTATCCGCTTTGCGCAGGCACTGCAACAGCGCCATCTGCTTGATTTGCAGTGACCTCTACCCAATGGTGTATCGGTGACTTGCGCGTTTTCCTGTTGTGTCGCCTTTCGCCCATAGCCGTTCAACGCTTCTTCCATATGCAAAGCGTGAATTTTTCTTGGAGGACTTTTTGAAGCTTATCAAGCGATATGGCAAATGTCTCAACGTACTCGTGCGAGAATAATAAAATAAAGGTATGTCATATCTTTAATGTCTCATTCTATTTTTTGACTTTCATACACAACTCTGACCACAGTCGACAGGGGAAACTTATTTTTCAACTTACCCTCGTACTTAAAAGCATTTCATGAAGTTTTTGTAACTCTATGTGAACATAATGTGCTTGTCAAGTTTAGATTTTGATTTTGGAAACCTTAAAAGATGGGATACAGAAGATGAACTTCCACCTCTTATCATATGGTATTCTAGAAGGAACCCTCACTCTTTTGCAGTGGCTGTACTCCAGAAGACTGGTTTTATTAACCTTGTATTATTTTTGGTAGCGTAATCTAACGAGCTCTAGAAAGACTGTATGAATAATTATCCTCAGGTCTTGACGGCAACAACAGCAACTTCACAGTAAGTAAGTTGAAGGGTGTAAAGAATCCTTTTTTCAATCACATATAGTTGCACAAACGGTCTTACCTGGGCTTACATAAGCCATCACTTCTGGCTTAACTCAAACAAGAAATGTTCAAATTAAAATAAAATGTGATTAAACTAGCCTAACAGCTCACAAGATAATGTAACGAGCAGAAAAACTCTGACTCGTAGAAGCCGGCGGAAACAAGCCCTATGGCTAGATGCACTCAACACCACAGAATCAAACCGCTAGTAAGTAAAAGTAACAACGTGGCCTTCACGCAAGCATAGCACTCTCTAAAATCAGTTTCTAAAACCTTCACTTCTTTCTCTTATAAATCTGAATAAACGCTCGCTGTCTGATTAGCATTCTGGAGAGGGAAAAGGAGAGTGCTTTAACTAAAAATTAACTATGTCAAAATAAATAAATCTCCACAGCCTTAAGGTAACAAAATTTGTATCCTCTGAAATCCAGGGTGGATAAAGAACTCTAAAAAGAATGTTTCACTGGTACAAGGACCGGATGGTTAAAAGTTTTGGTCAAACCTATTTTGCTGAAGCACAACATACCTGAGCTACAAAGCCACGATCCATAATATGTTAAACAGATGAAATACGAAAAACTTTGATAGACTTAGGTATTCTGTCATGAAGAATCAATCTTTTGCCAATCTGAATAATTGCCAATTGAATAAACGGGGAAATGAGATTATAAATGGCAGTTTTTGCATTGATTTTTATATATTTGTTTTGTTTCTTTGAAGTTTGAATGTAATAAGCGGCTTAGTTTATTAACCGATGATTTTATGAAGCATATATTATAATATATTATAATAGATATGAATAATAATTATTTAAAGAAATCTCCGAGTCATGGAAATACAAATCATTGATATTGGATCTATAAAAATAACGAAAAACTGATTAAAGCAATTAAAATACAAATTATCACTGACATCAGTAGCTATGATTTTGAAAATCTTTACATTACCTTACCAATATATTTTAAACCTTAGTTACATTACGCGAAACGCTTCCTGTTTTGAATGAAATGATTAAAAAAATAACTTGATTACCTTTCTTAACTGCTCGCTCTTTAATAACTATACCTAAAGTGAAAATGGAAGCATCCAACAAATAAATGGTATGCCAAGGAGGATCAAATACTACATCGCATTTTGCAATCTATTGTTTATTTTGTTAAAGGCTATATCTTTACGCAATATTTCTAAGACTCTCATGAAGAAAATTTCCATTTACATTAATGATATTATAGTTATTAAATACGAAGGACTCGTCAAAAAATAAGAAAGTGAAACTTACTCCAAATGACTGAAAACAAGCCCATTTACATCCAGTTTACAGTCATGAGCTTATCATTATTGAAATAAAAAAATACGAAACACGAAGAATATTTAATTTTAAAGCCATTAAAGTACATTTAATTTGAAAACCATTACCAAAAATCATCCGAAACGTTGGAACCAATATCATTTTTAAGAAAATCCAACGAATTAAGAATAGATGTACGGAAATCAGATTGAAAATAAATTATTTGTTACTAGACTGTAAAGAAAATTAAATTCTCAGCTGTTTTATTTAAAAATTTCCTTAGATTTTCTTGTTAACAAACAGTTTCAAGAACGTAATATTGAATACTCTTGTATTAATAATACAAATGAAGATATATAAACCAATATTGTATGTGCCGCATGCGTAAATATGCAATATTTACACGTTCTATCCTTTTAATAAAGGATGGACCATTTTCTGTATTGGCCTTTAAACAGCCCTGTGAAATAAACACTTATAAATTTTCTGTTTTATATCCTTGAATTTACACTAAACAAATTCAACATAATATATTTAGTAGTAAAAGTAATGTTTAATATTGTTTGATTTCCTTCTATCACATATTTATATACTATTAGATTCATTATTGCCTTTAAATTATTAAACTCTAAATTGCTTAATTTTGTTCAGTTCTTTCTGAATTGCTCATCACACAACATATAAAAACATTGTTACTTAACTTGGAACGCGGGATATGTGTCATTCTAGTTCCATTTGTTTTTTATTTACTTTATTTAATTTAATTCCATTGTAAGCACTTCCTAATTGTTGCTGCTTATTTTTGTTTTTCGTTTTAACTGAACTAAATAAATAAGTAATTAGAAAACTTAATAAATTACTTGTAAACAAATTCTTAATTTTTAATTTAATAAAAAAGTATGATCACCTAAATTGGTCTTTAATTTAAAGTTTAATTACAATTAATTTAATTTAATTTAATTGTAAGGAAGAGAAGTCATTTCGCTTATATATTTTTATCGAAGAGGAATTTATTTATTAATTGTTTAATGATAATTTTTTCTATTCAAGTTAATGTGTGTTAATTTCAATCAATTTATTCAAGTTAATATGAAAGTTAATTTGTATTATGTTCGGAATAAATTTTCTAGCAAATATACAATTTTTGTCCTTGCTTATATATAATTCTATAATAATTAGAATTTGATAAATTATAAAGCGAAAACTGAAGAAATATAAATTGCTTCATTATTCTACTCGTAGATATGTGAAGTAATATCCCACTGATATCGAAATAATTCCTTAATTAATTGTAATTATAATTTAATAATTGAGTGTAATAATTCGCTAGAGTTATTAAGATGTTTTTTGCATGCCAATTTATACGGTTTCTATTCGAAATATGTATTGGCATTGAGAATGAAAGTTACGTTTGAACATATCGGTACGAATCAAATCAGGAAGACAGCAACGAGTTTGTAAGATAAACATTATTAATACATCATTATATTTACTCAGCTTAAATATATTAAAGTTAAATCGTTTTTTAGGGAAAATAATACTTGATACTTCTTTGGCAAAATATTAGCTCGAAAGTATTAGTTTAATTTATTTTCTTTTTATCATTAAAATATAGTCTTCATTTATTTGATCTTAACGCTAGTCATCCATCATCTTCTAAGATGGTAATTAGCTTGATGGCCCTTAGATTTCTTTGATAAATTACGAGGTTTAAAAACTGAATTTTCCAGATAATTATAGTATAAAATGCTATGTTAATCATTATTCAAGTGACTCGCCTTAGAATCTTTCGGGACCAACGGAAACGACACTAAATCAATTGGTTATAGTATCGGATAGAAGGTTAGCTTACAGAAGATTAATCGGAAAGTACTTGTGTGCCGTTATATCGAAATGGATAGTTACTTAGAGGGGATCAATGTAACGCAAATCGAGTGTAATTACATTGTTGTGTGAGTACGGGTTCGTAATAGATTGAATACACCCAGGTCCGATGATAGGTTAAAAAAATTTATTTTATCAAAATAAACGCTTAAAATTTCTGGAATTTTCCACAGAAATATTCATACAGGTGTACTCAATATCACATAGCACATTCAATAGTTACGCTTCAAACTATTAAGAATGTTAAACACAACGGAATGCAGAGCGCATCTAAAGAGAAAGCTAATTCGGATATATCTCAATTCACGACAAACTAAAAAATCGCAGCAACGGCAACTAGGCAACTGCGAGCAGATGTTCTCGCTTTGGCCTTAAATTGTTCTCAATCGTCCGCCGACGAGATATTTATAGTACTTTCTGCTTTACAAAATTACTGGAAAGCCATGGAAGAGCTGAATTACGGTTACAGCTAACATAGCGGTCAATTAAATTTATTAAATTTCAATACATATTATAATGATACAGTGAGCGGAAGAAAATGCCACCAAATGGTCGCTAAATCGCTAAATTTCACGATTTTTGGCGCTTTCTCGCCAAATCAGGAGACAAAATATATCAGCAAAACGGTTGTCAGCTTGGCGATTTATCGCCAAATTACCGAGATACCTATTTACTTAATGTTAGATGTTCTTATTATTGTATTCGTACTTTCCCGGCATAGCTTTCCGTTAAAAATTTATAATTTAAACTAAAAACACAGAAAAATACAACAATTTCACATATAACTGCAATAAAATTAACTATCTATGTACAAAATTCGTAACAATGTATTGGGCCCACCAGCGGCCGAGCGGTAAAGTCGCTGAACACTGGTAGTTCGGTCCGAGGTTCGAATCCCGCGAACGGGCTGGCTGCATGGGCGCTTTCGTGGTTTTCCCCACGTGTAACGTGTATACAAGCCAGTTTCCCTTAGAAAGTCCTCCACGAAGGCATCCCTCCTCTTAGGCAGATAGCCCTAGTGTGCCTTGCCATAATAAAATACACCACCGTAACAATGTATTTATAGTTTTTATTAGAGAATTAATACAGATCTTTAGTTCTATAAGACCCATTACCGTTTATTTTATGTTTGGTTACGGGGTGTTATGATTCATTTAAAAATGTGATATTCATAAAATGCGTGCAATCCGTGAAACTTTTTAAAATTTTTTGATGATTTAAATTTAAAATTTGGGCACTGCAAGCAGATTATGTAATTTCTGTCAAACTCTATTCCATCTAAGGATATAAGAAATCCAATATTAAAACTTGCATTACTTCTTATCAAATTATTAAACCCACTGGTTATTTCATTATTGCTATATTTTAAAGTTTATCATTGCTTTAACACTTTCGAATAGTAGCAGCTCTCATTATGTTGTTGAATCGCAATTGGCTTCATTTGCAATGTCTTGGAGTCTGTGGAACAAAAAGAAAGCTCTCTTAGCTATATATGAGAAGCATAAAATATCATAAAATGAAGAAAAAAAGGTTTTCCTAACTAAACGCAATACTATAAAACATAATAAAATTAACAAATTATATAATTAAAAACTGCGATCAATTGGTAGTGTTTAACATGTTGCCACCACTCTAAGTCCTGTAAATGGTAAAGTTATATCGAGTCACCATGTCGTACGGACATTATTTGAGTTGCCTTTAATTTAGCCAAAATAAAAGTAGGCGATTCTGAATGGATTTTAGTTTGCTCTCAAAAAGAGAAACAGTAATTTAAATTAATAGCTGTAAGACCATTTATCTAATGTATTGCGCTGGAGAGCTGATGGCTAATCAAAAGACAATTGGTAAATAATGGCTCATTCACAGTCAGCGACTATGGATTCAATTTCTAAGCAGATATTTCACGTTTAAAAGCCTCAACAGAGAAGATTCTATGTTGTATAAGTTCGCTAACTACGTTTAATTATCCGAAGGATTAAAGCGTCTACTACAGCTCAGTTGAAGATGCTTTGTTCCAACAGCTGCAGGATACAATACATCAGCTTCTACTAAGCATAGAAGACTTTGCAATGGATACCTGTACGCTACATGCTCAGTAATATATAAACCATTCAATCAAAACACAAAATATAGGTCTTAAATAGGTACACACGCGTATGAGCTGGAACAAGTCAACTGGAAATGTATTTTACAGATCAGGAAACAGGCCTTTCAACGACATATTAAGGATGGACAAATTTTCGGTGATCGTTATCATACAAAAAAACGCCAGTTAAAATGGCCGTTGTTCTGGTATTTTTACTTTAAGGTTCGTATGTGCTAATATTTTTACTTTTAACGAGATTTTACAAACTTTATATCTTGACATTAACGAGTCTTGGGACGCAAAAGTAAAGACTTTTTATTTTTGGTGTGTTGTCTTTTTTCTTATGCAAGTGAAACACGAAAAAACATTCAATCTTGTAAAGTGCTTCCTACCAAACTTGAAGAGTTCGCTAAAGACTAAACACGCAATTTTTCCTTCTCCTTACTAGAACTGAAAGAACAAGTGTGGAGAGCTCTACGTTTTTACTTTAGATTAGGATTGTTCAATCCGTGGCCCGCGGGCCACAGGGGACAGCTGAAGGCATTTTAGTGGCCCCACATTTGAATTTGAAGAAGTTTAAGAAATTTTGATTTCAAGAAAAATTGCCTTGTCAGATTTTGTCGTAATTTTTTTTTTCTCTTATTCTTGATATATATAATATTTTATTGACATGCCTGATATTGTTTGAGATAAAATTTTCTGAAAATGACGAATTTTGAAATATTTTACGTTATCTTATGTAATATGTGTTCCACCTGAACTTCAATTAGAATTTATAGATCTATAGTGTGACTCTGCAGTAAAATGCAAGTTTCTTGAAAATCCTACTTTAATTGATTTTTATTCGAAGTACGTGACCGAAGAGAGTTATCCAGAAATTCTTAAACATGCACGCTTCATGTCTTCTGTCTTTGGAATTACCTACACATGTGAACGTCTTTTTAGTAAAATTTAAATCCTAAAATCAAAAATGTGACGTTCATTTCATAAAGAACACGGCTGACAGATAGACATTTGAAGGAAACTTTACGAATTTCAACAACACAGATTAAACAGGACATTCAAGCTTTAATCAAGCAAAAACAATGCCAAATTTCTCATTAAAACTAAAGTAACTACCACCTCCCGCAAGTAAAGTAAGTTTTTTTTCTTTTTTATTGTAAATACATTTTGTAACATCGTTCTGTACAATCATCTTGTAGGTCCACCAGCGGCTGAGCGGTAACGTCGCTGACCACTGGTAGTTCGGTCCGAGGTTCGAATCCCGCGAACGGGCTGGCTGCATGGGTGTTTTCGTGGTTTCCCCATGTGCAACGTGTATACGAGCCAGTTTCCCTTAAAATGTCCTCCACGAAGGTATCCCTCACTTAAGGCAGATAGCCCTCGAGTGCTTTGCCGTAATCTAACAAACCAAACCAAACCAAACCAATCATCTTGTAGAGACATAAGAATTTTTTCGAAGCAGGCAAATTAGCAAACGCCTTCTCCGGGAATCGAGCCACGGATCTCTGGAATACCGGCCCAGCGTGCAGAACCACTACACCACGAAGGCACGTTAGGAAAGTGGAAGAAATACCTTTCAATCTTCATACTTTTTTTCATACTTAAGAAAACTTCAAAACATTTTATTTAGATTTTCATTTGACTTTTTGGAACCAATGTATATGTATGCAAATCTGTAACACTATATCTTTGCTTAGAATCAATTGTAGTCTTGTAAAACAAAACTCCCTTTTTTATATAAATTTTCTGACTATATTATTTTTTTGACAGACATGTGGCCCGCGGATCTTTGTGAATTTATTGATGTGGCTTTCGGGCGTGAAAGGTTGAAGACCCCCTACTTTATATGATTTGTTCTATTAAAAAAGAAGAATACGGATTTAAACTGGCCAATATCATGCAAACTGTAATGCAGAAATTTAAAATAAGTATGTTATTGAAATAGGCAAATGTTCTTAATAATGTTCAGAGATTTTTGATGCTGCCGGAACAAATTTTAAAGTATAAGAGAACATACCGAAACGCACATGTTTCGGCATAGAATATTAATAGATGGTCGTACATTAAGCGGTAGGTGCTACATAATTGCCTGTTTCCTCATGAACGTCACATTCGACAACACACAAACATAAGACACTTTTATTTAGGTATATAAAGGCAATGATTTTTCGCATGCATTATTCTTTACGTATTCATGCTATTTTTATATTAGCGTTTTCAAGCAGTTTGTTCGTATGTGCTCCTCAGTTGTTGTTTGTCTTTGCTTCTAAGTTAAAGATGTTATATTCGATACTTTTTATTCACTGTGTCCCTTAAGTCCATCCGTTCAAGTAACCTGAGGCTAAGAGATAATGGTCTCATTTTCCTTACCTATATTTTTCTTTACCCTGTCAGGAAGACTTTCTGCTCAAGACTCAGTTACGTCATTTGCCTTTGAAATGAGGTTATTTCTCTGCGCTGGCCAGTAGAGCTCTGCGCGATATTTCATGGCTAAATCACAATACTTTTGCTTGATGCCGCACCATTAGCGATTAGAAAGAAGGAGGATGAGTATATAATCGGCTAACTTTGAGCTGCGAAAAATAGCGTGGCTGGAGGGAAGTAAAGCACTTTCCAATGCTTAATTGCTTAAAAAGCGACCATGAAGTTTATACGATAAAAAATCCATAGTTTTTTTAGCGCTATGTACATGTTTACGTATTGTATTTTATTTGACTCAGTATCGGATTTAACGTATCTTATATAAGTATATACGCGATTTATAGCTGCATGTATTAGGTAGTATAAGTATTATGTAGTGGGCATGCGCATAAATTTTCACAATCATCATATTTTAATATTGCAGATAAGCATTATGCATGTTACTTAGTTTACGAGATTCTACTAGCACTGTTTAAACGGGAGAGTTTTTGAGAAATGTTCCGTGTAGCCAAGGAAGCGATGTCCTGGCTATGAGGAACATTTTGAAACTCTTCGAAAATATTCTCTTTGCAGCTGTTTTCCACGTAGAGATCAACCAATCAGATGAAAGTTCTGCCTCTGAAGGATCAAGGGTAATTTTCAATATGGCGATGGCTGTAGTTGTAAAATCTTTGACGGTGAAATAGAAGCCGCCAAATTTTTAGCATTTCGTGCTGATCCTATATGATCATCGTTACTGATCCGTATTATCACTGTTATATAATAGAATTTTATTTATTAAATTTAAGTTGAGTAATTTTTTAAAACCAGTTTGCATATGAGCGACTTTTCTCCTAATTACTTAACTTTTGAATTGTTAATTGCATAACCAGAGACATATTATTGTGCATAAAAAAGGAAAGCATAGTTTATGTAATAATGAAACTACTCATTAAATGTGTTTCTTATTTTGTTTATTTTTTTAAAGACTCTACAAAATACATACTGTGCACTTCTCGAATACCACCACTACACGTATATTTGAAACATTACACATCTACAGAGAATATTTACATGTTTTTAAAACAGTTTCGATAAAGAATGCAACAAAAACAACTATTCATTAATAAACATTTCATGCAACAGTTTAGTGTTGGAAATGAGGAATATCTGCTACTGCTTTTAAATTTATTCTTCCTTCAAAATGTCGCATGTGAGCAGGCTGAGGAATGGTGAGTAAATATCTGTGCTTTCCGAAGAGAAACATTTCTGTTTCGTAATTCAAAAACGTCTACAGACACGCATGACATTAATATGTGCATGATATTAAAAATTCTATGAGTAAGATAAGCAACATTATCAATCGAAAGGAAAAAACTTTAATTCCTTACTTCTACAAGGAAACACGTTTCGAAACGAATACCCGAAAAAGGTATGTACTGTTCCTAATATTTCTAAAATTAAAACGTTGTCAACAAAAGTAAATAATACGATTCAGAAATAAATTGCAAAGTCCTCAGATACATCTCTAGCTATAATAATATGAAAATTAATTAAGATTTACAATTTGAAAAAATTAAGAAACCACAGGCTTTTGGCGAGGCTCAACGCTATACAACTTGTAGAACCCTGTTTAAAAACTATTTAGCAAAAAATATACGCAAATATACTGTGACATTTGCTTAAATGATTGCAACAAAAAAATAGATTCATTACCAACAACGTAGAGAAAAAATGTACAAACCTAGTTCCGTCAATTCAAATAAAGTTTCAATGAGAAATTTATGACTGTCGGAGATTTCTCTTACAATAAGAACTTAAAAAATAAAAATGTGAAGACCACTTCCCAAAAAACATTTTAAAGCTTTCAGATTTTACATTAAGCCCAAACGGGAGTTTTTTAAACGTTTTGTGTGTTACCTTTATTTATTATAAATACCATGTTCTTTGTACTTAAATCATAAAATTCAATAACACAGCAATATCGCAAAATACTTAAAAGAGATTATCTTTAGAATTTCCAATAAGCAGTCTCGCCCGCTGAAGATAATTATATTTTATTTTCTTTACAGTGTTGCCTTTGCTTGCTTTGAAATCGCTGTGTGTGTCTTAATCAAAAACTCATAAATGCTTTACCAAATAAGTAATAGATAATAAAACATATTCCAAATTCCAAATTTAGGCTTCCAGATGCCCGTATTTGGGTGGTAACGTACGTTATTCAAACATTGATGGCTTTAGGTACCGTTGTTTTATCAGAATGCGAGAAACATACATGCATTTACACAGATTCTTCATTATTTAATTTCTTTAAATAAAATATATGGTTCTAATATTTGGTGGCAACAATTTAAAAAGTGATTTGCCGTTTACAGCGAACCATCGTAAAATGCCAAAAGGAAATTAATAGCCCTTTTGGGCAACTTGCCACTTTGAGCTAAAAATGTTAATATCGAACTGAGCGTACTGAAAACTGAACTGACTGAAACGTATTGAAAAAATGAAGACTGATACAGGTATTGCACATATACATCTTAAAAGTATTTTTTTAAAATCTCTTGGTGTTTCGTCTATGGAACCATTAAGCCTTCTGGCCTCTTGGAAAACGCTTTCTCTAAGCACAAAGCTGCCACGATTGATGTACTTTGGAAAGTAATGGAAGAAGAATGGAAATTAATACCGCTGGGCATTTTACGAAAAGCTTTTCTGTCATGAAACTTACGATGTGGATTTATAATCCAGAAAGAAATCTAGCAAATCAAACATATAAAAAAATACTCTTTACATTTTAAACATAAATTAATTGGCTCCGAAATCATTTTTAAATTTTGTAAACACCCTCTGTATTTTACCATGCCAAAAAATCGAAAATAAGCATCTCAAATGAAAGCCTTTTGGAGGCAAAATTCTTGAATCGAAAAGTAGAGGATCATTATATTTTGTGTCAAATGAAGCAAATTCGTAAAATAAATGAAGCGAGGGAATAAAAAATGAAAATGGAACAGTAACATTTAAAGCATTTTTAGAACTGCTAAAATACATTCACCGTTATTTAAGCACTTGCCAAAAATAGACTTTTTAATATTTTTTTTCCCTTTTACGCTTCAGAATCTGAATACCTTTCGCTAACGACATGCATTAATTAATAAGCGTAACTTACTTAATTAAAATGTTCTTGAAATACAAATAAATTTATAATAAACAAACAAATAAAATATTTATGCATAGGTATTCCTGGCCACGTTTACTTTTATTAGATATCGTGTAAAAAAGAAAGATAGAGAAAATCAAACAAATAAATAATTAAGCATTTGCTAAAGCAAGCACTTAAGTTGCGTTATGCAAATAAAATAAATTCGTGGTTTATGACACTTTTAAATTTTTAACCCTACTAAAAAGAAAAATCAATACTTCTTTTTAACAAATATTTGATATCTCTTATCGTTTTTAATACACGTATTAAATAGATTATAGAAGAAAAGTTAAAATACTATGTATTTAAAATACCTGTAAAAGATTTCCAAAATCGACTTTAAACTGAGCAGAAATAAATAAGCGGCAGTTTTTGATTGATACATTGGAAACCGCAATATTCACTCTATGACAGCTAGTGAAAGAATGTCTAAAAATAATCTCTGATCATAACATTTTACGAAATGCCTGGTCCGGCTAAATTCTAAATGGACTGTAACTCTTAATTAAACTAATTAACAAACTAATATGTAATATATCATCATCTTTATTTTACTAAATTTGTGAAAGACACTCAGGATTCCACACTCTGTGCTGCGCCATTGAAGCAAACTCAAAAGTAATTAACATTCATTTTGTAAACAGTAGCGACGGCAGCGCCATCTGGCTTCAAAGAGATTTAACACTCCCCCGGATTGAAATTACAAAATTTCAAGAAATTATACAAACATTTAAAATAAAATTAATATACTTATAAACAACATAATGCTATTACTGTAATTACAGCTATTACAATACTAGAACAAAATACAATACTTATGCAGAACTATGATTTCAGTTTTCTACAGGAAGAACGACGATCTTTGGGATCGCTCTTTTTAATTCTCCTGATTTTGTTTTGATTTTAACAGGCCCAGCTGCGGTAAGATAGCTTTCCCTCGAAGTGGGTGTAGGGTTGCCTGAAATAACAAGGAGAAGCAAGGTTTCCAGATTTGGTGCGAAATCGCCCATTTGGTGACATTTGCGACAAAACTAGTGATAGGCCATAGACGGAGCGAGATCATGCTAGAACGAATTCTTACCGGTTTATCCCAAAATGTTCTCGAAGGCAGCTTAAAATGTATACAAACCTACCTAAACGCGCAGTAGCAGTGCATTGTGAGTTTATCGTCAGTTTTATCGTGAAGAGTATTTTGAGTGTGTTGAACTCCGAGAGCAATCGACCGAATCGGCTAATGTTTTGCCGTGAAACTGTCTTCCCCGTTAGCCTGATAGCCAAAAGGCTGTGTTGTTGATTGTTTGAGACTGTTTATCGTATTTTTTTGACGATTATAAACATGTCTTTGGAACTTCCCTGTGAAATACGGGCGAATAAATTGTGTTTTGATTCTTTTATCATGTACTGTCATCAATCACTAACAAATCCACGAATTCGTAGAACGGAATAATATCTTATTATAGATCAATATCAAATCATTTATCAAATCAAGGAAGTTGATTTTGTGGCCTTCTGCATTATGTGAAAACTGTATCAGCAGATTTTGCAGAAAGGATGGAAATAACGAATTAAGTAAATTGATCTTTCTTGTCCCAATAAAAAAATAATGGGATTTTTTTCTAATCGGGAAAAACTCTTGGAATTATTTTATGAGAAATAATAAAATAATACATATCTCTGCAACGGATGAATAGAAATTTATGTATAGTTATAACAGACATCAAGTTATGACATTATTTCGAAATATGGCCTTTATTTTGAAACCATTCAAAGAGCAAGGATTTATCTTAATATGAAAGATGAGTTCGATACTTTATTTGAAAAGTAACAGCTCTCAAATTTAGGTTTCTCAGGCATAGAACTGCTCAGTTTAGATGACAAGTGAACGGGATCTGGAATGTAACGTAACTTAACTTACCTTAAAAATTAAAGTATTAGACTAGGAATCATTGTAACATTTTTAAAGAAAACAGATGAAGTTAGAGAGAGAGAGACTGCGCAAAATTTATTTCTTACTTTTTCACCGTATTCTTATGACTTAGGTAAGAGAAAATTAATAATATAAAATACTATCATTTAATAATTCCAGTTGAAAATGATAGTGCTATTTTTATACCTCATTTATTGTACCGTGAGAAATGGGATAGTCCGTATAACAGAAATGCCATTAAGGGTCCCTTCGTTCAGAATTAAAGAAAGAACTCACAAGAAACTTCTAAAAGAAATGCCATAATGCTGGATACTGCTTACCCAAACACAGCATTAAGTGCACCTTTTACTTGGCAGTTGTTTTTCATTGCCTCTTCCCATGGCGGTCTAATCCGCTTAACCACACTAGTCATTCTATACAATTAGAAGACAAAACATTCTCTACCATATTTATTATTCTCCACGGCGGTAAAAATGTAGCGGTGTTCATGCTCTAGAAAATTCGCTATATAGATAAAATAATTTCGTTTTTGGATCACTCTGTTAGATCTATTTTACAATATTCCTTTCTGAGCCTTCTCAGCTAAGGAAGGGAAACATTTCAACTCTTCAATAATCCTTTGATATGTTTGAAAATGTGATTTTTAACACATTTCTAAACAACAGGGACACTTTACAAGAAAAAAAAAGTTCCAAGGAATTCCTTTCAAAACTCCATGATATAAAAATCTTTAAAGCCAGAACTCCTTCGCGATTTTGGTTTCGGCTTATTTTTTATAGTAAAGTACACTAGAGCTTTCTGCTTAAGGAGAGGAATGCCTTCCTGGAGGACTTTTCTTTGATGGCTGATATACACGTTACACATGAGGAAAACCACGAAAAGGCCCATGCAGTCAGCCTGTTTGCCAGGACTGAATTCCTTTGCGTCTGCCTGAAATTCGAAAAACTGAAATTTAACTTTCTGAAAAATATTTAACATTAATTATGACCTTTCGGGCTATTAAAAATGCATATGTTAGACAAGGAAGTCTCAATTCACATTCAGAATTTGAGATTTTGAGAATAGTATTATTCAAACGTGATATCTGATTCTAGACTGAATTTTCTGTTTTACGTTTTCGCCTTAAATTTCTGATTATATATATACAGAATTTATTATTAGCATCTGAAAATAAATCTTGAAAAAATAGCAATAAAAGTGTCAGGGAAGCTTCAGACTTCAGTCGTATGACTAAAAAACAGCATAATTTTAAAGCACTGAAAAAAAATTTAAAAGAGGAAAAAAAGAAGACAAAAAACCGAAAAAATTAAAATGAGTAAAAGTTTAAAACTGTGCAGACTGACTGTCATATTCAGATTTGAGTTTATGGTCTGAAATAATAAATTTTTTTATAAACAGTTACAAAAAACAGTTAAAAATGCCTTTTAGTTTCAAAATTAATCCCTTAGTCAGTAAAAAATGTAATGCTAAAAATACTAATTCAAACGATAAAGCCCATTAGCAGCCGAGCGTAAAGTCCTTCATCACTGGTAGTTCCGACCTGGGTTCGATTCCAGGCGAACGGGCTGGCTGCATAGACATTCCTGTGGTTTTACCCGTGTGTAACGGGTCCACCAGCGGCCGAGCGGCATAATCGCTGAACACTGGTAGTCCGATTAGAGGTTCGAATCCCGCGAACGGGCTGGCTGCATAGCCGTTCTCGTGGTTTTCTCTACGTGTAACGTGTATAAGAGCTAAATTCCTTTAGAAAGTCTTCCTCGAAGGCATCCTTCCTCTTAGGCAGATAGCTCCTTAGGCTCCGCCATAATCACATAAACCAAACCAAACCTCATGTGTAAGGTGTATAGTATGTTTCCTTTAGAAAATCCTCCACGAAGGCTATCCTTCTTTAGAGAGATAGGCTTTGCGTCCTTTGCCCTGCTTAAATAAACAAATAAAACGTCATGAGTGAGATGACACTGCTACCATATCGGGCGATGTTTCGCAAAACGCGTTCACACACTTCGTTACTTGTGACCTGTGCTATTGAAGTGTATGCCTCTTCGCATCTGCAAATTTTCTGCTGTTCTGTCATTTCCTTGTGCTGTTGTTGTTATATTAAATATTTTTAAAGTATCGTTAACAGTGTATATATTAATATAATATATCTGTTAAAATTACTTTTTAATAAAATGTAATTATTTATTCAAACCTCAAATAAAAGTTAGAAACTAGCAATCCTGAGATTGCAGCCCATTAGATCAAATATTCTACGTGTTTGAGTTTTTAATTTCTTTAATATTTTCGGTATCTCTGAGCAGTATTCCAAAGTCAGATGATAGCTGCTACGCCATCTAAAGTGAGAGTTATGATTAGCGAGAACATTTCAGAAAATGTATGACTTAAAATGTCCTCGATAAAATATACTCATATTTAAGAACTTGCTAAAAATGAAAAGCTAGAAGTAACGTATTGCAAGCTGTTACGGAGGGCGTATTAAAATATGAAACCCCTTCCAGCCACAAGAAAGCTCCTAACAACGGGTATTAACGACAGACATTATCTGAGAGCCAATTAAAAGAAGCAACTGAGATTTATACAATAGAAACTGAACTCTATAACTGAATTAATGATGAGATCAGAAGTCACGAGAACTCATGTACCTATAATGTCACAAAAAAGTATATGATTTCTGTCACGTGCTACGCTTTGCTGCATTTCTATTCTTTTTCTCGTCTTTAGCTCAAATACTGACGGAGAAGTGAAAGCATATTCCAGTACAGAACGATGACACGTGCAAAATATTGCACTTATTGAATGTTGAAAAGATTTATTCCCGCCATCAGTTTACTTACAAATTATTCCCTGAATTATTTATAATCGATACCAGCAAAAAATATATTTCGCGCAAGAAAAGTGACAAAACAGGATAATCACACAGGAAAAGCGAAAGGGGTGTAAATCTTCATCAGGATGTTAATATGAGGTATTGATAAAGATCTTGTACTTGTGTTAAAAACAAGCATTGCGGTTTTTTTTAAACAACCGCATTACCGCATTTTGACTCTCAATGCGGTAATACATACATTTTTTCTAATAAATAAATGAATTAATAGGTTAGATTAGACATGATAAGTAAATAATTAAATTAGTCTCGGATTGTCAGTATCTCTTTCTCTTATCTTTTTCTTCCGTATTTTGCAACAAAATACAATTTATGAAACCTTGTAATGTATTTTCTGCCTCCTTCCAGAATGACTTCATGATGTAAAGATCACGTATTAAAGAGGTCCAGGATTTTGACTCCCAGCGAAGGCATTGCACATTTTTCATATTTTCTGCTTCAATATAAACTAATTCAATATAAACTCTACAGTGTAACCCGAACTAAAAGGTGGTGGAAGATAATTCGTCACCACCAGGATTTGGCCAGGTCACCACCAGGGTTACACTGTAGAGTTTATATTGACTTCAATATAAACTCTACAGTGTAACCCGAACTAAAAGGTGGTGGAAGATAATTTGTCACCACCAGGATTTGGCGATTAGGTCCCCTAAACGCCACTCCATATTAAGCGGATTTTCTCACTCCTTCCAGCATACCTTTCTGGTGTAACAGTAGCACGCTCGCGGCATATTCGAGATGTCCAGGTTCGAGTACCGGTAAGGGCAATGATCATTCTTTATGTATTCTACTTCAAAAAACCTAATGAGTCTAAGATCTTAAGTGGTATTGTAAAAAATATCTCCCAAAAGTAATTAGAAATAACCAGACATAAGCCATATAACGAATGTACAGCAGCTGCATAGCTGCTGTCTTTGGCAAGGCATAACTCATTATTATCACAGTCTACAACTAACTGATGGAGGATCTTAACGCATCATATTCCGAGCACTGTTCCAAGGCTAATTCAGATTTCTGTATGGTTTTCAAAGGTAATGCTGTAATTTGTTTTGCATTGCGTACATCCCTATTTGTATGACTTAAAAATAACTTTAAAAAATATACTTTGTATAGAATTTTCCATTTTTTATGCCTTTCAGGAGATTATAATATACACACATTTTAATCATCACTGAATCATTTCTAAATTTAGAAATTTGTCTTGCAAAGTCTTTTTCAATTTCCTTCTTAAAAATAATTAAAAATTTCTATTGCAGCAATTAATATATTTGAAAGAAAAATCTTCAAATAAGAAAACAGAGTTTTTTTTTACTTTAGTATTTTGTGAAAATTATTTTCCATCTTATTAACAAAAGTAAAATTTTACTTGTGCACGTATGAAATAAATTTAGTAAAATTATATGAACAGCGTTGATATCTGATTGTTTAAAGTACCTTTCGCAGATGGGCATATCTTAAATTCAAGTCCGTTTAACAAAAAATTATATGTAATGTAATAAAAAGTAGAATATGCAAACATGCCTAATAAGTAATGTCAACAAGAGCCGGATCATGGCTCATCCAAAAGTAGAACCGGGAATAAAACGTTAAGTGCCTCTAAATACTATACTGAGATGATACTATTGATATCATTTGGAAGACCTTCAGACTAAATTAACTAATTAATTTTAATTAAAATTTTCTATTGTTTGAACGAAGTTCAACTATTTCTTCATACTGTCAATAACGGTGTCCAAAAAATCAACACATTGATTTAAAATGTAAGAAAAATAAGGTACGCATCCAATACTGATTTAAAGTGTACTAACTAAATAGACAAACTGAAATGTAATAAGATCTGTCAGTGAAGCTGTAGATTAGATCTCCAAACACATGTAATTGAGGCCAAACTAAAATTCCGCTGAAGTGGCTGGATGCATTATTGACCCTTAGTTGAAAGACTTAAGACCGCTTTCATTTTAATCATGATTAAATTTAATTCTTAAATTCTATCAGTAATATCTGCAGGTTTTGAAAGTACAGTAACGCTCTCGCAGGAACGAAATTTAAAAGCATGATACAAAAAATTTTATAAAAATTTCTTAGAAGTCATTTATGTAATGGACTGAAGAAAATACATATGAAAGGTATATATATATATATATATATATATATACATGCATGTATATAAATTTGAATTTAAGAAATATAAAAACATTATCTCATTCATATAAAGCTAATTAAAATTTTAAATGATGAAAATTCAATTGCAAACAAATAAAAAATTAATTATTGCTGCGAACTAATTTGCAATATCATTCAAATTCAGAAAGCATAAGAAAATTAAGCGCAAGCATCTTAATACACGAAACAAATATTTAATAATCCATAACTTAATCCTAAAAACTTTAAAGAATTTTTTAAGACTAAATTATGTTGCATAAAGTGAATAATTCTTGAGCAGGCAGGTGACGAATCTTTATGTATATATAGAGAGAGATAGATAGACAAACAGAGTGTTAATTTTGATAATGAATTGGAGCCCTTGAAGATTTTGTTTTCCTGCTACATGAGAATTACATCAGGCACCAGGAGAACTTCTGCGCAAGTCTTCCAAAAGCAGGAATTACCTCATATATCTCCTTTTCTTTAAACGATTTTTAAATGAGATAGAAACAGATTTTGCACTTATTTTAAAAAGAAAGAATTTTAAAGAGCATATCAGAAAGAGATTAAACTTTATTGCAGAAAAACGTATATCAGTAACACTGATGTGTAAAACCTCAATTCACATATCTGCTTTCAAAATTCCCTGTTGCCAGAATTACGTCTCTCTACAGGGTATAATTAGACGTAGATAGTTTGATTTGTTGTAAGCTTTTAGTTAGTTCACTCATGGTGTTTCTCTGTGAGTGAAATTTTGTTATGTACATTGCTGGCCATTACAATTGCAGAACCAGGAAGGAATAACCTGATGAACGTCAAAATCAAACGAAAGGAAGAATTTGGGATATGCAAATGGTTAGTATTTTAGCGCATTTAGACGACGCAGGAGGGAGAAGCGACATCAGAAGCACTGCATAAAGGAAAGATTATGTAGTTGTTTTCTCATTCGGAAAGTGCTTTGTTAGGTTGGAGTTTGTTCAGAATATCGTGTTATGCCTCGAATAAGAAGAGGAATTTGCTTACCAGAAACTTTCGAAATTCGATACAGGCAAGATCGTTGCCTGTCGAAAGTGCAGATTATCGTTACATGATATAGCCTGTCACACTGGTGGACATTCAACCATTGTCATGCGAAAATGGAATCGATATATGGCTGAGGGTCCTACTGAACGGCATGCAGAACCTCAACGCCGATAACCTTCCATGACTAACGCCATAGAGGACAGATACATTGTTGAGGTCAACTCTGCAAAACCGTAAGGCCATTGGTCAGGAAATTAGTCATCACGGACCATTAGTCAGGAAATGGGAATGTTTGCAGAACATCCCAGAACTTCCAGTTTCAGCTCGTAAGGTGCATCGACGTTAGTTATCACACGGACTATTAGGTGTTGCAGACAGAAGCGTGACTCGTCAGTAAAGACAATTTCATTCCCTTCTGCCGTTCACATCCTTCTTTCATCGCACCATTGGCGGCGGAGACGTCTGTGGTTCTGCTTCAAGGGTAGACGAAGCAATGGACGTCTTGCGGACAGACCACTCTGCTGTAAACGGCGTCGAATGGTACTCGCAGACACTGGATGATGGGTTACAAACTGAATGTGCTGTGTCTGGTTCATGATGTGACTGAGCGATTCGTCACTGCCATGTGCACAATGTTCCTGTCATCACGTGAAGTGGTGCACTGAGGTGGATGCGATCGCACACGTCGGTCCGTCGCAACCTCCTGCATCCAACGGTCACATATCCGCCTTACAGTTGTTTGGTTTCATCCAACACGACTATCGATTTCCCTGAAAGATATTCCACACTCTCGGTAGGCCATTATTCTTCCTATGTCGAATTCGGATACTTGATCAAACGATGATTGCTGTTTACTACGAGGCATAATTGATCTTTTTTTTTTTTTTTTTTTTTTTTTTTTTTTTTTTTTTTTTTTTGTTTTGAAAAAAACGACAAGAAAAACACAATTGCCGAACTTGAAATCGTCGAAAACTCCAAGGCTTAAATAGCGCTTTTAAAGTGGCGCCACAGGCGCGCGTGATGTGCATCTGATCTGAAATTCTAATCAATGTGCATATCTCACCTCCGCTAATGCATATTGTAAATTTCGTGTTATTTCCCTGCTTCCTTCAGGGTTGTTGCATTTAGGGTGGCCAGCAGTGTATACACTAGCCAGTTTCCCTTAGAAAGTCCTCCACGAAAACATACCTCCTCTTAGGCTAGTCCTCGAGTGCTTTGCTGTAATTAAATAAACGAAACCAGAGTTGAATTGTTTAAAACAAAATAATGAAAACAAAAATATGATAAAATGTTAATTAGTTTGTTCAGTTTGAAACAGAAGAAAAAAATAAACAGCATAATTTTTTTCTTATGATTATTTCTTCACTTATAAAATTCAGATTTTTCAGTTTTGTAAAAAACTACATATTTGCGTTTGCCAACTAACTGTGATGACCCGTGTGACTTTAACAATTGAAAAAGCAAATCCACAAATGTATAAGAAATAAATATAAGAAAACAATTTGTCATATGAATTAAATTTATGAGGAGATATTACAATGATGTAACTTATTACGTAAAACTGAGGAAGTACAGTTTGTTGTTATAATTAAGAAAAAATAATTTTCCGTACCAGCGATGCTCATTCTCATCATTTATGGGAAGCGATTATAAGTAATCCCTTTATGAACAATAAAAAGGCAGTTTAATTTCCTAAACGCTGAAAGTAAAGGGAAAAAGAAGTGCTGATTCTTCCATAAAACTTATAGGATTATCTTAAAAAATAATACATTATTCTGAAGAAAGTTTTAATCTTCTTTCAAGAAAATGGATTTTGTGGTGTATTTGCCACAAATAGTTGATTCTCGAAACCGGAAGAGGAAGTATAGTTAACTTAGGCAATTTTTTATTGGCCTAAGTCAACAAATTTGGTTCCGAATTTAAATTAATTGCCTCCTGTCAGGAATGAAGGAAAACTATAATTTTTTACTGTCATAATATATTACGAAATTTTGACATATTGCGTCGTCGCTCATATTAAAATGTAGATAGCCAATAAATTAAAAAAGGAACACTTAGATTAAAGCATGGATTAATATCTTTAATTTTCTAATGTACAGAATATATAAAAGCAAGATATAGTAATTAACGCTAAAAGTTATGCATTTATAATGTGTGAAAAAGCAAAAATTAAAATAAAATACTCCATAAAATTTAATTTTGGGATAAAAATTGCATTTAATATCAGAAGACATTCGTATCATTTAAAATTATTCTGTTTATTTTTAAATTTTTAAAAACTAATTTAATGAAATTTAAATTTGTCCTTAGCTATCAACAAAGACTTAATGCTACATCAGATATACATTATAACATATTATCATCCTTCTTTCCGCATACCTTCGTGGTGTAATGGTAGCAAGCTCAACGCGTATTCGAGAGATATAGGTTCGAGCCCCAGGGAGGGCATTGCTCCTTTTTCATGTCTCCTGCTTCAAAATAACCTAATGACTCTATAATGGGTCCGGAACTAGAAAAGGGGGCAGACAATGATCCGTCACCACCAAGATTTGACGACTGAGTCCTCTAATCCCAGTAAAGGGGAAGTCCATGAGGTAGTTTTTGCCGCCTTTCTGCGTACCTTCGTGGTGTAACAGTTGCACATTCGGCGCGTATTCGAGACGTCCAGGTTCTTGTCCCGGTAAGGGCATTGCTTATTTTTTATGTCACCTGTTTTATAATAACCTAATGACTCTGCAAGATTTTGTGCTTTTATAATAATTTGTTAGAATCTAGAAATAAGCATTTGATCTTAAATTATTTACATAATTTTTCCTTTTATTTAAATGCGCACCTATTAAAAATACATGAAAAGGGACTTCCAGAGCATTTCTGTAAGAAAAGTAAAATTTCTTTGCATTTTTTTATTTTCCTAAACTTATTAATTTCGGTTTTAATAGTTAATTGAAGTAACATATTGCATTATTGAAACAAAGGAATTCCCAATAAATCTGTTTATAGAAAACTGATTTTAAAAATCTACTTTCTGAAGCACGTTTGCTTTTCAGTGCCTTTCAGGGGAATATTGTACTAACTTTTTATCACCTCTGAGGTATTTTCTAAATTTGAAAAGTTGCTTTATAAAGTGATCTTTAGTTTTCTATCGTAAGAATAATTTAAAATTTTTGTTTCAGCTACTAATACTGTTAAAGAATTAACTTCATAATTTTTTATTTTCTTTAAAGGTTTTTATTTCAAATGAAATATTAAAATTCAGCCTACATTTTCTTCCCGGGTTGACTATTTTTACGATGATGTTGAATCAGCGTAAGAAAACAGCGTAACTAAATTAAGAGGCCACATGTAGACGAGTATTAAAATACATTTAAGATAACATTAAAAATACAATTCAAATTTTGTCTTTCTTAGAGTACCTTGTTAACATATCATGGAATACATATTTTTCTGCCGTTCGTTCTAAGCGCATTGTAAATAGCGTTGAGTTGTAGTGTGCTTCCCACGGACGATAATTATGCTCGAAATTTTAAAGGCTTTGCGTTTAACAAAGATATTTGATAGAAAACATCTTCAAACAATAAAACGGACTTTTATTTTATTATTACTTGAACATTACTATTCCGATAAAGCTTAAATCGCCATCAGTTGATTTCGGACACGGTTCTACGTGTAAAAGGCCTTATTGAGAAATATTGGTTCATTACTGCATATAGCTTAGATGTATAGACCAGATATTTTATATTGTTCAAGTCAATTGCAAGAAAATTCTCTTGATTCCGCATGTTGTGTTCCTCCTCTATCTTAAAGGAACAACTAAAGGTGAAATTAGATTGTTAGTGTAATCAGATTTCACATGTATCTATGTGCATCATGGAAAAAAAAAATCTGAAATGTTTCAGATTTTAAATTACGTCCAAAGGGGCGTTTTTTAACATTTTGTGTGTTACCTTTCTTTATTAAATATCATGTTCCTCGCACTTAAACCATAAGATCCAGTGCAACAGCAATATCGCAAAATAGTTTTAAAACGAGCATATCTTTAGAATTTCCGATACAGAGACTCACGCGCTGGAGATAAAAATATTTTTTCTGCACAACGTTGCCATTGCTCGCTTTGAAATCCTTGAGTTTGTTAATCAAAAATTTGTCAAAGTTTTAAATAATAGGAAATCGATCATAAAACAAATTTCAAATTTCAAATTTGGTCTTCCACATACTCATATTCGTTGGAGGATTACGTTATTCAAAATTCGATGACTCTATGTACCGTTATTTTATGACAATGTGAGAAATATACATACATTTACGCAGATTTTCATTATTTAATTTCTTCAAATATAATGCAGGACTCTAACATTTTATGGCAACAGTTTGAAAAGTGAACCGACATTTATCCGTCCGACGCAAAATGCCAAAACGAAAGTAATAGTCCTTCGGGACTCAAGTCCCTTTGGACTAAAAAAAAAGAGGGACAGATCTATATACTACTTCTTCCGTCCTACCAGGCTGTTGACGAAATTTAACTTGGTTTTTGTCGTATCTCGAAAGCGCGAGTGATGATATGTATTAGATTTCTATACGACATTGATCCAACAGGTAGTCTGACACAAAATCGAAATTTTTATGAAAGGACATAAATATTTCTTTTCCATTTTTCGATTCTACGACACAAATTATGCCTAAATATTAGGTGAAAAACTTACCGAGAAATTTAAAAAAAATCTTGCCGCATTTGTGATAATTTTAACAAAATGCGTAAACCACATTTGACGTAATTATCGCTTATAACAAATATGCCAAATTTCAAATCTTTATTATATGCGGCTTAAGTATCTGTTTATCGCCGATAGTTTATTGGTTGCTTGTGTAACTGTACCAGCCAATGGGCTGAAGTTGCCATGGCATTCAAATAGTCCATACACACTGATACCATACATGCAGTTATCATTGTTTTAATTAAATTATCAATGTATTTAAGAACATTTAAATATTTTAATTCATACAATTGTTGCTTATTACGCATTTAACTATATTTACATATGAATTAACTAGAAACCTGCAAACGTTGAGAAATTAAAGGAGACGAAACCAACTAACGAGTTGTGCGTAGTACATCTCATCAGGTAGGTTTACCCAAAACTCCTTTACTAAACATTCTTTCGCGTAAAGAAATTAAAATGTGGCCGATTTTATTCCGACATTGTATTTGAAACTGAATTTTCAGCTGAAAGCAAATTGAACGTGTCAGGGGGAACGTGAACATTTGTTTGCTTTAGCTATCATCTGTTTTTGAAATGGATACAATAATTTATAATTTATAATTTCTTTAATAATAATAATAAATTACAATTTGTAATATCTAGAACAGCGGTAATTTCGTATAACCGCCGGCCTTTCTAGTGTATAAATATATAAGTAATTTTATTGACGTATATTGTTATATTTTATTATTATTATATTTTATGACGTATATTATTATATTTTATTATTATTATATTTTATGACTTATCTTATTATATATAAATATATTGACGTAAAACTTGATGCGCCAATATATAAATTGACTTGTATTTTGGGAAATTTGAATAAAAAATTCTAATTTTTTGCAAGTACGCCTAGAAATACATTTCCTTTAATGCTATGGCAAAACCTGTATAGGTTATAATTCAAAAATCTTTCCGAAAAATTTATTAATGTTACTAAAAAAATCGAATTTTAAAACTAAATCAGAAAATAGCTGGGTAATTTGTTTGGATTGAACCTAAATTCCGAATTGTGAAAGAAGGAATCAAATAATTTTAATTAAAAAATCTGATGTGTACACCACATGACTTCCTTGTACGGAATATTAAATTATACGCATTTTTTCTAGCATTTTGTTTAAACGTATTGGATTTAATTATATCTACTTCGCCGACAGCGCATAAACCACAATAGAATAAGTGAATTCTTTAAAATTCACTCTATTTGTTTACCATAGCGACACTCTGGCGCTAGGTTCATTTAACAGTATTATATTTCGTTCATATTATAACTCAGAATGCACAAAATTTGTATCATTTAAAGAATTATCTAATCGTTGCCACATGTTCTATTCAAGTACTATAATAATGCTAGAACGATGTATAAAAGAAATTAAGCAAACAAAACAAAAAAGAAATAGTCTTTCATAGACGATTGAGTATTTCTCATTCAATTAATTCAGTTCTCACTTCGCGACAAGGCAAAAATACATAAAAACTCAAAATATCTCTACTAAAAAGACTAATTATTAAAAATTAAATTACTAATTATTAAAAATTAAGTAAATCTTAAACACTTATTTCCTCGAAAAATTCCAGAAAGGATTAAGCATGATTTAATTCGCAATAATAAATGAAGGCGTTTATCTTTGTTGTTGCGAAGCTACGTTTCTCTAGATTGGCAAAAAATTCACTACGTAGCTGTTTCAAATGTAAACAAGTAATGGCCGCCATCAAAATAGGCTTAGCAGCACTTAAACAACTTTAAAATTGTTGATAATTCTAAAAATATTGCATACAGATTTACTAAAGGCATACAACCCTTAACCGGAAGACAAAAACAACATAATTCAATCATTTTTAAAGCAAAAAATGTACAATTTACAAACATATAAGAGTAAAGAAACTGAGATCACTGAGCCGGGTAACAGAGTGGATATATTTAAAAATATATTTATATACGTTTGGCGCGGCCGATTGCAACCAAAATACGAGGTGCACATCTACATGATATAGTAATCCTATATACAAAATTTCAACGTTCTGAGGCTACTCGTTTTTGAGTTATGCGAGATACGTACGTAAGTACATACGTTCGTACAGACGCCACGAAACATTCTCTTTAGAACTCATTTTAAAACCGTTTTTTAGTTTTTTTGGAGGAAACGAGTCTTTTATTCTACCCTTACGTACAGATATCAAGCAAATACATCGTTAAATTGCTTTCGAAAGCGGCCAAAGTAGATATTTTCGTTGAAATATGCTGCCTGAAGCTTTTCGCGATTACAATGCATCCTTTTTACTCCGTAAAAGGAAGTAAAAAGAGATATTAATAACTCTATACCAAATTCAATTAACACTTAGCAGCAAAATCTTGAGAGCTAATTTTTAAAGATTTTTTATGCGACTTTTACAAAACTTTGTAGTTGCAAAATCGAAATATGGAAAAAAAATCGGTATCTCATTTCAGAAAATGTCTTATTTTGTGTCAAAATACCTGCGTTAGAGCAATGTTGTATATAAATCTAATATATATATCTGTTCTAACTCGCGCTTTCGAGATGTGAAAAACACAAATTAAATTTCGTCAATAGAGTCAGTAAAACGGGAGATATTTTTTGTGTCCCAATTCCCTTTTTTTTTTTTTTTTTTTTTTTCCGTGAGTGTGTGTGTCTGTGTGCGAGGTGTACGTAGATGCAGACTGAGAAGAAAGCTTAATGATAGAAAATCAATTTCTGATTATGTTATAGTATTAAATGATTGTCCTATACTGTGGTGTTTTAGAAACCAAAATTATATAGCTTCATCCTGAACGGAAGCAGACATTTATTAACATAACCACATTTACCTTGACAATATATGTTCAGAATTTATTATGGCTGAAATCAGTAAATAGAGAAATCATTCATATTAATAGTATCACAGCCATCAAACTTGTATCAAGCGCATACTTAATGAGAATATATCTAGTTGGTTGAAACATGTAGACAATAAATTTGCATGTTCTCGGAAGTGTATAAAATCACGTATCAATATGAAATCATTTGCTCAAGCGCATGATTTGCTGAGATATTAACTAAATATTTGCAAAAGTTTAAGCTGAATGAGCATTTAATTTTGAATGGTTTAAACGGATCTTAATTTAGTTTTGAATGTGAAGTTTAAAGCGGGTATTGTGTAGATAGTCGCACATTCGGTACTTTTATATGTGAATAATATAATGAACAAATAATGATTAGCGTATTAGGTGAGCTTTCTATGTATATAATATATCGAAATAATCGTCGTTATTGAGTCTTCCGCAGGTGATATTTTGGTTGTGAAAGAATTGTATCACGACGTTCGCAAAATTTCACCTTTTTGCAACAGTTATGAAAATGTGGTTATTATGTCCTTTATCATTTCCTGAAAACCAGAAGATAATAGAATTTTTTCTCTTTAGACTAAATATGCATAATTAATAATAGCTTTAATTATGTAAATAAAATATAGATGTAAAGCTCACCTAATACATTAATCTTCCTGATTACATACCCCTATATATATATGGGGGGGAGGCACAATACATTAGTATCAGTTTGAAAATTAAGTTATATGTCAGATGTCGGTTGTAAAAGAAATACACAAAATAATAAATAAATTATTGAAAAGTGATGCAAATGAGTATTTGTAGATCATTTGAATAAACTCATCAAAAATACATTGTTACAATTCCATTTTGAAGCGAAATGTATTATTTAATTAATTAAAAGATTTACGATATGATATTAAATCCAAAACTGTGTGCATATATATGTTTTTTTTTTTGGTTTGTTTTCGAATCCGTATTTTATTTAAGAATTTTTGCCAGAGACTCAGGGAGGTTGGACGTCTACTTCTCCCTTCCCTATTTTTGGAAACCACCCTAGGGAAGATCAGACCGCTTCCTCACCCCACTTCCCCAGGACCGAAATGTACGCAGAGACTTTCTGTTTGCCATAATATTTATACTGCCTCCATGCTGCAAAGACACTATACGTTTATAACTACATAAACATGAGTCAGGAAATAAAAAAAACAAACAAATACTAAGCAACTTGAAAGATTTCAGATACAAGCATAAGTTAATTTCAAAGCCTTTTCATTTATAATAAATAAATTTTACAGACTTCTTCATTCAGAGTTAACCTAGACTTAATCAAAACCCTTTTGACAGACCTTCCAAGAAATCCTTCAGCTACAATTATTTCAGACTTGAATACCGAATATTCTGCTTCTTAATCAGATGAGATCTTGCAGAAATTCTGATAAGAAACAAATTGATAGAAAATTATGAACCACCACTTAAACGTAATGTTATTAAAGATTTTGGTGTATCTATCTGCTGAGCTTTGAGACCAGACAATTTCTTTCTTTTTTTTCCGAATTGAAGAAAAGAATTTGTTTGTTTATCTTTAAGGCTCACAGCTAGTGTTCTGTCCATAAATAATAATACAAATAAGCATTTTATGCGAAACAAGAAATTTTAGGAGACAAAAATGTCCTATGGGGCTGATATTCACATATTTTTGTATAAAATCGTAACTTGGAATTTAAGTTATTTAAAAAATATGGTTTAAAGTACTGAAAATAATTAAGGCTATTATTAATTATGCAAATGTATTCTAAAGAGAACAAAATGTGTTATCTTCTGGTTTTCAGGAAATGATAAAATATTTAAAATTAAATGATAAAATATTTAAACTAAAAAAAAATACAAAGAACACAAAATTTAAAAAAAAGAAGAAAAATATATTAATCATTAAGTTTATTTTTCTGCATAAATCAATATATAACACAAGGACATAATAACGACGTTTTCACAACTGTTGCAAACAGGTGAAATTTAAGATACGATGCTTTCACAACCAAAATATAACCTGAGAAAGACGCAATAACGACGTCCATGCGACAAAAACGTCATCTGCAAAGACGTAATAAAGACTTCTTTGCAACGGTTGCAAAACAGTGGAGTTTCGGAGATATCTAGGCGTTTTAAACACGACATATTGCAACGTTTTTGCACCATGACCCACGACACGTTTGCTACGTCATTACGACATTGCTGTGCTACTTGGGCACGATTCTCACCAAAGTTAGCACGACTTGGCGCCCAATGTGGAACGTTGCTGCATCCTTCATGAAGACAGTGGTCTGCAAACATTGCCGTTCCTGTAAAGCAGGAATGACTTGCTGTCGATGGAGTTTACTGTTCCGTCACTCGTGAAAGAGCACGTTTCAGGAGCTTTGAGAAGTGAGAGATTCAAAGGAAAACGGTCGGAGGAAAAATCAGTAGTAAATGCACACCATGCATCAGTCGCATAAATCAGAATGCAGTGTTTATTGGTACAGGACGTTAGGAGGTGAATACATCATGCATAGATCGAATTTTGCAATGCATTATGTTAGAAAGCACTTTTATACATGATACTCACAGTTTAATGTTTAAAATGTCATACCTTACTGCTAAGAAATCCAGAAAAATAAATTATTAACTCGATGTTTTATCCAGCATCACAGTTTCAGATAACCAAACATAAGTCATCATCTAAAATATTATCGATTAATAAAGGCATATATTTGTAAGAATTTATAATAAATTTTGAATAATATACAATTCTTTGAATAGCTACTACATAAAAAAGCATCATAGCATTCAAAATTGATTCATTGTCATTAGATTCTTTCCTTCCTTTTGTTGAGATAGTGACGATAGTGTACGAAAGAAGCAAGAGTCAGATACTCCGTAATTGGCCTATTATAAGCTATTAGCGGCATAGTTTGTTTAATGCAATGTAGAACGCAAAAAATCGCTTGCTGCAAAATGTTTCTAAGGTTTTAGGTACAATATATTTTAATATGATTTGTTTTCATATTGATTTGCGACTTATGTACATGGTATGTAAGACAAAATAAAATACCTTAGGTTTCGCCACATTGACTGGCTTTTATTTGCAGTGCAGAAAAGCTGTTAAGTGAAAGCAATAATACCAATCCGAGGTGCTAAGAATTGTAACGTACTACTAAGCAGTATATAATAATTTCAGAAAAGAATTTAAATGATCATTATTAAAAATATTTTATTTATATCTCTTTAGTGTTTAGAATAAAGGTCATTTCCGGATGGAACGTCTGCAGTTACATTTCCATTTATCAAATGTTTCACCTTATTTCGAAGCATTTACTGTACTTCATGTCTTTAAAATTCCGGTCATTCTAATTGTTAATGAAATTTAATAGCCGCACCATAATTACTCAAAATTTGGATTTGTTGTTGGACCTTTCTTGATATGTTCTGCAGCCGGGACATAAATCCAGATGTTTTCTCCCTGTTCCGTTATTTTCCATAGGAATTTAAAAGAAAGTTCCGAAATGATTTAAACCATTGCTTCTTTCAGATGCCATCCACAAAGGATCCATTCCAGAAACTTTCAGAGTTACAAAATACGATACCTTTATCTTTTTGTTATATTGATTGTATCTAGGGTCCAATTGTTAACGAGTGACTTCAGTTTGTTCCAAGAAAATTTAATCTAAGGTACTTCAATAGCTAAAAGCGTTCTAAGTCGGATGGATACTGTAGTTTCTTTAGTAGGCCTATCTGAGACCTTTGACTTCATCTATTAGTCCAAATTTCACCAGCTTAACTTTTAACGGATACATCTTTTAGTTAGAAGATATTAAGGAATGAAAATGTCTTGAAAACGCTCAATTTCATTGAATGTTTTCTTTATCATGCTGATTACATTTTAATTCTTTAAACCGTAAAATGTGTTCTTCTAGGTTACTAATAATTTTGTTCATTCTTTACCAAAAGTCTTTCATCACGATTTTATAAATCCTTAAAGTCCTCATTTTCGGTCGCCCGTTTGGGAGAAAATATAAATGCTCACCATGTTTCTACAATCAAAGAGATTTAAATAATGTAATTATGAAAAAAAATACAGTTTCGTATTTTTTTCATAATTACATATAAATATAAATATAACAAAATATAAAATAAAAGGTATTTCATTTAAGGACTAATATGGTGAATAAGATTCTTATTCATATATTCTTTATTAATGTCCACCACTATATAAATATTACTTTTGCCCTTTTACATCAATTCTTCACTGGGCGCTTCAAGTAGAATGAGTGCAGCACAGTAAGTCCATCATCTCCTTCAATTTTACCTCGTATGGAGAACTCTCATCTTCGGACTTCATCACATGTCAGGCCCATTCGGGATTTTCTGAGGATGGTGGCAAGAGCAGGAGCGAATTTTCCTGCTGATTGCCGGAAAAAACACCAAAATATCATACTATCAAGTAAGTCTAGGAAGACAGGATAGAAGACGACGAAGGAGCATGACCAGTTTGTGGCTTGGACATGGCTATGACATCACATCGGCTAGATAGCATTTCAATGTTTGATGCTGTAAATAATATTTTTATGCATTTGAGAGATTAAAAATATCGTAAATAGTAATTTTTCAAAGTACAAATTAAGTTTTAATCCATTAATTTTAGAACTCAATATTCCAAGTCCAGTGCAAATTGTAGAACAAGTCACAGTAGTTGAGATGAAGTAGTCACATATAATACTTGAGGGCAGTCGCTCAGTAGTGAAGTAAAAAAACAAAATAGTGCAAGAACGAAATTACGGTCTTAAATGAGATTAAATACAAGTTCATAGCATTTCGTAGAGGCAACAAAACATGGAAATAAAAAGCACAAAATATACATATAATACAGCACAGTGTCCAGTAATAAACTACAATCGTGCGATTTTAAAAATTAGTGATCACGTGAGTCACTTGAGTGGTCATCCGCTCGCAGTGCTGCTAGGAATGAGAGTAAATCAGGCAGTCCTACATAAATATAACTATGCAGAAATACAATTAAAAAAATTGCTGATGAATAAAGCAGAATGATAATAGTAGAACGATTCATATGTACATATTTACAGCGCACAAAGTTAAGCAATTATATGCATAGTGCAATTTACATGGCGAGAAGTCATGTGGGGTGGTCACCCACCTAGATATATGAGTAGATCACCATTCAGAGCACTGGAAAAGAGAGATCGTAAAATGTTTCTCAATAAATCTAATTGCAAAACTGCATTTATCTGCATTTACGAAATGAAATCAATGCATATAAATTGGAAATGACGCTTTCTGCGGCAAACGAACCATTCTAAATGAATTAAAATGATTACATATATGTTTAATCGTCACTAGATGATTTCGATTTCTAAACTGAATTTTCCACCAAATTTCACAAAAATCTAATTTATATCGCATTCAAGATGAGACTATGTCTCCGAAGTGCTTTCGCAGAAAATTTCGAAAGCGAATTGTGTTTATGCTACTTTGAGGAGAAGAATGATATCTGCCACTAAAGTTCTCCGTATAATAATTTTCTTAATAAATAAGAATTACTTAGCATTATTTCAAAACTTAATTTATGAAAATTCAAAATATAAAAATTAAAAATCTACTAAAAATAAGGGTTATAAATGGTTTTTGTTATGCATGTTATAAATACATAAAAAAATTAAATTCATATTCGCAAGAAAATAGTATACATTGAAAGTCAAGTGATAGAGCACTCTAGTTTCATTTTCATTAATGCAATAGTTCTTGTCAAAATTTATATTTTTATTGCATTATTTTAAATGTGAGTTTTAAAAAAAGAATCGGTTGCATTTTAGCATTTAGTAGCTGAATAAGTTTGAATAATTTAGTCAGTAGCATTCAAAACCTGCCGCAGTAATAAATTGACTGACAAAAATAACTTTCGGTTTGGAATCATTTAATGCAATGAAAGTAACTCACTACATTTCTTTGAACTTGCATAAGTGGGGTTTAAAAATGGTATCAAAATCATCTTTATTTATGAGACGCCCAGGAAACCTCGTTTCGATCTTATGGGATGCTGCTGTATGCATTTTAAGGTATTTTCTCCATCCTTGATGCATAACTTCATAGCCAATGGTTAGCACACTCCGAGCGTATTCGAGAGGTCGAGGTTCGAGTCCCGGCGAGGATATTGCCCATTTTCCACGTCTTCAGCATTGACAAAATACTAATGACGCTGCAGCATGAGGAAAAAGCCGTTTTTTAAAGAGCTTGAAGATAATTAGAGGATTAGATTCATTCACATGTTAGCACTCAGCGCTTTGTTATAACATTCATTCCATCAATGAGAATGCTCAGAAAACACTTAGGACCAGGCTTTATAATAGCCAACTCACAATGGACTAAAGCGTTATGTTTACGAGTACCTTTGTGATTATAATTTCATTTACCCCCCCCCCCCCATCATCGAAATAAAATTGAAATAATTAAGATGGATCATTCGGTAAAAGAAGAACTAATAACCATAACTCGTTTAATAGAGCAGTTACATGAGATTCAGAATCGCAATCTTGATACTCTGATCTTGTCACAGTGAAGGTGGATATATTCGTGCTTCATAAGAATGATTCTGAACTGTT
This sequence comes from Stegodyphus dumicola, assembly GCF_044657685.1. NCBI lineage: Eukaryota > Metazoa > Arthropoda > Arachnida > Araneae > Eresidae > Stegodyphus > Stegodyphus dumicola. Next base: position 262,715,824 of record NC_140770.1, on the reverse strand, counting down.
GTAGATTCTAAAGGAACAAGAATCAGGGTAAGCTGCATAAATATGTAGCACTGATTTAGAAAGTTCTGTTCAATTTCTTAAAATAATGGTACGATTTATGCAAATTTTATAACAATAACATCATTTATGCAACTTACACTCATTCTTGATGCTTTAGTATCGTCAATATTTGATCTTACGCGTGTTATTTTAGTTTACATATGATTCTTAATTTTTATACTTTTTCAACTGCTAAATATATTTTATTTAAACTACTGTGTGGTGACTGACAATTCTGCCACCTAAAACTGTTCTTCGTATCTATTAGTAGCCGATTTACTAAATCTTCACTACATTGGTTATTCGCCCAAATATACATTATGCCCACCATTTACACACACAGGTTTATTATCAACTTTTGATGGTTCACTATTACATCTGCTAATCTTTCTGATTACCAGTAACATTTAAAATTCAGAAACAACTTTGTTTTCACAATCCTTCTCTTCCCGTTAATGCGTTTTTGAATTGCAGACGATTAAGTCTAGACAGCATAAATTATAATCGCCATTGGAAATAAGGTTCCTAGCTTTCAAATTTAAAAGAAAAATACTGGTTAAGAGGGGGAAAAAACTAAACGGTTGTCATGTTCAATTGTTACCTTGATCGATATTCTGATTGGCTCTTTTAAGGCTGGGTTCAAATCAAGGAGAAAATATACATGTTTGTGAGTTATAGCATCTGTGCGGCATGGGGTACATAGAATGCTGGTGAGCTGAAATGTATCTCGAATGGTTTTTACGGTAGGACACGAGTAGTGGCACACCTGCCTGAATCAGTCCCTGTCCAAATTGGGGCAGAACTGCATAGCGAGTGAGTGTCGGTTATACCTGTACGAACACTGGTAAAATTCTAGTTCGCCACTAACTTTTACCTGTACCTGTAATATTAAATTAAGTTAAAAAAGTAAATTTACATACACGGAAACATTAGCTAATTCATGTTTTGCTGTTGTCAGCTTTATAAAAGTAGAATTAAACAAATAAATTATATGATGTTTTCTACGCAGGGAATGATACATATTGAAATGTATGAAAAGTAATTAATAATGCATCTATGATTAGTCATTAAGTGTAGTGTTTGTAGTGTGACTTAAAAATATCGAATCTCTTTTATCAGTATTTGTCAGGAATTTTTTGGACCGTAGCTCATTGTACACAACCTGTTATTTTTTTAATGATTTAGTTTAATCGTAATATGCTATAACACTTGTACAGTTAAGATGGAAAAAGTGTTAGCGACTCTCACTGCTATACTGAAAGGACAGGTCTGAACACTGGAGGAAGCATGGGTGTAAACTGTCTGTCCCTTCACAGGAGGCGACTGCGGCCTACCTATTAGGTGCCTTCATAATATAGAGACCATCGCTTTCGGCCTTATTAGTGGCCAATGGCTATTAACAGCTAGAGCCCGCAATAGGGGAAAAAACTCATGTATATGATATTTTGAATTACTATGCTTCACACACGTCAGTTTTTGTGTTCAATCTGTAACTTCATTTCGTAATTAACTTCTTATCAAAGGTAACGATATAAGTGTAAAGGATATTAGATATTTCGTAGCAGAAGACATGAGATTTAAATCTCTTCTCGCTGGGTATGAACCATATATGTTTCTACTGCTAATTAAGTCTGGTAACGATTTATATTGTAAAAGTACGCATGCAGAAAAGCACTAATCTCTGTCGTATGTTAAGCACTTTCGTGAATATTTTTAAACCGTATGTTTTAATAGAATATATATATATACTAAAGCTGGAAAATCTTCTTCTCGTTCTTAAAATGCAACAGAATGATAATTTACAGAACCAAAAAATAAAAGTATTTATTCTTTCGTTAAAAGTAATCTTATTAAAAAAGTCTGAAGGCTTTCAGACTTTACATTACGCTCAAAGGGCCATTTTTTAACGTTTTGAGGGATAACCTTGTTTATTAAATATCATGTTCGTCACACCTAAACGGTAAATTTCAGTTCAACAGCAATATCGCAAAATAATTTTTAAATGAGCGTATCTTTAGATTTTCCGATACACAGTCTCGCGAGCAGGAGATAATTTTTTTCCCGGACAGTGTTGCCATTGCTCGCTTTGAAATCGTTGAGTTTGTTAATAAAATATTCGTTAAACGTTTACAAAATATAAAATAGATAATAAAACAAATTCCAAATTTGGGCTTCCAGATAGATGCCCATATTCGGATGGAAACGTACGTTATTCACAATTTGACAGCTCTAGGTACTGTCGTCTTATGGCAATGAGAGAAACATACATACATTTATGAAGATTCTTCATTATTTAATTTCTTTAAATATAACACAGGGGCGTAATATTTAGTGGCAACAGTTTGAAAAGGGAACCCACATTTAAAGTTTTCAACGCAAAATAATAAAACGAAATTAATAGCCGTTCTGGGCTAACGCCCTTTGGATTAATAAAAAAAAAAAGCTTTAGTTAGACAAATTTCAACTATATCATCGATAATATGAATAAGCATATCGGGTGAAAAAAGTGTCGGACGTAAAGCTAAAATAATAAGTTTGATGCGGCCACCCTATGACTTATGCCATCATACAGGGTGGTTATAATTAAAGTGACCCAATTCGGTTCCTGTAGAACCAGTTCTGCCTATTGGAATTTGATGAAACTTGGTATATACGTTATCTGGACTATGGGAAAAAGATTTCTGCGTTAAAAATAGTTCAAATTTTGACCACCAAATGGCAATTTTCAAAGATTCCTCATGTAAATTAGTCAAACCTATAAAGAGACTTGCAGTCAGAGCCAGAAGATTATTTTGTGTGTCTTTGTCTTCGTTAATCATGCTCTTAAGAGAGATCGAGCTTTACTGGTAAAACTCTTTTAACAGAACGGCAGCAATAGCTTAGTTGCATTGCCTGAATTTCGTCGTTTAAGGGGATTGCGAAAAGAACTCATGTCGAAGAATGATTTGAAGAAGATGATTATGAAATTTTTTATCGCTGAAATCGTTTCCCCATGGTTCATATAACATACATACCACATTTCATCAAAATTCAATAAGTAGAACAGGTTCTAGAGAGTTGTGAATAGAGTCACTTTTATTATAGTCGCCCTGTAAATGATACCCCATTTTTTTTTTTTTTTTTTGCTATTTCATTAATTATTTTATTTTATACAAAGAAGTAAATATATGATGTTGCCAGTCCATTATCTGCCGCTAATTCCATATTTGAATAACAAGGAGCGTTATGTAAAGTATGACTTCCTGCTAATCGTTTTTAAGCAAAATCTTATTTATTGTTCCAGTAAATAGAGAGGTCTGTTATACAAAATTTCCTATTACACCTTATCAGGTTCAATGTTTCTTCTAACCTTCTTCGGAAACATACAAGGACCTGACTAAGAACATAGAGTTTACTAAAGCTATGTTCACTAATTGTAGTAAGTAGACAGGATACAGACGAAGGGTATACAAAACCCTTTATTTTTTCTTTATATACAATGACTTCCGTACTTCGGAATACAATGACCCTCCACTCGGGGTCTAACGTAAAAGATATCAAAATAAAACTAAACTCTAATTTAACTTTAGAATAAGATTGGCCTTATAATAACAGGAAGCGTATGTAGCACAGAGACTGTGAACACTACAATACGTTTAATTTATCAAGAGGATTAATACCTCTGGCCTGGAAGGCAAATAGCAACTGCGTAACTTCTAAGGTAAGCGGCCTGCTTCGAACTCACTGCTTCCTTTCTTCTGCTTGGCAAAAAGGCCACACTTAAATACTTGGCGTTCGCCAGACAACCTTTGCATAAAATCCTTCACGCTTATAATTCTGGCCGGAAGTAGAAAATAAGAAGTGATAGTAAAGATTTAAAATAAAATAAACGTTAGTAAAACTTAAGTTCCTTACATACTTCCCGCCAGAGTTAATTAGTTTGAAACTGAGGTCTAAAACGACCTTGTTGAAAACTTTTAGCTCTAGAATATAACGCGAGGCCAACCTTTTACAATCATAACTTCGTTAGAAACTAGAAAATTTAAAAGAAAGAAATTTCTTACAATAGCATCTCCCAGGATCTACAACAATCTTTTTTTTCATCTGTACTGCATCTAAACAGGAGTTTTATTCAATTCTGGTTCCTTCCAGAGATCTGGAAGGAAAACTAGTTTAATGAAATGTTACACAATGACATTGCAAATAACATATAGAATATACTTCTCTTAACATTCTTATTTCATTCATGACTATTTTAATTATCTCTCCCCGTGCTCTCTGACATGTGTTGTAAAAAAACACCAAACACGAATGTGTTTCTGTCTACGTGTGCCACACTTCCTCCTACAATCAGAACACTAGCGTGTTAAAATTCAACATAACGAGACCTCTTAACACACCCTACTTTCAACTCTAAACCCTGAGGTACTATTCTAAAAGTGGCTAACTCTAAAGTGTAGCGTCAGAGAGCCTAACTACATCATTCAACCTTTACCACATATTTGCCATGATTTAATCTTTACAGTCACACGAATAACAAATTTTTAACATTACTTTCACTTTTACCATATCACGGTATTTCTTAACATTTAAAATAACAGTTGACATGTATATAAGAACATATCAACATGCCGTTAATTTTACACATTTGAAAACATACATTAGTAGTACATTGTTAACTTCTATTCTTTTCAAAGCAAGTGCCAATTCTTTCTACATTGAAATAATATTACATTTCAAAAAGTCTTTCAGACTAAAACTTCTTTCTTGCTAGAATGTTTTAAATAAAATTTATACAATAACTTTTTGCAAGATTTAAGTCTTTACACAACGCTATTATACATCAACTTTAGTTTTACGCACGAGTAATTTAAAAACATAATAAGAAAATCGGTCACAACTCATTTCTCGCCCATTTGGCGATAAAGGTAGACCTCGCATGAGGTAAAGCTTCTTGAAATCTGCCACTTGCAGTAAGAATGAAAGATTAACTTAAGTTTGCAAAGTAACATAAAATTTTACTTATCTTTGTAATATTCAGACATCCTTTTCTGCGCCCAGTCTTTAAAGTTATAGCAGATAGTAGCTTGGTTGATCCTCCTTCTTGTACGGGCTCGCCCTTCAGTGCTTTCCTCTGGAAGCTTCCGTTTTTCACCAGTACGGCCACCCTTGAACACCTTCCTTTTGCCCTCTGCTTGTGGTCTTCGCCGTTTGAAGGCAGCTGGTCTTGGTGGAACCGGGAAACTTCTGTCGTGATCCTGCTTGGACCTCGTTGTTGGCCGTTCAAATTTTTCTTGTACTTTTTCCTCCGCCGCTGATGGCCCTTCCGCAGTTCGGCGACTTTTGCTGCGGAGAGTTCTGTCGGATGAGTCGATCTTCCGTTTTAAAGCCGGGTTATAGTTGCCGTCATTTCTCCTGGTCCTCTTCACATACGTCGTCCTTCTCCCTTCTTCATTCTGGGGGTGTTCGTGAACTCTGTTTTCTGGACGGTGGAACGGCTTCTTTTTCTTTTTACCTTCAATTTTTCCGCGGGGCAATTTTCTTTTCACTTGCTTCTGTCTCTCATTGGCTTGCCCTTGTACTTGTCGTTTTCCCACCTCTGGAACTTGTACCTGCGGAGTCTGCCGTGCCGGATCCTGCAAAAGATCTGAAAAGATTTGCATTTTATTACGATCGAAGTAGGGCTTGATTTGATCAATATTTGCGGAACAGGTTTCACCATTTCCGGCTTTTAATACTACAACAGCGTGAGTTATTTTTTCTATAACATATGGTCCTTCAAATCGTGGAAAAAATTTGGCAGTTTTATCTTCTGGTGCTGAAGAAAGTGAATGCTTAATTTTTAGTACTTTATCCCCTACTTTATAAGTTACTCCCCGTCGTTTCAAGTCATAATACAATTTTTGTTTCTCTGTGCTACTTCAGTATTCTTCTTTGCCTCCTTAACTAGTTTTTCTATATCACCCATTTTAAATTCTGGGGCTCTTTGTTGCACATAAAATAATTTATCTAACGGTGTTATAATCTTTCTGCCTAGAAATAACTCAGCAGGAGTTTTTCCCGTTGTATCATGTTTTGCGGTCCTAAGGGCGAAAGCAAATTCATTGACATAGTTATCCCAGCTTTTATGAAAATTTTTAACATAACTACGGATAATTTTCACTATATTTCTGTTGACCCGTTCCGCTATATTTGATTGCGGCCGATACGGGACCATTTTTAAAGGACGTATGCCCAGTTTTTTGCACATGTCTTCAAATATATTACTTACAAATTGAGGACCATTATCCGATATAACTTTTAGGGGCGCCCCGTATTTTAAAATATATTTATTTAAAATAGAATCGGTAACTAATTTCGCGGAGGCTCGTTTTAAGGGAACAATTTCGGTCCATTTACTAAAATGATCAACCATAACAAGGAGATAGCGACTTTTGTTTAACTGACTTTTTGGGAAAGGGCCCAATAAATCGATGCCGATTATTTCATTTGGAAATTCGGATTTAATACTATTTAGAAACCCGGCCGGGCGGAAATTAATATAATTAACGGCTTGACATGTTGGGCAGGACTGGACATACGCCTTTGTTAACTTTTGCAGTTCAGGAAAGTAGACTGCCTCGCGTACGCGTTGGATAGTTTTTCGAATACCAGCATGAGAAGCTAAAGGGCTGTCATGGAGTTCTTGCAGGATATTTAATCTAAGACTATCTGGGATAACAGGTCGAAATTCGTTGTTGGAATTCGTAGTTTTTGTATAAAATAATAGACCATCTATTAGTTCGTAATGGGCCGCCCTATTTCTTATCGCCACAATATCTTGGTGGCTAAAATTTTCAGGATCCTTCAAATACTCATAAATACTTCCAAACTCAGGATCCTTACCCAGTTCGGTTATTACAGTTTCTTGGGAATTTATTGTACACGCTGTAAGCATTGCAACTTTTACGGTATTACCCTGTTCGTCTAATTTAATTCGTGATAGGGCATCTGCTACGATATTTTCCTTTCCGGGGGTATGCTTGATTACCAGATTATATTCTTGCAGCTTGAGTGCCCATCTTATTAACCTTGGGGATAAATTTTTCCCTGAGTACAATCTAGTTACCGCCGCATGATCAGAATATACTGTTATCGGCGCCTTTCCAAAATAGACTCGGAACTTTTGCACTGCTAACAGAACTGCAAGTGCCTCTCTCTCGGTCGCGGAATAGTTTCTTTGTGTTTGATTTAAAGTTCGGCTAAAAAATGCCATGGGCTGCTGATTTTGCGAAAGTACCGCTCCTACCGCATAATCCGAAGCATCCGCTGAAATTTCTAAATTTTCATCCTTTTCAGGAAATTTCAACACAGGGGTTTGCGTTAATGCTTGTTTTAATTTTTCGAAAGCACTATTGGCTTCGGCCGTCCACGAGAATCTTGCCTTTTTCCTTTTTAATTTTAACAATGGCTCAGCGATAGCCGCAAAATCTTTTATAAAGGACCTATAATATGAACAAAGTCCTAGAAAAGAAGAGAGCTTCTTTGCCGTGTTTGGAGTCGGATACTTTTGTACAGCGATTATTTTTGATTCATCTGTCTCGATCCCTTTTTGCGATATTTTGTAACCTAAATATTTTAATTCAGGGGCTGCAAATTTGCACTTTTCGACATTAACTTTTAGACCGGCCTCATTTAATAAAGAAAACACCTGGCTTAAATCCTGTATATGTTGGTCGAGATTATCACTAGTAATAATGATATCGTCTAAATAGATAAATGTGGACTTTCCAAGAACAGGTCTTAACACAATGTCCATGCATCGCTGAAATGTTGCTGGGGCCCCAGAAAGGCCAAACGGCATACGCAAAAATGCATAAGTGCCAGACTTGGTTATAAAAGCAGTCTTAGGCACGTCCTCAGGCCTGACCCCTATTTGAAAATAACCATTCGTTAAGTCTAAAGTCGTCATAAATTTGGTTGATTTTATGTTCCTTAAAATTTCTTCTATGATCGGTAACGGATATACCGGATATTTCGTTATGGAATTTAATTTACGGTAATCAATAGCGAATCTCCACCTTTTTGGATGCTCCAAAGGATAATCATTATTTTTCTTACATAAAACCACCGGGCTAGCATAACTACTTGAGATGGGCGTTATGATCTTTTTACGTAGCATATCGGTAATATGCCATTCTATAATTTTTTCCTTATTCTTATCATACCGGTATGGTTTTTGACGAACTGGCAATGCATCTCCGGTGTCAATACTATGGTTAGTAACCTGAGTAAATCCTAGAATATCACTAAATAAGGAAGCAAATTCACTTACCACTTGTCGGATTCTATCTTGCTCGTCATTAGGCAGGTGGTCAAGATTTAACCTTGGCGGTTCAACCTTTTCTACACGCACTGGTTTCATTGTCAGCCTAAGGGACGCTTCATTAAAATCCAATGTAGCTTGTGCGTCTGAAAGAAAGTCTATTCCTAGGATTAAATGTGAACAAGTAAAATCACCTTTACTTGTTCGTCCTTGATACGGATATATAAAGGTACTTTACCTACGCACTTACATTCTTTTCCTTGCGCCGCTAATACTGTCGTATTATCCGCATTATATATGCGGTATTTGCGAAAATACTTTCTAAAAAAGACTTCTGCCACACAGGAACACTGCGCGCCGGTATCCAGGAGTGCGGTGGCCGGGATATTATTTACCAAGACTTCAATCTTCGGAAGAGTTAAATTTTTCACCATTACTGTATTTAACTTGTAGGAAGAGGGGTTTTCGTGGCCTTCGGATTTCCGCACCCTCTCGTCAGCAGAAATCCGTTTTAGTTTAAATTATTTTTCCTTTCCGTGCTTTCCTTCTTTTTCCCCTGGCCTTGAGACTTTTTTCCTGGATTGCTATTGAACTGTCGACGTTCGCCGGCTGTTTTTGAATGCTCGGGTTTCCTTGCCCACTGATTCGCTTTTTCTCTGTAGCCATGTGCTGTAGTCTTGGCGTACCAAATTGGTTTCGCTGTTGGTATTGGCGTCTTCTTTCGACGTCCGCCGTTCTTCTACTTTCAAACTGGATTGCTAGCTCAAATAACTTTTCCAGTGTAGTCGGATTTCGTAATTCAATAAAGTCTTGCACTTGGGGTAGTAACCTCGGCAAAATCACTTGAATTATTTCAGGATCCGGACGGTTTCCATACAAGAGCTTGAATACGTGAATTTTTCTTAAAATAAAGCTCGAGAGGTTTTCGATTCTTTGTTGATATATACTGAAAAGTTCTGTTTCTAATTTCGCACGATCCCTTACAACAGGGAAGGCTTTTAGTAGAGCAGTCTTGAAATTTTCGTAAGTATAGGTGGGACTTCCTGCTTGACCCAAGAGACTTCTGCCGATACATTTGAACCAGTTAAGCGCTTGGCCCCTCAAAGCGCTGGTAGCTGAGGTAACTTTTTGAAACTCGTGCACGGGGTAGAGCATGAAGTGGTCATCCAATTTTTCCAAAAAACTGGTTACCGGTGAGTTTCCATTAAATGTTGCTTCTGGTTTCATCGAAGCGCGCATGGTCTGGACGATGTACCCAAATCCTTCCAGGGCGGCAGCTGGCATTTCTGGATTCTGAGCCGTTTCTGCAGGCAGCACAGGTTCTTCTTGAAACTCGGCCATGGTTATTCTTCGTTGGGCGCCACTATCAGGTTCAATGTTTCTTCTAACCTTCTTCGGAAACATACAAGGACCTGACTAAGAACAGAGAGCTTACTAAAGCTATGTTCACTAATTGTAGTAAGTAGACAGGATACAGACGAAGGGTATACAAAACCCTTTATTTTTTCTTTATATACAATGACTTCCGTACTTCGGAATACAATGACCCTCCACTCGGGGTCTAACGTAAAAGATATCAAAATAAAACTAAACTCTAATTTAACTTTAGAATAAGATTGGCCTTATAATAACAGGAAGCGTATGTAGCACAGAGACTGTGAACACTACAATACGTTTAATTTATCAAGAGGATTAATACCTCTGGCCTGGAAGGCAAATAGCAACTGCGTAACTTCTAAGGTAAGCGGCCTGCTTCGAACTCACTGCTTCCTCTCTTCTGCTTGGCAAAAAGGCCACACTTAAATACTTGGCGTTCGCCAGACAACCTTTGCATAAAATCCTTCACGCTTATAATTCTGGCCGGAAGTAGAAAATAAGAAGTGATAGTAAAGATTTAAAATAAAATAAACGTTAGTAAAACTTAAGATCCTTACAACCTTAATAGGTACAAATAGTTATGAGTAAAATCTGTTTTTCTAAATTTATACCTATGTAATCTTGCGTCTTTATTTCCTTTATTATAAACCTTTCTTTATTGAGCATTCAATAACATCTAATTTAAGGGAATTTTAATTGGAGAAATTTAAGTATTTGTGTTTAAAATAAATACGTAGAAACAAATATCATAATTTAATTTTACCCTGTATCATTTCTATAGCATCAATAAGGCTAAGTTCCTTTTGATCTGCACGTATATCCCTGCAATATTTGGGTATCAATAAATAATGCTAATTAATGTTCTCAAATACTTCTGCTTCAACACTGCTCGCCAAGATTTAGGTTATATCATAATGTAATTTTTCACAAAAATTTGTACAGAAGTTCAAGTATCACCTCTGTTTTATTAATTTTAGCTTAAATGTAATATGTTTTTCCCATTGATATAAAAGTATTAAATATTAAAATCGGAAAGTTTGGAATTTTATTTTAATATGTTTTTCCATTAAACTGTTAAGAGTTTCAAGGAAAATACCATTTTTTGTTGCCCATTCGAATCGTATCCGTTTCAAGTAATATACCATATTTGGTTGTCAAATTATACCCAAAATTTCATCAACGTTTTATATAAGGATATAAATTTTGGAAGTTTGATATCAAAATTATTCTGGAGAAAAAAATTGGTCACACACACATAGCCAGATATAATTGTAAAAATTGTTGTAAGTATCCTAATTCAGGCTTATTCATTCAGAACTGACTGTGAAATTTTTGGACCGGAAAATATTACCCCCATTACCTTTGTATATAGGTGGCAGAAGGTAACGATCTATTATAGGGACCACTCGTTATAAAGCGGTCGGTCTTTATAACGAGACTTTATAACGTTATAATGAGTCGGTCTCCAATTTTTGTTGAATTAATTTTTGCTTTAGTATCTGAGTTAAAAGACTTTTTTCTGCAGGAACCATTTCAATAATTATCATCCATAAACAAAAGTAAGATTAAAAAAAAAATACCAAAGAAGTATCTTACTATCCTATGACGTGACATCCTTCTGATTAATGATGATGTCTTTGCCTATAAAGGATTACCAGAATGATGTGACGGCTGCTGCCAGATGGTAGCGATATAGCGGAAAAGTGATGAACATTTTTACCGAGGTTTATGAAAGCATTTTTTTCTTAGATTTTGAAGCCTGTTGAGTTCGATTTTGTAATCCAATTTATGGTCGTGCTAGTTCAGAATGAGTTTCACTTCTATACTTCTATTTCACGCTCTTTACTGATTCTCATTTGTTTCTTTCATTTTGGGGAGACAGAAGCGTGCTTGAATTTAAGATTAGGTAATGCACGTGCAAATGATGTAACACTGATATCTTACACTATAAAAATGGCTGTCATGACAATGTCTTTTCAAAGTGCCGAATTTATTTTAAATTTAAATTTTAAAAAAAAATTAGGAGAACTAAAATGGTAACACACATTTGTGTAACTTAGTCATGTAAATTATCACCTGTTTAATTATGTAGCATTTCTTAAATTTTCAGAAAGATTTAGATCTTTGTTTTGTCACAAAATATAAAATTTCTAAACTTCTAAAAGATGGGCGTCTTAAAGATGTTCTACGTCCCTTTTCATCAAAAGTGCTATTAAGCCTAACGAAACCGCCATTTGTTTACATTTTAAACTCTTACTTTCTCTGAAGATGTTTTTGAGTTTTTATGCATTGTTGCCTTCTCTCGAACTGGAAACTGAATTGATTGAATGAGAAATTAGAGGAAACAAGTTTAAAGGAAATGCTGCAAAATTTAAAGGACATATAAGGAAATTATGTCTGTCCACATGAGATTTTTATACAAATTGTTACTGTATTTCACTTATTGTAAATTTAGAAACGGTTGTACAATGCTTATAATATGTTTTATAAAGAACGTGCATGATTGGCAACGCATGTCTAGATTAGCTGTTATATAAAATAGTTAATGCGTATAATATTTGTTACTTCAAATTTCATAAAATTATTTTAAAGAAATTCCTGGTGGGCGTGATTAGTGCTCGCAGGCCAGATTCGGGCCACGGGTCATAATTGGAGACCTCTGAATTAAACTATTAAGTAACTTTAGTGCGTCTGTGTACTCATCTGCTAGAAACCCAGTCACATCAGTTCTTCGGCATTTCTTCCTCATCAAAATATATTATTTAATCTTGATTATTGATTTCTAATTAATTTAAGAATGTTTTAAATTAATTAATAAATTTAAAAAAATCGAAACAGCGAGACTGCCATTATTTTGAAATCAGATCCGTTTTCTAAAACTGGAACTTTTACTGTGTTATTTTAAATGAATAACACGTTCTTGGAAATATTTAACACGTTCTTGACTTTTCTTCTTGGAATTTGTACTTGTTCTTAGAAATAATGAAATCGCAAGGATATCGAATCTAAATGATATATAGTAGACACGTCGGCAGGAAAACCTGTGTCCTCAAGATGGCTGAGTGTTAAGTATGACAACATAACACGACTGGTGAGAGAGAGCATGGTAAGAGGCATGTTGGGATAGCAGAAAGTATCATGAGAAAATGACGAAGGCCAACAGTAGAATGGTGAATTAATTCCATTGCAATACCTCATCTGTAAATAGCTACCAGTGCACATCACAAACAGCCATCAATGTAATTCAGTAACTTGAATGTGTCTGTGTAATCATTCCTTTGAAAGCGATTCATATAGCTATATAGATCATTGAAAAGGTAAAGAAATTTAGAACTAATTTTTCGCAAAGATTAAAAAAATAAAGTTCAAATAAATAAATTTCAAAAGATCCTATAAATATAGAATTATAATTATGTAGATGTGAAAAGAAAATTAAAACAAACTATGACAAGAAAAAAACAACGAAAGTAAAAAGAAAATGAAAAAAGAGAAATTCAATCAACTCCAACATAACGTCGTCAAGAGGAGACACATTGAAATAAACTATTATTCCTCTTCCATAAAAAAGAAATCTTGCTTTTTTGTATTCATAATTAACTGATGAACCATTCCTATATACTTTGTAAATCTTAATAGTTCACCCGAAATTATCGGCCCTCCCTAAAGCAAGTAAAATGGCAAAAATACGAAGTAAAATCATAAACGAAAGTTTTTCCAAATTAAAATGAACTTTCCCAAAATTAAAACTTACCCAAAATTCGTAAAAGAATTAAAACTTCAGTGAGAAAACTTTGCTTTCTTTTATTTATAAAAATAGTTTTGTATATATATAGGGTGTCCCGTAATTGTTGCTGCAAACTTCCTGGGGAGGTAGGGCACATCATAAGGATTGGGAATTGCATAGGAAACCATGCCAGAAATGTCAAGGGTAAGTGGTATCAGAGGTAAAAGATGGGAAAGGAAACAAGAGAGCGATTTATTTAAATTATTTATTGGATATGAAAACAAATACTGTACGACAGCTTGAATGTTACAACAAATGCTCGAAGCTTTCACCATCATACGCCGAACCATAGATTTCCGGACATGTTCAAACACACCAGGAGTTTCTTTGATTGTAGCCACGGCGTAGGTGAGTCTTGCCACGAGATCCATTTCAGACACAGCAGGATCGTGATACACGACACTTTTGATGGCTCCCCACAAAAAGAAATCAATGCTCAATAAATCCGGTGAGCGAGGGGGCTAGGAAATCGGTTTACCACGCGCAATCCATCGATGCGGAGTAGTATGTTCAAAAGGCTACGATCATCCAGTCCAAAATGAGCAGGCGCACACACATTAACTTTGAAGCGTTGTGCCGCGTAGTGACGCACACTGTAGGGGTTTTCTTGAGCCCACGAATTCTGATTGTGGTGATTGAATACGCCACCCCTATTGAATATGGCCTTATCCGTGAACAACATATAAGCTGGAAAGTTAACATCACGGGCACTTTCTTGCAGGAACCCCTATTCGAAACGCACACGTTTAGGATGGCCATTCGGGAGCAGTAACTGAACCCTTTGGAGACGCATGGCGTGGAAGAACTCGGCGTTCAAGGTACGCAGGACACTGGTACGAGACATTCATAATTGAGAGGGAATGGCATGTATGCTGGTCCTTGGATTACTCTCCAGCGTATCCAACAAACTTTCTTTCTTTACGACCGAGCGAATCGATCGTGGCCTGCCCTCACTTGTCCTGCCATTTCTTAATGACCCATAGTCGCACAAATTTTGATGCAGATGTGCAAACAAACTATGGTGTGGTTGATGTTTGTCAGGGAAACGTTCTGAATAAATGAGAGCAGCAGCTGTTCCATAATCCTCAGCTATGCCGTACACTAAATGCATGTCTGCAAGCTCTACGATCGTATAGCGTTCCATGCTCTCCTCATAGTACCTAGCATTCGAATGAGGAAATCTTTCTTTCCACTAGCACTCCCCTGTACAGCATCCTCTGATAACGTACAATGACGTTTCTGGGCATGGGTTCGTATGTAATTCTTAATCCTTATGATGTGCCCTTTCTCGCCTAACATTTACATCGCAACACTTACGGGACACCGTGTTCGCTGTAATAGATTCTGTACTAGAACGCAGGTGATTGTATCCACAATGAACAGCGATAATTTTAATGTCGTAGAATGCTGAAACGCCGATCGACAAGGAATAAGAAATTTGATAGTCAATATATATTTTATTTAACTTTTATTTCAGTAAACATGTTGTGGCAACAAACAAATTGGCACATTTATTGTGCATATTGCAAAAAGCTTACATTTTTTATAGATTTACAGTAAAAAGAAGGAGCAGACAGACATCAGTCCAGCTAAGCCAAAGCGGTGAAAGCATTATGTTCAAAGTGAAATCTTAATTCAGACTGAGTTAGTTTTGGTTCTCAGTGCATTTTGATTGGATGATTAATATTGCTGTAAAATTAATATTTGCTGTTTGAGTTTTAGTTTCATTCACATCATCAGAATTATGTATTAGTCATATGACATAGATTTTTCTCGAAATGACACAGTGCAAATAGAGGTTACTATTTTTAAAATACAGAAGGGAATTAATTTTCGCTGCTAATTTAATCTTTTTACATATTCTTACATACATATATAATAATTTATATGTGATGCAGAATATAATTTTCGCTGGTAATTTTATCTTTTTACATATTCTTACATACATATATAATAATTTATATGTGATGCAGAATATAATGCTGGAACACAGTACGAGGGAAAGGTTCTTTGAACAGCAGGAAATCGCGGATATTTGAAGCAGGTTTTAGTTTAACTATACCATACTTGAAAAAGCAAGCATCCAGCGCAAGCGCCAGAAAAGGTTGGGGCGTCGTTATATAAATTTCCAGCATACGTTTAGCTTCTTCTATTACATCATAGAAAGAGATGTAGGGACTAAAGGAAAGCTTGGAGCTTTTGTGTGTACAAGAAGAGCACAAACATTTTGAGACGGAAGATAATATTAGTGTGATAAATAGAGATAGCAAAATTGTCCCATTTCTCGATAGAGAGAAATATTATGAATTTATTGTTTACTAGATGTTTTGCTGCAAATATAATTGGATAAATGATCTCATTTTCGCTTTTACTATTATGATAAGTACATGCAGCATTTGAATTATGTAGGAATAAAGTGTGAGCTATTATTTTTGCAATCGACCATTAAGAAAAGGTTAATTTTAGATATCATTCCAGTTTCAATGAGGAAGTAAAAATAACAGAATTAAAAAAAGGTCCTACTACTCATTAAAGTTTCAAATTATACGCATGCTATCATACAACCATACGGAATAAAGATACAATTTAAATTATAGAAGTAACCTCTTAAAATAAAAACCCCATTTAATATTATCTTCTAATATGTTTTGAAATGTAGTTATAGTTAGAATTTTACTGGAGATAATTACTTCAATTTTTAGTTTCCTCCTTCTAATGAGAATATTGAATATATTACACTATTCATATTTATGTCATTATTTCACTTTTTGTTGTTTATATGTCTAGAAAGTATGAAGCAATTTTTTAATGTATAAAACTTTCAATTAAATCAAGATAGTAACATGGTCGTAACGTGAAAATCTCATTTTAGAAACAAATTCTAATTTACTGATTTAATTAGTTTTCTCATTTATAGCGAATTCGTTTGTTATTGTGTAATGAAAGAGGAAAAGCGAATGTGTCGGTGTTTTATGAGGAAATAATGCAATTAGGATTTCGAAAAGTGCAGCAATATAATTAAAAATTATAATTAAAAATTTGTTTCAGATCCGTCAGGCATTGTGTTTTAATATTTATTTTTAATACGGTACGCATAATATTTAAGTTTTTAATGTTAATTAACATCTATGTGTTAGTGTATAATGTTGCGTGGCCTCAACATGTCAGCAACAGTAGTAGTGACTGCTATGAACTGTAAATTACACAAACTCGTAAGAAGGGTTTAAATCCATTTTTATTTCACTTTAGAAATCACAGTTGCGTTCACTTGACGCCCACAAACTACGCCGACCCGGCGGTTAAACAAATTCCAGAAAAGGACTAAAAATAAATGACAGGATGGAATATAAAACGAAATCACTATCTACGAGGCTCTATAATCGTAACTAACTAAACCGCGTTCTAAGATACAGCTGAGATTCAGCGAGCTTACTGATTAAGAAGTTGAAAGATTCAACGAACTGCCGAAATAGGCACACAGGCCAAAACGCGCGGTTCTTAAAGTTTCTACCTAGCAACCTTCACGCTCGCGATTCAAGAAGCACACTTACAATCTCGTTTCCCTTCTATTTAAACTCAATTTACTTCTGCTAAAATTTGAATACTCTGCGCGTTCTACTACGATTTACATACTCTGGTATTGGCAATTCTAGGGGAAATTAAAGGCTTGACAGGAAAATAGCTTAAAATAAATGTTAGTTAAAATAAATATAAACCCTACAAGTGTATGTGTATCTATGTGTTACTTAACATCTATGTGTGATGCTTTAGTGTTTTAATATTTATCGACATTTAAAAAAGACGATGCTAATTTTTTAAGATAAGTTTTCAGAAATAAGCAATATGAATGACAGGAATACTGAGGTCGACTTTATTAGCCTCAAACTAAGTTGTCGAAGTTTTAGAACATTATATTCAGTGTCAAATAGACGTTCAGAATTTCGTGTCCAGATAGATATGTTAATTTTCAATTTAAGCAAATAGTTGCATTAAACATATCTCAGGTTAATATGCATGCGCATTAAAGAAAGTAGTAATAATATCTCAAAAATAAGTTTTTGTTCTGTTTTGGTTTTCAAAATAAAACAGAAGAAACAATGAAACAGAATATAAATTTTGCGCACTCTTTCCGTTGAAATCCCTCAATTTCTTTCTACCTATTATTGATTCCATTTTGCTTTTCCGAAAAATATAACATGTAGCATCTTCGAAACTGTCGTATTGTAGAGTCTTCGTGTTCTTTTCGGGAGTTTTCACCGTATAACCTACGTAAAAAGGCTGCGTAGCGAATTCTCGTAACGTCTTTGAAAAACAGATACTGTAGAAGGTTTAAATAACCTTTTCATTTGAACTAAACAAAGGTTGCATTTACTCGGTGCTCATAATTACCACCTCTTGTGGCTGATATTCTCGAACAGAAAATAAAAATGTAAAATCATAAATTAAGATGCCTAACGATTGGCTCCTTATTTATATAAATCGCTAAATCGGCTGAACACAGAAACGTCGAGCCTAGAATATGAATATAATCTGAAGAGGTTGGCTAACGCCAATTATAGGGCTATTTCCGAAACACGCAGCATAAACTTGGAGCTAATTCCTACTACCCCTCACGAACTCTTAAAACCTCAGCTTAAATACTGCTTCTGAACTCATTTAGATTTGCACACTACGAGTACGTCATTGAAATTTACATTCCGGCAGGAAATTGGAATCAGGAGGAAAAGGAAAGTCAAACCAAAAGTAATTGGTTAGAGTAAAGCCAAATTTCAAATAAACTCAGTCAACTGTAATTAAATGAAAAGCGAAAATAAACTGCTTTTGATGCTATTTGATTATTAAGTTATTTACCAGCTACACAGATTTGAAGAGTTAACAAGTATAACCATAATAAGGGTTTTAAAGTACGCAACACAGTAAAATACAATAAAATAGTTGTAATTGTGTACAATGCTGATGCCTAAAATAATCAAACTTTTTGGCAAAAATGTAAATATAACATGCAAAATTATATGCACTTTTGGAAAGAACAAGTAGCCTGTATTGTATTATTCATTACTTACAGTTAGCTCGACATAGGGTAAGTAATGTTGCAATGTAAGAAGAACAGAAACAACAGCAGTATGAATCACAGTTTAAAGATCGTACACAAATGTAAGGAAAATGCGCATGAAGCAAGAGATACAGGAGAAGAACATGCGCGCAATGATACATCACAAATGATAATAAATTATAAAAGTATTAGACTTTATCATAAAGATTTAAATAAAGGAAAATAATATTTCCTTATACTACTCAAAGTAAAGGAACAGTCAACTAATAATTTACGGTCCTGTTCTCGAAAACTGCTAAAGAAAACTTAGAACTGTTATGCATTTGACTGCAAATAGGACGTCTTGTATATAGGAAATATATTAGCCTAGTGGCGTGAATTTCAAGTTTCCCCCTGCAGAAAACACAGTATTTTTCGGCGTTTACCACGCGCCAGTGTACAACGCACATCGATAATTTCAAGCTACATTTTTTTAAAAAAAATTTAGGTATATTTTCCGTATAACGCACCCCCATTTCTTCGCGAAGAAACCTAAAATATACATGTGCAATGCTGTTATTTTTAGAGTCACTTATTCGAACATTTGTCCCAGCCTCTGGAACAAAAGGAAACCGCACTGACAAGCGAAAACGGAAACAGTACGTGCGTGGGGTTGAATACTTGTGGGATTAAACATTCCGGCAAAGAGGGTGGGTTGTATTCAATGCAGTTGTCTAAAACAATGCTAATGTAGAGAGATTCCAACCTGAATGAATTGGTGGAATTAGGAATTAGATGTTTTCTCTTTCTGTAGTCATTTGGAGCCGAGATTTTGAATTGAAAATTGAAGGCTTTAGTAAATCGCATTTGCTTTATTTGAAATACAGTTGATTTAGTGATTTTTTTAATAGTAAATATAGTTCCGCGAAAAAAAACCAACACAGTGCTGTTTCAGATGCAAAGCCATTCATTTTGCGAAAGAAAGTGGAAATCGTGCTGCAGCAAGTTTGGTGATGGTGGCAGATGGCACGGACAATGATTATTTATTTATAGATCAAAATAACAATGATCACGAAAATGAAATAAAATTTCTATAATACGCTTGAAGAAATAACGGAAGAGGAACTCTTCATCTTACCTGATAATGAAAATGTTTCAATAGGTATGGCATTTCTTTTAAATAAACAGCATTTTGGTGCATGTAAAAATCTAATATTTTCTTTATTTTAAGCCATCATTTTTATATAACGCGGCCCCGTAAATTTTGATCCTATTTTTTGTATTAAAGTGCGTGTTATACGAGGAATGTATCATTTCTATCTTTCATTTTTATCAAGCATTATCTTTTATTTAACTCAGTTTCACAAATTATCTTTTATTTAACTCAATTTTGTGAGACTCCTAAAATCAAATTGGTCATTATTTCATCGAACTGAAGATAGATAATTTTAAAATTCAGTTAGTTTAGGATCAATATTGGGTGTTACAGAATTATTTTCTCTCTGAAAGATCAACTATTGGATAATAAACATCTTACTAACCAGAACTTTCGTTAGAGTCCTGTATAGCAGTTTCTTCATCATGCATATTGATAAAAAAGGTATCTGCAATCAAGACTGCCTTCATTCTCATATTTTTATTTGATTCATTTTATTGCGCCTTTATTACACGAGCATTAGTTATACCTGCTGGCCTACGTCATTTTCAGCTTAAGAAAGACTGCAAAATTAATACATTTAGTGTGTAATTCTGTAATTCCATTTAAACACCCTTCGTATCATTATAAATTTTGAGACAGTATTATGAATAAGAAGATATTGTTAACTTTACTTAAGCAGTGGCATTTCTATTTTTAAAATTAAGATTTGGATTGGGATTAGTTCAGAATGGAATATAATTAATAAATTTGCACAGTTAATTATTTGACCTCTTCCTCTCTCATTATATATATATATATATATATATATATATATATTCTGAATCAAGAAATGTGATTAACCAAAACATTCGGATTAAGCTCTTGAAAAGAATAATTTCACTCTCAAGTTTGACTGCTTGCGAATAGCAATAACGGCTTGTTTCAAGGGAAATGAAATACAATTATTCAGCACTATTCCTAAGTCTCAAATTTTATGCATTTTCTGGAGTCTTCAGTTATTAATTGTTTAAACAGACATCATTTAGCACACAATGAGAATTCAAACGGTTTTGTATGTATATGTGAGATTGATCATGTCTGGATTTCAGATAGCTAAATATCAGTGTGATGGTACTCCAATATCCATTCCCAGAATACATTCGCATTTGCAGTATTATGGGTGCACTTTATATCTGGCTTTCAGCTTATGATGACCATTAGTTTTCAGAAGATTTCATCATCAAAATCTGCGTGGTTATTGCCTTTGGTAAATGGCGGTCCTTATAGATCAGACAACAAACGTCCCATTAAGGGTGAACGTTATAAGATTATGAGCTCTGTTAGAGGTATACCACTGTTTGAATAATATATAAGAAGCAATGCAAGGGTATTAGGGAAATAGCTTACCCATATGACGTAGCGCAGATATGGAAGGCTATGCAGAATAATATGTCTATATGAGTAGCTTTAGACTTCAGTTATTTGTCACTCACATAAGTATATAATAATTATGAAAGCTGGAAAATTACAGCCAGTGTACAGATATCCAAATGAAACTGGGAAGATACAAGGGAAAACATTATATTTCCTGTTAGATATTGATCACAGGGAATTAAATATGAAAAAGCGTTTAGCAGCATAATTAAGATGGTCTCTTCAAAAATAATTTGAAAATGATTAATTTCCTATTAGAGATTTATCTATTTAAACTACAATCCGTTGTATTGAGATGTACTACCGAAGTTTACAAATACACAATTATTCTTGTTAGCATCAGTCAAACATTCAGAGACTTTTGTCTCTATGATACGAATCTATTTAAAAGTATAAGACAATTTAAAGCGTAAATAATATTTTTAATAAATTCCGATTCTTCAAGTTATCATCTATGGTACACAGTAATGTGCATTAGTTATGATTTATTTCATTTTAAAATTATTATTCCAAAGATCTTCATTAACATTATTAATATCTTAGCAATTCTTAAATGTATAAATATTGATCAAGTTGTTCCATTAATATTAAACACATATATTATCCTTCTCAAGATACCTTTACATGGATATAAATCCTACCTTATCATATGATTTCGAACCTGAAAATAATGTCGTGGCAATTTATCTCCATTAACCACCAAAGGAGTTATAAGAATATATACATACATATTCTAAGGGAGAAAGTATGTTGATAATAATAGTTAAAGCTGTATGAAGAAATGATCCTTAGAACAGTTCTGCAGTTCGGTTAGCCCTTTGAACTGCGATATTCATCTTCAGTGATCCACCAACAGTACTGAAGGTAGAATTTGAGAATTTAATTTTTAAGGATTCAATGATTTATCCCTTTTTTTTACAATGGGATAACTGCATCTGATCTTCTTCATTTGCATCAAACTGTTAATACTTGGAACTACAATAATCGTTAACGTATCTAATTTTAAACAACTTATTTATATATTCAAGGAAAAAATAAAAACTGTTTGCACATAATAATGTCATATCTGCTAAAATAATTGAAATTTTCATGTAGTACTGAATAAGAGATTTGGTTATTTTGGTTATTTTGCCAGTAAATGTAGATCTTTGTTGCATAACATGAATATATTTAAACATATTCCAAATGACTTACGGATATACAATGACCTTTACTATATGTTAGTCTTCTCTGAGAAATATATATTTCTTTAGCTTTCTACAAACATTAAACATTTTCACAAATGTTTAATTGGTATTTTTATTACACATAATAAAAATGTTGCTAAAGTTACTCAAAAGCAAAGAAAACTGAAGTCATACACGACGATTGCAAGGTACACACGGAGTTAAATGTGGCCGATTCAATATGCAGTTGGAAATTTGACATTGGTCAGTCATTGGGAGCTTTGAAATTTTATTACAACGGGCAACTTTTAATTTCTTTACTGTTCTTTGGAAATGAATTTGGAATACCTTAAGTTTATTTATTTTACTTAACGTTTCGTCCAGCTTGTTAGACACAGACCATTTTTCATAATGGCTCTATACTCTGAATATCTGTTATTTCCTTTTCAAGAGGTATCTTTGGAAGTTTGAACTGAAAATTAAATAAGAAACTTAAAAAAGATGTAATGTTTTAATATGAAATTCACTTTTAACTAACGAAAAATCAGACAATTATTTTTTAAGATTGAAACTAAAAGGTACTGATCCATTTAAAAAAAAAAAGTGCAAAGTTTTCACGAACTCATCTTTTACAAGCAATTTTACTTTTATTCGAAAAAAAGTTTAGTCTGAGACATAATTTCAAAATTGTATTACACAAAGAAATACCAAAGGAATTCTGGAGTAAAACAATGTATCTTTCCATATTGAGATTGGATGGAGTGATTGATTGCACTTGAAGATAATGCTGTAGGCTTCACGGGAAAAAGGAAGTGCTTTGCCTCTTTTGATAGACAGAAAAATTTTATTACCTGCACGTCTGTTGGGATTTAAACATATTTGCATTCACTTTTGCTTAAACGAAATATTGATTTTGTAACATAACAGCATGAGAAGCTGGTCTATTTTTGCACACTAAGAACCACTTTCAATGTTTAACAGCTTCCAAGATACCACGGTTTCATACAACGAACAGTATCGATCACGGATCTCTCGATATGTCGCCGAAGACCTTAATTAATCAGTATAGAAGCTTTTTGATACTCGCTATTTAATTTCCTTTCACCCGCTCATTATTCTTCCTGTTTCTAATTATGTGCTGGATAGGTCAAGAACATAAATTATAAGTAGGCCACTTTTTTTTCTAGACGAAGTTTAACCGCTTACTCTTACTGACCTCTTTCGAGGTTACCAGAAAATAAATAACCGTTCGATAAGAATATATTTAATGGTGTGGTGTTACTAAGTCAGCCAGACTTTTATTTTTCTCTATAGCCATATCGATATAGAAATTTCTTCTATATAGCGATGTCTTGCATACAGCCATGGCTTCTATATAGCCATTACATAGTATTCCAAATTAAATTTCATTAAAAAATGGGCTAATAAACTATCGCAATTATGTGTCCGATTATAGGTATTGCATTAAATTACAAATTTATAGAATATGGCATCCGAAATATGTAAGACTTACTTTGACAATGACCCTCCTTGCATTATAGTTGTTAGCAGAGGTTGATTACTTCCTCGAAATCCAGGGTGTAATTTCAAATTCCGTGTGAGCTCGGCTGGATGTGTGTTGCCGTTAAGTCTTTTTATGTAGTATTGTAGGTTTCATTTGAGATGGACAAATGATTAATGGGTTCGCGAATTTTTGACCCATACACAAAAACACTATACTGTCATTTGGGGACGATAACAATAACAGCAACACAGGCTACCTTCTTGGCTAACACTACATAGGTCACATTTCTTTATTAATGCTACAGTTGTCTAGCATATTTAATGAGGCGCTTTAATGTGATATATTTATTAAGCAGTCTTTAAAAATAATGACAATAAAGAAGTATTAGGTGAATTATGAAAAATCAAAAGTCAAGGAGTCTTTAGTCTATAGTTAAGAGTTATTAATAAAAGGTATATAGAAAATCTGAATAAAGTGTCTGCTGAGACTAGTCTTTTAGTCTCAAATAAATGAAATCTTTGATAATCATAATTCTTGACAGTATTGGAACTATGCGCTGCTTGATGAAGAAGAAGGACTGAGAAGATGGAAGGAGATGATGTTGTAGCCTAACAATAAAGTAGATGGTATTTGTCAATGATAAATATATTGTATATACATAATATATGAGGTAGGAAATTTATGATGATGTAGATGATGGATGAAAAAAAAGAGATGATAATGAGGATGGGGGACGAAAAAGTGCTTACAGGATGATGGTAAGATAAGATATGAGGTGCTATGCAGGAGAGAGATAGATGATGAATGCGTTGATAAGTAATGATCATAGAAGAATGCCGAAGATGGATGATGATGATCGAAGACAAAGATGGATGATGATGATCGAAGACAAAGATGGATGATGATGATATGCTAGACAACTGTAGCATCAATAAAGAAATGTGACCTATGTAGTGTTAGCAATGTGACCTATGTAGTGTTAGCAATGTGACCTATGTAGTGTTAGCAATGTGACCTATGTAGTGTTAGTGGTCACATTTCTTTACCTATGTGTAAATAAATGTGATCTATGTAGTGTGACCTATTAGTGTGATAATTTCTTAACATTATTGGTGCTATGCAGTGTATAATGATAAAGACGATGAAGAATAAGGACTGAGAAGATGGACAAGGGTAGATGGATGATGATAGATGATAATCTTTGACAGATTACGTTGCTAGATGATGATCCTTGAAAGAAGACGAATGTTGACAGATAATGTTGAAGGAGTATGATGATAATTAATGATTTTTAAAGAATTAAGTGGCTTTTAGATTATTGCAATTAGTCGAAATATAGTTCATAAGATTTTGAAGTTTATTTCAAATAAATTTATTTTTAAGGAGTTGTTGAAACCAAAGTGGGTCTGAAATTGGAGTATATTTTTTAAAATGGACATCTTTAGTCATTTCGCAATCAAACCTATAATGGTCGATTGATCCTGTATTTCCGCAGATGCATTCATCTGTATTTTGAAGGCCAAATCTATGGAGATTGCCAGCTGGAAAAAATACCTTCTTCAAGATTTCTCTTTAGAAGTGAAAGTGGTTCATCATCGTTACAGCACTTACTACAGATATAGAGTAGTTATTTTACTATTCGAGTATATATCCAATTTATCAGTTTTGAATAAATTTGTGTAAGCCGTTTGGCCGCAAGCAGACGCCAGCTGTATTGTACTGGGTCAGCGACCCTGACTCCAAGCGTAATCTAGTCGAGAAACAGCTTATTGTATTTCCTTTGCTGTTTTGCGCGACAGCGTTATATCGTCTGCTTCTAATAATATTTTTAAAAAATAAGACAAACTTAATTAGTTTTAATTTGTATCTTATATAAATATCTCTGACAGAGTGAGATAATATATATCATTGTCTTGGGGCAGGGGAATAATTTATTGCTCATAAAGTATTTCTCCCACCTTCTTAGCGTGCCTTTGTGGTGTGATGATCTGCACACTGTGCGCGTATTCCAGACGTCCGTGGTTCGATTCTCGGCGAAGATGTTGTCATTTTTCATCTCTCCTGCTTTCCAAAACTACCTAATGTCTCTACAGAGGCGCTCGAACTAAAAGGGTGGTGGACAATTATTCTCCACACCCAAGATTTGGGGGCTAGTCCCCTAAAAGCCGCACTCGCCCTTTAAAAGAGTAAGTATATAAGGTATTTCTCCCGCCTTCCTAGCGTGCCATCGTGGTGTGGTGGTCTGTACGCTGGGCGCGTATTCCAGAAGTCCATGGTTTGATTCCCGGCGAAGGCATTGCTCATTTTTCATCCCTCCTGCTTCCAAAAAGTACCTAATGTCTCTACATGCTACGAAATGTCAAGGCGCGGTGAGATGGCTTCCCCGCAAAGCAGTTTTAGGGTTGCCATAAAATGGCAAGGAAAGGCAGGATTGCCACATTTGGCGATAAATCGTCCATTTGGCGACAAAATTGGCGATATACCATGGATGGATGGATGGAGAACCTTTTTGAACGAATTCTTACCGGTTTAGCACAGAATGTTCTCGAACAGAAGCCGAAAGCTATATAAGTGCATCGCGAGTTGTAGCGTGGAGAGTCTCGAGAGTATGTGGAGTTCCTAGAACGACCGAGTCGGGAGCTGTACTCGGTTACTTTGCAGGAAGCTGTCTCCACCGTTATTGCCTGACAGTGTGAAGGCTGTGTCGCTGATCGTTCCAGCATGTTTATAGTAGATCTTCGACGACTGTAAAAAGTGTTATTGGAGCTTTCCTGATTAACATTGGCTAAATAGAGTGTGTTTCGATACTTCATCAAGTGTCGTCGTTATTCACTCCAAATCTACGAAACCCGTACTAACATGAAAGAAAAGAAAATAACGTGACAACTGGTGTCAGAAAAAAAAACGCAACAATATTGATATTTAAAACAAATATCTGTTTCTAAAACTTTTCTTCTCGGGTACATAACTGTTGACGATTTTCAAAACGTTTTGAACGCAGGTCATAAATTTTATTTACATCGCTTTCCTCAAATATGATTAATTTAGCCATCAAAATGTCCCGCATATTTTTTTTATAATATTCAGTGTTAAAATAAAATGCCTGTAAGGTATCTGCATCTTAATATAATATATTTTCAGATTTTTACTAAATATTTTGCATGCAAATTGTAGAAAATATTAGGAATTTCTACAGATCCGAATATGTTACAAAAAGTCATCTTTAGAATGTAAAATATATCACTTCTTTCTTTTTCATTATCCAATCTAGAGAATTTTACCTTATATTTTCTCCCTCCTTACTGCATGGCTTCGCGATGTAATTAGAACCACACTTGGCTGGCAATCGGAAAGTCTGGAGTTCGAATCCTTGCGAGAACGAAGTTTAATTTCTCAACTAGCCTGTTCAGAAAATTTCAAAATAGGACAGTACAACAACAACAATAATTGGCATTCGCTGCTCCGCAAACTTAATCGCACTACAGGTCCCTCCACTCCTTAGAACCAGACTCGGAGGTTCAACCTCCTTTCTGGCCCCTTAGAGAGGGAGGCGCACCGCCCAGACAGTCACCCGGTACGGCACTGGTCGTCATTTGCTACCCAACAGTCGCTGGGGCTGCCCGTCGCAGCGGGCCATTACCCAGCGTACCCGGGGGAAATTCCGCGGACTACTAGTTCCACGCTGCGCTTGGACGTGCCAGACCCCGAGGCCGGCCAATAAGTCACCTTTCCCAGAGCCTTCAGAACCACTAAGTTCATAAATTTTATACTCCCGTGGCCGAGACTGCCTAGGTACAGATCCTAGCCAGTAGCTTCGCAGAGTTCTCTACGTCGACCCCCGTGGGGGGAATAGACAGTACAAGAGGCGATAATTCACTACCAACAAGATCTGGAGACTGGGTCTCCGCTGCCATATTCGCTCTTTAAATTTAATAATTTTAATGGTTTTGTGGCATATCCTGATTACAGTTGCAATAGCATTGGATGCACATATCCTGCTTACAGCCCGGAGTTCCAATCTCGACGAGTGTACTGGCCATTAAAATTACTCTACAGTCTAAGAGAGATAGAGAACACGTGCTTAAGAATTTATCCATACTTACATAATAATATACCTTATGTAAAAATTAGCGGATGCTAATCAGTTTTGAAAAATTGTCGCATATATATATATTGTTTGGAATTTGGGACATAATTTTATAAACAACTAACGTACTGGTCTAAATATTCATCAAAAATAGAAACAGAGTTATACTTCTCGTGCCTCAGGGAAAACGGTAATTAAGATAGTTTCTAACGCAGTACTTAAACATAATAAATTGTTAAACATGCAAGAAATTATGTTTCATTTTGGAAATTAGAACGTATCTTTTGACATTAATATTAATGAATGTTAGTTACTTTTTTGCGAGTGTAATAAAAATTAACTAATTCAAAACGTCGTGATCATCTTCTGCTTCAGTTCATTATCGTGTTAGACAAGAAAAATTCTTCCTTTACACATATTTTATTCCTTTTTACCGTCTTTTAAAATTTATTCGTTGTTAGTTTTTGTAAAGCTTTCTAACGAAGACATAGAAATCAAATAAAACGTTTTTATTTGCTCATTTATTTTTATTTATTTATGTGTTTGAAATTTTAGTCGTTTGATGTTAAGATTTTTCTGACTCAAAAGTTAAAAAAGAACAATGCTGCCTCCATATATTTCTGTCTGTTTAAAATGCTAAAATATAACTGTTTTATTACTCAGAATTGTAGGACCAGCTTTATATGGGCTTTTATTTTTTTAAACGTTAAGTGAGATTTATTATAAGTTTTCGGAGTGTAATCTAATAATAGTCAGTACAAGGTACAATATGTATGAGAACATGTTCTTGAAAAACGAAAATGAGGAAATCGTTAAGATAAAATATAAAATGAAAGTATTACGAAAGAACGTCCCGAGTTTTAATAAAAATGAACGTTTTCTTTGGCAAGGAATAAAACTGACACAAAATAGTTTTCAATCATTTTCTTCTCCATTGGTCATAATGCTTTTCATCGGATTCTTTATTATTCATTATCTATCATTTTTGTGTTTTTTCCCTGATATTATTTATTTAAGAATTTATTTATTATTTAAGATGTGTTTTATTTCAGAATAATTTCTTTAAATGGATTGATAAATTGTGGAATGTTATAGCATTTTTGACAAAACAGTTTTGTCATTCAAAAACAAATGAAGCATGGAGGTAAGAACTAGGAGGAGAGATTCTAACTGGTTTTTCTCCATGCATTGCTTTGAAGCAGTGGAGACCAAAACACTCAGACCAAAAGTCATCAATGGTTTTTGACATGATCAGATGTAAACATTTTGTAATTACGCCGTAAATATATGTATAAATGTATATATTTTCGTTTTCTACAATATTTCAGGGTTCTAGGTATGTGAAAAGAATACATTTTAAAACAACATTTCATTCTGAACGAATGCTGTACTGTTCCCCGAACAGTTTGCTCAGAACATTTCTATTTGAATGAAATATTTTCTCAATTTTATGAATGAAATATTTTCGTTAATTACATTAGAAAAACATTTTAATGTAATTCGATTTTATTTGGTTAAGGATGACAAAAATTGTGATTACAATTTATTGTATTATTAATATTAAAATTACGCATTATTTCTTTTCTATTTGCAGAGCTTCTTCCTAAAATACTGTATCAAATATGATATGATTTTTAAGCATCATATCATTTTTAAGGCATCTTTTAAATAGAATGTCTAAGTCAATTTATGTATACGAGCCAGTTTCCCTTAGAAAGTCCTCCACGAAAGGCATCCCTCCCCTTAGGCAGATAGCCCTAGTGTGCTTTGCCATACTTAAATACACCACACCTAAGTCAATTTATAATTTATGCTCTATTCCGTTCATTTCAAATTAGAGCACCTTTCATTTTAATAGTTAAATAGATTAAATATCTGTACTGATTTACATGTAAAGCTAATTAATTAATACTGACAAGTATTTTGCTTCAGAGAATCTCTCATGGAAGGCTTACTAAATGACATTTGCCTCATATCTGCTTTTCCGATTAGAAAATACATGAAAGGCCAAGCTAGCCATGAACCTGCCTGAGATCACCTTACAAAGGGGTTTTGGCTTTAACTATGGAGCTACGTAATAGTGATGTTCAGTAGAAATCTCTATATTTATAATTAAATATATTATGGCTACATGAATAGATATCACAGAACATTTGCTTAGATACAGCTAGGGTAACTTCTCTTTTTGATGTTATTTTGCACAGATTTTTAATCAAAGTTGACTCTGAAGTAACGTGCTACAGCTCTTTTTTGAGATTTAGAATGATGTCAGACAAACGTGAGCAAAAGTCATACTTTTTAAGATCCAAATTATTCAACTTTATGGAAATAATGATTACATATATCATCATATGAAGTAAAATTCTGAGAAGAAAGAGAAACTTCTGAATGCATTTTGATGAAACGTTAATAAGAAACACCGAACAGGAGTACCAGTTTTCAGGAAATGATGAATAAAGTGAAAGAAAAATTAATTAGGAAATATATAAACTGGCATGTAAACTTTCTATGAATATATCTGAAAGCGAATGAAAAATATATTTTTTAAAATATTATTTAAAACTTGCGACTGAGTTACTATAAATATAAGAAAATAATTATTTTAATACTTCAGATTTTTTTACCCTTAATTTCAACAACACATATTCTAAAAAATCTTCTTTACTACTTACTCTCTTAAGAACGCATCTCATAGAGTTTGCTTTACAATAGATTTTAACAGATTGCTTTCCAGTACGAACAGTTCTTGCTTAAATAGTTTTATAAACATATTTGTCAACAGAATTTCAATGCATGTTTACATTTAAATGTTATTATATATTTAGATAATATTTCTAATAGTTATAAATTTAGACACATTTAGTAACTAGATTTCTTCCCAGTAACTTTCACAGTTTATGAATGAAGAAATCCTTCATTTCCAAATATATTTGTAAATAATTTAATACATATATACTTATTTTGTTAAAAGCGGATACATGCCTTTTACAAGCATATGTTTAAAAACCTATACACTGCTCGAAACTGAAAATGCAAAACCAAGAAGGAGTGGTAAGAAAGTGATGAAATTTGGAAAAAAGACAGAGACAGCAAGCAGCAATACGTGATCTTTATTTCAAAATGATAATCAGAATACAGAGCAAGAATGGCGTCGGCTCAATAGGATGGATATGGATATGGATATGGAGAAATTTGGTGGACACCCATTGTTTAACCATTGGAAATGTGGGTATTGTCCAGCCACACTAGATATCCAGATAAATTAATAAATTACACCCCACAAGACTTACAGGGGATCCTGCCAGGCGTTGCGTGCAATGCTCTGTATTTTACCAGACTGCGGGCAGTGCCTTTCTTTTTTCCTTAAATATGCATTGCTGATTTTACAGTTGGTGCCTTACGCACTTACATGCTATGGAGGACAGCTCCAGGTCTGCTTGCATACTATGTTTTAAGTAATAGCTTTGTTATATTATTCTAGGATGCGCTGCATAGCTCAGTGCCTCTTGTGGACAGGAAGTTCATTATAATTTTTTTTTCGGAGATGGATGCTTTTGATAGCGTATCTAATAAAGGGAGTCACTTCACTCTCTGAATTCGGGACTTTTAGATGATGTTCAGATGTAAGGGGGCATTTGAATATATAATGGTCGGGCTGCTTCTTTCTCCACATGCACATTGATCTGAAGTTGCTAGTTTCCTTGCATAGAAGTACGTGGGAAAAGGGCCCTGGTTGATAATAACCACGTTATTTCTCTAGTTATTAAACTGGCAGCTGTGCCTACTTTTGGGAACAGCTGATAAGTCCTTCTTCCTTGTTCGGCGTTGTCCCACAAGTTCTGCCATTCAGCTTTAGATGTGATGGCTAAGATTTTTTAAGGTGCGAGCCAGGCCATGGTACTGATAAATTTTGTGCATTTGGACCCCGAGCTGCTTCTTTGGCTAGGATGTCAGCCTCCTCGTTGCCTTCTGTCTCTGCATGTGCCTTCAGCCAAGCGACAAAGTAGTGTTGATTTTGTGATGCTGAAGTTCTTTCTGTAATCTCCTGGATTAATTTTGATCGGTGGCGCGGGTTTGCGATGGCATGCATCGCTGAAAGACTGTCTGTAAAGATATGTGCTGCTTTTAGGGAGTATGTAATGCTGCATTTTATTGCTTCAAGGAGCGCTACTGATTCCGCTTGGAATACACTATTTTGTTGATCTTGGTGGAACTTCTGTTCTGTTGTCGAATTAGGGACCATCGCGGATAGCGATGCACGAAGAAACACGTCTAAGCATAGAATCAATAAGAGTGCGGTTGGTGTCCTGAGGGATGGCTCTCCATTCCCTTTTAACAATTTGCCACAGTTCGTCTTCTGAACGAGGCAGGGGCAGAGTCTGCAAACGGCGTTCAATCACATCCCACACATGTACGATTGGTGACAGGTCAGGAGAGTACGGTGGCCAGGGAAGCACCTGTATACCTTGCAGAGCATGTTGGCAGAAACGAGCACTGTGTGGTCGGGCGTTATTCTGCTGAAAATTGCATTAGGCAGGCTCTGAAGGTAGGGGATTGCCACCGCCGCAGTATATTATCCAAGTATCGTTGGCCCGTCATAGTGTAGAGTTTCCTCACATTGTAATTCTAAGTTAATGTTGGAAGTGAAGATTCTAAGAATTGATAAGCGAATAATCGCTTGCGTTCGGTGACAAGATAGAAGGATAACTAACCCTTTATTATTCCAATAAGATTTAACAAAACTCCGCCTGGGAGTGTACAAACAAAGCCCTCACTTGGGCTTGAACTAAAGAGACTAAAAATTAAACTGAAACTAAGATTAACTAAAGGAATATAACCGAAGTTATCAAGATTCAAATCGAGTTGGCCCCTTAAGTTATTTGACTACGAAGCTTGGGCCTGAGTACGGCCGAGCGTAATAACAGCTTTGAGCGAGAGAGTAGCCAAAAAGGCAGACGCGCGTAAATCAGAAACTCTGATTCTCTCTGACTCAGTAAGTAACTTCGTGGTTTAAATACCCCTCCTCCTCTTTAAATATTCAGCAAGATTCCAAAACTACGTTCTGGCCGGAAGTAGTAAGTTGAAGTTAAGAATTTGACAGGAAAGGAACTTAAAATTTAACTGTTAATAAAATTAACATAATCCTTACATAGCTTCCGACCAGACTTTAAATACTAGAAAAAATAGGTTACAAAACGACCTTGTCTAAGACTTTAAAGTCTGGAAAACTACGTCAACTACACACTTCTAACTTTTAAATTAATTAAATAACTTTAAAGTTCCGTTTTTAGGGCCAACTTTACAAAAATTCTAAAAGCTAGACTAAAGCTAGGAAAGATGAAATTTTGCAATTCATCCGTTTTGGACATATATCTTGACATACATCTTCATGAATAGACACTTTATTCTGCTACAATTATGTCAGAGCTTGATCCTTCCATATCTGGAAGAAAATGTCATTAGTAAGGAATTTTGCAAAGCGTTTTCTTAAATCCTAATTTAACGCTTTTATTTCCTCATTTGGCCCTTATGCACTTTCATTCATACTACAGTTTTATTTCCCCCATGCTCTCCAGCAAATGAAATGAAATGTACTTAGGGTCTTAAGATGGTACTTAGGGATGTTGTGTTACCGCGAACAAAACTACTGCTACACAACATCTAACTTTGTTAAATTTGACACACCAGACCTTACAAGATTCTCTGCACGAAAACTCTTTCCTAATGTAGTAAGCAAAAGCTGCCATTTTTTTTTTTTTTTTTCAGAAAAATCGAGTCTTTTGAGTTCCGAATAATTGATGTAGTTTTGATTCAAAATAATGTATGAATTTGCAAAAAAAAGTTATGATTGTTTCACAATTATATGCTTTTCAGATTTTGTGGCAGAAATCAACTGAGCCGTGTGCTTTGTTTTATTTTGTTATAGCCCACCCGGGCCCGAGGGATAAAGTCGCTGAAAACTGGTAGTTCGATCCGAGGTTTGAAACCGTTTGGACGGGCTGGCTGCATGGCGTTTTCGTGGTTTCCTCATACGTAACGTGTATAGGAGACAGTTTCCCTTAGAACGTCCTTCTCGAAGGCATCCGTTTCTTTAGGCAAACAGCCGTCGAGTGATTTACCACAATAAATAAATAAATCACTTTGTTACATCATCACACTAAATAACATAATATACCTCTGTTCTTCAAAACATTATCTCATGAAAAAAGTCTTATATCATTTATTCTCACTGTCAGTTAGTTTAACTTGTATAAGCTGAGTCATAAGCATCGAACACTTACTGCTCACATACATTAATTACCCAGTCAAATATCAGATAGCATCGGGTTTAAACTTATATCGTAAATATCAGTTTAAACCCGATGCTATCAGTCATCTCACTAGAACATTTCTATTTTCCATACTTCACTTAACAATATATTTTGCGTTTAGATGGTACAAGTATATTTAATGTTTACATTTTCAATAAACATGTTGAGTTGAAAAGATGCTTTAGAAATATATAAAAAGAAAACAAATACTCGCAAGATTCAGTAAAACACTCCAGGATAATCTCGAAACGCAGTTGTTTGAGAAACTAAAATAATTAATTGAATTAGAATGGAGATTTGGGGAGGTAGCATTATAGCTTGAAATAACGAGCTGTTCATCTCATCTCGTAGTACCATTAATCATAAAAATTTTATCTTTTGTTAGCCTCAAGAATCCATCCAGCACCTCATCTATTTTCACAGCATATTTCCCTTTCCTAGCGGTGCCTCTAAAATTTAGATATTTTTTTGCATTAAGGTTAGTAATATTATTAATTCAGTTTTGAATGGTTTTAAAGATACGAGAGGCTAAAATACATTTTTTTAATGTGAATAGTAACATTTGTTTCACAACACCTTTCATGATTTATGATAACTCAGATTCTTAGCAGAGCGGTTCACGACTATAATATCAATTATTGTAATCATAAGACGATATTCTTAGAATTTTTCTTAATATTTTTTGTAAACTTTTATTATTTTCATCCTTACAAGCATCGTAAAAGAGTTATGAAATAAAACCACTTCGATATGTTTTTAAAATTCTCTCTTTTCAGTCGTGAATTTCTTTCAGATCCATTTCATTTGTAGAGGTATTTTGCATCTCGTAAATATAATTGCTTTCTACAGGTTTATGGATTTGGAATGAATGATGACAACACTCGATGATGAATCAAAACACAATTTGATCGCTAGTATTACACACATATATATATATATAAATAACTTTTCTTCTATTATTTAGAAATTTCTATACTGAATAAAATTGTGAAAGAGGACAAACTTTGTAATGCTTAACCTGTCTAGACATGTGTTATACGAAAATTGTCTTACCTATTATTTGAATTTTTTCTGCTTATTTATTTGATACTTTGTACACCTAAAACATTGCTACTTATTAAGTTACCCAACCAAACAATTTCACCTACAATGCAATGTTTATTGACATCAAGGTACGTTTACTGCAGAGTTATGTCTTACCCAAATTCATTTGATCCTGGGAAAGACAGGAGTCATGTCTATTAATGTTAACCACACTGGGGCTGCTCTCCTCCGCAGTGGTTAATTGATGAGTTCCATGTCTGAAAGCGTTTCATTTGGTGTAAGGGTTACGGGATTGTGCTTTTTACTTGATCGTTTATATATAGATAGGAAAAAAGTTTGCTGATCAGATTTTCTGCCAAACATTGCATTTCGTAAAAATAACAAAATGCTATACCTTTCGTCATGAATATCTATTATCTTTCTAGCTCTTTTCTCTAGTTCGTTTCAGCAATTATATACACATATAGATTTTATATAATTTTGAAAAATAAAATTTACATTTAAAATACTAGCCATGAAACATTCATGACAGCATATTATTAGGAAAAATGTAGGTGTCAATCTGTTGCTACGGTAGGCTTTGCTCAATGTGATCACATTGGTCCACGGCTTTCTAGTAACTTTAATATTAATCGAAAGATAAAACGAAATGAGAAGGGAAAATATCTTAAAAAACAGCATGCAATAAACTCCCGATGGAGTCTTTGTGAAGAACCGTGAGGGTGTTTCTCTGGAGAGTTGCGGGTACCGAACGACACCCGATTAGTCATAAAATGCCGTCCGGGTGTCCGGCCCCTCATTCACTTCTCACCTGCTG
Organism: Stegodyphus dumicola; assembly: GCF_044657685.1. Taxonomy (NCBI): domain Eukaryota; kingdom Metazoa; phylum Arthropoda; class Arachnida; order Araneae; family Eresidae; genus Stegodyphus; species Stegodyphus dumicola. The sequence continues at coordinate 262,679,807 of NC_140770.1, read as the reverse complement.
AAGAGAATATCAGAGGAACAACGCAAGGAGTTAATGCACAGAAAACAAATGCAAAAAAAAAAAAAAAAAAAAAAAAAAGTATAATCCCAGATATTCTCAAGAGCAAAGTTTAGAAGATAAACTATCAAGCTTTGCTAAGTCCAAAACAAAAGACAGTGAGCAAACAACTAGAACTAGAAAGAAACTAGCGGTATGTCAGTGTTGCAGTGCTCTGCAATATATAATATTCTACGCTTATAAGTAAAGAGTTTACAAATTTAATCGTGCACCCTCCTTATTTTATATAACAGACTGGTGACTGGTCCATCAGCGATGGTTGCCATAGGTTGTGGTAAGACCCGAGTAACGCTAGAGGGCGTTGAGAGCGCCATTGAGTGAGTTTAGAGAGTCGATGGGAGATGTAACGCAGTGATGATGTGAGATTTCTGAGATTGTGATATTATTATACTCCTTTAAATCAATTTATATTTTATTGATTCTTGATTTATTCATACTTGATGTAATATTATGTTTTGCTGAACCACCACACTTTCGACAAACTTGGATTACCACTGAATCTTCAAACCACTGATGTCCATTTGGTGCATCGGCCGGGAATCGAACCCGGGCCCCTCATGTGGCAGGCGAGCATTCTACCAGGTTGTTTCCCGAACTGAACACCAACGCGCTTATACACATCAACAAACTTATAGATTAGTTGAATTCTACGAACGTAAAAGTGAAAGTATTGCGAAAAATAATAATATAACTAACATAAATTTTAATATAACTAATAATAATATAACATTATATAAATAATATAAATAATTAATATAAAATGATGTAACGTCTAACGTTGTTCCAAAGGCTCCCTTGCCCTAATTTATTTAAAAAATTACTAGAATAAGCTATGTTGTCTATCTTCTGTTTCATATCTCACCGAGACATTTTTACGATTTCTGAAACAGAAGAAGCATTTGAGAAATCGTGATTTATCGTGTTTCTTCCTCGTTGTAGGCATTGGTTACTCTGATTTATTCGTCATTATTACAATGTGCTCGGAATACCAATAAATCAAAGTGGATAGCTATGTAATTTGAAAATCCGCAGAACTGAGAAATTTATTTTTATCCCTCTGCAGTTTCTCCTCAGAGCTCTTTAGAGACAGCCACCAGACATCTTTCATCCGAGTTTGTAATAAAAATCCTGTTTGGTAATGCAATTACGTATAGTCGTTTATGTGGCTTAATCTAACGAATAACAGAAAGAACTAACTGCATCAACAGCATTGAGGTTAAATGGCGTAGCTTAAGGTTTCATTTTGAAGTCGTCCAATAATCGTCAATCTAATCTATACTATTAAAATCTATGAGCGTCTGTTTGTTTGTGACATCATCTCCTCCCTAAACGGCGGGGAGTTGAGTTTCGAGAGAGGTATCCCCGGAATCCAAAAATTCGTGGGAAGCGATTTCGACCATTCTCATACCTGCACGACTTCAGTCAGACGAGATATTAATTAAAAACTCTGAAACCCATGAGCTAATTTTGAAATGCTAACTGAAACGGAATTTGCTGAAAACGCCAATTTTCGCACTCATCTTTCCGAGTGGCAACAATCTCGCATGCTGGAGATAAAAATGCTTTATTTCGAAAACTGGTTACTATTGCTCGCTTTCAAATTGTAGAGTTTGTTAATCGAACATTTATAAGTTTTATAAAATATGAAATAAAAATGGCATTGCCAAGCACTAAACATGTAATTATTATATAAGGTAGTATTCTGATGTTGAAGAAAGTACGTGATTTCATGTGACGTTATTATATGTTGAAAATGTTTCGTCAGTATCAGCATTTTAAATAAGTAACTGGTGTTGGCAACTTTTTTTTTTGGTCAAGGCCAGGATAATTGATAGGATGTGTTATTGCCACGTTAATTGTTTAATTGATATTGACAAAGAGTTGTTATATTGAATTAAATTTAAATCATGACGTCATACACATAACTGAAATGTTTAAAATTTTGCTTTTTAGTTTGGCAACAAAATATTATTAAAGAATTGGTTGTTGCTTGAAAAGAATGAACTGATTTTATTCATACTGAAATGCTTTTATGCATTTTCTTGTGAGGTGTACATAAAACTTCGAAATTTTATTTGAGCCGCAGTCCGCTCATCTACTAGCGCACAAACCCGTTAGTCGTTTGCTTATACTTTTACATTTCTCTCATAATGTCTTTATTTCACTCGTGTAGTCTGGTGGATTAAAATCACTTTTAAGAAAGTTTTATATTATTACAGAAAATATTTATTACTTACGTTGTAACTGAGAAAATTATCAAAATTTCGCTGATCATCTCGTTGAGCTGTTCTCGCAATTCATAGCGGAAATACAATTTATTTAATTAGCAATATCCTTTTGGTGAATTCACAAATTTGGAAACCAATAACAGTATTGTAACAATTAAACAGCTTGTCTACATGGAGCAGATTTTGGCACTTTTCCAATTTCAGGAAATTAAAGAAAAATAAAACTAACAGTATGTATTCTGGCATACAAACTTCGCGCTGGATGCATTACATCATAAATTCGGCTAATAAAAGAAACAAAATGGCTTTTCCGTCTTTAGCACCAGTTTCATTGATTTCATTTATCTTAACAATAGAGAGAATGTCTCCAGTTCAGCACTAGTTATGTGTTGTAAGCGACTTACGCACACTCCACCCATAAACTCATAAACGTTATGTATAATGACCTTCTTAATATCACACGCTATCGCTATCAAACTGTCACTCAAAACAACGTGTTCTCAAATTTATGCATTAATTAACTAAAATGTCCATTCTGAAATGCCATTTATATTTCATTCTGAAGCATGTGAATCACCTTTTGTAATAAAAGCTATTACTGTCACAGCCTACCCTAAATGATTACATTATCCAGATTGTGTGAATATTGTGTGACTGAAAACATAACTTACTGTGACACTGGTAACGAAATTTTATGTTTTATCTAAAGTTGTAATTTAAATTTAAAGTAATTTCATAAAATGGCGTCACATTTGTTAGAATTAATAGTTGTTAGAATTTAATATATTTTCATTGTACTTCTTGCTTGTTTTCTGTACTCTTCTAGTGTTGTATATTTGTTTTGCATAGTTATTTCTTTATAGATTGCTTAAGGAATTCCTCTAAAAGTTTATTTTGGGATTAATTTGATTTGCAGCCAAATGTTCTTTGTATTGATGTGTTTATTTATTACACAAAATTGTAGATCTTTCAATTCTGAGTGCAATAGCATTTGATTTGTAAAAATAGATAAATTAGAACACGAAATACGGACGAATGCTTTTCTGAGGAGGTTTAAGCGAATATTTTGGTTGCCACGATCGTGATTTTTGGAAATTTCTCTCAGTACTGGCAGCTGTTTGAAAGATGTGTGTACACATACATTTAAAGTTTTGAATTTTATTTTTCCCAAAGTTTCCAGAGCCCATGCTACAGTACAGTGTAACTTGAGTTTTCTATGTGTCGAAAGCGCGACCTAGCATACATATTAGCTTTACACATAGCAATTGTTTTAATATACGTATTTTGTCACAAAATCCGATTTTTTTCTGAAATGATATGCCAATTTTTAACACATTTCGATTTTACTACTAAAATTATGCCAAACTGCCACGTTTTGTAAAAATCGCACGAGTAGTTTTTTTAAAAATTATCTAGCAAATTTTTAGTTCCCCAGTGTTAATTGATTTGATATATATTTATTAATATCTCTCATTTTATAAAAATTACTTGATTCCTTCTGCCAGAATTCGAAATTTTAGGCTTAATATAATCCGTACATTTTTTATTATTTATTTTGAAAACTTGTATTTAAAAATATTTTTATACATTTTCCGAAAACGTTGTGTACCCTTTAAAATGCTTGATATCATCTTAAAAATAATGTATTTCTAAGCATATCTGCAAAAAATTAGAGTTCTTCATTCAAAATTTCCCAAGATACACGTGAATTTACATTTTGGCGCATTTTGAAATTTGCCGTATTTAATATAAGCGATAATGACAATAATAACGAAAATATGGTTTACGCACTTTGTTAAAATTATTTGAATGAATGAAGACGGACATTTTTTCCTCTCGTGCATCAATGAAAAATAAGGGAAGTAAGAATTCCGCCAAGTGATTTATTCTTGGCGCAAACTCAAAAACATCCGTTAAAATAATTTTTTTAACTTCTCCATAAATTTCCCACTAAAAATTACAAAATTTAATATCTAGGCATAATTTGAGTCTTAGAATCGAAATAGGAAAAAAAAACGTATATGTCATTTTAGAAAAAATCCGAATTTGTGTCAAAATACCTATGTTAGAATGATGCTGTATGTAAATCTAATATATATCCTATGTCACGCTTTCGATCCATCGAAAACGCAATTTAAATTTCGTCAACCGGCTCAGTAGAACGGAAGATACAGAACTGTCCCATTCTCTCTCTCTCTTTTTTTTTTTTTTTTTTTTTTTTGTGCAGCGTACTGTCCTCAGCTAATGTTTTGAATGCGTCCCACGAAAAAGGATCAATTAAGGATATAGATTTTCACAGCTAATTTTAATATATTATAAAAAGGGCTCAAGTACCGGGTAATTAAGATCAAGCAAGAATTATTTCACCTATATTCCACAGTACTTAATCATACGCTACGTAAAAGGTCAGAATGTAGAATTAACATTTACTCAGTTACCAATAGTTTATGAAATCCCGTATATCACGTAAAATTATAAGAAATTTACTTCTCTACAATAAGAACCCAAATTAGACGATTAAGCTCTTCTGTGTAGATGTCTACCTCTCCGAATGTTATTATTTATTGTATTTCGTACCGTAATTAAACTGTGTTGTCAGAAATACTCTCTTCATGTTTAAAGGATGGGTTTCTTAGGTAGGCTGTTACGAGAAATGTTATTGTATTCATTTCTTTGTCGCTAAACCTTGAAGCAAATACAAGGCAAAGCATTTCTTCATATTAATTTATAACTTGTAAATTTACTACAAACTACAATGCAACATAGAATGTCTCTATGACTGGAATTTAATGGGAAACACTCAAAGATTGACATAACATTCTAGAATTTCGAGCTCGAACTTAAAATTCAAAATGTTTTTTAAAAAGAGCAAAATATGAAAATTCATTAATTAATATATATATATATATATATAAAGTTTTCGGATTCAGATTAAAATTTGAAAAAGTTTTAAAATTAAACTGTTAAATTAGGTCAAACAGCTTAGAAATAATAGATGCCAACAATTATAAAATTATACTTTATAGCTTAAAAATTTATGAAAAAAACTTTTTACACGTATATCAAATCACATGCCGTTATAAAAAACGAAACATATTGTGATTTACTTAGTTGTAGAGTCAGTTGAATCAACAGACACCGCATTCATTTCGGATTCCAAGTGAAAAAAAGTTAACTATAAATATGAATTGATAAAGCAAATAATGGATATTTTCTCCTGTAAATTGTCCTCAAGGGAAAGCATGTTTCGCAGTCATTCTAGTCTTTGTCACAGTAAATTACATGTCTTCTTATTTTATGCATATCAAAAACAACAACCCATTTCATTTTTGCTGTAATTTCTTTTCCATTGATTGCTTATTTATATAGTTGTTTTCTGAAAGTATAAGGTAAACGAATTATTTCAGCATCAGTTACACATATTATATAGCCATATTTCTTATTTTTTGTCAGAAACACACTGAATTGGAAACATGCCGTGGGTCTATATGCATCACCTATCACTTTGACTTCATGCCTGAATGCAAAAATTTGTTTTATTTTGTTATGTATTCCACTTTAAAAGAGATATAACGCTGACTGTGTTTATTTTTCGATTTCATGCATGGATTTGTACTAACCTTTCATGCATGGATTTGCTTCCCCTTATTGCTGATGAAACAAAGCGGATATTTCGTTTTTTATAACTGCATTATTCCTTTCAATTGCATAGTCAGCACGGATGTATATTGGATAATAGTAATCAAAAAATTTAGAAACAACAATTACATATTGAGCAATTTTTTTTTTTACGATTTGTGTAAATATTACCATTCACGAATTTAAAAACGTTGCACAAACTTTTTCACTTTTGCTGCAAAATCATTTCTAGTTTTTAAAACGCATCATGCATAGCCATACATACTTTTCCCATCATTTATGGAAATTGATTATTCACAGGTTATATTTATGAAAATGTTAAACTTAATTACTGTGTCTCATCATGGGCAAACTCAGCAATACTAATTGTTTCAACATCACGGATGAAATAAACACATCTAAGGATATGGGTGGTGTTATTTAGGAACTGCACATAAATGTAATCTTATAATTATTGTATTAGAAAAGTGATGTCAATTTTAGAAATAATCCCCAAAATAATATAGGGTTAGATGTGAACATATACAAAGTGCCATAATATAAATATATAAACTGTAGAGACATTAAATATTTTTGGAAGCAGTTCTATTAAAAGGCTCTCTCGCCCATCTCTTCTTCAGATGCATGAGATGATTTAAAAGTTATTTGTTATCCACATCGTAAGATTGCGACTTATGTTTCCTACTTCAAAGAGAAGGAAAAAGTCATGTCAGCCAGGGAAGCAAACTAGATTTGAAGCGGACCAAAATTTTTTCGGACCGTTTTTTTGTTGTAACTGCTTACCACCGCAGAATGAAATTCATTTCTTTGAACTACAGTTTAAGGGGCTGAGTGAGGAAATGTAACTTAATGATAATAAATCAGTGGCACTGTTATGACCCACTCGGATTTAATATTTATTCAAGTACGTCTGTGTGGAGACTTGGTCGTTGGATCTCATCTTCTTCGTTATGTTATCTTTTTAAGGAAGCAATAACTATACTTCATCATAAATAATCCAGGTGTAATAATTCTTAATAATAATTTAATTTCTACTTATTTATTTGCCCCAAAAATATAAGATTAACACAAACCTTGGCTATTTAAATACATATTTACATAGGTAGAGATATCACTGTTTTTTGTATGTATATGTAAAACTGTATGTTTTCATAATCAAGTTCATGTCTGTCTCAGTTGAAACTCACAGATTAGCATCAGGGCATCTTCCTTGCTGCTCGTCTGTCTGCAGTTTTCGTTCGAAAAAGGCGCAAATAAAATGCTAGCTATTACTTGGAAACATGTTTTGCAATTTCTGAACGCATTTTTCCAAAACCACTAAGAAAGATTTGTTGAATACAAGATTTCACGCCATGTTCAAAATGTTCGTAGAAACAAGTTTTCCATTTAGGATAAATGGAAAGCTCAACATTTTTATGATTAATCAGTGAATTAAGTGTTTCGGAAGAATGAAGATAAAGAAGGTTTAATTACCTGCAAACGCAACTAGATAAAGAAACGGCAATAAAAACGTCATATTATAAAATTCATTTTACTCTGTTTTTTTTCTTTACTTTAACTCAGCGAGCCCTTATTTCATAAAAAAGTAATATATATATATTCCAATTTTAGAAAATTTTCCTAAGCACATGCCAATGCATTTTTCCTTTTCTAATCGCTTAATAGCTTCGACAGACTATCTTCAAATTTTAACACCAAGGCTATCTTTACTTATGTACTTATTTTAATACCATAAAATGTTTGCAAGACTGGTTATTCGAATGGGATCCGAGCTTAAGACTGCTTCCACAAGTTCTCTATAACTGTGCTGCAGACTATTGTATCATTTTTGTTTATAATTTGATAAGAAATCAAGAGACTTCTACGTTTAATATTACTGGCAGCTGATTCGGTCTTACACATTATTGTCTATTAAATTCAAGCCTTTTGTACTAGCGAATATGATCTACTCCAATTCACCAATTGCAGATTGTCTCGGTTGCAGGATTTGCAACTTAAAAGTAGTCCACATATTCAACAGAACGTAATATTATGTTGCGCGGATATGCCTTTTATAGGATTTTTTTGTTTCATACAATGCTCTGTAATGTGCAATAAATTGTAAAATCTGGATGATGAATTAGCATGCACAATTAACCTATTAACTTTGGCGGGTATAGGTAATATATGCATTCTATTTGTCAGGTCTCTAACTGCTACGTAGAATGAAGTTCACTCGTAGTGGCGTTTTCATTTCTAATTAGATATTTATAACAAATGTGATATGGTTTCATCGAACTGGGTGTACCTGAGGACTAACTTACAAAATATGAAGCCCTGAAATTTCTCACTTCTTGTTCTTTGCATGCCATTGAAACTTTCATCTGGTATCCCATGTCAAGGAGATGAAATATTCAGCCCATATTCTTTAAAAAAATCAGGAATGTTGGAAACATACCATAACATGTTAGCTGGTAGATTATTACCTTACTATTTGAAGATGAACATCACTCTTGGATACAGTACGATGGCGCAAATGTCCTTCAGCAAATTCTATCATAAAGAATCTTTTAAAGACAGACCCATATCTGAGACTACATATGAACAGCCAACTTCCAGTTTTTATCATTCTAAACTACATTTTATGGGAAGGCTAAACGTAAGCTGTGTTTTGAAATAATGTACACACATTAAACGAATTAGAAATGTACATTACTGTCCCTCCCAAATAAAACTCTAAAAGTTTCTTATGAATTGAAACATGTATAAAAAGTATTGAATCATTTTAATGTATATCTGAGGTAATAAGTTATCTCCTGTGCAGATAATGTTTCCGCGAAAAGTCTAAGATGAGCAGATTCAAGTATAAGTTATATCAGTATCAAGATCTTCAGTAGATTAAGCATAATGGATAGTAATATTAAAAATTACATTTGCCATATAACCATGTCCGAAGCTAAAATTATTATGAGCAACAACGGCCATTTTACCATGCCCACCCCCTCCATAAATGTTAGCCCAACGAATCGAATTTCGCTCTGCAGTGGTAAAGTGTCACAGTAAAAATTGTCCTGAAAAATTTTGTCGCCCATTTTAGTTGTAGTTAGTTTCTTTGTCTGACACTGCTTCTCCTATCTGCAAAGTAGGAAGCCTATCGTGTTACACCGCAGGTCTGCGGTGTCGACCCAAATGAATTTTAAAGCGTCGTAAGCATCTGAAGAAGACAGAGAGTTCTGTTCTTCAGTTAAACTCCCTGAAATTGAAATTTTCTATGGTTATTTCTTTTGTAGCGCTGAGAGCTAGCGGCCACATTAATGGGGAGGGGGTGGAAGAATATATGGTTTGCAGAGAAAATTGGAGGTCTTTGCTTTTAGCGTTTGGTTTAATCATAATTTTGAGGACACCAAGTATACTCTGATGTTGTTTTTCATCCAAATGTAACTCGCGCAAATCAAGGAGAGGGTTAGTAAAAGATTACGAATAAATAATAAGAAATGAATCATAATATCGGAGATATGCTTAACAAATGGGGAATACATTTTGAGTTGAATTTTATGAGAATAGCTACGTTATGGCCGTCATGTACAAGTCAAATTAAAAAAAAATTATTTTACTAATCGTATACAACAAAGATAAACCAGAAGTAATGCATTTTTATCAACTAGCACTTGTATTCGTCCACACTGAGGTTTATGTAAGAATACAATGAAATGAATTCAGTTACTTCAGCCCATACACTAATAACTGCAAATAAGAGTATTAAGGTAATTTAAGGGTAGTATTAGAAGTTTCATTCCACATAATGGATCAAATGCTAATAGGGGCTAAGAAAGATTAAAGATGTGGACTTAAAACATAGTCACATTTACAATTAAATTTTATAACGCAAAGAAGTTATTTTCTGAGTTATGACAGAATCATTTTAAAAGATAACTTAATTCTTTGCAAGATTCTATATACTTTACAATTCTTTAATGGACGAGGAAAAATTTCTCTCATATCACTTTTAAATAATAGTTTCTTATGGACGTCAGGCAAGATTTAAACTTTAACAAAGAAAATGATTTTCAAACCCGAATTAAGAATTGCAATTTTGAGTGCAGTCAGCGTAAAGAGGAAAAAAGACAGAACGCTGTAAACAAATAAATAAATAAATAAATAAAAGTTAGCAAATAAATAAGTCGACGGAAAGATTAAATTTATTTCAAATGCTAAAAGATATTGATTTTCATTTTATATCATTCTTACGCTTCACTTTTCCGCTCTCTGAAGCACAATGGCATGCATTGAATTTTTGTATTTGTTATTGTAGAGTTTATAGAGTACCTAAGGGATAAACGTGAAATCAAGTATGAAAATTATTCTTTACAGACTAAAAAAGAACTTTGAGAAATAGAAAATAATTCTCATAAATCAAGACTTTTGGTATTATACATCATAGGCAAACTGCAGATATGTGTAATGTTTATTAGAAAGCTGCCACACATTTTATAGGCGATAATATTTAAGAATATAAATGTGATGTAATATAAATGCCATCGTTGCATAATGCAATACTAAATGAAACATCTACTATATTTAATTAATATATTCTGAAAGCTTGATAGCTTTTTTTTCTGAAACTGTGTTAAACATGTATACGTTATACAACAGAATATTAATTACCACATGCGATCATTCGAATGCGGGACAGAGCAGCCATTAGGCTAAAAATTCAAGAATGTGGCATTTTCGCTAATTTACTTGGAGATATATTACTTATAAATCAACTCATAATAGAATGAAGGGTCCCTACTTTTAACTGCAATTTTATTTTTGAAGAGTCGCCCAGACGGAAAGTGGTGATTGACTCTGACTGCCATACCGAATAGTCCTATGGCTACAAGTGAAAGCATCGCAGCAAAAACATCGCGGAGAAAATAATACAAGGTGAAAAACAATGTCCTACAAAATATCGTGAGAGAAAACAAAGCAAGGAGAAAACATCGCAGATCTAAAACACCACAGTACAAAACATCGTCGCCAAAAATGAAGCTAATTAAAACCTTCTCAGTTTAAAAGCATCGTATTCGAAATTATAATAGAGAAAAACAAAACAAAAACAAAAAAAAAAAAAAAAAAACACCTACAAATCATCGCATGACGATAACATCGCAGACATGCGTTTTTCAGGCCTTAAAAGTTCTAAATGCACAGTTGTATATTGAATTCTGAACGCAAGAAGTAAGAAGGAATATTTTTGTTTTTATACTTTTGAATTAACTAATAAATATTTTCTGAAAAATGTTAGAACAAAATTTAAGCATTCAGAAACTGAAAAACCACTATGAAGCATACAGAAATTGAGAGAATTTGATAATTTGATAATTAATTAAACAATTTTAGTAGAGGTAACCACATGTAGTTATTCATCTTCCTTTTTCTAACTTTCTTCGACCACATTTTGCTAGAAAAATAATTACCAATAAAACTTAATAAAAGTGATTGGTTTATTAGTGTTCTTTATTAGTTAATTATATTAGTTTAAAATTATATTAACTGTTATATATAGCGTTATTTTTCTACACATTTTTATTTTTTGAACATTAATTTTGCACAGCGTGTCCGATTTTCGAGGAAATGTACAATAGAATGTCCGGTTCCAATTAAAAGGAATTTTCGCCTGCAACCATGATTAAAGTTTACACGAGAAAGCTATCATTTCACTACCCTTTTGGGATGATTTTAATGTCAGAGCTTAGAATGGCGAGCATTTTATCTCCCTCTTGACCTCAACATCTTGACCACGAAACACCAAGGTTTCTTCAGACCACTTTAGTCAGTGAACTGTCCCCTGCCAAAACGCCGCGACCTGAGGTAACGTTAGCTGAAAAAAAAAATTGGTTCCTGGATAAGATCAAGAAATAACCACGAAACACTAGCAAGCGTCGATTGGTGGAAATTACCGGATTGGCAAGACTACAATTTCGCACTTGGTAAAACAAGATAATGAGCTGCGAGAAGAATGGGCACAATGTGAAGGATTAGGAGGAACTTTCAAAAGAGAGAAGCATGAAGGAAAGAATCCAGAGGTCGATGAGGCCCTTAATGAAGGGTTAACCATAGTCACTGGACGAGCTGTGTGAGTAAGCAGGTCAATGTTAAAATGTAAAGCAGAAGAACTCACTAAAAGGCTGGGCTATGATGACTTTAAAGGTACGGACGGTTGGTTGTCTCGATGGAAATCTAGACATGACATAAAATTCAAGAAAGCACATGGCGAGAAAGACATGTTGCACTCTCTGGCTCCAAAAAAGCGATGGATCGCGTAACTGTCTTGTGCTGCTCAAGCATGTCAGGAACGAACAAGAGGAAGCTGTTGGCTATAGGAAAAAGCACTAAGCCTCGCTGCTTTAAAGGACTTAGGAGCGGCAGTTTATGAGTTGTCTATCGTGAAATGCGTGGATGACCCCTGAACTTTTTTAAGAATGGCTGAAGGACTAGCTACAACGTCAGTCGAGAAAGGTGCTGCGTTTTCTTGGCAATTGTGCAGCACATCCTCATTTAAATTGCTTGAAGAACATCCAGCTGGAATTTCTACCTCCCGAGACCACAGCTTTGGTCCAGCCAATGAACATGGGCATCATAAAAAAATTTAAGACCCTTTATCTTGCAAGGTTATTTAATTATATCATTGAAATAATTGAAGAAAGTTTTCTGACCTCATCGTCAAAAGCCAGTGAAGTCAGTGCAAAGTCAACATCTTACAAGCTGTTACATTTGTGGTCGACAGCTGGCGAAAAGTGAGCAGTGAGATAATTCGAAACTATTTTTCTCACTGTGGCTTTAAGCACTTGGTTTTGGAGATGGATGTGGGCATGCTCATTAAAAGGGAAAATGATGACGGACATGTGGAACTTCAACAGGTACAAAATTGCGAAACATTTATATCCATCGACAACGAGCTCCAATGCTACGATGAAAATGAAGATTACGACGCTGTAATCGTTGCAGCAAAACATACGACAGCATCGGAAGACCAAGAAAGTTAGGATGATCATGCCGCTAATAAGTGAGTGAAGTGACAATACAGGATGCGAGGAAATGCATTCAAACTTTGCGTCGATATTTCATGCAGGAGGGAAATACAGTCCCATTGCTGCGTTAGATGTTTGTGGCGATTTCGTTCACGTGCAATCCATCAAAAGAACGCGCTAGATCACATTGGATAAGTTCTGCAAATGTTGACTGGAACTTGGTAGGAACTAGTTTTATTGTGCTTCGCATGCTGAGTATCGTGGAGATAGTTTCTTTGAATTTGTTTCTAAATTAATTTTCTTCGATGAAAAAAGTTCGATTGTAGTTCTTGTTTGTACATGTATGTTCGCCATACGTGTGTACCACCCAATAAAGGTCATAATTACATTTTAGTACATTTTTTACAGTTGCATTTACTGTTTGCTACATATAGCACGTACATTTTTTACAATTGTATTTACTGTTTGCTACATATAGCATGTTCGTGTAATCGAACCAGCCGGTTATTAGGTCCAAAACGATTGCTTACCGATGTAGTCCGATTAACAGGAATTGACTATATATATTTGGTGCTGCTGATGGCAACCAAACCGCGAGGTGCACATCTACATGTTATAACAGTTCCACACACAAAATTTCAACGTTCCGAGGCTCTTGATTGTTGAGTCATGGGAGATACACACGTACGTACAGACGCAACGAAAAAAATCTTTTCTGAATCCATTTTAAATGATTTATAATTCGTTTGGGGGAAAAGAGTTCTTTATTCTGTCCTTATGTACAGATGTCACGCAAAACCATCGTTAAGTTGTATTCGATAGCGATCAAAATGGACATTTTCGTTGAAATATGATACCCTGAATTTTTAGTGATTACAATATTTCCTTTACTTCGTGCAAGGAAGTAAAAATCTTCATATGATAGTAAAAATGCAGATATATTGCAAAACATATAGAATAATTGCATAGCCTATTTCAATGCGCGTATTTGCTTAAAGGTGATACCTTAAATAGATGTCGCAAGAGCTAGCTTCAGTCAGCCGCGTTGTTCGCTGCGAATTTCCTTCCTTTTTATTAACTTCTAGAAAATACCTGTCTCAGGGCGCTCTTATAGGAGTTTACTATTACCTGCACCTTTGAAAAAATAAAACTAAAAGTTGTTGTATTACTATACTTAAAAAATGTCCTACCTCTGAACCTTTTCGGCGGTACGACTCAGTAAAAGTGGGCGAAGGGCTTCATCGCCAGATAAAAAGATACTAAGAGTATAATAACATATAGTATTTTTTTCAAGTGTACATTGTTGCTGTAAGTGTTTAGCATATCGATATAAGCGTAGCCATCTACATCTGGGAGATCTGTGATTCGAATATTGGAGATAGTATAGTTGATTTTCCTTGTATGTGGGCAATATATTCAATGCTCATTATAAGAGCAACATGGAGAATTGAATTTTAATAACGAACACATTATAACTTATGCATCTCTGTTTCTTCAAATAAAAATGTATTTGAGTTTAAAGCAAAAAGAAATTTATTAGGAAATATATGAGCTTAACATTATTTATATGAACCCAAAATCTGTTCTCTGAATACTAGTACACTGATTATCGAATATGAAAAATGTATTGAAAATATTTATCTGTCAACTTTATAATACTTTACCTTTTGCTAGCTTTTTACGAGAAAAGTTACTTAAAAATTTGCATTTTCTGAAAGAGAGAAATAAGGAATTTGGAATATTCTTAAAGCGGTGAAGGAATTCTCTTTAGGTTAGAAGTGCTTAAAGAAGTCGACTTAAATAACTATTCTTTATGCTGCGTTTGCGATTTCAGATGTATATATATTCTGCTTGATGAGTAAGTTTAATATCAGCTGAGAATGGCGCATCAAATGTGCATACTAAATTACTGTTGGTAAAGTACGATATCGTTCTCATTAGGTCTTCTGATCATATCAATAGACAGTGCTGCCTGTATACTGGTGTTTATATAATACTGTTCAGATAGAATTCCAGAATGGTTCATGTTATTTCATTTCTTAGGAGACTGGAAATTTCAGTTTTTTTAAAATTTTATTATCCCTTGAATTATCAGTGTTTAGCTAATACTAAGCCAGCGTACTCACTTCACTTATGTATATAGATTTATCTATCCATAATCATATAAACATTTTATAGCTTAATATTTAATGTTACTTGCCCTCATCTTTCTATTCATTTGCTTGGTTATACGACACGAGTGGCAAGAATAAGCAGCTTTATATATCGTGGGTTGCTGACGCCTGCACTAATCCATAGCGTTTCACAAAACTGTGCAAATGCTGTGTTTTAAAGAAGGTAAACACATAAGATTCGAAATGATTTAAGAATAGGTGAAGGGGTGAGACTTAAATATTTATTTAAGTAGGTAAATTACTTTTCAAAATTAATATGGCCTAACATATATATACGTATATACCTAGATTCTAATTTGTAATTTGATAAAAACTGTTTACAATTTTAATTTGCAACTACATTAGGCAGATGAAACACAAGAAGATGTGAAACTACATGCAAAACAAACATATAAATATTTAAAAGTTCATTTTTTGTAGTTCTATGATTTTACGCAAACTGATAACAAATACCAATTTCTGACAAGGCATTAAATTCCTTAGGAATTAATCGAATAATAAACAAACATTCAAATAAGGCTAATGCTTACACGTTATCCGAGTATGCTATATGACATAACAAAATTCATAAGACATAGTTATAATTAGAATTATGTTATTTAGTTAAACTTTAAAATACCGAACATTTATTATAATTTACACATCATTTATACGATTCGTTTGCGTATATAAATGATAATATAAGATGATACTAGCAAATAAACTAAGCTTTCATTGCAAAGTTCATAATGAAATACACCGACAGATGCGTATGCAAAAGAAATGACTAAAATCTTTAAATCGATCATATTTCATACAAGCTCTTAAATTAACCTCTATATGACATATCATTGTTGAAATTTAATATATTTTTTAACTTAAACTTCTTTTCTTATAAGATACTTCTCCTTCCTTCTTAGCATGCCTTCGTAGTGTAGTAATCAGCACGTTCGACGCGTAATCGAAAGATCAGTATTTCGAGTCCCGGCGAGGGGATGTTCATTTTCATGTCTCCTGCTTCCCAAAAAGATACTTATATGTCAACAAAGGTTCACGAACTAAAAAAAAAAAAAATAAATAAAAGGGGGAATATATAAGGTATTTCTCCCACCTTCTTAGTAGGCCTTCGCGCTGTAGTGTTCAGCACGCTCGAAGCGAATTCGAGAGGTCAGTGGTTCGAGTCCCGGCGAGGGCATTGGTCATTTTTCATATCTACAGGCTTAAGAAAAACCCTAATGTCTATACATACTCAGTTATTCCTTTTTCATTGTTCTTGTAGTGTTTGTCACGTGTTATTTTGTTTCTCAAGTGATAGCCGAAAACCGTTAAATAAATTATAACAATCGTGACCTCATATTAAAACTTTTAGTGATTCATTTGAGGATGACTATATTATATTAAGAGTAATTAAACTAAGCGGAGACCGCGCATTTAACTTACACGTTGCTGCCAATACGTTCCGAAGCCCAATATGTTAGATTTTTGAAACACTAACGTGTTATGTAATGCATTTACTTAGCACGCATTAAGTGACTCATAAGTATTTCAACGGGAAATTAATTTACGCTACAGAAAAGCCTCTGTTGATGCCCATTCACAGTGCGCCAGTTCTGTTTCTACATAGTAAACTTCAGTTTCTTGAGATAAATATGGCATGTTAAGAATTTAAGATACTAATATGGGAACAAAATATTTTGTAGTCCTTACCTTTAGGAAATCCGATTAAATTTAATAATGAAATGGAAAAATGATTACTTGTCCATTAGTTAACAAATTAATCTAATTACTTCAGCTACTGCATTTACTTATCAAATAATATGCGCAACAACAGAAACTTTATTCCAAGTAAGTAGTTTCCTGCAGTTAGTGACATGTCTCTGAATTTAACGAAGGAAACTGCAACAAAACAGTTACATGTTTATAAGACTTAGTTTCTGAACTGGAAATAATTTTACGTAATATTTAGACACAACTCTTTCACTTCAAATTAGTGTAAGTATTTTCTGAGAAATGTTTTATTATGAGAATGAACAGATGAGATTTATGAATGATAAACGTTTCTTAAATAGATATTAAACTGCATAATATAAGTCAAATTAATCTAACATATCCGTCAAGCCCTGGAAAATGTTAATGTAATATAACTGTCACGGTTTGAATATCTCAATTTGCTTCAATGATTTAATGTTTATGGAAATGTACCAACAAACTTGCTTGAAACTTTTTATGAATACTTTACATATTTGTTGATATATATATAACAGTGCGAAATTGCATGACAAATTAACGTATTTATATTTTCTCTGGTGCTCAGTGAACTAAAATATAGACTGATTTAATATTTCATTTAATGCAGCTGTTTCCTTGTGAGCTCGTCTGTTTAAATTAATGCTAGCATGACTGTTTAGCATTTTATATTTCTAAACGTATACTATATATTCCGACGTATATCGCACACCGATATATAACACGCACCTGAAATTTCAAACTATATTTTCATTTTTAGTGTATTCGTCGTATATCGCGCCTCCTTTTCGTTAATAATAAATCTGAAAATGCATGTGTGCGAAGCTGTTATCTTTTGAAGTCGTTTTTTGAAGATTAACCGCAGACTTTCGAGCAATGGTTTACTGAAATGACAAGCGAAACGGGAAGAGTACGTAAGTGGGCGAAATGCTTGATACTGTAAATAGTTTCGCAAGAGGAGTGGGTTGTATTAAACGCAGGTGTACACAAGAATGCTATTCTAGGGTTTCGCGAAAAGAGGGAAATAATTTGGAATACGAATGTACTTCTGATTCGAATAAATTGCTGGAATTAGGAGCCAAATGTTATGGCTTTCCGTAGTCATTCGCAGCCGTGATTTCGAAGGCTTTAACACCAATTGCGCTAACTGAAATATAGTTGATATTGTGTTTCTTTTAGTAGTAAATATAGCTCTTGTCAAAGGAAATAATTTAGCGCTGGTTTTAAATGCAAAATCATTCACTTTGCGAAGGAAAACGGAAATCGTGTTGTAAGCAAGGATGTTTGACATTGGTGAAGCTCTATACGTGAGTAGAAAGAAAATGATATCGTAATAATTAATATTTAAAGAACGGAATGTGCTTTGCAGAAAGGCGTAATGAAACGGCCCAACCCTAAAGGAACGTGTTGCTAAATGGGACCTAAAAATCGCCAAAATCGTCAGTAACAGTATTTAGGTACACGTAAAAATCAAATTTATGTGCGCTGATCTTTCCCTTATTTTTAAATCCATTATTTACATATAATGCTCCTCATAAATTTATATTTTAGCAATAATGAAATATTTGATACACATTAACCCTTTGACCGGCACGAAGATTCACTAATAAAGCTTAAATTTCCGAAATTTGCCAGAAAATTTATATCTATATATAAATTTCTGTCAATATATCTGAAATAGAAATATTTTCTTGATTTTTAATACTGAAATTGCCCCGGTATTTTATATTTAATATTTAAAATATATTGTCTTAACTGTTTGGACAAATTTCAAGATATATGTGTGTATACTTTCTTACAAGCATCAGAAAAAATATTCTAGGTCGTACTTATACGGCCTTGCCGGCCAGAGAATTTATGCCATTTTGGCAATAATAAATTATTTTAACCTTCATAAATTAAATTTGTCCAACATCTGGAAATGGACTTCTACTGGTATCTTTGCAGTACAGATTTGGGGCGATTACAAAGGAAAGAGTGGAATTAAATTTAACTTCAAACATTTTGATAATTTTCTGTTATTAGTTCAATTTCCTTTTTAAATCTTTGTTTCTAATGCTATTTTTTTTAGTTTCTTTAAGTTACCTAATATTATTTAACACATTCTTTTTATTTTACTATTTGCTTTTGTAGTAAAGAGAAACTATACGAAAGAGAAAGTATACGAAATAGAAAAATTTGTGTTTCTGGTTTCAATAAATACGATAATTTATTCATTATGAATCTGATATTTTTTTATAATCTGATAATTCTGCCAATGACAACATTTATAAATGTCTTTTTCTAAAAATCAAAACCATTTAAAAAATTGTTAAAAAAGACAAAAGCGCCTAAGATTGTGATTATCATATACAAGGGCTATGAAATTCTGCCTGGGAAATGGAGATATTGAGAACGGGCATGGCCATTTATGTCCAGAACAGGTCAGACTTTTAGCTAATACTCTAGCGCAGCAATTCATCTTTTGCAGTGTTCTACAAACTGTTAAATCCGCTGTTCGAAGATAGTAAAGATAGTATTTGGTTAGATACATACTGGTCTCGAAACATGTGAATCACAATATACAATATATATTTGATTAATGTTGGGATCCATATCAGCATCAAAATCAGGATATGGCAGAACCGCCATGTAATCGACACTGGTCTCCATATTATTGCATATTATTGGTCAGAGTTTGGAAAGAGCTACACAGAGCTGACAACCTGGGACTTTCATTGCATAGTTGATAATACTTCGTTTTTGTAATGCTTAACGCTATTTTCTGATACGCGGTAATCACTATTCGAAATATCCATCAAACCACGTCACATTGCAATGCCTTATTTTATAAAAATTACAAGCTGAGAAGTCATAAGGTTAAAGAGGTACAATGTGGAGACTTAGAAATAAAACACTAATTAGAATTACACACAAAAAAGAAACGTGTAAGAATCAAAATTAACGTGGGAAAAAATCAGCATTGGATTTCCTTGGTTTTACAGGCAATCTCTAGAGACATAACGATACAGGACTTCGTTTCTTCTGTATAAGGGGCTCGTGGAAATCAAATATTACTCGTTGAAATATTACTCGTGGAAATTATTACAAATATTACTCGTGGAAACCAAATATATAATTTCTGCATGTATAAAATGTGTATTTCTAATCCACAGAGCAAAAATGCTTTGCTTCTTGAAGAAGGAGGATACATTAATTGTCTCCCTTAAACTCGATATTTTCTTACAAAGTAAAAGTCAATCTAAGTTTGATTCTTACCTAATTTTAAAATCTGAAATATTTTCTCGAATAAAATTAAACGTAACACTACAAAAGAAAATAGTGATTAAGTTTTTTTTTCCCATTTAAGTCCCCTTAATTTCCAACTTTTGCATCATTAGCCGAAACTTCGTTAGCCCAGAAGGATATTAATTTCATTTTGGCATTTTGCGCCGAATCACTTTCTACGTTGATTCACTTTTCACACTGTTGCCACCAAATATTACAACCCTGTATTATATTTAAAGAAATTAAATAATGAAGAATCTACATAAACGTATGAATGTCTCTCGCATTGTGATAAAACAACGGAACATAGAGCCATCAAATTTTGAATAACGTATTCCTCCATCGAATATGGGCATCTGGAAGCCCGAATTTGGAATTTATTTTGTTATATACCTCATATTTTGTCAGACATTAAATAGTTTTTCATTAACAAACTCATTAACGATAAAACTTTCATTAACGATTTCAAAGCGAACAATGCCAACATTTTGATTTCCAGCGCGCGACACTGTGTATCGGAAATTCTAAGAATATGCTCATTTTAAAATTATTTTGCGATATTATAGTTCAACTGAATTTTATTGTTTAAGTTAAGTTTTTAATGTTAAGAACATAATATTTAATAAATAATAAGAACATGATATTTAATAAATAAACGTAACACACAAAATGTTAAAAAAAGTTCCTTTGGATGTAATCTAAAATCTGACGGCTTTCAGATTTTATATTATAACAGTTTTCCGTACTCGTCTTTTACGTCATTTTTTACATCTCCTGCTTCAAAATAGTCTAATGAATCTAATGAATGATTTACATCTTTGCTTGTTTTTTCTTATTTCAAGATTTCATGTAACAGGAGATCTACAACACAGTCAAAAATAAACCTCTTAAGTTACAACCAGAGGTATCCTTTATAAATTTTAAGAATTTAATCACGAATGGCTTATAAATGCGTTTTTATCCTAAAGAACAGGAAATTAAAAACTATTTTTTCTCTTTTTTTACTGCTTTCTTGTTTGGTTTGCACTGTTTTAGCACCTTACCATGCACTTTAAACTGTTCTTCGTGATCTTGATTCTAACTGTTTGTTCCAGTTTGAATATGGAACGGATATGAAAGTTTCGTCTAAATTGTTTTTACTTTGCTGTATTGACACAAGCTGTTGCAGTTATCAGTGCATATTTCGGTTAAGTTTTCAACAGCTCTTTACCTTGTATTTATTCATTATGCGTAGAAATACTGGATAAATATGAAAATGTAATTTGTAAAGAATGCGATTATTAGGATATCTTTATTAAGTCTTTCAGTGTACTTAATGTAACTATTAACGGAAACTTAATTTGCTCAGACACGTATCGGTTTTGGAGATATTGATTAAATTATTAAAAAAAATTATGTTACAGTAAGATACCAGTATCTTACAGTAAGATACTGGTAATTACCATAATTCAGGAGAAGAAATTTTGATCCTTTTAACATACAAGTAAATTCATTCTAACTAATCTCAATCTGATCCTCTCTTAGCATAATTCCGGTATCTTAGCCGTATTTGAAGTGGTCACACACAATTACCTAATTGAAACAGGGTTTAGGAAAGATACCACGAACCTCAAGTGGTGGTGAAGCAGTTTGCGTATAAAGAGATTATCAAGACATTGAATAGCACTAAGGGGTTTACGCTATAAATTATTGGTTGAAGAATAATGATTATTTCTGTGTATTTGTAAAAGCTCCAAGATATACTGAGAACATTATTCAAGGAAAAATAAATAATTATTATTCTCAATAAATAAAGCAACTTCGTCGGTGTATTTAAAATGTTTCAAAAACATGATCAGTATTCTTAGAAGCTAAATATATTCTTAGAAGCATCTGTTTTCCCCCAAAATTAAAGCATTAAAATGATAATTTAAAATTAAATAAAATTAAGATTTTCTTAAATCAGAAAAATTATTCACCTGGGTTTTAATAACGCTATCAAAGAATTATCTACACAACATTTCTAGTTGTTATGTGTTGCAGATTTTAAACCATGCTCTAGATGTTTCTTGGATTTTTAATAAAATATTCGGGGCTTTGGAATTATGTGGATATTTTACATAAAGGATAATGTATTGAAAGGAGTTTACCACGTTACAATCTTTCAGGTGTAGAACTGCCAGACTACGAACATTGTTACTGGAACGATAGCAGTAATGTCATTCCGGATAGGCACAATTTATTCTGTATCTAGGTGCGTAATATATGTGTTAGAAACATATTTTGTTAGATGCAACGTTGTTGCAAATATGCATAAAATTAGGTTTCATAGATGATACAATTTACACGTATTTTAGACATCTCCAATCAGTTACTTTGTTGAAAGTAGTGTAAAGAATTAAAATTAAAAACTCGCGAAAACGCAACTCTTTTGAAAGAACTTTTCTTTGGGCTGCAAAAATTTCTTTTGTGTTTGTTCTTTCAAAAGAAAATGTTTCAAATTTCGGTCCATAAATATCCAGTTACTTTCCCAATACCTCTTCTGTGTATTCACTTTGTACTTTTGACACAGGTTTTTAAGATTCCAGGTTTTTAAAATACAGTTTTCTCAGATGAGAAATATCATTCTTTAGTTTCCCATATAAATCCAGCAGATGGGCTGCCGTGTGTCTTTTTCCACTCTGAGTTTTGTCCTTTGCAAATACAAAATACAACACACTGATCTGTTGAAACTCTCGAACAGATTCTTCATGATGCTCTCGTGATATATACAGATGTAAGCAAAAGAACGTTTGACCATGTAAAACAGTCGCGCTTATGTAAGAAAACCTAATGCATCTTTTACTATGAAAAAAGTTGATTGCTATGCTGTCTTCCGATTTAAGCTCATTGCGATTGAGAAAGGTTTGTCTTTGATTGATTCTTTTGCAGAACGGAATTTTCTGAAATATGGATTTGAACTGACGGTTGTGATTCCACCCAACTCCTGTCCAGCTGATTGGGGACAGATCTAGGACGTCACTGAATCTTCTCCATAGGCAGTCAGCTCAAGACTATGTTCAACAACAATGGGATCCCTCTGACTTTGGTTTGACAAAGAAGTGCCGATGCTTTGGCCAAAGACGCATCGACTGATCCTACCCCTGTAGATACTTGTTCTTTGACTTTCAATGAAATTTTCTCCAAGAATAACTTTATGACAAAAAAAACCTGGGCTTGCTTCCACTGCCCGTCCATGGTACTTTAGAAAATAACCGGGTGGAGTTTTGGAGTTCAAGGGAAGCATAATGGCACAGACGGCGCTTTCCGCTTTGTAAAAATATTACGCTAACTCTGCGCTCTGCGGAAATACCCTGTGGATACGAAATTAACGAAAAGGAAGAATATTGACGAATATTTGTTTTGTGACCTGATGTAAGGCGGACGACAGTGAAAAATTTATTTCCTCTACTTTATTTTGGCTGCAAAGACTATCCTAGCAATTGAGTAATAAAAAAATTATATGCGTGACCTCTTTAATTTTGGAGTCTATCTTCGTGAATTACTTTTGTCTTCCTAGGCGCACCAAGAATTTTTCGGCGAAATTAGATTTATCTGTCAGCAGTTGTTGTGTTAATTATAATTTCCGCACGGCATGATTCCTTTTTCAAAACTGGTTTCCAGAAAATGTTTTGTAGTACCGCCCTACCCAATAAAGATGAAGTGAAGCATTGTTATAAGTATACATTTTTAGAAGTAAAATATATATGAAAACGCCTGAAAGTGAATGAAGACGGAGGATGTACAATAGAAAATAGGGGAAAGGGGGGACTGGTAAGAGAGCGGAGGATAAGTGTGGAACTTATGAGTGAGTGGTTGTGTTTAGAAATGGAAAAATGGAGAAACGAAATGATGTACTACTAATTATATAAAAACAGCCGAGAGTGATCAGATATAAAATTGAGAATTGCACGATGATGTATCTCCCTTTTCACTTTTAAGAAAACAACTGGTCTCGATAAATCCTAAATAAATAGGACTGCGAGCGACTCGATGTAAAATTAAGAGGAGAACTAAGCAAATAACAGCTGCCCTTAGTGCAAATCGCTTTGCAGATATAATATTTGGGCTTTATGTTCACATACGCATCTTTTCAGGATTAAAGATAAACAGTTCTTCATGGAATATCTTCAGCGAGAAACTTTATTTTGATTCTAGCTTTGATGTTGAAGTATTTAGATTTTCGTTTTGTTTATTTGATTATGGCAAAGTACTTCGTGCTATCTGGCTAGGGATGCCTTCGTGGAGGACTTATTAAGAGGAACTAGCTCGTACCAACGTTACGCATGAGAAAAAATACGAAAACGCCCATGCAGCCCTCCCTTTAGCGGAATTCGAAACCCGGAACGAACCGGTGACTTTATTTCTCAGCCGCTAGTGGACTTTGAAGTAATTGAGGAACCACCTCTTAGTATCAACTGTTACCTAACTCTCATTCAGGATTATTACAGACCTGTGACAATGACTGTTATTACATTCCTGAGATCGTTGATGAGAATCTTCATAAATAACGCACAGCCTCATAGTGTGTAATATGATATAATGCAACTTGCTATACTAACTCAATCATAATTTAGATTAGGTCACATTTTTAACACTCAAAGTAGATTATAAGAATTAGTAAAGCAACAAGTTCAAAGCTTCGAGTTGAGCCTTCAAAATTTGCGAAAATTACACAAATTCTTGTTGTTTAATATCTGCAATGATATTTATTTGAGAGCGATTTAAGGAATGCCTTGCACGAGTAACATCAAAGAAACATTTACATTAATATAAAATATAGACCAAACTGAATTATTTGCAAATAATGTGAATAATCTTAAACTGTTAAAACATATTTATTTTCAAAATACGTGCCTTTAAATTTTATTTGTTTACCTGAGCAACATTAAAGAGTTTAATCTAAGTATTGTTTATATTTGTGTTGTAATGGTTGTGGGTCTACTTATCTAGTAAAGTCAAGAATAAAATTTAAGCGTATCTGTAAGATTCCTGTTATTATATTTTGATACTTGGGCTATCGTAGTTCGTGTCTACTCTGTATGTACCCAAATGTCTGATCTAGACAAATATGCAGCTGTAAATCAGTTACTGCAAGTGAAATGAAAACAAGTATTTTTTTAGATATTGTGGAGTAATTAGGATTTTTGATGCTAGAGTCTTGAAAAGTATGCAAAGCCCTCGCCGGGACTCGAACCTAGACCTTCCGAATACGCGCCGAGTGTGCTACCGTTACAACACGAAAGTATGCTGAAAGGATGGTGTTTTTCTTTCTACCCTTCATTATGCGAATGATGACGATGAAAATTAAACTAACATGCAGTTTATCTTTGAACCGTTTTATACTGCACGCTCATAGCTCTTACATGTAAAACAATAAAAGTAAAAAATTCGCATATTTTTTAACTTCAATAAAGTTAAATTTCCAAAAATGCGAAAGCGTCTCATATTTTCAGGAATTCAATGCTTAATTTTATGAAATGATGGCTTATAATTTATGACTGAGACAGCAGAATTAAATATATTTTATGGAGCCACATTCCTCAGCATTATGAGATCGTAAAATAGAAATTCAGTAAAGAGTTTTGAAAATGTGGAGTTCCAGAAGTGAAGGCGATTTGGAGTAAAAGCTAAGCTTTTATTGTAAAAGGAAATGAAATTCGCCCCTACAGTAATGAAATACAGAAATGAATATTTCATAATCCTCGGATAAAACAAATCATCATAAAAAAGAGTTATTCAAGTTTTGCCTTTTAATGTCTCACAAACAGAAAATTACTCTTAGATGATGTATATTCAGAGCAAAATAACACTTTTATGCTGCTATCTTCCTGTATTCATAGAATTTCGGTTCCTAGAGTATTATGGAGAGCAATATTCTAACTATACGATTTCATATCATGCAATATTTTTTAACAACATGGTGGGCTTTATTTTTATTTGACAAACATCTCCTCTATCTGCATGTTACTCGCTACATTTGAATCAACAAAGCACTTTTAATTGGATCTCTATCCTAATTTAAACACAGAGAATTCTCATCACAGACTGCGTTTTATTTTGGAATAAAGCATTAAAAATTATGTTTTCCTATTGGGCTAGTTTATGTCTATTTCCATCATGGTTCTGAAGTGGAATACCAACTCTTTAGATGCCAAAGTGTTTCCCAATCGAATTGCAGAGTATTAGTGAATGAATTAAGAGAGTATCTAATCACTGTTCATTTAGAGGTAGCTTTCTTATTTGCATTGATTCTCTTTCATGCTTACATACGGGTATGAATATCTTCTCCTGTGGTAAATTAATTGTAGTTCCTCATGCTATGCTTAAAAGCCTTAAAGATAAAGGTATTAAAGTCATCTTTTCTCCTGTACGTGACCACAATGGCAACTTAAGAAATGAAAGGGCTGATTGGTTGGCAAAACAAGCTACAAACCTTCAAGTTTATACCCGCTAACATTCTCTAGGTTATTCTTCAAGAAACAGAACTGGAATGAATTATACAGAAATTCTTTTAGCGCCTCTTGGACTAATTTATTTTTTCCATTCTATTCCAAAAAGTCTGAATAATAAAATATTTTCTGCAATTTTGAAATTACTCAATTTCTAACTGTAGTAAAAATGTAAATCTTTGTCGACGTCCTGCAGCAGCTGTTATAAAACCTAGAAACATTCGCGGAGACTTTGTTTTCAATGTGTTTACTGCTCACAATGGCGATAAGTTTACAAGATTGAGCTTTGTTAGTAAAATTGTTTTACCGAAACTGCCGGTATGTTCGTAATGTATGGCCTCCACGATTCGCAGATCTCAATCCATGCGATTTTTGGCTTTGGGAAAATTTCAAATATCTGGTAAGCCGTGACAATCCAAGAAGTTTACCTGATTTTAAACTAGTTTCACGGCACGTGCTGAACATTTCCAAGCACACATTTCGGTCAAGTGGGGAACACGGCATCTTGCGTTTTGAAATGGTTGTTGAAAATGATAGCCATCATGTGGAACATGTTTTTTGAAACAAAATTATAAAACTATTGTAAAGGTGTGTCTAAATGTATAATTTATTAATATGATGCCCTCTGGCGAAGCTATTAGTAATTATTCTTTTTTCTCTGAAAGACATTCTCATCCCGCCAGTTAGTCCGCCACAAAACTTCACAAATTTTTAATCATTGGTTTCTCTTGTAGGCATCTTTGAAAAATGGTTGTTTAATAATAGACACCCTATATTTAAAAAAGGAAAAGTTCATATTGTTTATGATATATGAAACATATATGAAATATTTACTTGTTAGTAGTAGTTTGAGAAATCCAACCAGCCAAATCTATTAATAAAATATTTTCTGATTGACAAGCGGATTTCAACTCATGGCTTCATTGTTATTAATAAACATCAGAATTGCAGTTATATACATTCTTCAAATAAAATACAAAAATGTCAAATAGTGTTTCTAAATATATTAATTAAACACAAAATTTGAAATACAGGCGGCTGAAAAATGAGATCATAGTTTGAGTGTATATAACTCTAAAGCAAAGTAGGAAGCCTATTTCTACTGATACAAAATGCATTGGTACTTTATTTTATTTACTTTATTTAATAAAATTAATAAGTTTAAGATATGTTTTAAATAATCAAGAGAATGATACTATGCGGAGACTGCATGCATATATTTTATATACAATATTCACTCAGATACGGAAAAGCTATTATCTGAGGCCTGATTTTACATATTTTTATTCAAAATCAAAAAACTAAAACGAATTATTCTTTGAATATTTCCGCAGTTTTCGTACCTAAAGTCAATATATGCGAGCGGGGTGTTTTCCAGAGAAATTACATTTTTTCTCCTTCAAAAACTTAATCAAATCTCTTTGCTCTAAAGCAAAAAGACATTTCGATAAAATTTAAATGAAAAGATAGGGTTCATTACGCTCATGTTACTAAATTTTCATATCATTCCCAATTTATAAACGACCCGTACTTTCTTCGAAATTTGACACATACATTCAATAACAAATTTCCGAAATTTAATTATTCATTAGAACACATTGTAAATCTAGGCAATGTGGCAAAATTAAGTAAATTTCTGTCCTACAAAATGTTGGTTTCACTAAAAGCTTTTGGGCACTTTACAGATCGCCAGAAAATAAAATTTTTCCTTCATGACGCATTAACCATTTTCTCAAAGCTAGAATCGTTCGTTCAAATGCAGAAGATTTAAAATTAAACAATTGTGAAATTTTGCCTGCTTTCTGGTTGCTTAACAGCGGCATTTCACTGGGTAATATAATAGGTTGAATATAGTTTGGAAATTAATTAATTAAATAGATTGGAAATTAATAAAGTATATAATTTGGAAAATTAAATAATGGTTAAAAATTTAGATCAATACTTCAGACTTTAACGATTTGAATTAGAAAGAGTCTTAAATTAGGAGAAAACAGTTTTGATGAATACTGCTATTTTGAAAACGCTTTTGTTTTAGTATTATATGTGAGCAGTTTGGGTTTTGGGGCAGATTAGCATGGTTGATGTTATTGCTAATGCTCACTTGTCTGACCTGTAGTCAGCACGAGCCCACAAAGTTCCCTATGGTAAGGAGCACAAGTTTACTCCTATCGTTGGCAACAGCCTTGAGTACCATACAGGTGACAGTGAGATTTAATTCAGTTCCGCCCCACCGCCAATTTTGATGGAGAGTAACCCGAGAAGAAGGGCCCGAGGGTCTCTCATCCCTCTTTCCCTACCACAAACCTCTTGAGGGGACATTCACTCGCCGCATTTTTAGAGTACCCCAATGCTGTACGAAAACTATACATTGCAAACATCCATACCTTGTCCAGAATTCTAACCCGTGCCCTTCGGCACCACAGTCAGCGACGCTGACGACTATACCAGTTGGCCAACAGATTAGTAGTTTGGAAATGACAGTTGCATAAATTACTCCGATGTAGTACCAAATACGTATATTTTCAAACAAGATTAATTTATAGTGTACAGAACGTTAGAAAAATCATATATATTTAGTTTAACTAGCTTTCGTTGATTTAGGAATGAAAGAGGTTTATTTCACAATTTCACAGTACTTGATTTATTCACTCAACGGTGCTTTATTGAGCATTTTTTTCCATTAGGGGTGAATTAATGTTAATGTTTCTTTCAATCTGCTGTTAACCACCAGCTAATCCTCTTGGAGCTGGAGAATTTATAGAATGTGAAAAACTATAAAACGCATACTTTATTATATTTTAGAGTTCCTTACTCTTCTTCTATTAAAGTCCATGTCGAGGAACCTAGTGAACTTATTGCTCAGTTCAAATAAGAGAAATCGTAAACTCAAGAAGGTTTAACTACACTTTATTTCAATCAAAATAAGATGAATACTCGGCTCTTTCTTCGGTTTTATCACAAGGCCTCCACTCTGCCTTGAAATCAAAATAAGAAATAAGAACTAACTATAACTAAGAGATTTAGCCGAAACTAACACAAATCTAACGTAGTTGGTTCTTAATTTAAAACTAGCCGGCGAATATAAAAATGCACGTAAGATGCAGCCGTGAGTAACGGCTGCTTAGAGAGATATATCCCGAAGGCGAAGTCGAGCTACTCAGGATTCCTAGATCTCTCTCACGAAGTAATTTGAGCATTCTTTAAACACTACTTCTCACTCATTTACATTCAACGCGATTCTAAAAATTCATTCTCGTGGAGAGTTGTAAGTTGAAACGAGGAAAGATAGGAAAGCACATCTGAATGAAAATAACTGTTATAAAATTATCTTACAATGTTCATCAAAGTGCTGAGAGCTTCGTGAATCTATTTTTCATGAATAAGAAGTTAATCAAGAACCAATCTAAAGAGAGGAATCAAGTTCAAAAATGGAAAATTACTATGATCTTCTGTTGCCTACTTTCACGTATAATATTGTTGCTTGCGTACGGGTTCGTCTGAATTGAATGCACAAGTCCGATGAAAAATGAAAAAAATTTATTATTGTCGCAACAAAAATGCCAAATTTTCCTCAGATATTCGTTCAGTGTTACAATATCTCACAGTAGTTATCTTTTAACCACTCAAATGTTCAAGACAACGTAATTCAAAACAGCTAGAGAAAGCTAATCCGCGAATTCGCTACAGTCAAAAACAGCAGTTTTCTAAACAAACTCTTAAAGCAACAACAAACAAACAAAAATCACAACGAACTGAGAGGTTTTTCCTCCTTTTTATTAGATTTTAAATCGCGCGCGAGAATTTTCCGGAACTTTCACAAAATCAAAAATAGATATTTATTTATTAAATGTTAAATGCAAGTGCTCTTGTATTTTTAATTTTCCGGCTTGACTTTCCTTTAATATTTATCACGCGCTACACTGCACGGGGAATAAAACAATTTAATTTATAATTCAACTAACATTAGCTATTTAAATACCAAATCCGTAACAATATCATCTATGTTATATCGAGTATATGACAGAAACTTGAATTTTTAAATGTAAGTTAATCAATCTTAGTACAGATTGCTTTTCCAAATTTATGCACTTTCATAATCTGTGACACTTAATTTATTCAAAATTTCGATAAAGTGACTTACCTGCAATTTGTTCAAAATTGCCACAACTTATTTGTTTATGTTATTAAATTCCGTTCTTCTAGTCATCGTGTCAAAAGCATACGAAATTGAAACGTTTAGTATTCAAAATATGTAGAATATGAAATGTTTGATTACATCACAGTAGAAGGAAAATACAACTAAAAGTATTTTACACATTTTCGCTCGAATACCGTAAAAATATTTATTTAAAGGTCAAAATTGTTTCGACGCTTTATCATCATCGTACAAAATATCACAACAATCAATAAAACAAGCAAAAATATTGCTTATTTCTTCTCGTACTCACAAATCAATGACGAAAATTCTCTATAATTTCTCAGAGTTAAAAAATGCTTATTTGCGGTGTTTTCATAATACGATGATTTGTATTTGCTTTTTTCCTGTACCACGATACACCTTTCTAAAACTGCAAATTTCTGACCGATTTCATTTTCTGCTATCAATGGTTTATATCACGATGTTTCATCTTTGCTTATATTCTCCCTCAAACATTCTTTTCCCAGTTACGGGAAAGATCACTCCATTTTGCTCAATCTACGTTTCATACTCGGACAATATTTTAAATTTTGGTGTTTATACCTAAATATTTCCTTTACTAATTTTTTATCAGATAATTATGCTACATCGAATTTCATTTTCCTTTTAAAAAGTATAGTTTTCCTATATGTATTTACATTTTACAACGTTTCCAGAAGATAAAGCATTAAAATATCCATAAATGATGTAATATCATTGTCCACTTTCCATAAACGGAACGCATCCGGAGTATAGGCAAGACATCCAATCACAAAACCAGTCTTTTTTAGATTTAGCGAATTCTGTAAACTATATATTTGGAAAGGGCAGTGATAGAATAGATTTAATCAATGAATATATTTCTGATCACAAAATATCTTATGAGACCATAATGTGTTACTTAAAAAATTTCACGTCAACTATATTTGAGTTTGTATTAATTGATTATGGGAAATATCTACAAGATGTGGACATGCTCAGGGATATATTCTGAAGCTAGATCCTGCTCTACCAAGTAGATTGTCGCGAAATACCATCTGTTCTGTTGTATATCGCAAGGATGTCTGTTCATTTTAATTTTAAAACGATTTCTATGTATATTATAAACTATATGTTGCAGTCTCTTTTAGCGTTTATTATTAACACTCTGAGTAACTTGTAAAAAATGACTATTGATATTTTCAATGAAGTAGCGCATTTAATGAGTGCATCTCTCTAATTGGAACTCTCAACTGTAGAAAATAAAAATCCATCTCTTATGAATTGGATAACATTAAATAAATATTTATCACTTAATTAAATTTGATATTAAGCAGATTGGTATACAAAGTTCCGAAAAAGTATTTATATTAATATTTTGGCCAATAATAATATTTAAAACACAGAGAGATTGTGTGCGATTTCTAGACAATGAATCACAGTAACACATTTTTAAGGTAAACAAAATAGAATTAATTACATTTAAAAAAGAAAGAATATTTAAAGAGAATTAATTACATTTACAATTTAAGTAAAAAAGATTATCCGTCTGTTGTAAATAGGAAAATAAGATATAAATAAAATAAAATTCATCAAATTCATTGGTCAAGGAATAACAAACTCTTTTTATGATTTTAGAAGAAAGAGCAATTTCTTCTGAGATCGATTTTTTTTTAATGTAACTTTTCGTTAGATATTTCTTAATCTTCTTTTTTTTCCCAATGGCGGGCCTTCAGCTCACTTTGGCTTGGCCGCTACTAAGGCCAAAATTTGTGGTCACTTTATTATGGTTTGGTTTGGTTTATTTAATTATGGCAAAACAACTAGGGCTATCTGCCTAAGGAGACGGATGCCTTCGTGGAGGACATTCTAGGGGAAACTGACTCGTATACACTTTACGCATGGGGAAAACCACGAAAACGCCTTGCAGCCAGCCCGTTCGCGGGATTCGAACCTCGGACCGAACTACCAGTGTTCAGCGACTTTACCGCTCGGCCGCTGGTGGGCCCACTTTATTATGGAGGCACGTAAATAGGTAGGCCACCTTTCCCTCCTATCAAAGGACGGACACCTACAACCAAAACCTATACCGTCTGCACGGCCATTAGATATTTCTAGAAGAACGCATTTTAATAACAGATTCTGGTAAATTCTGAACTAGACTGTCAATAAATAGTTGATTCAGTAAATACGGATGTACATATATTCATATTCAACCGTTTACTAATTTTTTAGAATGTAAGATTTATTGAATTACAGCAAAGCAAAGTAGGCCTATCTGCATTATGGAAAGAATGTCCTGGACATCCTAAAGAAAATGTCTAGTATTTAGTACGTTACAAGAAACCGCCGTTCCTGCTAGCCCTTTCACTGGGATTTAAACCGAGTTGAACTACAAGAACTCATTGGTTTTATTCACTCGGTCACAACTTGACAAAATCTATTAGCGACTTCCAGATATAACTAGTAAAAATAAAGGTTTAGTAATGTTCATAAAAACTTCACGTTTCTGCTAATCATTTCGCTTTATTATCGATCGGGTAGTTACAGTTGTTACATTTGTGTAATGGTTTGTGTTATAGAATGGTTGCAAATTGTGTTTAGGTTTTGTTCAACTATTTTGGTAAATAGAATGTACCTCTTTCAAATACAGTATCTGAAAGATAAAGCAGGATTTTTTTTAAGGGGAACGTCAAATTTCAGTCGTTTTTAAAGGAGTAAGTGTCAGAAAAAGTCTAGATAGCTTTCTTTAGAAGATTATAATATATTAAACTTTTCAAAAGCGTCCTCAGAAAATGTTATCTTGAGGTATGCATCCTCTTGTTTCTGTCACGTTAATGCCAAGTAACTCCTGACTGCTGTCAACTTTGCCACTGAACTTCTTGTTATTATTTTGGAATTTTTGCTTCTCACTGACATTCAAAATAAAACAACTTAAGAAAAAAGGAACTTATTCTTCACAGTGGATTGCATTTTAAAAATTACTTTATTTTCTTAAAATATGCTACGTAAGTTTTGGCTGTATGAATGACTATATGGGAGAAAGATATAAAAAAAAAACAAAAATTTATACTTCAATGGCAATTGGCTTGTATAAATATTGTAACGTGGTAATACCTTAATTAATTTGCGATATAGTTCCCACTTTAAAGTTTATTTTGAATGGCAAAGGTATAACATTAAGTCAAACTACAGTCCCCCTGAGAACTATGGATTTTTTTTGACTTGGATGATAAATTCAACACTTTATTTTCACAAGTATTAGTCAAGTAATATCTTGTGACATCACGTGTCTATAAAGAGGATGATAACTAGTTAATATTCTTCTAGTTTAATGCATTTTGAGGAGGAAATTATACTTGAATAATGAAGAAAAATATTTATTATTTTAGAAAATATACTATTTGCTACATAAATAAAATTGTTAGTTAAAATTAAATGACTTTCGTAAATACACTGTCTTTTCATACTTTATAAAGGAATTCAAATCATACACTAGTATTTAAGTTTCAACAAGTGCATGATCTATATCTTCGCCGCAGACTCAACATGTGGTAAGGATATTTTCATACGGTACTTATAATTCGGGAATGAAAAAGGAAGAATGCTCGATAATTGCACATGTGACCTCTTTGGTAGTTTCCACCAACTTAAAAAAAAATTTCCATTATGCTTATAATTTCACCAGAAAAATGAAGATGCATGAGGAAATAAATTATGTAAATTGAGACTCTGTATGAGGTTTTTAAGAAATTGTAAAATCATTTTAGGTTCTTTTACGCTGGTGATGTGAAAAAGAAGCATTGTACTCGCTGAAACTCGAAGCCTCGAACTCTCGAATGAGCGTCGATTATGCTCCCAAATACACCACGGAGGGTTGCTTGAAGGAGGGAGAAAATACATTACAACTCCCACTTTTAAAAACCCACCAGAGGCCGAGCGGTAAAGACGCTAAACACTGGTAGTTTGGTCCGCGGCTCGAATCACGCGAACGGGCTGGCTGCATAGGCGTTTTCGTGGTTTTTCCCATGTGTAACCTGTATACGAGCCAGTTTCCCTTAGAAAGTCCTACAAGAAGGCACCCCCTCCCTTTAGGCAGTAGCCCTCGTGTGCTTTTCCATAATTGAATAATCCTCATCCCTACTTTTAAAAAACGACTGGGTATTAGGGCACCCAATCACCAAATTTTGGAGGTGACGAATTAACATCCGCCACCTTTTAGTTCAGTCGTTAGGTTTTTGAAGCTGGAAATGTAAAAAAATTGTGCAATGCCTCCTTCGCCGGGGCTCGACTCGTTTTGAATTTTAGCTTGAAATGCAGGTGCATGTACATTTAACGCATTGCTGTTTTGATCACCCAACTCCTGATCTGAAGTGTCTGCTCTTTCTACTGTGGTGCCAACGGAATTATTTTCGTTTTGATAACTTAGGAGAAAGCTATGTTTTTTCTTACCCTTCTTGCACAAGTAATTAGAACGGCAATTTCTCACACTGTGCAAATTAAAACAACAAAAACATAAATTATGTTTTTTCACAAATTCTATCCTTTCTTTTACAGTTAATTTCTGAAATTTAGGACAAATAAAAAGCTCGTGATTGGTCAAATTGCATAATATACACAAATTATGTATATGTTTCTCATTTGCATTAGAAACAACAGCGGTAACTCTATGTGTAACTTTTTTTGTATTAGTCACACTCATTGAAGCGTTAAGAGTTCTTGCATGATTTTTAAGAAATTCTATAATATCTGTTAAATTAGGCAAATTTTCTATCTCTAATTTTCTTTCTCACCATATGTTGGTGTTAGGATCTAATTTTTGCCCTAAAATGTATGCAAATACATTGGAAGAAAACCCTCTAAAACTCTGATTTAAAACTTCTAATGATCTTACACATTCATTTGCAATGTCAATTACGTTTAATATTGCTGACGCAGCCTCCTTTTGATTAGGATGCATATTCATAAATCGTTTCAGATGAGCATACACATGTTCGCGGTGATTAGAGAATCTTTCTTCTAGTAATGAAAAGGATAATTTATAATTAAAGTCAACTATAGATATTGACTGCACAATACGATAAGCATCTCCTCTTAGCGCAGATTTTAAGTACTGTAACTTGACTCCATCTGTTAAGTTAGGATCTGAATCAACACTGGCTAAAAAGATATTCTTAAATGAAAGCCACTCATCTAAGTTACCCGAAAACGTTGGCAAAGTAGTTTTGGGTAATTTAACAGTATTCTGAGTATTCGTGCAAACCGAAGGCTCCGATTTAATTTCTTTGGAATGTTGAACTAATTTACGATTTAATTAGACTTCTACATCTAAGAGAATATCGTAAAGCTCTTCTTTCTCTTTTACATAAGCATCAATACTTTCTTCAGGACATAAGCCGAACGAAGAATAGAAATTGGAATTTATCTCTGTCTCAAGCACTTTAAACTTATTCTTCAGTACTTCCAAATCACTTCTTTGGACATTTTCGTCAGCAACTTTTTGCTTTAACTTTGTTAACTGTGTTTTCAATGCACGTTTTTTCGCTAATATCTCCTTCAGTGACATATTAATTAGCAAAAGTCAATAAACAAATAAAGAGCT
Source organism: Stegodyphus dumicola (assembly GCF_044657685.1). Lineage (NCBI taxonomy): Eukaryota > Metazoa > Arthropoda > Arachnida > Araneae > Eresidae > Stegodyphus > Stegodyphus dumicola. The sequence goes on along the minus strand of NC_140770.1, from coordinate 262,643,494 downwards.
TCAAAAAGAGGGGAGGGTACTTACCCTTTTGTTTCTACAGAACTTCAGTCTGGGAGAATCCAAAGTAATCTTTCGTTTCACAAACGCGAAAGTAATATCACATTCTCATAAACTTCATTAGCTGTTTCGGCTCGTCGATAGCTATATATCACAATAAAATAACACCACACAGATTACAGAAAATAACACGCTCAAACTTTCAATACATTTATTTTCTATGACGACACTCTGCCGCTAGGTTTCATTCTTACAGCGTAACATATGAATCGCAACTTCGAATGTACAACAAAAATCAAGTTTCTCACAGAATATATTTCAGCGCCAATTCTGGTGGCGCATGCGCTATTAGACAAGATTCGCCTCTGTCGGCAAGTGTTTCTCAGCTAATACAAAACAAATGTAACCTCATGAGCTGGGAACGTTTCAGTCCGGTCGTTATATGTTCGTTGAAGAGTGGTCGTTGTAACCATTATTGACTGCATTTAAACATTTTTTTTTTTTTTTTTTGCTTATAGGTTTCAATCAAGTGAATTCATTTCAAGGTAGCTTCTTTTAGTATCACTACTATGTTCTCAGATTAAGAAATCCATTCGGTGATGAGATGTTTGCAATGTATTTTATTCCACTAACTTTAATTGAGGTAAATCTGTAGAGAAGAAATGAGTTGTCACAACGGCGCCAAATCCTTATCTTTGAATAGAAGTTGTGAGAGTAATGGAGTGCTTACAAAGGGAAGTAAGAAGATAAATACATATGATGGATTATTATTATTATTATTATTATTATTATTTTATTTTTATTTATTTATTTATTTATTTATTTTTGTGAAAGAAAGAGAAGAAAAAAAGAGTACAAAAGAATGTTCCGCATTTTTATCAGATTATATATTATGGATGATAGTTTGATAATGCACTTAGTTTTCTTTAGTGAAATGTATATATTGAGTACGTTTTACCACCACAATGTAAAACAGTTAAGTAAGACGATAGAATCCCTTTTGAATGGCCCGCATTAGATGTATGTATGAATCTTTATGCGGCTTTTATTTTTTTGTACCGTTGTTCGTGAAGATATACTTCCAGTTTTGAAAAGGTTTTAAATGATGCAAATATTCATGATTTGGAATTTTTTTACTTTCGATTCTGTAAAGGTGCATTTGTAAGGAATCTTCTCTATCCTTATCTCCTGCCTTGAGGATGTAATTGCAAGCGCATTTGACTAGAGCAGGAAGGTCTGTAGTTCAAATCTTGTCACGAGCAATGCCGATTTATCTTGTTTCCAGGTTTAAATATTAAAATTCTTGGTCACTCAAATGTGGTTGAGGATAATGTATCAGCACTTAGAATTCCTCCTCTTCATACCCTATTACATCAGAGAAAATGTGAGGAAGTATAATATGAGGGTTCTTTGGGTTCTTCGTTGTCTCATTAAAAACACATATGGATAGCATCGGAAGGTTCGACGTTTGAATCATAGCAAAACGTGTGGTATGTTTCCCTAATTTCTTGCTTATAAAAATTATAAAGGTATACACATTAATTAAAAAAATGAATTTGTGTCAAAGATATCGAAAGCAACAGAGAAGATCGAAAGTTCTAATTACATCCGAAGAGTGTCGTACTGTCCATTTAAGATGACTGGAGGAATGTCATTTGTTTATGAGATACAGTCATTAAAATAAATTTCTAATTCCTGCTGCGTACTTGTTATATTTCACCAAACAGCTTATATAATCTTTATTTCATCAAAGAGCTTTATGAGTTGGAATGAGATTACAACAACCACAGTGTGACAACCACAGAGTTCCATAGAAACGCCTGATCCGCGGTTTGCTTAAAGAATTCCATGTTTAAGAAATTCAAACACGCTGATGCCCATAAATCGGAATCTAAAATGCATATTTCTTATAAATGACATATGTCTATTTTAATCATAAGGGGGAATCAGAATCGTAAAGATATTTACGAAGTGCAGGGCAAAGATGCTTACAAAGTCCAATCGCGCTGATACCCATACATCAAAGTAACAATACATATTTCTTATGACTGAGATTTGTCTATTTTAGTAAGAAGAGGGGGGAGCAACCAGCTTAGTCAAATTAAAATCACACTTCAACGTAATAAGATCTCAGAGACGCTGATATAAACTGAATGCAAATAAGAGTATAGTTTCCAAAATTATGAGGGTGAGAGGCATATGGAAAATCATTAGGAAAGGAGACAAAAATGAATTAAATTAAATAGAAAAAATAACATTAAAAATTTAGAAAGTATAATTAAAAATAAATTCCATTAAATTAATGGCAAATATTGAATATTTACTTATTTATTTTCATCAAAAGTCCTGACACTTTCTTTTCACTGATTTCGTTTCAGTGATCGGGAAAATGTAGAACCCATCAGTTATTTAGGCATCTCCTCACAGAAAGTGATACTGAGGATGCTTTCACAGTTTTAGGTAGAAGTTAATGGGACATCTGAATTTCATCACTGATCATACAGGAAAAGAATCTCTCAGGTTAAGAACGAAAGCTTCGACAACCAGGAGTGGCTCTGTCAGACCGAAGAAAGGAAATGCATGAAATTTACTTTAGAGAGACTATCCATCCCAGCCTTAGTATCGTGCCAAAAACATAGCCAGTTGTCAGTTGCCGAGCTGCCAGTTGCCATAGCCAGTTGTCGAGCTGGTGTCGAAGGTCAACAGTCACGTTTGTCAAGAGTTCAAACTTATGTGACACCATTTTTTTTCCTCCGTATCGATGTAAATCAAATTAATGATACGCGGAAGTATATGAATTAAATTATTATTTATTTTGAGTAAAACAAAATTACGAAAATCCGAGTTTAAACTATGTCCAAATGTTTGTCAAAGAACGAATTCTGAAAGTTCTTTAATTTTGTACCGTATTCCTCAATTTCCTGTACACTTGGCGAGTTAGCTACGAGATTTTTGCCTTCCACTATTTAGCGGCACAGTATTCAAAATGTGTTTTATTATGTCTACAAAAACTTTCCTTCTCTTCATGTATGTTCTTTAGTGCAGGTATAATCCCACAGCAGTTCCGCCCCAGTTTTGATAGAGATGGTCCCGGAAAGGGGGGCAGGATTCGGGGTTCTTCCACCCGTCTTTCTCTGTCACCAAACCATTCAATATGATTTTCGGTTAGCCAGTACTATAAGTGATCTTGACCGTGTACCGCAAAGACACTGTCCACTGACACTGATAAACAATTATTTCCTTGGGATTCGAATACAAGCCCAGAAATACGGCAATCAACATCGCTAACCATTACACAGATCCGGCATCACAGGGGAAAATGAGATATCTGGCATGACTTAAAAGCTTACTTAAAGAATTGAATATTAGCAGATTCCTGTTGAGCCTGTAATTAATTTATCCGTGAAGCAAATGGAACATGTATTGAAAAAATAAATCTTCGATTATATTTTTACGTATTTATTTCTTACCCATGATAAAAGATGTTTGATAGCATAAAAAATATGGATTTTGTAATAATAACGGAAGACGGTATTTATTATTAACATGTATTCTTTAGCAAATATGAAAACTTCACAATCTTCAGAGACTTTTGAACAGCGGTTGAAGGTTAAAATAAAAAATGGAGATACTTAAATTTTATTACGAAACAGAGAGAACGATCTAGAAATTCTTATTTATACTACGGTGTCAATCATATGACAAATTTATGTCGTTTTCAAATATTACTTTCACATTTCACTACTTTGTGTACTTTTTGCCTTACTGCACCTGATAAACTTTCATATTAAATTATCATTTGAATATTATCTTCGTTCAGAAAGTAATTTTATTTGACCTTTGAGCATCATCGCTTTTACTTATGGTTTTACTTTTCGATTTTTTTTCTTTTAATAAAGACTTGCTATAAAAATGTCATATATTTCAAATCATATTTATATGAAATGTTTCTCTGTTTGGAATATTTTACTTTTTATTTTCCTTGAGAAGATACAGACGGTCTTTATTTTGTAATACAGTATTGCTTGAAGCAATATTTTTTTGCGCAATATTATATTAAAACTAATAAGAACATTTTCTTTTAGGCTTGCAAGAAGGCAATGAGAAAAACCAGATTCCACCTCAGCAAATAAATTAGATATGATATTCAGAAGGCTATATAGAGACATTAGGTTAATTCGAAGCAGAAGACATGAAAAATGAGCAAAGTCCTCGCCGGGAATCCAACCACGGACCTCTCGAATACGCGCCGATCGTGCTGACCACTACGCTATGAAGGCATGCTAAGAAGGCGGGAGAACTACCTTATATACTTCCCCTTTTAAAGGGAGACTTCCTGGTGGCGAAGAATCATCATTCACCACCTTTTTTTAGTTCGGGGGCCAATGTAGAGACATTATGTATTTTTGAAAGCAGGAAAGATGAAGAATGAGTAACGCCTTCGCCTGGGAATCGAACCACGGGCCTCTCAAATACGCGTCTAGAGTGCTGACCACTACACTACGAAGGCATGCTAAGAAGGCAGGAGAAATACCTTATAACTATAACATTTCAAAGTTTGTTGACCAAATAAAAGTCCATTGTATAAGAAAAGCATAAATAAATAAATCATTTACACACATGGGGAACAGTAAAAAAAGCAAATTAACATTTTATTTTCTAAAAATATTTTACAAAAATAAGATTTGAAACTTTTTTCCTTCCGACCATTTTCATTAAACGTGTCCCAGTGGTTTCATGATGCTTAGATACCATAAGTAAAACTTCTCTCTTGCCTTTCTGTGCAACCACTTACACACTACCACTTATATCTCAATATCTTCAGTACTTCTGTTCACAAAGATTAGCTTCAACAGCGGACCCTAACAAACCTTTGAAGCAATATATGTGGATTTTTAGTACTAGCTCCTAATTCTGCGAGAAAAAGCTGTGGTAATTTCAGGTAAAATATATGGTTGTGTAAGTGTTTACGGGTTTGTAGTAGATTGAATGCACACAGAACGGATGATAGTTAGATGAAATTTATTTTTACCTGAAAGAAGAGGTCACATTTCTGGAACTTTTCATAAAATTGGCGACTTTGGCAATTTATCTCCAACTTTGACGTCAAAAATTAATTTCTAAAACCTTCGGCAGCTTGGTTATGTCTTACCAAATTAACGAGATAGCCGTTTACTCAATGTTAACTAGATTTGTCCCTGTATTCTTGTTTTTTTGGCAGAGCATCGTTTCTCTTAAGCTTTCCATCTTACATTATACATAAAAGTGCAACAATTTCACGTAACATTTTCCCAAAGTTTTCCATGCATGTACAAATTTGGTAACAATAAAAGAAATGATTCCTTGTTCAAGATGTATTACATGTGTGACTTATACTGTGATTTTTTAAAATTATTTTGTACAGTCGTTCCCTTTCAGTTAATAAAACATATCAAATAAGTTAGGTGATATAAGATGAAAGCCGAATTTTTATAGGTCTGTCGTTCAAAAAATATAGCAGGCTGATACTTTTTTAAAGAAAAAATAATTGAGAAAATAATCCATCCTTATATGGTTAAAAATAGCTAATGGAAAATATTAATCCAGTCTCTGTATCGATTTTCTATGCCTGGCAATCCTACATAGGTTTGGTAAAAGATAAAAATCGATGTGTCTGTACCCGCAGCTATACAAGTTTAGTATTTGGTCTTCGACAGTAGGAGCATTTAACTTGTTTTATCGTAGAGACAAAGAAATGTAACCATGAAAATACGGCACAGATGTGGTTCAATTTTGCATTAAAATGAAAAGAAGTAATGGAATATTTGAAATATTACGGCTTGCAAATTGCGGTAAAAACACAAAGATGCAACGCAGGAGACAAAAATGAGAAACTCTTGTGTGCAGTCCGATCGTAAGCACAATGTTCGAGCTCTTAGGAGGTGTGGGAAGACATACGCTAACAATCCAGGAGTAATAACCTGTCCTGTATTGCCGCTACTCTATAATACAATAGTCGTGATTTCGCGACCAGTGCCAAGAGTTCTATATAGGCAGACAGTGAATTATGATTATGATGCAAAAGTTCTGCAATTCTATGTGTATTTATACGTGTGGAATTAAACAAAAGCGAAATTTGCTAAGAAGCAGTATTTTGTAATCGAGGATAATGCCGTATTGGCATGTTGTTGCTGTGGCATAGGTAGAAGTGGATGATTTGGACACCACTAAAATGCCCATCTTGTTGTCTGGGTATAGCTACAAGTGATTTCTGAGCATTCTACATAATGAAAAGCTAAGCGAGCGTAAATAAATTAATTTCTGAAGAAGAAAACAAAAACCACTACCTTCGCAAATCCAAAAAAGGAGGATGCAAAGCAGCATCTTTCATGTTTTTAAATCGTTCATCAAATGCTTTAAAAATATAATTAAATATATAAATAAATATGCATGCACACACACACATTCACATGTATATATTAAACAATTTCCTGAATCTATTGGCTAAGATTTTCAAAGGTATTATTAAACCTCCTTATTATTCTTAGTTTCTGAAGTGTGTTTAAAAAGGAAATATTCAGCTACCTTCATTTGTGCTTCTAAAAATTATACCGATATAATATCTGGATATTCTTCTTGCCTCAAAGTAATTCCTGTGTCATGTGATTTTCATTAGCTTCCAAACATTCAGAGCCCTAGTGCCATTTGAATTAACTCCCAAATAGATTAGTTATAACGGGTAACTATTCTGCTACTGTGAAATATTTTAATGGAAATCCATCTAAAGGAGCTCGCTACTAATCGATTTTATGTAGAGAAAAAAAAAAAAAAAAAAATCCTGAAAAAACTGTAATCTTCTTCTTTTAAATAATTTTATCTTTCAAGTCTGGAAATAATTATGAAAGTCTAGTCATAAAAATGAAATAAAATAATAATAGTTTACTGTATTCCTATCTTAGGATATTTGGCATAATAACTTTCATTGGTTTAAAAGCGCCAGACGTTTGATATTAGTCTAAAATTCCCACATGCAGTCGGTTCTAAATGTGATATTCTAAGCACTAATGAAAATTATTCTAATGCTAAAGCATTTCTAAAATAATGATTTTGCGCGGAAATAATGCATTGTTCTCATGTGCTCCGGAAAGCACAGCCGGTCTGCCAAGAGTAAGCACATTCAGCCGGTTATTGGAAAGTCATTACATCGATTCTTTATAGGGGCACAGTCAATTCTTTTAGAAGCATCACAAAATTTGCTTCAATTTTGGGAGTACTTCGAAAGTTAAAATGTAAAGAAGATAGCGCTTTTTTTAAGATATTCGAAACAGAATCATGCTTACATATTTGAAGCAAAGGGAAATTTGAAAATGACGTCCTGTACCAATAATTCACGTTACGTTCTTTTTTCATGAATCATTAATTTATCTCAATTCACATTGCTCCTCCGGTCATTTATAATTTTATTATCTTACTCGGAGAGAAGTGAGAAAGGCTGTCATTTGTCAAAAGCATATACAAATAATCTTTAATACAAATGTATATAAAAGAATTTAAGAAGCATTATTTATGAAAAGTAACAAAGAAGACTTCGTCCTTTCTGAGAAGTTTCTAGGTAAAATTCCTAGTTAGACTGATATACATCATTCATGTATAAAAAGCTTCTTAAGTTATTAAAAATTTGCGTTAAAAACTATCATGCGCAATTTTAAAGAACATCTTGTTAGGAGTCTGCATTTTGGATGAAAACATGCAATAGAAAAATAATATATTTATATGTATAACCCCGTTTAATTTTCTCTGATTTGTAAGATGAATGCCTGTGCATCTCCATTCTAAATGAAACACATGCTCATAATATTAGAATAGTTTGCGATTTTTAAAATGGTTAAATTGCATAAGAGTCATAATAATGACTCTTATAAAAGGCCCACAGTTGATAAGAGAATTAAATCAATTTTACTATCCCAATCGTTCGTTCTAAAGCATTGTTTTTCTGTGCGATGCGACAGGTTAAAAATACATTTACAACGATTGTTAAATACATTATTAATTACGTAGAAGATATTTTATTATCAGTATTAGTAATCCTTAATCTTGTCGTGTCCAGAGGGTTAACTTCTATCTGGATACAGAAGTTGCAGGAAACTACACAGAAAAAGGTTCAAACCCTTTATTAACTCTTTAAAATTTACAATGCGTCTTCTTGACGCTTACAAACTTCGCCTCTACTTGCGCGGTAACTGAAAGTCAGAGAATAGCAACGAAAAATTTGAAGATATTAACAAACGATATAACTAGACTACAGGGCTCAGTGAAATCCCGAACTTCAACCTCCTTCTAAAACTAGTGACAGCAGATAAATGCAATTAAGCCACTATGAATCAGAAATCAATGAATCAGGAATCAGCAGACGTACCTACGGAAGAAACGGCAGCTAGAGCCCAACTATTTAACTCTCCTTCTAAGAACTCGGTATTTAAACTTTTCTCCTTAAGGTAGAATTTGCATTCTTCCACGCGCGCTACCAAAATTTAACTATTCTGGCAGTGACAATTAGGAGAATGAAAACTTATAGGAAAGTCTGAACTAAAACTTAAATTATTAGTAAAAATAAATATAAATCCTTACAGTTTAAACTAACATATTTTATTTATGATAAAATTTGATCTGTGACAATGACACAAAATCAGTTCCAGAAACTTGCGGTTCGAGCAAGGAAACTCCTGGAGTTTTCCTTTGAAGTTCCTTACTTCTACAGTGGACCTCGAGATACGAGCATTGACTTTCTAAATACGAGCATTGACTCGAGTAACGAGCAATGAGCCAGGCTGTTGGTATGCGTGGCGCTATTCGCCGAGCCGGCTCGACTCGGGGAATACCCTCCTCAGATCATTCAGTGTTCTTTGATCTACGTGATTGTGCGCTTGTGAGTTAATTGTTTAGTTCATTTAACGCCAAAATAATTATTTCACGATGTCTCCCAAGAAGATTGTTGCCTCAGATAGCGCGAACCACCAGCGGCCAAGCGGTAAAGACGCTGAACACTGGTAGTTCGGTCCGAGGTTCGAATCCCGCGAACGGGCTGGGTGCATGGGCGTTTTCGTAGTTTTTCCCATGTGTAACGTGTATACGAGCCAGTTTCCCTTAGAAAGTCCTCCACGAAATCATCCGTCCTTTTAGGCAGACAGCCCTCATGTGCTTTGCCATAATTAAATAATCCAATTCAATCCAGTCCTCAGATAGCGCAATGTTTTTCTTTAAGTTTATATTATTAACTTTAACTGCTTAGTTAAAAATCCCAATACAAAGCATTTTTGAAACAAACTTATTAGCCCAAAGATGATATTAGTGTCTAAACGGCATTTTGCTTTGAATCGCTTAAATGCGATGTATCACTTTTTTAAATAGTTGCCACTAAATATTATCACCCTGTATTATATTTAAAGATACTAAATAATGAACAATCTGCATGAATGTATATATGTTTCTCGCATTGTGAAAAAAAAATGGTACCTAGAGACTTCAAAATTTGAATAACATAGTCATCCATTCGAATATGGGCATCTGGGAGCCAACTTTGGAATTTATTTAAACGTAATATAAAATCTCAAACTTTCAGAATATTTTTAATTAAAATTTTGTATTATTATTTATTCCATATTTTGTGTAACTTTAATGAATATTTTAGATTATTATCATGCATGTATTTATTAGATTATTAGTATTATGTATGCATTTAGTAGATTAATATTATGCGTGCATTTAGTAGGAGTGAACTAATGCTATAAAAGGCTAGTACTTATGAAATGAAACTGGTTTTAGCATTTTTGAATGTACGAGCATTCCGAAACTGGCTTTTGTTGAAAGTATCGCCAATGGATCAATGTCAGAGTTGTCTTTTTCAAAGTTTACCTAACATAAAACGAGGTGATTCTGAAAAAGTAGTCCGATAAAAAGTTAATAAATTTTATTAACTTTAATTTTATTAACTTAATTATTATGATTTTAAGTTAATAAAAGTTATTAACTTTTTATCGGACATGTGCATTCAATCTATTACAGGACCGTACGCACTCAACATTATTATTAAAAACATAGAGTCATTAAATTATTAAGTCAAACATTAAAAACATAGAAAAAGTTTTACTTTACCAAAATATACTCATACACCCTATAAAGTCGCAATTTGAAATTTATTTTCTTTTATAATTACTTGTAAATATTGAGCAAAAATGCAACGATTTTAAGAAATAACTTAACGTCGAAAAACGGAAAGCACTTTACTCAACAATATACGTTAAAAATAAAAATAAAAAGATCTTCTATACTACATTTTCATAACTGATTAATACATTAAGTACATGAAATGCAAGTATTTTATTTCATGCTCGCTTTTCCTCTACTTAATGCAGTAGAATATCTAATCCTTTCTATAATTTGGGCGATAGACATTTCATCGCCATGCATTGTTTGACGCAATATTCATGCATGGCGCGTTTGTCATGAAAGCCTGCTGATAAGTAACCTCAAAGGGATTGCAAATTACTGATTTCCACATCGGGACACCTATAGCTTGGTATAATCACTATGTAGCATTTGGGAAATAGTTATATAGCAGAAGGCTGCTAATTATTTGATAACTGTTTAATAAATTAATGAGACCTCTTGCAAATGAGTCATTAACGAAACTATTGAAGAGAAAATTTGACAAGTTAGCTAGGAGCTTGATAAATGTCCCTTCGCTTATTAACATTTAAATAACTAGCGTTTTTACTTTTTCCTAATTTATTTTTTCTTTTCGTTTCGTTTTTTGTTAACGAAGGAAGTATTATAGTGGTGAAAAATTTCGGAAATCACATTTTAATGTAAATATCCATTTCCATTAAAAGGAAAATAATAAAAATAGATTTGGGAACGGTTAAGTTCCCAAATCTATTTTTATTATTTTCCTGCGTAACGTGAGTAGCAATAAAGTAGCAATGTAGCAGCCTACGAGCAATAAAGCTGAAAGTCTTCATGGTGGCTCCCAGCTGCTCAACCAGTGGTTTTCTGTCTCCTGCATGGAGTGACAGATTAAATGACACTTCTCTACAAAACGGATTGCAAAAATATGCAACCCATTAATGTTTTAGCAATGTCAAATAATAAAAAAAAAAAAAAAAAACTTTTGAAAACTAACGAAATCCAACATATAATGTGTTCTCCCGTTTCCTATGGTTTTATTTGGGAAAGTTTCATACTCGTCCTGAAAATATAAAATTATAAGAGAATTGATTTCTACGACAAAAATTGACCGGCCATTTAATTTCCAAAATTTCAGTCTTTGATATCATTTTTAACTAACGATAAAAAAACTCAGCACTTTATGAATCGGTTAATAAAGTTAGAATAATTCGAGGAAATAATTTAAATAAAATTCCGTAAACTATGAGTATAATTTAAAAGGCCATACATGGAAGTCATGTGGTGTCCAGTTTAACTGAGGGTCCGGTAGCTACTATCAGATTTGACCCGCATGGAATTTGAGTTTGGCATCATTGATTTAAAATGCTTTTTTTTACTGAAAGAATATATTTACAATCAAGGGTTCTAAAAATAAATGCCGGTAACATCGTGTATCTTTGAAGTTTTTCCCGCCCTCAAATAATGCGGCAAAGAATATATAAAAGTATGCATGAGATATTTTATTGTACTGCTTGTAATACTGGCAAGGCTTTGGGTATTAGCAGTCTGTGAAATATTAAATTTTGAGATAACAAACATTCCACGATGAATTATAAATTCACGAGATAGTGGCTGCTATAAAACTGCGCTCTTAAAATATCGTTTGTGTACATAACCAACACGCTAACATACTAAGTGTACTTTTAATGAGCTTTGTTCTTCATTTAAGCCATCACTTTAGAAACTAAAATGCCCCTATTATCTTGCCAATCGAGTCCAGCGGCCGAACGGAAAAGTCGCTGAACACTCTTAGTTCGCTCCGGGGATTCAAGCCCGGCGAACGAGCTGTCGCTTTCATGGATTTCCCCGTGTGTAACGGGCACACAAGCTAGTTTCATTTAGAAAGTCCTCCACTACGGCATCCCTCCTCTTAGGCAGATAGCACTAGAGGCTTTGCTGTAATCAAATAAAACGAAAACCAAACGAAGAAACCAGACTTAGAGCAAGCTAAGATTTGTATTATTTGAATATTAAAATTCACGCTTTTAGATATATAAAAATTGCATTTTAACTGCTTTCCAAAGCAGACGTTTTAAAATTTAAGATTCCATTTTAAATATCTCTACAGTCCTTGCCATCCAAGTGGATGCTTCCAAGCAGCTTACAAAGCAAAGAATAATTAAATTAAACATTTGGTCATTTTCTAGTGTTTTCTGATACTGAATTAATATTTCTTTGTGTTCGCAAAGTTTATCCAAACTATATAAAGTTTGCATAGACTTTGCGAATAAACCTTCCAGAAGAGCAAAATTATTAACAAAAAATTTAGAACGTTTTTTTCTTTAATAAAGATACCTGCCACACTGAAACACTGGTCCAGCTTACTGCGCCCAACAATACAGACATTAAATTCTTCTAATATCAGATGATATACCCCCCCATAGGAAAAGGGGCGGATAAATAAGTAAATATGGTAACAAATATAATTATCTGATAAATTAATCTTATTCTTCTTTTATAAATTTATGCTTCATTTTTATAAAGTGCAATATATTTAGCTCGCTGTTCGTTTCATAAAAGGTTTTCATTTAAATGCAAAACTAAAAAAGAAAAAAAATCTATGTGTGAAATTTTATATAGTTTTAATATATACATAAGATTGGTATTTTAATAGCAATTATAGGAGAAAGATTGACAGATCTGGTTATGGTTGAGGTCATACATGCATGATCTGGGATTTCTTCCCAGCGTCGTATTCCCCAGGCAATGTGTCGTGATACACCTATGTATTTTGAATCCCCCAGGATTTTGCCAGGACATTCGAAATTTCAATATGCAATTTAAAATTTTGACTCTTTTTCGATATTTTACTTGTTCTAATCAACATTTCCTAGCACTTCAATAGTCAATTCTATTGAGTTCAAATACGTATTCAAATACGTTTTGAGGGTATGTTTTTTAACTTTGAAGCTTTATTCAGAGAAATTGGAAAATGTATTATTTCACTCAAAGTGTTGTCCTTCATTAGCTATGACTTTTACCCATTTTTCAGGTAGCATACTGATTCCGCATTTAAAATATTCCTCGTCTTTTTGACGCGATCCAAGAACCAACCCAATTTTTGGGTTCATCGTATGAAGTACTGCTCGGCCAAGTCATGAGTCATCGATCGGAACAAGTGGTAGTCGGAAGGAGCAATGTCTGGTGAATACGGCGAGTGGGGTAGGACATCCAATTGAAGCGCCTCTAAAGTTTCCTTGACGACTGTTGCAGCGTGTGGACGCGCGTTGTCGTACTGATCATGTCTTTTGGCATATTGGGGGTGTTGAGCTACAATGCTCGGACGCAACAACTGTTGCATCAACTGTTGTTTGTAACGTTCCCCAGTGATGGGGCATGAACCTTGGACCAATAGCCCATTCAAATCAGTGTCTTCAAACGTTTGTGACCTTCCTTCGGTTTCTTTGTCTCTGGCGACAAAATCGCCACTTTTAAAGCACCGGAACCAGTACTCACATATTTTTAGTATGTTCCACATATGCTTCACACAACAATCGATGACCATCAGCTGCAGCTTTCTTCAAATTAAAACAAAAAAGAAGTGCTTCTCGCAAGTTTTGTTTTGACAGTAGAAAGGTTTACATTAGTTGAGCACAAAGAAAGTTTAATATATACACTTCAGCGAAATGAAACAGAATGATTTTTAGACGGAAATTTAGCGCTTTAACATGAACGTAATTACAAGATTGTCCGATAGGATTTGCCATCTTATGTAAATCCCTAAAAACTTATTTTTACACTGAATAAATAGAGAACAAGACTGCTACACTTTTAATAAAATAATCTGCGTGTTCGTTTGTAAATTCTTACAGGGTTTTTGTCTTTACTACTGAGTTATCTTATCCTTTTGCCTTAACTGTCAGTTCCACCTCTTAGGCGTCCATCATGATGTAAATAAGCATAGAGTTCTTACGTTCGAAATAGAGGTTTTTGCTGACCGTGACGCTAATATTTCACTCAGTGATTCCACTACTTGAATCGGCTTTAGCGTTGCTAGCCGTAATTGCCTGCGAGAATTTGAGGACCTGAGATGAAGCTTGAAGACACGCTTTGTATTGTAATTTAATATTTGAAATTTTAGTTTAAACTTTGTTTCTAGCATTCCCGCAAGGGAATCGAACCGCAGACCTCTGGAATACGCGCCCAGCATGCTGACCACTCCACTACGAAGGCATGCTAAGAAGAAGTGAGAAATACCTTATATATTGCCCCTTTTAAAGAGCGACTGTTATTTTTAGGGGACCCAATAGCCAAATCCTGGGTGTGGAGAATCATAATCCACCATCCTTTTATTTCGGGCGCCACTGTAGAGTCAGTCGTTTATTTTTGAAACGAGAGTAGAGAGTTCTACTGAAGAGCAAAACTGTCCTCTCTTCTTCAGATGCTTGCCTTGTTTTAGAAGTTATTTGGGTAACGACAGCACAGGGTTTCGGTTTAACACAATAATTTTCTTACTTAGCAGATAAGAGGAATATAGTGGCAGGCAGGGAAACGAACTACATTTGAAGGAAACGATAAAATGTTTGTGACTGCTTATCGCTTCAGAAAGAAACTTAGTTTCCTGAGCTAGCAATTAAGTGGCAACTGTTTATAAAAACCGCTAGGAATTTTTCGCTAGGAAATTTTCTAATGTGAAGTTAATTATTCCGACATCAAAGCGTCGCTGACAGAAATAGTATTCGCATCTCAAGCTCTGAAATTCATTTAATTCATTAAAATGAATCCTGAGGCATCTCTTTGAATGAAAGAGCTCCATATGACAACAATCCTTGGGTAAAAAAACATATCTTTTTTAAATCTGAAACTTCTCCATAAAATACGGTTTCCCCGAACTCGTAGGGCCAACTGTCATCATAGTAAATAGGCGTCTCATCTTCAGCATTTTCCTGACAGCTGATAGAAATATTCCATTTCACAGGGAATTTATAAAAGAAAAAATATTCCATCTCCGGTTGCAGCCGTTTAACATAAACGGAACGATTCCAAAGCTATAGTTGGAATACTATCCAGTGTCAATTGAAAAATACTCTAAACTACCCAAAATATTTATTTCCTATGTATTTCATTTTTTTCATACGTTGATAATGGTTTATCTTTGAATGATGGACACTTACACTAAAGCATTATATTTGCAAGAATGTGATATCAAGAATGTTAGCATTAGATTTTTAAGAAATTCTCCCACAAAAATGATTAATTTAATTGCATTGTATAAGTATAGACTAAATAGTGTCATAAAATGGCAGGCAATAGAGATACCCTAAAATTCGGCAAATAATAAGCACGGAAAATGGCTAACGAAATAAATTTTTCATCAGTTGCATATATTGCAGTTAAGCATGCAAATGTAAATGAATGCACAAGCGAACTTTATTGCAAAGGGATTATATGTATCGAAATGCATTCATAAGAATATCAGCAGAGATACAGAGGATCAGAATTTTGTTATTGTAAATAAAGCGAATTTATTATAAATACTGCGATAACAGAATTATCGGTGATTTTGATGACTATGGGTGTGTTCCGACGCACGTTTTAAATGTAATAAATATAATTCAAATGAAATACTGATTAATGATAAAAGGTATTTTTAAATCTACTTTTGCAATTGCAAATCTACTTTGCACTATTTTAATTTCAGTAGACAAAATAAAAAAAAGCAAAATGGTACTTTATTAAATGCTACAGTACCGGTTAATTCAACTATAAGGAAGGGATCTTTTCTGTTAATACTGCATGAATTTTTCTATAATGATTTTTAACTTTTCTGACTTTTAATTTTAATCCTTCGTATATATTCTGGATAAATATTTTACCAGAAATAGTGTAAACCCAGTGTGAAACAATATATTAAATAATCATTCATCAAATCAATAACTTAATTCAAGCTAACTGCCAACATGGAATGCCGGGACTATCAAAATATTAAGAAATAATAAGGTATCTTCTCCCTCCTTCCAGCATGCTTTCATGGGGTAACGGTAGCACACTTGGCGCGTATTCGACAGGTTCAGATTCGAGTCTCGGCGAGGGCATTCCTCATTTTTCACGTCTCCTGCTTAAAAATAAAAACCTAATAACTCCACGGTGGCATCCGAACTAAAAGCTAGTGGATGCACAATTCATCACCACCGTGATTTGGCGAGTGGATCCCCTAATTCCCAGTCACCTGTAGAGACATAAGGTTATTTTAATGCAGGAAAGGGGAAAAATGTGCTCATTTTTGCTCATTATGCCCTTGGCTGGATTCGAACATCGGACTTCTCAAACACGCGTCGTGTTTGCTGACCATTACACCACGAAGGCATGCTAAGAAGGCGGGAGAAATACCTTACATAGTACTTACCCTTTTAAAGGGCGACTGGGAGTGGGAGAATTAACCGTCAAATACTGGTGATGAAGAATCATCATCCATCAAACCTTTTAGTTCGGGGACTACTGTATAGACATTAGCTTATTTCAACGCAAGAAAGGTGAAAAATTAGTAATGCCCTCGGAGGGACTCGAATTTCGGAAATCTCGAATACGCGCCGAATGTGCTGACCGTTACATCACAAAGGCATGCTAAGAAGGCGGGAGAAATTCCTTATGCACATAAAAAGTGGGAGTATAAAAGGTACTTTCTCCCTCCTTCCAGCATGCCTCCGTGGTCTAACGGTAGCACACTCAGTGTGTATTCGAGAGCTCCAAGTTGGATCCCGGAGAGGGCATTGCACATTTTTCACCTGTCCTGATTCAGAAAAACCTAATGAGTCTACAAAATGATTTATGGTATGGATTTCATTTCGATGCCTTAAGCCAAAAAGCAGAGAATACTATTATTTTACCTGCAGTATCCATTAACTCTAATTTAGAAAGAATAAACTTTTATATACCCATGTAATAGAGCCAAAAAACGTGATACCTTCACATCCAAAATTGACTTCTATCCAGAGATTTAATATTGTAGTAAAAAGTTTAGTTAGATATTCAGTCTCACAGAAACCAATGCAAGCACCAATTACATGATGATACTCCCGAATTCCTTGTTGAAGAACAGGGCACAGAGCAAGTAAAAATAATGAAACATCACAGAAGACATTAATTATTAAGTAATGCTCATAGAATTTTTAGAACTTGGTAAAAATGAAAAATGATTATTTTTAACAGAAATACACACCTTGAACGCCCAAGTGAATTTCCTCTGCCTCGTGTCTCTAAGTAGGGAATTATCACAAAGATGTTTCCTCAACGTCTTCCAGAATTTACGCTATTTTTTTAACATAGCAAGGTGTTGGAGGAGGATCTCAGTCTTCATGATGGACAAATTTTAAAGATGTGTACAGGTTAAGCTAAAGAATATTACACGCTCAAGTTTTATTGAAAAATATCAGGCCGAATCGGCGAGGGAAAATTTAGACAGATATCTATCGTTGCTTACATTTACCGTAACTTCATTCAAGATATCTGAAAGTAAGAGTGTTAGGATCCGTTCAGACAGCGGTATAAATCTCATAATTGGTTTTAGCCGAGCTTCGTTGCTAGGTAACCCGACCTTGTTACGTCAAAAAACCTGGTTTAGAGGTTTTGGTATAAAGTTCGAAGTTTCCATCTTTATGCCGATTCGGTATAAAAGTCGACCAATCAGAGCAAGCGCTCGAAACCTGAGAACCTGAGCGGGAAAACAGAGCGGAAAATCTGTAGACACATCTGCGCATGCGCAAATAGTAACTTCTCGAATTGGCTACGACTTAGATCCTCTCTTGCAGGCGTAAACAGAACTCTCACATTTTATGCCTTATGACTACACCTCTAAGACATTTATACCATCGTCTGAACGTAGCCTAACGCTCCGTTCAGACGGTGGTATAAATGTCACAACTGGATTAAGCCGACCGTCGTTGCTAGGTAATCAGATCTTGCTCCGTCACAAAAACTGGTTTTGGGATTTTTGCACAAAGTTCGAAGTTTCTAACTCTATGCCGAATTTGTTTAACAGTTGACCAAACAGAGCAAACGCGCGAAACCTGTTGAACGGGAAAACAGCGGGAAAGCTGTAGATACATCCAAAACTCATGCGCAAATTTAACTTCTCTAGTTGGCTACGGCTTAGACCTTGTCTGGCAGGTGTGAACGGAACTCCCGCTTTTTATGCCTTATGACTATGCCTCTACGGCTTTTCTACCACCGTCTGAATGGAGCCTTACAGTAATAAAGCAATCAGCCCCAAATCGGATTACTTACAGTCTCTTTAGCCAACTTCGGTTACCACATTGTCGAACTGGAACTCGATGCGAAAAATGGAAGGCCTTGCCTTCATAGTTATACTTCTTAATTTCAATTGATTCATTAATAATTATTATTATTACAATAATTAAAAATAACAAAACTAATAAAAATAATAATAAAATATTATGCGTTTCGATAGAAACAGACACGTAGCCTATCTTTTAAAAGTAGCATGAAGTGTCTGCCAACACTTTCATGTGTATAAGACTCGATGCATAAGAATTTTTTTACTGAAATAAAGAAAAAAAAATGTTAAGAATCCTTAGTAAGAAAATTTGAATGCAAAAAGTAGAAATATGTAAAAATAAACATAAAAATCAGAATTTACCAACCGTTGAAAATGAAAAGTGAAAATGAGAAAAACATTATGGCAAAGCATATCCTCCTACATTTATTAAAAATAAATAGAAAAGAAATAAATTAGTTTCATTCCTCCTCATATTGCAACTGCATATATTTTAGGCAAAATAATACATTTTTTTAAACAAATAAGTATTGTCACTAGTGTTACAACAGGTACCAATGCAATAAACTAAAATGATAAGTACGTGTTTTTAATACATATGTGGAATATGTTGTTAGGTTGTGTTCTAGGATGGCTTTTCATGCAGCCAGGAATGGAACAACTTTCTCGGGTCTTGCAAAAGGAAGTAAATCTTAACCAACGTCAGGCAGAGTAAAATGGGAAAAAATATGCCTCTCTGCTTAAGTAACTATTGATTGGGTTATTTACTAATAATTAATTCACAACCTTTATTTTTGAAAGTAAAGAAAAAGGGGTGACGTGAATAAAGGAAAAGCGAAAAAATAAATTAAATGGTCATATTTTCCTATCTTTTATGACGTAAAATATGGCGTCTGGAAACACGTATCGATCTGTTACTGCAATATAAAAATGAACTTTATATTGTGAGGTATGTAGTCACTCGCTTTTTTGATACTAAGCAGAACTATAACAGGTTGACAAATAATTACAACATAGTACGGGAAGGTTAGGAAAAATGGTTTCATATTTGTGTTTATATGAAATAGGAAAACACCATTAAATAACACATTTTGCTCTCATATTCAAGAAAATAACGAAACGGAACTGTTGTGAATTCTAGCGCATAGTATTTAAGCACTCTAGTTTGCTTCCTTTTGTTCATCTCGTAAAAAAGCATTCTGTGGTATATAATTTAAAATAAGTTTGAAGAAGAACTTCTCAGCAAGAGTATAATCTAGAAAGCAAATTTGGATAGTACGTTTTTTTTTTTTACGAAAGCAAATTTGGATAGTATGTTTAGTAGTTTGATTATTTTAAAATTTAATTATGGCAAAACACCCAAGGGCTATCTGCATTAGGGAAGGGATGGTTCCATGGAAAACTTTGTAAAGGAAACTGGATCGTATACATGTTACATATGGGATAAACCCCGAAAACGCTCCGGCTGTCAGCCTGTTCGCCAGGTCGGAAATACCAATGTTCATCTACTTTATCGCTCGGCCGCTTGCGGGGGGGGAGGGGTGCTGATAGTTTATTTTGAATGACTGAAAGACATTTTGGCACTTTGCTTTCGAAGAAAGAAAGAATAAAAATACTTTTACTTAAACAAACATTCATAATAATATATACTATTCTAAATAATGTCATTACACATAAAGTAGATAATTAAAGTTATCAATGTGAAATATCTCACAAAAAATGCTTAAAAACAAAAGTTAATTGATTTTAAGCCAGAAAATGAATATATTATATATAACCTATTTGAAGGAAAAATTTAAAATTATCCGAAAATCATTATAAAAAGGAAAATTCATTATTCTTTACCTACATTTTTTATTTCTTGCTCTTAAATTAACAGCTTTTGAAAATAACGTAGTTTAATTTAGAGAGTAATTTTACAGATGCTTGAAAAAAGAAAACGCTTTTTGATATTAGTCATATTGTTTTCCAAGTTAGTAAATATAAACAGTAAGTCAAATTGTTTCCCAAGCAACTAAACGAAAGCAAACAAAACCTACATAATTTAGATTAATTCAACAGATTGATTCAGTTCGAGTTAAGAAATGCTTACAATAACGCCTTTATACTTCAATGATCACTTCGCCACATCAAGAACTCAATACCGTCGCTGACTGCCATGCCGAGGGGCCCGGAAAAGGCATAGATTTCTGCAAGAACTCAACAGTGACAACATTATCAAAAAAAAAATAATAATAATAACAGGTTACAAGCACAAAGTATATTTCGAAGTAATACTCTTTTTTCCCTCAACATTATTTTCTGAAAAATATACTTTTAAAAGTCATGGGGAAAAAGCTGAAAAAAATTAAATTGCTGGATTTGCAAGATAAACACAGGATATTAAACCTTATAGACTTTTCTTCAGGGCATCTCAGCTGTTTTTGTCATATGCACACGTTTTACCATTGCTAGATGATCATTAACCCTCATTCAAAAAAAAAAAAAAAAAAAAAAAAAAGTCCTTTCCTTTCTCAAAATGTATTTTTTTAAATTTAGATTATGTTTTGATGTGTTTTAGAAATTAAACAAGAAAAGTAAAGAAAAGGTTGATAAATATAAAACTTGAATAATAATAGTTTTTATATTCATAAACTAAATCCTTAACTGTTAAATAAAAGCCTGGCCGAATTTCCCTCTGAAACTATGAAATTCCTTTTAGGAAAATTTCCCTCCCCTGGGTGAGAACCAGTCCTTTAAGTACATGAACCTAGTCCTTTAAGTGCATGGTGAGGAAAATAATATAATAAAGTACTTTTGCTTATTGATGGCGCTCTGATAGTTAACAAATATGCCAGAGTACTAAGGAATGTTAAGAAAATGCAATGAGATTAAAGTCTTACCGTTGGACTTTCTAATCAGCTATCGAAGGATCTGTTAAATATATACGACATTTATAATATAATTCATGTATTTGCGTTTTTTGAAACTGAGAAAAAATCTTATTAATTCTACCGGTTATAAAAAATACAAATTACAGATGACGCTCATGTTTTCGTCAGATTTGTTTTATAGAGGAAAGTTTATAGAAAAACTGTGAACATAATTTAATTGAAAACATTGGTATCTACTCTTCTGCTAATTTGTAATCTTTTTGGAATTAAACTGAAAGATTACTGATAAGACTTGCATTTTGCTCTCTCGTTTTTTATCCTATATTTTGCTCGCATTTCTCAATTCTCCCCCCCCCCTGCATGCAGAGAACTGTGCTTCCAATGCAAAGGAAAAACATGTTTTATATATTTAATGTGATTTCTCTCTCTCTCTCTGTATATACAAGATCTGTCCCGAAAGTAATGCGCCCCATTTTCTTTTGCCGCTACTATCCGTCGCACAGCGTTGCTGCTAGCACGGAAGGGTGGGTGCAGTCTTGGGAGCACTGCGTGACCATCGCCTGTCGTCTCCGAGCTCCTGGAGAGTCACAGTGACTCCTTGTGTGAGTGCTCTGTAGAAATAGAGATAGCAAAAATTCTCGAGCAGAGATACGCGAAAAGCTTTTTTCAAACTTGAGAAAACGCCGTCTGAGACTTTTGATCGGAGGTTAAAAAAGAGATTTGATCGTCGGAGATTAAAAAATCCTTTAAAGAACAGCATTTGGGAACCCTGGAGAACATCAAGGAGGTTACGACGAGGCAACTAAAGGACATTCCTGTGACGGACTTCAAGGGCGCATATAAAAGCTGGAAATCGCGTTGGTACAAGTGTGTTAAAGCAGGAGGGATGTATTTCAAAGAATATTCAGTAATTGTGCGAATCGATTCAATAAATTCCTTTAAAAAATGGGCGCATAACTTTCGGAACAGACCTTGTATGTGTAGTTTACTTTGCTCAACCTCAACTAACTGCATCAATAAAAATATGTAATTCTGCCTTTGGTACGTAGAAGTACCCTCTGGTTCAGATGTAAAGATAATTTAGTTTTAAACAACCAGTTTTGTTCAGTTAGTTATCTTTTCTATTTTCCCTCATTTCGATTTCCCGCCAAAATGATATTTCAGTTTCGCGTGATACGTACAGTAGGTTAGAAGGATGCTATTTAAGCTGGTGACTGAGTTACTTCAAACAAAGCGCGTTTTGCCACTCGGCCACCCTATTTCGCTGATTTCAACTTACTGTTTTACGGCCGTGCATAATAACTGCGGTTTTGTCTACGTCGGTGGTAGGGCTAAAAGCCAACTTTCGTTAATTATCTCTGTGCAGCTTCGGCTGATTAACGTCTAGGGGCATATATCCGTCGATCATTATTTCTCCCTATATCATTACACTGCATTACCATAAAGGTAACATCCCTAAATGCTTAACCCTTTGCGGCACAGTGTGTCCGGTCTGGACACACCTAAAAATTTCCTTCTGTACACACAGAAAAATTGAATGAAAACGGATTTATAGGTTACTATAGGTTACTTAGAACCTTCTATATTTATAGTAGATGGCAGCTCAACACAAAACAGTCCATATATTTTAGCCATGTTTAGTTTTTTTAAGACCATCATTTTTCAAAGAAATCTTCCATATTCTTTTAGGGTATAAAAGAAACTTTTTAGGGTATAAAAAAGGGTATAAAATTTGTTTGAAAGGAAATTTCTATGTTATTTTTTTGGATGTATACTAATCTACTTATTCTATATTAGTTTTTAAAATTTTACCTTGAAATCTTGCCTAAAATCAAACGGTGAATCCTAGGTGTGCCCAGACCGGGCTCACCGATCATCTAGGACAACTGAGAATCTGTATTCTTTGTTTCTCGGCATCTCATCGGTCAGTTCATTGGCAACAATGCTCGTTTCAGCACTCTTTTCGAAGCTCTATTCAGTCAGTGTGCCACTTTGGGCACACCCACAGAATTAAAACAATAAGTGCTATCTTCACAAAATTTTACTTGTGTACTTCTCTAGGCTTAATTAGACTGCCTACCCTTTTTTTTTATCAAAACTCCGACTTCAAAAGGTAGCGTGTGGGAAAGGATTAACTTAGTTTTAATTTCATATTTCTATTTTGTGTTGCAGAGAAAAGTGGCCGAGATTATAAGCACCATGTGTACCTCATAAATTCTTTCTTGGGTTGAATAAAAGGGTCTTTTCACCTTACCTACATCTTGTCATTGATACAGTTTGACCATAGCGAATACTAGCTTCACAATTCATGTAATTATTTAGGGAGCAAATTAAATTTAGCTGGAATCTTGCACAATAATAAGAAAAATGCCGCAAGTCTTCATAAATATTTTTGACTTTTAAATTTGATCAATTAGATAAAGCGAGTATGTTCCTGTTACCATAGCAATAAAATCATAAATGAACAATGCACTCATTTTTTTCTTACAATTCATCATATTTCATGTATTTTCAATTCTTAAAAAACATTCTTTTATTATTAAACTGGAAGTTACAAAATCCTCTTGAAAATATTTTTCATATAATAAACAAATATCACATGAAGTTTTAGGCAACGTCTTAAGATAGAAAACATATAGTATTGTCTCGTACATTAGAAATCAAATTCTAGAGAGATATTGTATTCCGCTTAGAACTGATGAAATCTCATTTCCAACACCCACGTGTTTTGGAAAGAAAGCCGTAAAAGGGAGTACTGCTTCTCATCCACAATGAATACTACCAGTCACTACTCACCTTTCTCATTGTGTTTATTAGTCTTAACGAGACAGCTGAGAGAAGCAAAGGTATTACATATGTCTTCTCCAAGGTAGCTGTGTTGCATAATGCCTCGAAAAAATAGAACCTCAGGATAGAATTGTTAAAATGTCTAAGGAGTTCGTTTCTTCCGCAACTCGAATGAAATCAATAATATACCCACATAAGATTTCTCAGTGTGACAAATAAAGTTCTAGTTCCTCTTTATCGTAGAAGACGAACACATTCTAAAATGCGACCTGTACGGTTATTTTTAGTAAATTTTCTCTCGGCTGTTGTTTTTGTCTTGTTGCTGTTGTGACATGCAACAACTGTTGCCGGAGCCTACTCCTAACAGAGGTTGGACTTCTAGTTTCCAGCCCCAATTTTGAGGGAGGGCATCCCGGGGGAATCCCGGGGTCTTCCACCAATCCACACGACTTTCAGCTCGCCGCATATTTAGAGTGCCACCATGCCGCACCGACACTAAACATTTACAAACATCCATGCCTTCTTCGGGATTCGAACCCGGGCCCTTCGGTACCGTAGTAGGCTCTCCTAACCACTGACAATTTTGTGTTCTCCTGCCCACACAGAGCACTCAACAGCCTCAAGCAACCAAGAGCCAGATTCTGGCCAAATTGGTTCCAGAATCTACAAAGTAACAGAGTTGCCCAGCGGAAACTGAAAACCAATAATTGACTATTGTATTAGCAATTACTTTTCTGACGCTGGAAGGTCGTAGCCATAAAGTCTATATAAGCTAGTTCAATATGTCAGCAACAGAATATGAATATGTATGTTCAATATGTAATTTTGCATTTATGCTGTGCCATTTTTTCATACATAAAGTTCGTACTGTATCTGTACATGTGTATATCTTTTATTTATGGTACCTAATATATACTACACGCATACCTCAATAGCATGCTTCATGTAAACTTATTAACTATTAACTATTATGATAACGTATATTGCATATATGTATATATGAATATGAGTGAGAGTATGCATACTTTTATTTGTTTCGGAATATCTATGTATGTAAGTGTGTATATAACTGAATCTGAGTTGGTATTTATATGTATATACATATATTTTGATTGTACTCTTCTTCAAGTGCCTTGTATGCACATGTATATTTCACTTTTGCATTTTATAAATGTCGTCTGCTCAGTCGGGGCTGCCCAGGGCAGCGGCCTGGCAGCTAGTGCTTAACTCCCGGTGAGTTGGTAACAAACTCTGCATGGATATATCTATACCTGGGTCGGAAGCCAACTCAGCGGTTTACTACCCTAACTACTACACCATCGAGTGACAATGTGTTTCTCTAATAATATATTATAAGATATTTGCTGGCAACATATACATATCTACTATATTCATACCTACGATATACGCACATTCTGTTTAAAAGTTATTCCGAATGTATTTCCTACTGTGCAATATTTTAAATTCTTAACCGATAACATTTCATGTAAAACAGATCAGATGCGGAGAGCAAATGACCTATGGGCAATTCCATATTAAGGCATGGAGTTGACAGAATAGTAAGGAGTTTTAAGCAAACTCCCTTAATTCTGGTTGGTCGTTTGCAAATAAAACCTAATTTATTTTTAATCTTTGTGACACAATGTTAATTATAAGCATTACACATTTTTACTTCCTTATAAGAAGTAAAGGAAATATTGCAATCTCGAAAAATGTTGGTACCATATTTCAACAGAAATATCCATTTCAACAATACCTGAATCCATTTCGTCCTTTACTCAAGTAAAAATACGATGCCAAACTGGCAGTTTAAGTTAGGCCAAATATTTCTGTGAATTGAAGGGATCAAAAACCAATGCAGAGCACTAAATAACTCATTCTGATTAAGCATTTTCGCTAATTCAATTTTGAGTGAAAAGCAATTTATGCAGTAAAATTGATAAATTACTCGAGTAATTGTCCTCCGACACCCTCGTGTTTATACTTTTTAATTCAAAACTATTTGTAAAAAAATAAACATTGGAAATAGGTATTAAGAAAAAGAATTCAAAGTAATTGAAATAAACATTAGCAAATTACGAAATATAAGAAATATAATGCAATTTTTGCAAAAAGCAAATCAAAAAATAAAAATTTAAATTTAAAATATATATAATAAGAAAAGTGAATGTACATGAAGATATAAAAGAAAAAGCATTAATTAACTTGCGTTCTTTCTAGTGAGAAGTGGGCAAAGTGTTTTCTTAGCGTCTTACTCAGAAGGGTTGCGTTTCCGAAATTCTTTATCAGCAGCGGGGGCTTTGAATTATTTCTTTACTTTAAAACTTTTACTTTAAAACAATTTTCGGAATTAAACTTACTAAATATGGATTCACTCTTTTTAGATAATTACACTAAAATTAATCTTAGGAGGTAATATAATCAATAATTCTTTAGTAAATAAATTATTATTAATTTACTTTGCAGCAATTGCGCAAGTAGTAGAATAACTTGATTTCGCACTAAGTGAATTTAAGATCATTCAACTATATATATATATATACACCCATTCCCTGCATAAATAATTTCGTAATTGTTCGTAGTAGACACATAATTCCAATTGTAGAAATGTTTAAAATAACGAAAATATTTACGTTTGGGTAAAATCATTTTTTTAAAATTAATTTTCAACAAAAAGCGAGATGTGTCTTTTATTGCATTCTCCAGGTTCTTATACTTATATATGGAAACGTTTTATGCTCGTTATGAAAAATAAAATCTTGAGAAGCTTGACTCCCGTACGACAAAAATTTAACGGGATATTTTCTGTAAGTACGGAAATATATCATTTCTGAATTTTCTATATACTATATTCCTTTTCTGAGAAGAAAAAAAGTTTTTTTTTTTCCTAAATCAGAGATTAAAAGGGTATAGGTTGTATACCTTTTCCCTTTGGTCCAGCAAAGCCTCTTTTGGAATGTCAAAGTTCGAAAGAAAAATATCTTTAAACGCATAATTATTCAAATTGAAAGGAATCAATGTTTGTGGCACGTAACTGCAAAGTTTTGTTTTTAATGCTGCAGAATAAAATGTATTTGTATTTGTATTTGTATTTATTAGATTACAGCAAAGCACTCGAGGGCTATCTGCCTTAAGGGAGGGATGCCTTCGTTGAGGACTTTCTAAGGGAAACCGGCTCGTATACACGTTACACATGGGGAAAACCACGAAAACGCCCATGCAGCCAGACCGTTCGCGGAATTCGAACCTCAGACCGAACTACCAGTGTTCAGCGACGTTACCGCTGGGCCGCTGGTGGGCCTCAGCAGAATAAAATGAACGTTCCAAGAACAAACTTAGCAAAGCTGATGAAAATACCACGTAAGCAAAACCTACATCATTTCGTGTATTCTTTCGAGCCAATACAAATATATTTTGATGTTTATCTAAAAATTAAAACTGAATGTTAAAATGCAGAAAATAATGCTCCATACTTTATAACAGAGAATTTACACTCTGTAAAAAAATATATTCTTATGATTTCCAAACACATTCACTACTGCGATACGTCGAAAATTTTCAACGAGTATTCGTTTTCATCCTAAAATATGAAACCCAAAGCAAAATAAAAATTGATTTTAAATTATGAAATATATGGAATATGCATGTTGTTGATGTGTTCATCTAAAATGATACAAAAATAATTCAAGTTAATAAAATGTTTAAACTCATTTTGATCGAATATGTTTTATGAAAAAATGGTACTACTTTATACCTAACTATCATTATCTATAGCATCTTATCAAATATTTTCCGCTTACAATCAATGCTTTCTTTCCCTGTTTGGGTTCTAATTTCCTACTAGGTTAGGTTAAGTTACTTGTTTAAGGCAAAGCAAACCGAGGGCTATCCGCCTATGGGAAAATATACCTTCATAAAGGACTTTCTAAGGGAAACAAGATTATATCCACTTTACAGTGGGGTAATATCTACCTAATTTATATTCTACCAAACTACGAACCCAACCACGCAGCTACTCCTTTCGTCAAAATTCGATCCCAGGTCGAACAATAATGTTCAGCGGCTTTACTGCTCGGCCGATGATAAGCCAACTCTCCTAGTAACATGAAAAAATTATATTTTCTTTAATATATCCGAAATGCGTTCTGGGATTTTTAACAGCGTTCTAATTCGGCGTCTTAATATTTATTCATTTTCTACTTGTCTCTGTGGAGCACATCATTTTAGTACATAATAAAGATTTATCACATCGTTTTAGTACATAACAAAGATTTATAAATTTGTAATATTAGCAGTTTTCTCAATAATAAACTATCAGCTACTGAGTTGCTTAAATCACTCTTATCATAATCCTATAGGTAAAATTTTACTCTTAAAACTGAATTGTTCCCCCCCTATTATTAAAATTTAAAACTAATAGGAAGAAGTATTTCAAGTTATTTTTACGCTAACCCCCGAATGACATGATCTTTAGCCGATCATAATATTTTTTTCCGCTTGATACAAATCATCTGATAATTAAAAATATTTTGCTTTTTACTTTCTTTAATAAGGTAAATATGATCTTAATGAATGGAAGTTTAAGAAAATATATCAAAAAAGTAATTGTAAAAATTTCGCTGATAAATGCTCCTTAAATATGGCTTTTCATGAGCAGATCTAAAACGGCGTGCTACTCAGAAAATGAAACATTGGTATCATCCAACCTGATGTTAAATTAAAAATTGAGAATCGTAATGGAGAATTAACATGAGTTCTTTAGGATAAGAAGCTGAAAGTAGTCGTTGCTAGGCAGCCGGCGAGGTTTAAGAACCAAGTTGGTATAAGATCATGACCAGTCTCAGTGAATCAAAAACGAACTGATATTCTGTGATCGCTAAAGTCGCCAAACATTCAACGCATCTGAACGATATCTCCCCTGAGTAATTATGCTTTACGTTTTATTCCCCAGATAGGAATGGAAAGGCCTTATGATTCTAACAGTTGCGAAGTGTGATCATTTCTTTAAGGAAGAAGAGAGTAAGTTCACTAAAAGTGGTAGTTCGCATTTCTGAAGCTGAAGAGAATCCCTGTGTTGATGTCACGTTTTTGAAACATATGTTTGATTCCTTTCAATTTTGTATTTTCCTAGAAATTGTCTGCAAATGCTTCTGTGTAATACAGATTGTAGGGATATTAGGCATTTTTTTGGAGCAGGAGACATAAAAAATGCTCAATGCAATCGGCGGGACTCGAAACTGAACAACTACAATATGTGCCGTGTGTGCTAACTGTTACACCACGAAGGCATGCAGCAAGGAGGGGTCGACGCAGAGAACTCTGCGAAGCTACTGGCTAGGATCTATACCTAGGCAGTCTCGGGTACAGGGGTATAAAATTTATGAACTTGGTGGTTCTGAAGGCTCCGGGAAAGGTCACTTATTAGCCGGCCTCGGGGTCCGGCATCTCCGGAGCGGTATGACTCTAGTATCCGGGGTAGTGGAGCCTCCCCGGTTCGCTGGGTAATGTCCCACTGCGACGGGCTCGCCCATGCGACTGGCAGGTAGCAAATTAACGACCAGTGCTGCCTGGTGAATTTCAGGTGGTGCGCCGGCCCCTTCGAGGGGCCAGGGCGGAGGTTGAACCTCCGCGCCTGGTCCTGAGGGAGGATCGGATCTGTAAGTGCAGACCATTAGTCACGCGGAATAGAGCAACCCATAGTTGATAGTTACCTTATATACTCCCCTTTTAAAGCGCGACTGGGGATTAGGAAAAGCGATCGCCAAATCCTGCTTTGTGAAGAATCATCATCCACTAGCGTTTTGTTCGGGGGCCACTGTAGAATCATTAGGATTTTCTTTTCCAAGCAGGAGACATGGAAACTGTGCAATGACCTCGCCAGGACTTGAACCTGAAGCTCTCGAATACGTGCCAAGCGTGCTAACGTTACACCACAAAGGCACGCGAAAAGGAGAGAGAAAATACCTTATAAGATAACTTGATCCTTTCACAGATCAATGGGATATGATGAGTCGGATCTTATGCAAGTGCATGACACGTGCGATGCCTTATAAGATAACCTTCAAATTTTTTCAATAGACGGTTTTTGCTATCATATTTTTCAATTTTTCGTTTTATTAATCTGTAAATAATGTGGAATAAATAATCGGGCGTAACTCGCAGTTGCGAGCCTTATGGAATTGTAAATAAAAGAGAACATTGTGCGAAAACGTCTCTTTATGTAATCATTTATAACTTGTCATTTCAGAAATCATTTATAACTTGTAAGTATCCTCGGTTTATTACTGAAAATATTAAAGAAATCAAGATTCAGATGGTATTCCATGGGAAAATACATGAAAAACGCTTTGGATAAAACAAACATATTGAGGTACTGTACAATGTTAGTTGAAGATTAATAAATTTTATATTAATAAATTAATTGTTTGTTTATAACATTTATTCTTACATTCATTTAAAATATATTCTTAAAGAAAAGGAATAACCGAAAAAAAGTTAAAAAAAACATAAAATACAAATTATCTTCATATATTCTAAATAACTCATTATCCTTGCTATTACTCTCACAGTTCCATTTTGTCTTTATCGCTGACATCATTCTGTTTCTAACATAGTTTATTGGCAAAAATTCACCCCAATCAAATTCACTACTGAGTTTTTTAAACCATCCATTACTTGCATGATTGATGGATCCCAACAGACTATAAAAGCGTTATCGGAAGATCCAAACAAATTTCACTCAGACCTTTTTCAATCAATGGACTACCCTAGAGATATAGCAAACGTGCAAGTATGGGCATTTAGATTCTTTCAACTACTCTAAAGAAAAGTGGAAACGAGCATAAAAGGGCGTAAGAAATCTATTTCTAGAACATTTTTGATAAAAAATTGTAAAACTACTTTGAAAGAACTTTATATTTTATTCTCAAATGGCAGAACATGCAAAGTTTAAATATCTTATCTTCAGTAGAGAGTTTTTCAGGTATTCATACATTTCTGACTAAAGGAACAGGTCAAAAATGTTTTAAAAGTGTAATTTATATTTCCTACTCAAAATGTAATAGTCTAGAACGTTTTTTATGTCACAATAGCTATTATTATATGTATATATACTCGAGAAAGTAAAACCTGTTTAATCGTAAATTTCTAGCATATAATTTCAGTATCGGTTAAGCAAATGTTGACCTGCAACATGCTAGAAAAGCTTCTTTCAGTTATTGTAATGTCTCCTTCCCTTACAAAATAGTTCAGAATAAATTTCGAGGTGCAGATTTTAATTTTACATGCACGTGCATTCGTCACTATTGGTCGAAGGTTTAACCACTGATAGTTAGTGGTCGTTCGACGTGGGTTCGAAAACAGGCAGAAGCCTGTTTTGTTTTTCGAGATTTTCCACATCTATATGTAGAGATGAAGTAATTTTCCTCGAAACTTTTCCTATGCAGGTTATCTTTAGGCAGATAGGCTTCGTATGTTTTGCCATTTTCAAACAACAAGCCAACGCATAGATAGAAAATTTATTTACAGAACTGAAATATGAAGTTTGATGGTTCACATAAAAAATGAACAAATACATATACTTCGAAGAACTTGCTATATTTTTTGGTATTACGCGTTTTCAAACGGAAATCACGAAATGATATTTTAAAAAGTGCAATTACAATAGTAATGTTGGTATAATTAAACGTGCATATTTATATAATAATCGTGCAAATGTATTAATTTATCTTAGCTTGACTAAATTATAATATATGCTGCCAAACTGGAACAGTCGTTAGCGACGCTTACTACCGTATCGAAGAGATCAAGTTCGAAATCCGTAGAAGGGATGGATGTCTGTAAATGCATATTGCCTGTGCAACATTGGGGGATGGGGGCACTCAAATATGCGGCGAGCCGAAAAACGACTCTAGAGGTTGGTGGTAGAGGAAGAGGGCTGGGAGATCTTCGTAT
The DNA here is from genome assembly GCF_044657685.1 of Stegodyphus dumicola. Lineage (NCBI taxonomy): Eukaryota > Metazoa > Arthropoda > Arachnida > Araneae > Eresidae > Stegodyphus > Stegodyphus dumicola. The sequence goes on along the minus strand of NC_140770.1, from coordinate 262,611,448 downwards.
TCGTCCCTCCCCGGGTTGCTCTTCATGAAATTTGTGCGCGGAACTTAGTCGTACTGTCACCAGTATGGTGCTCGATTCTCACAATTTTGTACATATCACTCTTCAAACTGCTGCCACCAAATGTTATCGGCAGGTATTAGTCTTCCAACAAATAATAAAAAAAAAAAGTATGGCGAGACAAATAAAAGGATGTAACTGTTGTATGTTATCGTGCACCATATGTTATCGCTCTATATAATTTTTCAAGAATTAATTTAGAAAATATTAAAAAAAATGTATTACGACACTTAACATTGTATCGGTAATTCTAAGGATATGCAGTGTTTAAACGTTTTATTAATTTGCCGTTGAATTTAATTCAGCGTAGGATAGAAGAAAGTGGTATTTAATAAATAATTATTATTAATAAATAGTTTATGAATATATTTAATAAAGGACTTATAAAGGTATTTAACAAAAAGTACTATTAATAAATAATTAATAAATATGCTTTATGATTAATTATGTTTAATAACTAATTATGATTAATGATTTAAGACAAAAATTAATAATAAAAATTAAAAAAAATGCTGATCAAGTCTTCTTGATGAGAAAGCTAAGTATTGATATAATAAAATGCAAACCTACTCGGGAAAAAGAAAAAAAAAAAAAAAAAAAACTGACAAATTGTAAAATAACATTTCACACTCTATCAGAAATTATAAAAATATGTTGCTATTAAAAACACTGTGAATTTACTTTTGAATTTCGTATGGCACAAATGTGAAGAAAATTGTTTTTAATAAATAAAGTTAAAATAATAAAAAGGTTAGTGTAGTTTATCTTACTAAGCAAACTGAATAAGTATATGATGAACTGAGAAAATACAGAAAAAAAAGTTCAAAAACGCATGGTAACACTGAACATTCTACAGCGAATTTTCTAAGAATATGCAGCTTTTGAAAATTTTGTGATTTTTCTTTTGAATTTTATGTGGTTAAGTACTAAAAAACAATGTTTTGAAATAAAGTTAAAACGACAAAAAAGGGTTGTGTGAATTATTGAGTCAAAAAGCAGATTCATAAAATGCAAGTTCAAAGACAGCGTGAAAAAATTTTATAAAAACTTTGGTGATACGTTAAAAATCTAAATTTTCATTCTTTCGTTTTCTTTCTTTATTTATTTTAATTAGCTATCCAGCCTTTGGACCTTTTGGCTTTTCTGAGTGATTTCGTGTATTTGCTGGCGCTTAGGGGACAAAACGTTAAGAGCTGGAGCAGGGTTGATTAAATATTCATGTTAATCCTTGTGTTGCTAAAATTTTAATATGATACTTCTGTTACTTCAGATAAGTTTTATTAAAAATGCTTTACAACATCTAATTTCTTATATACCTTTTAGGACGCATTTTTACCCCTTCCCTGTGCTGAAGGACGGAAGAATTTATTAGAAGCAGAAGTTTCCGAGAGTTTATTTGAATAGGTAATTAGGTTTGGCATTCCAAACGTTTGTTTTAAAAATTTTTGTAATGGTTTAGGGAAAATCAGAAGACAAGAATACTTTTTCAAGAACTTAGCAATATACTTAAACAAGAGATTCAGCAAGTTACGGGTCTTTATAAAGAATTTATGTGGGGTATGTAATATAAAACCCTTGTAGGATTTTATAGTTATTAAAGGGTTACCTAGCTATGTTTGCTTTTCCTGTCACTTCTACTTTCGTCTGCTACCAATAGGATGCAAGTTATAGCCTGAGTGAAATAGTTAGCCGTTATTTATATAATAATTATAAGCCTAAGTGAAATGATCAGCCGAAGCTGCACAGATCTATTTAACGCGTACTTGGAACTTAGCCCTAAATCGACGCAGACAAACTGCCAATTAATATGCTAATTATATGCGAAATTGCAAGCTTAAATAACTGATAAGCAATGTCGTCGAAAGATAGAACACGTTCTGTCTGAAGTAGCTCAGACGCATAATACGCAAAACTGAAATCTCATGATGGCAAGAAAGCGTGGTTTGAAAATAACAGAAATAAGAAAGTTTGCTTCAAAATAAAATTAACTGTTAAATATGTTAAATAAATCCCCATATATATATATATATATATATATATATATAAGATATAACAAAATACGATAGCTGCTTTAAAAAATAACTGGCGATCTCAAAAAATTAACATTCTAAATTTGGTTCTCTTTCCCCCTAAATTAATTTGTTCTTCCAAATTCGAGATCATTCCAAATTACATAACACTACTTGAAAAATGTAACTAAAAACTAATATCGACCAATCACAACTTCGAATACTCTCCGCACCTACGAAGTATAAATTCTGAATCACAAGCACTACGCTTCCTTTTTTCCTGACTTCTTGCCATGCAAACAACGCTGCGCTCCTTATGCTTCTCTGCCAGAAGTGACGCAGTCGCTTTTGATTTGCGTATATAAAAATTATTTGTATTCAACTAAATCGAAGAGTAATTTGTCTGCCAAAGAAATAATTTTGGATGTGTCTACAAATAAAGATGGTGATTCGTCGAAATTAGCTTTGTCAAAGTCTTATTTCTGCTTATATACCCAGCCATGTCTACAACCAGAAGTTAAAAGTACCAGATTCATGACTGCGCACTTAGTATATTGCTTAGTATATTACATATGCAGAGATTTTGGGTTTCAAGTGGAGTTTTTGCAGTGACCTCTAACCATTCCGCTACTATTTGCCCTAACTTCTAAGTTACATTAAATCGGTTTCTACCTTGCTAGGTAAAACAGCTTAAGTAAGTTGAAGGACAAAAATTCATTTGACACAAAAATTCAGTTGAAGGTCAGAGACAAAAATTCAGTTCAGACAAAAATCCAGTTGAAGATCAGAGACAAAAATTTCATTTGAGACAAAAATTCAGTTGAAGGTCAAAGACAAAAATTCGCGTTTGCTCTGTAAATCTCATATTTTAAAACTTAAGCTGCTGCCCAGATAGAAAAGTGGTTAGTTATGCTGACTGCACACTGAAGGGCCTGGGTTCGAATCCTGTAGAAGGCATGTATGTGTTTTCTCCATCCCTGCATAAAAGGCAACGGCGGAAACATAATAAAGATAACTCTTCCGACTTTAATAGTGACGAACGCCCTATCAACGGTTAGAGCCTTAAACTTTGTTTCTGGTGTTCTCGCAAGTCACGAAGACTATTTCATTTGTTACATAAGTTAAGTAGCATTAGTAGGTGTACTTAAAAGATGTTTACTTTAAATCGTCTTCTGTGTTAATGTTACTTTACTGAGGTAGGACATTAGATTACAGATCTTTTCGTTCCTTTTAGAATTGCATTAAATGGATTCGCAAACTACTATTGACGGATGAAATGAAGGAATGTTAATAAATTTACCTGTTGTTTCACATGAAATTTTTATTATGCGTATATGTTCCTTTCTAATCGAAGAAATACAATTATTTCACCAACCTGAAAGATGCTTTAAAACCTCTCGACTCACCTGATTGTAGATTGGATTTGTGAAGGTCCCTTGTCTTACATATAAGCCATTAAGAGCACACTGATTATTTTCTTCAATGATTTGGACACTTTAAACGTAACTCATTAATAATTTTCAGAAAATGGTTTCTTATTTAATACATTTTGTTTAATCTGATAGAATTTCAAAAAAATAAGAGCACATATACCGTTATATATTTAAACGAGTTTTTCCTTAAAAGGGAGGCGTTAATAGGGGTTTAGAGAATTACACCTTCAAATTTTTAAACTATGTTTTTTTCTTCAAGTAATATAAAGATATGAATTTAGGGGTATATTTAAATTTCATTGAAATAACGAGAGCGTGAATCGCGAACCATTTAAACCTTTTAGATTGTTTAATAAAGAATGAATGCAATTAGATTGATTATTTTCAATGAAAGGATGGTTACTGTTGGAAAAACCGACTCATCCATCATCATTAATTTTAATAAATGTAGAAATAATGATATCTTGTGAACCTTAGAATTAACTACAGGACATATTTCACAAAATGTCAAAAGGAAAATTTTAATGGTCCATTAAGGATTTAAAATTCTCCCATTCCGCATCCTTATCGAGTTACCTAATTAAGTTTCCAGTTATACAGGAGACATATTGAATGCTTGACTATATGAATGCTTTTTACAATGCTTCTTCCGTATTCAGTCATCTTTACAAATCTTTTTCTATATGCGTATTTTATTCTGACAATATAAGCTAAATAAAGTTTTGAGAGCAACAAAACGTTCAGAGATGGAAAGGCATAAAAACAAGAATGAAGGAGTGATCTGAGAGCATTTTTGATATTTAAATTTCACCAGAATAAAATGACCTCCAGAATAAAATTCATAAATTAGGAAGGCACCCACATAATGCGGAGCTATAGAGTGGCCAAAATAATGGTTTTTCTGAGGTCACTTAAGAGTCTAGCGACCGTCCTTGCTAGACTGGACCTTTCTGAGAAACAAGATTCTGATAGCACTGGTTTAAATGAGAGGATTCCTAGAAAAAAAGCTCCGCTAGAAGCGAAGTCCCGCCTAGCTACGAAAACGATGTACCTGCTACACTTGATTTTTTAAACCTCGCCGAAAATGTTTCGGCTGGAGCTCTGTCCGGGGTAGAGTTCAACCATTCAGACGAAAGTTCTGATGCTGAATGATCACGTGATCCCTAGTCTGAGGAAATAATCGATTACTGTTTGGCGTTCAAGGTCTTTGTAGTTAGTAAAAATGTTAACCTAGCTACGTGGTTTTCGTGGAATTGTGCGGGTTCTGAGTATTGTCGCTTTGGACGTTTAGTCCTTCGTATGTTATGTTATGTTATGTTATGCAGAAGTGAGGGGGGCCACCTAATATTTACCCTAAGTAAGCAGATGTTAGCCCCACACACTAACTAGAAAACAAACAACATTCTGGCATCATTCCTGGAGTCGTGATGGAAATTGTGACTATAAGAGTAGCGTCCTTAAAATGCCAAACAGTGAATACTGACCGAAGTGGCCGGAGAATACCTGCGGCAACAAGCAGATGAAAACTAAAATAGAGGAGGTAATCAGGCTATGCTCAGCAAGGTACTAAGAAATTCTCCCCCTCCTTTGAGAATTGTATCTTCGCAGCTTAATTTTAATAGCAATTCAAAATACTACAACAGCTGAATAGCAACACTAGAGAAATAGCTCACCCCGTAGAATAATAACAGGACTGTAAGAGCAAAACTATTGTAATGTAAGCATATTACTATCCAATTTGTATGTACTTGATAAAAATAATATTGTAAATGATATTGAAAATGCAGTCAATGTGTAAATGAATTACTAGTTTAATTTGGTTATCTCAGTAAAAGTATTGTAAATATGAATTCATATAATGTTTAAATGTACACATAGCTGTCATGATTTTATGTATCTATCATATGTAACTTGTACAAAACCATGATTGTAATCAACATATCTATGCTTATACACAGGCCTTGTATGCCCATGTAATATTTATATGTATATTTTTACACGGAGGAAATTTTCCCTTCTGCCAGGATGACTATTAACACTGTAAGACTTTTACAACAAAGTCAGGTCAGTGGTTATCTCAGGCGGCGCTCAGTCCCTCGTAGCGGAAACAGCAGTCGTCTCAGTCGTAGCAGTCGTCTCAGTCCCTCGTAGCGGAAAACATATGCGATTGGGACTTTATGAGATCACTCACCTTTTACCTCCTCTGGCGTAAACACTGACTTTATATTTTACTATGGCAGTAGAACTCTTTGTAAAGAAAAACACTAGCTTGGCGTTCCAGAACTCCGGGAAGATAGCATAATACTGTTGGAGCAAAGGGGAATTGAAAGTAAATCCTCAAGCTGGTGATATCGGTAGCTGTCACGGCTTGATATTTGATTCGAATTCCGTGTAATTCCATTAGTTCTGGGCCACTCGCGTAACACTGGCGAGATTTTCTCTACGAATAGTTAGATCTTTAGGCCAATAATGCCATATCCCGCCGTGAAGCCCAAGAACCGGGAGTGGTAACCTCGCGAGCCCGAGTCGAGTGGTGGGTAGAGAGAAACCAAAACGTCTGTCCCCGGTAACTGTGGGACTGGCAGCAGTAAAAATCCATCCTCATTATTATACGCAAATACTATTGAGCAAAGGTTACAAAAAAAGCTCAGTAGATGATATCGCTCCAACGTACGCTAGCAAGATAGTTGTTTGCTGAAGGAAATGTTAAATGAAACGTTGCTGTGTGAGAAAAAGTGTTAATGTGATATGATAGTGAATGTAATAGAATTTGGTCAGTATTATTCAGGCGAAATATTTATGCCGTGTTCTCCAACACAGATCATGGCAAACAGTTTTAGTTCCTATAATCCCCTTACCCAACGAAACCAGAAAGGAATTCAGAAAAAACATAGGGCAAAAAGGTACAGAAATGTTTATGACTGCGTGAAGATAGTGCAAATTGGCAACCTTCATATGTCAGATAAATTATGAGCCAGTGCTGCCATTACTTGTCCATAATGTACGTGCCTCAGCTCTCCTTGTAAGTATGGTTTGCATCATTACATCATTATGCCAGAGACTGGTACGCATGGCATTAGCAGTTTATAATGGAGCATTTAGTCGACAATAAAACGTTTTTCGATTCAGAAGTATAATTACTAAGCTATGCTTCTAAGTATTGCATGCATGCACCGCATTTCATTCATCCTTTTCTGAAGATTGAGACAAAACTTGAAATCTTTCGTGACATTTTCATTGCTTTTTCGCATGTTTATCCACCCACAAAACATTCATGGCGATTGCATAGGAAAGTATTTTGCTTAATTTTCCATGTTAGTTTAACTACTGCAGTATTTTTAAAACCGTGTTACAGCCTGATGCACACTTATTTCATTATGTAAGAGAAGACCACTTCCTAATGTCTGGATATGATAAGTAATTCCTAATCTCTGGATATGATATTGAGGTTATTCTATTTCATTATTCGGTACTTTAATAAAATTGAAATATTCGCTTCATAACAATTAGTTGGATTGTATAAAAACAACATTTTTATAGGAACAGGTTAATTCAATTCTCTGGTTGCAAAGTGTGTTGAACATTTCTGAAGTATTTTAAGCAGTTACTTTAAGTCTGAATCTTATGGAAGATCCCATCAATATTCAAAGCAGAGAAAAATACGGTCATTGCATTTCAGTTTTATCCAATTATGAATACCTTCAAAATATCTCTTTCAAAGATGCTAGGATTGTTAATAGTAATTCTCTGTACATTTGCTTATTTGTTTATATATATCTACATAAATACCTAAATAATACATATGTAATATATATAATTTAAATTTATATATATTTATATAATTTATAGCTGCTACTCCTTTATAACATGCTGTTATAAAGGTTTCATATATATTTGTATATATCTCGTTACGGTTTTTGTATTGCTTTTGGCTATTTTTAATTGAATTGTTATTAAATTGTTTCATTTCCTCGTGCAATGCTGCGCGTGACAAATTTGAAGAGAAAGCTAAGCCTCAAAAATTTAAATACAGGCGCACGCGCATCTAACATTTTAAATAATGGATATCTTGTAATTGTACGCTTTTGCTGTTCGGGAAAAATCGAGAAAATACCAGAATGTGCATACGCATTTAAAAAGCTTATAAAAAGAGGTATAAAAATATCTCAGCTCAGCTGTGTTTTAGTAGTTTAGAAAACTGCTGTTGTTTACTGTAGCGAATTCGCGGTGAGATCCGATTAGCTTTCTCTACGTATTCTGTTTTGAATTAAGTTCAGTTGAAAGTTTTTGGTAGTTTAAAAGATAACTACTGCGAGACATTGCAATATTGTACGAATATGTGAGGAAATTCAAGCATTTTGTTTTTACTTGTTGTGATCAAAATAAATTTTATTCACTTTTTATCGGACTTGTGCCTTCAATTTATTGGGAACCCGCACGCACGCAAGAATATTTATGATTAAAAATTTGTGTTCCTCAAATATGGTTGAATTGAAAATTTTTTTCTATATTTTGTTCTTTGTTTTTATTTCTCAAATTTATATTTTTCTCCTCTTACTATGCCTAAACTTATGGAACTTTGTGCTAAATTCTCTTTTCTACTAAGACGCCGAATCACCACGTTTATCAAAGCATGCATAGGCAATTAGCACAAAGGAAAAACTTCAAATCTGATTTTTTTTCCATCTGAAATCTAGAGAATGGCGCCTGCAAGAAATTTCTGTTGGTTACACTTCCTAATTCAAGTATAGTAACGCCTATCAGCGGCCTAGCGGTAAAGTCGCTAAACACTGGTACACCGGTCCGTGGTTCGAGTCCCTGCTGGCTGCAGAGGCGTCTTCACGGTTTTCCCCATGTGTAACGTGTATACAAGGCTGTTTAAATTAAAATATTCTCCACGAAGGCATCTCTCCCCTGAGGCAGATAGCCCTCATGTTATAATCAAATAAACCAAACCAAATGTAAAGATAGTTATGTATTAAATTTTTCATTCTGTCATAGTATTTGAAATAAATCTAGTACCTTAAATTAAATATTAATGTCTTCTTTTAATTTAAAAATTACAAAATCAAGAGAAAACGTCCTAAGTGGGATAAAAAATCCGAATTCATAATGGCAATCCATGGTCTTTTATGCATAACATTTTTCTTCAACACATACAGCAAAATTATATATAATCTTATGAGGTATGTTCTTACTCCTTTCCACATGCTTTCGTGATGTAAATAAAATCGTACTCAACACGTATTCGAGAAGTTCAGGTCTTCAGTACCGGTTAGGGCATTGATCATTTTTCATATCTTTTATTTCTATATAACCAAACCACTCTACACATTGATGGAAAATATACATAAGAAATATTAAACACTGAGAAGGATTTGTTAAACGAAATTTGGGAAGAATGCTTGCACATCAGAAAGATAGCATGTATTAAAATTTCACGCTAGACGAATGTGTGTGACGCTTGAGAGATCGTTGCAAACTTCGGTTTTTGGAAGCGCTTTGTATTATTTTGTGCTCAACGTTATTAGTAGTTTAAGGTGGTAACAATTAATTGTGCTCTGTTTTACTCAGAAAAGCTGTATGCGTATTTTTGTGGAACGTTCCAGAAATGTAAAGTTTATTCCAGCTATCATGGACTCTGGGTATTCTCAATCCATTACGATCTTATGCGCACGTAACATGCCAAACGCCCTTTCATCGTGGAAGATGTATTGCCCTGATAAAGGATTATCAATCGCACATTTTTTAAAAAAATTTCTTTACATTTTAAACATTAATTAAACAACTTCGAAATCGTTCTAAAAGTGAACTAGTACAAGAACAATCGTTATTATGTTATGACTCGAATATGGAGTATTAGAAGTGAGAATAAATGTTTAAATTAAGTTTATGAATTAAGTTTTATGAAAATATCATGGCCAGTGTGGAAGCGAAGACTGATGAGGTGCAATAAGTATTTGGAAATTTCCTTTAATAAAGTATCTGTAACTACCATTTGCGTGGAATCTGTCACTTACTAAATTCAGTGTGGATCGAAACCATTTTCTATAGAAGAACGAGAACGGTGTTTAATTGTATCTGTTTGTTAATACAATCAATCGTGTCCGTGGAACTTTTGTCTAATGCTTGTTCAATGTTCAATTTCAAGTGACTGTCAGGTTTAATGAATGGGAACCTCGGGAAATTAAAATTAAATTCTCTTTTTATGGAAAAATATAATTTTTTCATTTCAGGAGTTCTATCAAAACGCATGAGACGTTTTTTCTACCCAGACGCCTGGGGCAATTGCATTTATATATATTTAAGTTAAGCCTGACGCAATTCAGCGTAAAATTACTATTACTTTTGGGTTTGCAAACTGACTTATAACCAGACGTCCTTCTTTGTGAAATTAATGGAATTTCTTCAGTTGTTGCTGCCAACATTAAAGCATTATAAAATATAGCCAACTGTCTGTAATTTTGCAACTATGAATACTATGTATGTTTTAACACCTATCTGCATCTTTTCAGATTTTATGTTATTCCGTTTTTATTAAGTTCTCTTTGAGCTTTTCATTAGAGATGTTTCTTTTTAATAGAATTTTAGTGTCATTAGTCCGTTTGAAAGTTCCTTTGGTTTTGTTTTCTTTATGCAAGATATATAAAAAAATTTTGGAATAATCTGCATTAGTATACATGCGTCTAGTATGCATAAAAACACAAAGAGTATAAATGGCATAAACGTCTTCACTAATCATTTGAAGCAACTTGGAAATATATTCAAAGGATATTTATTTCCAGAATATAACCGCCAAATATCTATTGCAAATCAGCTGAAATTGAAACCTTTTTCAAAGAGCAATTGCTTTAGTTTCCCTACTCATGGTGCAACTGCTTAAATCAATTTGCTACTCCTGTTGTAGGTTCCGCCGTTGATGGGAGCATTCGAAACTCCTCGATTGAGACCGTAGATCACTCCACCAAAATGACAAATAAGACATACGCAGTGTCGCGCTGGTCATGCATCTTGATAAGGCAAATTGACAGCGATGAGAGTCGAACTAATCGACTTCACTCATCAGCTTCATTCATCAGATTGGCTAGCTCGACCGGCCTAATCTCGTCAGTCACTGTTCGAGTATACTAAATGGTTTTAGCTAGATAATATAGTCTTTAAAAATTATTCTTATGCAGTATTATTGCACGGCTTTTGAGTATCACTTCGGTCTGTTATGCACGTTTATATTGTTACGGTTTTGTATTTATTTAGCTATGTTTTAGTAGAATTTGTAACTAAAATATTTTTATATCCCCGTGCAATGCAGCAACAGACTTACTTGAAGAGAAAGGTACGCCAGAAAAATTAAAATACAGGAGCATGCGCATTTAATAAATAAATATCTCGCAAATGCTTTCGCTATCCAAAAACGTCAGTAAAATACTAGAATATTCTCGTGCATGATTAAAATGCTTATAGAAGGATGGACGAAAACATCTCAATTTAGTTGTTTATTTATTGCTGTTAATGATTGTAGCGAATTCGCGATGAGATCGGATTAACTTTCTGTATTTTGAATTGCGTTCTGTTGAACGTTTTTAGTAGTTTAAGACGTATTTTCTGTGAGATATTGCGATATTTCACAAATATATCTGAGGGAATTTAAGCATTTTGTTTTATTTGTTGTGATAACAATAAATATTATTTATTTTTCATCGGACTTGTGCATTCAATGCATCACGAACCCTTCCTTACACACGCAACAAAATTTTATCTGTATTAAACATTTTTAATAAATTATATAATATTTACTTCAATTGCTTACTCCAGTTGCTTACTTTAAGAAGCAATGTTGTTTAAATTCCTTGTATTTTAAGAAATAGTCTGACATGTGTTTCGTTATGTAAAGAGAAAGTGTGCTAAGTCTCACATTTCGTTTTCTTTAAACATTTCATTTTAAAGCAAAGGCAAAACGACTTTAATATTATGCTTTTGTCAATTTGAAAATGTTGAGTGACACTCTAGCATCGCTTACCTTTCGCCTAACTTCCTCATTCATTTCCTTCTACGAAGTAAAAAGGAAGTATTGTAATCGCGAAAAGTTTCAGCCTTCATATTTCAACGAAAATATCCATTTTGACCGCTATCGAATGCAATTGAACGATGTTTTTGCGTGAAATCTATACGTAAGGACACAATAAAGGACTCTTTTCCCCCCAAAAAAAATTTAAACTGATTTAAAATGAATTATGAAGAGAATGTTTCGTAGTGTCTGTACATACGTACGTATGTATCTTGCATAACTCAAAAACGAGTAGCCTCAGAACGTTGAAATTTTGTATATAAGACTGCTATAACATGTAGTGGTGCACGTCGTATATTACTTGCAATCGGCCGCACCAAACGTATATAAATATATTTATATATAGATCCCCTCTGTTATGTTATATGGAAAATTTTTATTTGGTGTTTAAATACCTTTAAACTTTAAACTTTGCTGCAAGGTGCCGGACAAAATTACCAAAAAAATATCATAATCAAAAATCAAATATCAAATAATTCAAAACATTCAAAATTTAATTCATAATATTCATATATCATTTCGACATTCTTATAAATATTCGTACAGTAAATCTATCAATCAATCAAATCAATCAATCGTATATCATATCTATCAATCAATCGTATAGTGGTATAGTACAATTTAACTTTTAGGTTTGCGTTGTGAGTAACCTATGTAAAGGGAAAATCAATAACTCCAAATTCAAGTAAACTCCATGTTTCTTAAAAGCCACCCGGCTCAAACAAATGGAGGGACATGACAGACCACAGAAACTACACTAAATTAAACAAATGAAACATAAAATACATATCAAACACATTTATTAATTTCTAGAATATTCAAACATATGATAACTAGGTAAACTGATCAGTCCCCTACAAATTAACCTTAAGATGTAACTTAACATATATATCATTTTAAATCTTCTACTCATGTTAGATGTACTAAATTTTTTTAACATTACATAACTCACAATTTAGGCGGTTGTACCGTATATTAATATAGTATCATTACTCGGTTACAATTTAAATACAAAAGACAGAAAAAAAAAATTCACTCATAGGGTGAAGTTCATACATTCAACTCCTATGCCATCATCGACTGATTAATATGGAGTGCTGATAGTTCAACAGATCGTCCTACTCATTGCGTTGACCATTCGAAGAGATCGAGAATGCCATCATCGACGGATTAATACGGAGTTTGAGAGAGTTCAACAGATCGTCCTACTCATTTCGTTCACCATTCGAAGAGATCGAGAATGCCATCATCGACGGATTAATACGGAGTTTCAGATAGTTCAACAGATCGTCCAGCGTCCAAAGTTTACTCGAGCACCACATTATTCCTGCTGTCCTTTATTCACAAAATCATCGTTAATGGAGGCAGACAGTTCTTGCGAATTTTAAAGATGACTTGGTTGCAACACCATTGAAGCTGTCCTTGCAATAAATAAATTCCAGAGCATGGAATGATGAAAAAAAAATCGACGCAGCTGGCAGCACAGGCAGAATAAACAGCAATGCACACCTTAGAAGGGTCCTACACGAGTCTCTTTCATTCTGGAAGCCCCGAAACTCATCATAAGCGTAGAGCACCTTTGGAACAAAATCTAATTAGGAAGTCAAAGCCGGTAAAAACAGGAATACCGCATCAGGATGTCAGGATCACCAAGAGAATCTGCCGAACAATAATTGGGATAAGAGAAATCGAAATTCTTCTGCGGAGCTCTATGCCTTATGCCAACGCAAATTCTCGCCAGCTAAAAGCCGAGAGAAAAATCATACCCTCTGCCGGCTGTTCACGCGGCTCGCGAGAAGCAAGACCCGAAGGGTCAAGGCCCCACTTTTTCTCCTCTTACTCTTCTTGAAAATCAGAATCAGAATGATCTCTAGCCTGGTGCAAGCACCCAGGAAAACTCGGTTTCTCCGCCTCTCTGAGTTCAGAGGCTTTCAAAAAAATCATAAAATTATATCTTAAAATCCCGGAATTTTATGTTATCTAAATTGAGAAAATGACACACCCATGACGAATCAAACACCAGAAAATCTGACAATGCAATCCGAAAAACATCTGCACTCATAACGTGAGAAAAGAAATAGACCCCCCAACTAACAAGTGAAACTAAGCTTTTACGAAAATCCAATTACCAGCCACCCCCACTGTCTTGAAGTAATAAAACTGCAAACTTACAAAGCGACAGGAAAGCGCTTTCCGTTTCACACGCATTAGCTGAAAAGACTCTACTGCCTCCATTGTTAGTAGGAAAAGGCTATAACCAATAAACCAGATGTGTTTCCTTGCAACCGTCTCTCGCCTTTGTTACAATTCCCACTCAAGAATAATGAGTTAAATAAAACCTTAAGAGCTTAAGAATACTTTTTTTCCCAGATTAAAATACACATGAATACAAATAAAAATATTAGAATAATAATAATTTAAAACACATATTAATAATTTAAATTCGCTACATAACATATTCCCCCACGCACCAGGGAAAAAAAATTTTGAGCAACAAAATTTTTTTTCAAAACAAAACAGAACAGCATTTCAAACTAGTACCAAGTTAAGTGCCATACAAATAATCCATTCAAATTTAGTTGTCAAGAGAGCAGTGATAAAAAAAAATTAAAAAATTTACTAACAAAGCATTAAGTTTAACAAATTAAATTCAAAATCTAAATGCAACTCATATAACCAATTAAATAGCAACCGGAGTGAAGTGTCATAAAAAAAATCCAATTTCAAAACAAGCTAATAAAATTACACAAACAAAAAAAATCACCAGTGAGGGAAAATTACACCTTAATAATTCATTCAACCAACAGTGACAACAACAACAAAAAAAAGAATTCATAAATGAATTAAACACTGAACTGAACTAGAAGTTGAAACAAACGGAGAACACCCCTAGGAACGGAAAAGAGAAACTTGATCAAAAAAAAAAATATTAAGCCGAAAGAATCTAGTGTGCACCTAGAAGCAAAAAGGAAAAAAATAATTTAGACAAACTTACTTGGAAACAAGGAAATTAAAATTCGGACCAGCCGAAAAAATCCTTAAAAACAAAACACTATTGTGTCAAGAACTCGAAACCGAAACTAAAAAAATTCACCAAATGCAGACAACTCCTAGAGCAAACCAGTTGTAAATACTGAGAAAAACCTTTACTAATCTTTCAAGAAAACAAAACTAACACTTAAAAAAATCAAATTCATAAACAGTTCAAGCTCAAAAAAAAAAAAAAAAAAAAAAAAAAAAAAAAAAAAAATCAAATTCCGAAAATAGCCAAAATGAATCCAACAAACAGAACTGAAGCAGGTTACACACAGAATTTACACGTAAACAAGAAGGTGCCCAACAAAAGGTTTGCCACAATTTTTAAAGAAAACAATGCTGCCCCAATGTTCTCAAAGTCTAGATCCTGGAGAGTAATCAAAGAAGATGAAGAGTATGCATTGCACTCTAGGTAGGAATCGTAAGCATGACTACTTCACAACAAAACTACAAAACTGCAGGCACAAAAATGCAAAAGCAGACAAGAGGGAAGTGTTTACACAAAAAATCTCAACTCCAAAATCTCAAAATCCATAAATCTCACAAAACCCAATTCTATATTTCTCCTTAAACCACTTCAACACTTCAAAACAAAAACTCCTTGAAATACACTAAGCCTCAAGAGCAATCACAAATTTTTTTAGTAACCACACAGTATAACCAGAAACCAGAAAAGAAAAAGTTTTTGAAAGACAACCAACTTGAAAACAGAAACTCAGTACTAAACTCAGTGGAGTTAATCACTCTTAAAAATCCTAAAATCAAATCAAAATCTCCACAACACTAAACTCACATAAGTAATCTCTAATACCACAAATTTAAGTTTAACTTCTCAAACAAATTTTTACTTCCACTAGTATCAAAGTTTAAATTTCCAAACACATTTCACATCCACTTTTTAAAGTTACTACAACACTGCAACAAGTTCAACCAAAAAAAAATTTTAATTGAAAACCAAAACAAAAAGCTATTAAGCTCAAAAATTGATAAAGACAAAAAAAATTTAGATCACTGTTACAACAAATGTCACACCACTCACTAGTAACCTCACTATGAAACTACCATTAAAACACTTGAAAAAAAATACAACAATAAGAGTAAAGAGCAAAAATATCTTTTAACTACATTTCCAAAATATCAAACAAAACCAGCTCTACCTTTCCAAAAAAAAAAAAAAAAAATCTTTGTTTTTCCAAAATTCACAATTCAAAATTGCTGTAAAACGCAAAACTCACTATTCTATTGTTTTCAGACATTTCTCAGACATCAATAAATGTTCACAAAACTCAAAACTAGGTAGAAAATTAATTGCTCAAACTCAGAAAAGCTAAACAAGAAACTTCACTCCCGCTGAAAACTAACTTCCAAAAAAAATTCAATCAATCCCTAAGTAAACTATCACTGGTCCCGCGCAACTTTACAAATCTAACCAAAATTATCTTTATCAAAGAAACAAACATTTCAGAATTTCCAAAAATAAATTCTAAATCAAATTTTTAACTCAATTCTATTAGGCACAAATTTCATAAAATCTATTAACACACTTCAAGAAGTTAAAAAAAAAAAATACTATTTCTGGAACACAAAAAATATACTGCTCTGACATTAAATCAATTAATTAAAATTAGAAATCTACAAAGCAATTATTCAAAGTGCAATTAGCAAAATCAACACATTAACACAAATGCAAATCTCACCAAAACTTTAAACTAAAAGATAAATGGATGAAACATCTAGGTGAGCGCTAAAAATTTTTTATCATTTATGATCAAAACTGTAATATTCATACACATAAAAACAAAAAAGAAATCAAATATAAAATAATACTCAAATAATATACACAAAACATTTTCTAGTGGTCTGCCAGTCGCGAGGTCACGGTACCAAATGTTATATGGAAAATTTTTATTTGGTGTTTAAATACCTTTAAACTTTAAACTTTGCTGCAAGGTGCCGGACAAAATAACCAAAAAAATATCATAATCAAAAATCAAATATCAAATAATTCAAAACATTCAAAATCTAATTCATAATATTCATATATCATTTCGACATTCTTATAAATATTCGTACAGTAAATCTATCAATCAATCAAATCAATCAATCGTATATCATATCTATCAATCAATCGTATAGTGGTATAGTACAATTTAACTTTTAGGTTTGCGTTGTGAGTAACCTATGTAAAGGGAAAATCAATAACTCCAAATTCAAGTAAACTCCATGTTTCTTAAAAGCCACCCGGCTCAAACAAATGGAGGGACATGACAGACCACAGAAACAACACTAAATTAAACAAATGAAACATAAAATACATATCAAACACATTTATTAATTTCTAGAATATTCAAACATATGATAACTAGGTAAACTGATCAGTCCCCTACAAATTAACCTTAAGATGTAAATTAACATATATATCATTTTAAATCTTCTACTCATGTTAGGTGTACTAAATTTTTTTTTAACATTACATAACTCACAATTTAGGCGGTTGTACCGTATATTAATATAGTATCATTACTCGGTTACAATTTAAATACAAAAGACAGAAAAAAAAAATTCACTCATAGGGTGAAGTTCATACATTCAACTCCTATGCCATCATCGACTGATTAATATGGAGTGCTGATAGTTCAACAGATCGTCCTACTCATTTCGTTGACCATTCGAAGAGATCGAGAATGCCATCATCGACGGATTAATACGGAGTTTTAGAGAGTTCAACAGATCATCCTACTCATTTCGTTCACCATTCGAAGAGATCGAGAATGCCATCATCGACGGATTAATACGGAGTTTCAGATAGTTCAACAGATCGTCCAGCGTCCAAAGTTTACTCGAGCACCACATTATTCCTGCTGTCCTTTATTCACAAAATCATCGTTAATGGAGGCAGACAGTTCTTGCGAATTTTAAAGATGACTTGGTTGCAACACCATTGAAGCTGTCCTTGCAATAAATAAATTCCAGAGCATGGAATGATGAAAAAAAAATCGACGCAGCTGGCACAGGCAGAATAAACAGCAATGCACACCTTAGAAGGGTCCTACACGAGTCTCTTTCATTCTGGAAGCCCCGAAACTCATCATAAGCGTAGAGCACCTTTGGAACAAAATCTAATTAGGAAGTCAAAGCCGGTAAAAACAGGAATACCGCATCAGGATGTCAGGATCACCAAGAGAATCTGCCGAACAATTCTTGGGATAAGAGAAATCGAAATTCTTCTGCGGAGCTCTATGCCTTATGCCAACGCAAATTCTCGCCAGCTAAAAGCCGAGAGAAAAATCATACCCTCTACCGGCTGTTCACGCGGCTCGCGAGAAGCAAGACCCGAAGGGTCAAGCCCCCACTTTTTCTCCTCTTACTCTTCTTGAAAATCAGAATCAGAATGATCTCTAGCCTGGTGCAAGCACCCAGGAAAACTCGGTTTCTCCGCCTCTCTGAGTTCAGAGGCATTCAAAAAAATCATAAAATTATATCTTACCAATCCCGGAATTTTAAGTTATCTAAATTGAGAAAATGACACACCCATGACGAATCAAACACCAGAAAATCTGACAATGCAATCCGAAAAACATCTGCACTCATAACGTGAGAAAAGAAATAGACCCCCCAACTAACAAGTGAAACTAAGCTTTTACGAAAATCCAATTACCAGCCACCCCCACTGTCTTGAAGTAATAAAAATGCAAACTTACAAAGCGACAGGAAAGCGCTTTCCGTTTCACACGCATTAGCTGAAAAGACTACTGCCGCCATTGTTAGTAGGAAAAGGCTATAACCAATAAACCAGATGTGTTTCCTTGCAACCGTCTCTCGCCTTTGTTACAATTCCCACTCAAGAATAATGAGTTAAATAAAACCTTAAGAGCTTAAGAATACTTTTTTTCCCAGATTAAAATACACATGAATACAAATAAAAATATTAGAATAATAATAATTTAAAACACATATTAATAATTTTAATTCGCTACATAACATATTCCCCCACGCACCAGGGAAAAAAAATTTTGAGCAACAAAATTTCAATTCAAAACAAAACAGAACAGCATTTCAAAAAATTCAAAACAAAACAGAACAGCATTTCAAACTAGTACCAAGTTAAGTGCCATACAAATAATCCATTCAAAACTAGTTGTCAAGAGAGCAGTGATAAAAAAAAATTAAAAAATTTACTAACAAAGCATTAAGTTTAACAAATTAAATTTAAAATCTAAATGCAACTCATATAACCAATTAAATAGCAACCGGAGTGAAGTGTCATAAAAAAAAATCCAATTTCAAAACAAGCTAATAAAATTACACAAACAAAAAAAATCACCAGTGAGGGAAAATTACACCTTAATAATTCATTCAACCAACAGTGACAACAACAAAAAAAAAAGAAATCATAAATGAATTAAACACTGAACTGAACTAGAAGTTGAAACAAACGGAGAACACCCCTAGGAACGGAAAAGAGAAACTTGATCAAAAAAAAAAATTAAGCCGAAAGAATCTAGTGTGCACCTAGAAGCAAAAAGGGAAAAAATAATTTAGACAAACTTACTTGGAAACAAGGAAATTAAAATTCGGACCAGCCGAAAAAATCCTTAAAAACAAAACACTATTGTGTCAAGAACTCGAAACCGAAACTAAAAAAATTCACCAAATGCAGACAACTCCTAGAGCAAACCAGTTGTAAATACTGAGAAAAACCTTTACTAATCTTTCAAGAAAACAAAACTAACACTTAAAAAAATCAAATTCATAAACAGTTCAAGCTCAAACCAAAAAAAAAAAAAAAAAAAAAAAAATCAAATTCCGAAAATAGCCAAAATGAATCCAACAAACAGAACTGAAGCAGGTTACACACAGAATTTACACGTAAACAAGAAGGTGCCCAACAAAAGGTTTGCCACAATTTTTAAAGAAAACAATGCTGCCCCAATGTTCTCAAAGTCTAGATCCTGGAGAGTAATCAAAGAAGATGAAGAGTATGCATTGCACTCTAGGTAGGAATCGTAAGCATGACTACTTCACAACAAAACTACAAAACTGCAGGCACAAAAATGCAAAAGCAGACAAGAGGGAAGTGTTTACACAAAAAATCTCAACTCCAAAATCTCAAAATCCATAAATCTCACAAAACCCAATTCTATATTTCTCCTTAAACCACTTCAACACTTCAAAACAAAAACTCCTTGAAATACACTAAGCCTCAAGAGCAATCACAAATTTTTTTAGTAACCACACAGTATAACCAGAAACCAGAAAAGAAAAAGTTTTTGAAAGACAACCAACTTGAAAACAGAAACTCAGTACTAAACTCAGTGGAGTTAATCACTCTTAAAAATCCTAAAATCAAATCAAAATCTCCACAACACTAAACTCACATAAGTAATCTCTAATACCACAAATTTAAGTTTAACTTCTCAAACAAATTTTCACTTCCACTAGTATCAAAGTTTAAATTTCCAAACACATTTCACATCCACTTTTTAAAGTTACTACAACACTGCAACAAGTTCAACCAAAAAAAAATTTTAATTGAAAACCAAAACAAAAAGCTATTAAGCTCAAAAATTGATAAAGACAAAAAAAATTTAGATCACTGTTACAACAAATGTCACACCACTCACTAGTAACCTCACTATGAAACTACTATTAAAACACTTGAAAAAAAAATACAACAATAAGAGTAAAGAGCAAAAATATCTTTTAACTACATTTCCAAAATTTCAAACAAAACCAGCTCTACCTTTCCAAAAAAAAAAAAAAAAAAAATCTTTGTTTTTCCAAAATTCACAATTCAAAATTGCTGTAAAACGCAAAACTCACTATTCTATTGTTTTCAGACATTTCTCAGACATCAATAAATGTTCACAAAACTCAAAACTAGGTAGAAAATTAATTACTCAAACTCAGAAAAGCTAAACAAGAAACTTCACTCCCGCTGAAAACTAACTTCCAAAAAAAATTCAATCAATCCCTAAGTAAACTATCACTGGTCCCGCGCAACTTTACAAATCTAACCAAAATTATCTTTATCAAAGAAACAAACATTTCAGAATTTCCAAAAATAAATTCTAAATCAAATTTTTAACTCAATTCTATTAGGCACAAATTTCATAAAATCTATTAACACACTTCAAGAAGTTAAAAAAAAAAAATACTATTTCTCGAACACAAAAAAAAAATACTGCTCTGACATTAAATCAATTAATTAAAATTAGAAATCTACAAAGCAATTATTCAAAGTGCAATTAGCAAAATCAACACATTAACACAAATGCAATTCTCACCAAAACTTTAAACTAAAAGATAAATGGATCAAACATCTAGGTGAGCGCTAAAAATTTTTTATCATTTATGATCAAAACTGTAATATTCATACACATAAAAACAAAATAGAAATCAAATATAAAATAATACTCAAATAATATACACAAAACATTTTCTAGTGGTCTGCCAGTCGCGAGGTCACGGCACCAAATGTTATATGGAAAATTTTTATTTGGTGTTTAAATACCTTTAAATTTTGCTGCAAGGTGCCGGACAAAATAACCAAAAAAATATCATAATCAAAAATCAAATATCAAATAATTCAAAACATTCAAAATCTAATTCATAATATTCATATATCATTTCGACATTCTTATAAATATTCGTACAGTAAATCTATCAATCAATCAAATCAATCAATCGTATATCATATCTATCAATCAATCGTATAGTGGTATAGTACAATTTAACTTTTAGGTTTGCGTTGTGAGTAACCTATGTTAAGGGAAAATCAATAACTCCAAATTCAAGTAAACTCCATGTTTCTTAAAAGCCACCCGGCTCAAACAAATGGAGGGACATGACAGACCACAGAAACTACACTAAATTAAACAAATGAAACATAAAATACATATCAAACACATTTATTAATTTCTAGAATATTCAAACATATGATAACTAGGTAAACTGATCAGTCCCCTACAAATTAACCTTAAGATGTAAATTAACATATATATCATTTTAAATCTTCTACTCATGTTAGGTGTACTAAATTTTTTTTTAACATTACATAACTCACAATTTAGGCGGTTGTACCGTATATTAATATAGTATCATTACTCGGTTACAATTTAAATACAAAAGACAGAAAAAAAAAATTCACTCATAGGGTGAAGTTCATACATTCAACTCCTATGCCATCATCGACTGATTAATATGGAGTGCTGATAGTTCAACAGATCGTCCTACTCATTTCGTTGACCATTCGAAGAGATCGAGAATGCCATCATCGACGGATTAATACGGAGTTTTAGAGAGTTCAACAGATCGTCCTACTCATTTCGTTCACCATTCGAAGAGATCGAGAATGCCATCATCGACGAATTAATACGGAGTTTCAGATAGTTCAACAGATCGTCCAGCGTCCAAAGTTTACTCGAGCACCACATTATTCCTGCTGTCCTTTATTCACAAAATCATCGTTAATGGAGGCAGACAGTTCTTGCGAATTTTAAAGATGACTTGGTTGCAACACCATTGAAGCTGTCCTTGCAATAAATAAATTCCAGAGCATGGAATGATGGAAAAAAAATCGACGCAGCTGGCACAGGCAGAATAAACAGCAATGCACACCTTAGAAGGGTCCTACACGAGTCTCTTTCATTCTGGAAGCCCCGAAACTCATCATAAGCGTAGAGCACCTTTGGAACAAAATCTAATTAGGAAGTCAAAGCCGGTAAAAACAGGAATACCGCATCAGGATGTCAGGATCACGAAGAGAATCTGCCGAACAATTCTTGTGATAAGAGAAATCGAAATTCTTCTGCGGAGCTCTATGCCTTATGCCAACGCAAATTCTCGCCAGCTAAAAGCCGAGAGAAAAATCATACCCTCTACCGGCTGTTCACGCGGCTCGCGAGAAGCAAGACCCGAAGGGTCAAGCCCCCACTTTTTCTCCTCTTACTCTTCTTGAAAATCAGAATCAGAATGATCTCTAGCCTGGTGCAAGCACCCAGGAAAACTCGGTTTCTTCGCCTCTCTGAGTTCAGAGGCTTTCAAAAAAATCATAAAATTATATCTTACCAATCCCGGAATTTTAAGTTATCTAAATTGAGAAAATGACACACCCATGACGAATCAAACACCAGAAAATCTGACAATGCAATCCGAAAAACATCTGCACTCATAACGTGAGAAAAGAAATAGACCCCCCAACTAACAAGTGAAACTAAGCTTTTAGGAAAATCCAATTACCAGCCACCCCCACTGTCTTGAAGTAATAAAACTGCAAACTTACAAAGCGACAGGAAAGCGCTTTCCGTTTCACACGCATTAGCTGAAAAGACTCTACTGCCTCCATTGTTAGTAGGAAAAGGCTATAACCAATAAACCAGATGTGTTTCCTTGCAACCGTCTCTCGCATTTGTTACAATTCCCACTCAAGAATAATGAGTTAAATAAAACCTTAAGAGCTTAAGAATACTTTTTTTCCCAGATTAAAATACACATGAATACAAATAAAAATATTAGAATAATAATAATTTAAAACACATATTAATAATTTTAATTCGCTACATAACATATTCCCCCACGCACCAGGGAAAAAAAATTTTGAGCAACAAAATTTTTTTTCAAAACAAAACAGAACAGCATTTCAAACTAGTACCAAGTTAAGTGCCATACAAATAATCCATTCAAAACTAGTTGTCAAGAGAGCAGTGATAAAAAAAAATTAAAAAATTTACTAACAAAGCATTAAGTTTAACAAATTAAATTTAAAATCTAAATGCAACTCATATAACCAATTAAATAGCAACCGGAGTGAAGTGTCATAAAAAAAAATCGAATTTCAAAACAAGCTAATAAAATTACACAAACAAAAAAAATCACCAGTGAGGGAAAATTACACCTTAATAATTCATTCAACCAACAGTGACAACAACAAAAAAAAAAGAAATCATAAATGAATTAAACACTGAACTGAACTAGAAGTTGAAACAAACGGAGAACACCCCTAGGAACGGAAAAGAGAAACTTGATCAAAAAAAAAAAAATTAAGCCGAAAGAATCTAGTGTGCACCTAGAAGCAAAAAGGGAAAAAATAATTTAGACAAACTTACTTGGAAACAAGGAAATTAAAATTCGGACCAGCCGAAAAAATCCTTAAAAACAAAACACTATTGTGTCAAGAACTCGAAACCGAAACTAAAAAAATTCACCAAATGCAGACAACTCCTAGAGCAAACCAGTTGTAAATACTGAGAAAAACCTTTACTAATCTTTCAAGAAAACAAAACTAACACTTAAAAAAATCAAATTCATAAACAGTTCAAGCTCAAACCAAAAAAAAAAAAAAAAAAAAAAAAAAAAAAAAATCAAATTCCGAAAATAGCCAAAATAAATCCAACAAACAGAACTGAAGCAGGTTACACACAGAATTTACACGTAAACAAGAAGGTGCCCAACAAAAGGTTTGCCACAATTTTTAAAGAAAACAATGCTGCCCCAATGTTCTCAAAGTCTAGATCCTGGAGAGTAATCAAAGAAGATGAAGAGTATGCATTGCACTCTAGGTAGGAATCGTAAGCATGACTACTTCACAACAAAACTACAAAACTGCAGGCACAAAAATGCAAAAGCAGACAAGAGGGAAGTGTTTACACAAAAAATCTCAACTCCAAAATCTCAAAATCCATAAATCTCACAAAACCCAATTCTATATTTCTCCTTAAACCACTTCAACACTTCAAAACAAAAACTCCTTGAAATACACTAAGCCTCAAGAGCAATCACAAATTTTTTTAGTAACCACACAGTATAACCAGAAACCAGAAAAGAAAAAGTTTTTGAAAGACAACCAACTTGAAAACAGAAACTCAGTACTAAACTCAGTGGAGTTAATCACTCTTAAAAATCCTAAAATCAAATCAAAATCTCCACAACACTAAACTCACATAAGTAATCTCTAATACCACAAATTTAAGTTTAACTTCTCAAACAAATTTTCACTTCCACTAGTATCAAAGTTTAAATTTCCAAACACATTTCACATCCACTTTTTAAAGTTACTACAACACTGCAACAAGTTCAACCAAAAAAAAATTTTAATTGAAAACCAAAACAAAAAGCTATTAAGCTCAAAAATTGATAAAGACAAAAAAAATTTAGATCACTGTTACAACAAATGTCACACCACTCACTAGTAACCTCACTATGAAACTACTATTAAAACACTTGAAAAAAAAAAATACAACAATAAGAGTAAAGAGCAAAAATATCTTTTAACTACATTTCCAAAATTTCAAACAAAACCAGCTCTACCTTTCCAAAAAAAAAAAAAAAAATCTTTGTTTTTCCAAAATTCACAATTCAAAATTGCTGTAAAACGCAAAACTCACTATTCTATTGTTTTCAGACATTTCTCAGACATCAATAAATGTTCACAAAACTCAAAACTAGGTAGAAAATTAATTACTCAAACTCAGAAAAGCTAAACAAGAAACTTCACTCCCGCTGAAAACTAACTTCCAAAAAAAATTCAATCAATCCCTAAGTAAACTATCACTGGTCCCGCGCAACTTTACAAATCTAACCAAAATTATCTTTATCAAAGAAACAAACATTTCAGAATTTCCAAAAATAAATTCTAAATCAAATTTTTAACTCAATTCTATTAGGCACAAATTTCATAAAATCTATTAACACACTTCAAGAAGTTAAAAAAAAAAAATACTATTTCTCGAACACAAAAAAAAAAAATACTGCTCTGACATTAAATCAATTAATTAAAATTAGAAATCTACAAAGCAATTATTCAAAGTGCAATTAGCAAAATCAACACATTAACACAAATGCAATTCTCACCAAAACTTTAAACTAAAAGATAAATGGATCAAACATCTAGGTGAGCGCTAAAAATTTTTTATCATTTATGATCAAAACTGTAATATTCATACACATAAAAACAAAATAGAAATCAAATATAAAATAATACTCAAATAATATACACAAAACATTTTCTAGTGGTCTGCCAGTCGCGAGGTCACGGCACCAAATGTTATATGGAAAATTTTTATTTGGTGTTTAAATACCTTTAAACTTTAAACTTTGCTGCAAGGTGCCGGACAAAATAACCAAAAAAATATCATAATCAAAAATCAAATATCAAATAATTCAAAACATTCAAAATCTAATTCATAATATTCATATATCATTTCGACATTCTTATAAATATTCGTACAGTAAATCTATCAATCAATCAAATCAATCAATCGTATATCATATCTATCAATCAATCGTATAGTGGTATAGTACAATTTAACTTTTAGGTTTGCGTTGTGAGTAACCTATGTAAAGGGAAAATCAATAACTCCAAATTCAAGTAAACTCCATGTTTCTTAAAAGCCACCCGGCTCAAACAAATGGAGGGACATGACAGACCACAGAAACTACACTAAATTAAACAAATGAAACATAAAATACATATCAAACACATTTATTAATTTCTAGAATATTCAAACATATGATAACTAGGTAAACTGATCAGTCCCCTACAAATTAACCTTAAGATGTAAATTAACATATATATCATTTTAAATCTTCTACTCATGTTAGGTGTACTAAATTTTTTTTTAACATTACATAACTCACAATTTAGGCGGTTGTACCGTATATTAATATAGTATCATTACTCGGTTACAATTTAAATACAAAAGACAGAAAAAAAAAATTCACTCATAGGGTGAAGTTCATACATTCAACTCCTATGCCATCATCGACTGATTAATATGGAGTGCTGATAGTTCAACAGATCGTCCTACTCATTTCGTTGACCATTCGAAGAGATCGAGAATGCCATCATCGACGGATTAATACGGAGTTTTAGAGAGTTCAACAGATCGTCCTACTCATTTCGTTCACCATTCGAAGAGATCGAGAATGCCATCATCGACGGATTAATACGGAGTTTCAGATAGTTCAACAGATCGTCCAGCGTCCAAAGTTTACTCGAGCACCACATTATTCCTGCTGTCCTTTATTCACAAAATCATCGTTAATGGAGGCAGACAGTTCTTGCGAATTTTAAAGATGACTTGGTTGCAACACCATTGAAGCTGTCCTTGCAATAAATAAATTCCAGAGCATGGAATGATGAAAAAAAAATCGACGCAGCTGGCACAGGCAGAATAAACAGCAATGCACACCTTAGAAGGGTCCTACACGAGTCTCTTTCATTCTGGAAGCCCCGAAACTCATCATAAGCGTAGAGCACCTTTGGAACAAAATCTAATTAGGAAGTCAAAGCCGGTAAAAACAGGAATACCGCATCAGGATGTCAGGATCACGAAGAGAATCTGCCGAACAATTCTTGTGATAAGAGAAATCGAAATTCTTCTGCGGAGCTCTATGCCTTATGCCAACGCAAATTCTCGCCAGCTAAAAGCCGAGAGAAAAATCATACCCTCTGCCGGCTGTTCACGCGGCTCGCGAGAAGCAAGACCCGAAGGGTCAAGCCCCCACTTTTTCTCCTCTTACTCTTCTTGAAAATCAGAATCAGAATGATCTCTAGCCTGGTGCAAGCACCCAGGAAAACTCGGTTTCTCCGCCTCTCTGAGTTCAGAGGCTTTCAAAAAAATCATAAAATTATATCTTACCAATCCCGGAATTTTAAGTTATCTAAATTGAGAAAATGACACACCCATGACGAATCAAACACCAGAAAATCTGACAATGCAATCCGAAAAACATCTGCACTCATAACGTGAGAAAAGAAATAGACCCCCCAACTAACAAGTGAAACTAAGCTTTTACGAAAATCCAATTACCAGCCACCCCCACTGTCTTGAAGTAATAAAAATGCAAACTTACAAAGCGACAGGAAAGCGCTTTCCGTTTCACACGCATTAGCTGAAAAGACTACTGCCTCCATTGTTAGTAGGAAAAGGCTATAACCAATAAACCAGATGTGTTTCCTTGCAACCGTCTCTCGCCTTTGTTACAATTCTCACTCAAGAATAATGAGTTAAATAAAACCTTAAGAGCTTAAGAATACTTTTTTTCCCAGATTAAAATACACATGAATACAAATAAAAATATTAGAATAATAATAATTTAAAACACATATTAATAATTTTAATTCGCTACGTAACAACTCATCATAAGCGTAGAGCACCTTTAGAACAAAATCTAATTAGGAAGTCAAAGCCGGTAAAAACAGGAATACCGCATCAGGATGTCAGGATCACCAAGAGAATCTGCCGAACAATTCTTGGGATAAGAGAAATCGAAATTCTTCTGCGGAGCTCTATGCCTTATGCCAACGCAAATTCTCGCCAGCTAAAAGCCGAGAGAAAAATCATACCCTCTGCCGGCTGTTCACGCGGCTCGCGAGAAGCAAGACCCGAAGGGTCAAGCCCCCACTTTTTCTCCTCTTACTCTTCTTGAAAATCAGAATCAGAATGATCTCTAGCCTGGTGCAAGCACCCAGGAAAACTCGGTTTCTTCGCCTCTCTGAGTTCAGAGGCTTTCAAAAAAATCATAAAATTATATCTTACCAATCCCGGAATTTTAAGTTATCTAAATTGAGAAAATGACACACCCATGACGAATCAAACACCAGAAAATCTGACAATGCAATCCGAAAAACATCTGCACTCATAACGTGAGAAAAGAAATAGCCCCCCCAACTAACAAGTGAAACTAAGCTTTTAGGAAAATCCAATTACCAGCCACCCCCACTGTCTTGAAGTAATAAAACTGCAAACTTACAAAGCGACAGGAAAGCGCTTTCCGTTTCACACGCATTAGCTGAAAAGACTCTACTGCCTCCATTGTTAGTAGGAAAAGGCTATAACCAATAAACCAGATGTGTTTCCTTGCAACCGTCTCTCGCCTTTGTTACAATTCCCACTCAAGAATAATGAGTTAAATAAAACCTTAAGAGCTTAAGAATACTTTTTTTTCCCAGATTAAAATACACATGAATACAAATAAAAATATTAGAATTATAATAATTTAAAACACATATTAATAATTTAAATTCGCTACATAACATATTCCCCCACGCACCAGGGAAAAAAAATTTTGAGCAACAAAATTTCTTTTCAAAACAAAACAGAACAGCATTTCAAACTAGTACCAAGTTAAGTGCCATACAAATAATCCATTCAAAACTAGTTGTCAAGAGAGCAGTGATAAAAAAAAATTAAAAAATTTACTAACAAAGCATTAAGTTTAACAAATTAAATTTAAAATCTAAATGCAACTCATATAACCAATTAAATAGCAACCGGAGTGAAGTGTCATAAAAAAAATCCAATTTCAAAACAAGCTAATAAAATTACACAAACAAAAAAAATCACCAGTGAGGGAAAATTACACCTTAATAATTCATTCAACCAACAGTGACAACAACAAAAAAAAAAAGAAATCATAAATGAATTAAACACTGAACTGAACTAGAAGTTGAAACAAACGGAGAACACCCCTAGGAACGGAAAAGAGAAACTTGATCAAAAAAAAAAATTAAGCCGAAAGAATCTAGTGTGCACCTAGAAGCAAAAAGGGAAAAAATAATTTAGACAAACTTACTTGGAAACAAGGAAATTAAAATTCGGACCAGCCGAAAAAATCCTTTAAAACAAAACACTATTGTGTCAAGAACTCGAAACCGAAACTAAAAAAATTCACCAAATGCAGACAACTCCTAGAGCAAACCAGTTGTAAATACTGAGAAAAACCTTTACTAATCTTTCAAGAAAACAAAACTAACACTTAAAAAAATCAAATTCATAAACAGTTCAAGCTCAAACCAAAAAAAAAAAAAAAAAAAAAAAAAAAAAAAAAAATCAAATTCCGAAAATAGCCAAAATGAATCCAACAAACAGAACTGAAGCAGGTTACACACAGAATTTACACGTAAACAAGAAGGTGCCCAACAAAAGGTTTGCCACAATTTTTAAAGAAAACAATGCTGCCCCAA
Source organism: Stegodyphus dumicola (assembly GCF_044657685.1). NCBI lineage: Eukaryota > Metazoa > Arthropoda > Arachnida > Araneae > Eresidae > Stegodyphus > Stegodyphus dumicola. Next base: position 262,581,880 of record NC_140770.1, on the reverse strand, counting down.
TGTTCTCAAAGTCTAGATCCTGGAGAGTAATCAAAGAAGATGAAGAGTATGCATTGCACTCTAGGTAGGAATCGTAAGCATGACTACTTCACAACAAAACTACAAAACTGCAGGCACAAAAATGCAAAAGCAGACAAGAGGGAAGTGTTTACACAAAAAATCTCAACTCCAAAATCTCAAAATCCATAAATCTCACAAAACCCAATTCTATATTTCTCCTTAAACCACTTCAACACTTCAAAACAAAAACTCCTTGAAATACACTAAGCCTCAAGAGCAATCACAAATTTTTTTAGTAACCACACAGTATAACCAGAAACCAGAAAAGAAAAAGTTTTTGAAAGACAACCAACTTGAAAACAGAAACTCAGTACTAAACTCAGTGGAGTTAATCACTCTTAAAAATCCTAAAATCAAATCAAAATCTCCACAACACTAAACTCACATAAGTAATCTCTAATACCACAAATTTAAGTTTAACTTCTCAAACAAATTTTCACTTCCACTAGTATCAAAGTTTAAATTTCCAAACACATTTCACATCCACTTTTTAAAGTTACTACAACACTGCAACAAGTTCAACCAAAAAAAAATTTTAATTGAAAACCAAAACAAAAAGCTATTAAGCTCAAAAATTGATAAAGACAAAAAAAATTTAGATCACTGTTACAACAAATGTCACACCACTCACTAGTAACCTCACTATGAAACTACTATTAAAACACTTGAAAAAAAAAATACAACAATAAGAGTAAAGAGCAAAAATATCTTTTAACTACATTTCCAAAATTTCAAACAAAACCAGCTCTACCTTTCCAAAAAAAAAAAAAAAAAATCTTTGTTTTTCCAAAATTCACAATTCAAAATTGCTGTAAAACGCAAAACTCACTATTCTATTGTTTTCAGACATTTCTCAGACATCAATAAATGTTCACAAAACTCAAAACTAGGTAGAAAATTAATTACTCAAACTCAGAAAAGCTAAACAAGAAACTTCACTCCCGCTGAAAACTAACTTCCAAAAAAAATTCAATCAATCCCTAAGTAAACTATCACTGGTCCCGCGCAACTTTACAAATCTAACCAAAATTATCTTTATCAAAGAAACAAACATTTCAGAATTTCCAAAAATAAATTCTAAATCAAATTTTTAACTCAATTCTATTAGGCACAAATTTCATAAAATCTATTAACACACTTCAAGAAGTTAAAAAAAAAAAATACTATTTCTCGAACACAAAAAAAAAAATACTGCTCTGACATTAAATCAATTAATTAAAATTAGAAATCTACAAAGCAATTATTCAAAGTGCAATTAGCAAAATCAACACATTAACACAAATGCAATTCTCACCAAAACTTTAAACTAAAAGATAAATGGATCAAACATCTAGGTGAGCGCTAAAAATTTTTTATCATTTATGATCAAAACTGTAATATTCATACACATAAAAACAAAATAGAAATCAAATATAAAATAATACTCAAATAATATACACAAAACATTTTCTAGTGGTCTGCCAGTCGCGAGGTCACGGCACCAAATGTTATATGGAAAATTTTTATTTGGTGTTTAAATACCTTTAAACTTTAAACTTTGCTGCAAGGTGCCGGACAAAATAACCAAAAAAATATCATAATCAAAAATCAAATATCAAATAATTCAAAACATTCAAAATCTAATTCATAATATTCATATATCATTTCGACATTCTTATAAATATTCGTACAGTAAATCTATCAATCAATCAAATCAATCAATCGTATATCATATCTATCAATCAATCGTATAGTGGTATAGTACAATTTAACTTTTAGGTTTGCGTTGTGAGTAACCTATGTAAAGGGAAAATCAATAACTCCAAATTCAAGTAAACTCCATGTTTCTTAAAAGCCACCCGGCTCAAACAAATGGAGGGACATGACAGACCACAGAAACTACACTAAATTAAACAAATGAAACATAAAATACATATCAAACACATTTATTAATTTCTAGAATATTCAAACATATGATAACTAGGTAAACTGATCAGTCCCCTACAAATTAACCTTAAGATGTAAATTAACATATATATCATTTTAAATCTTCTACTCATGTTAGGTGTACTAAATTTTTTTTTAACATTACATAACTCACAATTTAGGCGGTTGTACCGTATATTAATATAGTATCATTACTCGGTTACAATTTAAATACAAAAGACAGAAAAAAAAAATTCACTCATAGGGTGAAGTTCATACATTCAACTCCTATGCCATCATCGACTGATTAATATGGAGTGCTGATAGTTCAACAGATCGTCCTACACATTTCGTTGACCATTCGAAGAGATCGAGAATGCCATCATCGACGGATTAATACGGAGTTTTAGAGAGTTCAACAGATCGTCCTACTCATTTCGTTCACCATTCGAAGAGATCGAGAATGCCATCATCGACGGATTAATACGGAGTTTCAGATAGTTCAACAGATCGTCCAGCGTCCAAAGTTTACTCGAGCACCACATTATTCCTGCTGTCCTTTATTCACAAAATCATCGTTAATGGAGGCAGACAGTTCTTGCGAATTTTAAAGATGACTTGGTTGCAACACCATTGAAGCTGTCCTTGCAATAAATAAATTCCAGAGCATGGAATGATGAAAAAAAAATCGACGCAGCTGGCACAGGCAGAATAAACAGCAATGCACACCTTAGAAGGGTCCTACACGAGTCTCTTTCATTCTGGAAGCCCCGAAACTCATCATAAGCGTAGAGCACCTTTGGAACAAAATCTAATTAGGAAGTCAAAGCCGGTAAAAACAGGAATACCGCATCAGGATGTCAGGATCACGAAGAGAATCTGCCGAACAATTCCTGGGATAAGAGAAATCGAAATTCTTCTGCGGAGCTCTATGCCTTATGCCAACGCAAATTCTCGCCAGCTAAAAGCCGAGAGAAAAATCATACCCTCTACCGGCTGTTCACGCGGCTCGCGAGAAGCAAGACCCGAAGGGTCAAGCCCCCACTTTTTCTCCTCTTACTCTTCTTGAAAATCAGAATCAGAATGATCTCTAGCCTGGTGCAAGCACCCAGGAAAACTCGGTTTCTCCGCCTCTCTGAGTTCAGAGGCTTTCAAAAAAATCATAAAATTATATCTTACCAATCCCGGAATTTTAAGTTATCTAAATTGAGAAAATGACACACCCATGACGAATCAAACACCAGAAAATCTGACAATGCAATCCGAAAAACATCTGCACTCATAACGTGAGAAAAGAAATAGACCCCCCAACTAACAAGTGAAACTAAGCTTTTACGAAAATCCAATTACCAGCCACCCCCACTGTCTTGAAGTAATAAAAATGCAAACTTACAAAGCGACAGGAAAGCGCTTTCCGTTTCACACGCATTAGCTGAAAAGACTACTGCCTCCATTGTTAGTAGGAAAAGGCTATAACCAATAAACCAGATGTGTTTCCTTGCAACCGTCTCTCGCCTTTGTTACAATTCCCACTCAAGAATAATGAGTTAAATAAAACCTTAAGAGCTTAAGAATACTTTTTTTCCCAGATTAAAATACACATGAATACAAATAAAAATATTAGAATAATAATAATTTAAAACACATATTAATAATTTTAATTCGCTACGTAACAACTCATCATAAGCGTAGAGCACCTTTAGAACAAAATCTAATTAGGAAGTCAAAGCCGGTAAAAACAGGAATACCGCATCAGGATGTCAGGATCACCAAGAGAATCTGCTGAACAATTCTTGGGATAAGAGAAATCGAAATTCTTCTGCGGAGCTCTATGCCTTATGCCAACGCAAATTCTCGCCAGCTAAAAGCCGAGAGAAAAATCATACCCTTTGCCGGCTGTTCACGCGGCTCGCGAGAAGCAAGACCCGAAGGGTCAAGCCCCCACTTTTTCTTCTCTTACTCTTCTTGAAAATCAGAATCAGAATGATCTCTAGCCTGGTGCAAGCACCCAGGAAAACTCGGTTTCTCCGCCTCTCTGAGTTCAGAGGCTTTCAAAAAAATCATAAAATTATATCTTACCAATCCCGGAATTTTAAGTTATCTAAATTGAGAAAATGACACACCCATGACGAATCAAACACCAGAAATCTGACAATGCAATCCGAAAAACATCTGCACTCATAACGTGAGAAAAGAAATAGCCCTCCCAACTAACAAGTGAAACTAAGCTTTTAGGAAAATCCAATTACCAGCCACCCCCACTGTCTTGAAGTAATAAAACTGCAAACTTACAAAGCGACAGGAAAGCGCTTTCCGTTTCACACGCATTAGCTGAAAAGACTCTACTGCCTCCATTGTTAGTAGGAAAAGGCTATAACCAATAAACCAGATGTGTTTCCTTGCAACCGTCTCTCGCCTTTGTTACAATTCCCACTCAAGAATAATGAGTTAAATAAAACCTTAAGAGCTTAAGAATACTTTTTTTTCCCAGATTAAAATACACAAATATTGAATACAAATAAAAAATATTGAATACAAATAAAAATATTAGAATTATAATAATTTAAAACACATATTAATAATTTAAATTCGCTACATAACATATTCCCCCACGCACCAGGGAAAAAAAATTTTGAGCAACAAAATTTCTTTTCAAAACAAAACAGAACAGCATTTCAAACTAGTACCAAGTTAAGTGCCATACTAATAATCCATTCAAAACTAGTTGTCAAGAGAGCAGTGATAAAAAAAAATTAAAAAATTTACTAACAAAGCATTAAGTTTAACAAATTAAATTTAAAATCTAAATGCAACTCATATAACCAATTAAATAGCAACCGGAGTGAAGTGTCATAAAAAAAATCCAATTTCAAAACAAGCTAATAAAATTACACAAACAAAAAAAATCACCAGTGAGGGAAAATTACACCTTAATAATTCATTCAACCAACAGTGACAACAACAAAAAAAAAAAAAGAAATCATAAATGAATTAAACACTGAACTGAACTAGAAGTTGAAACAAACGGAGAACACCCCTAGGAACGGAAAAGAGAAACTTGATCAAAAAAAAAAAATTAAGCCGAAAGAATCTAGTGTGCACCTAGAAGCAAAAAGGGAAAAAATAATTTAGACAAACTTACTTGGAAACAAGGAAATTAAAATTCGGACCAGCCGAAAAAATCCTTAAAAACAAAACACTATTGTGTCAAGAACTCGAAACCGAAACTAAAAAAATTCACCAAATGCAGACAACTCCTAGAGCAAACCAGTTGTAAATACTGAGAAAAACCTTTACTAATCTTTCAAGAAAACAAAACTAACACTTAAAAAAATCAAATTCATAAACAGTTCAAGCTCAAACCAAAAAAAAAAAAAAAAAAAAAAAAAAAAAAAAAAAAAAAAAAAATCAAATTCCGAAAATAGCCAAAATGAATCCAACAAACAGAACTGAAGCAGGTTACACACAGAATTTACACGTAAACAAGAAGGTTCCCAACAAAAGGTTTGCCACAATTTTTAAAGAAAACAATGCTGCCCCAATGTTCTCAAAGTCTAGATCCTGGAGAGTAATCAAAGAAGATGAAGAGTATGCATTGCACTCTAGGTAGGAATCGTAAGCATGACTACTTCACAACAAAACTACAAAACTGCAGGCACAAAAATGCAAAAGCAGACAAGAGGGAAGTGTTTACACAAAAAATCTCAACTCCAAAATCTCAAAATCCATAAATCTCACAAAACCCAATTCTATATTTCTCCTTAAACCACTTCAACACTTCAAAACAAAAACTCCTTGAAATACACTAAGCCTCAAGAGCAATCACAAATTTTTTTAGTAACCACACAGTATAACCAGAAACCAGAAAAGAAAAAGTTTTTGAAAGACAACCAACTTGAAAACAGAAACTCAGTACTAAACTCAGTGGAGTTAATCACTCTTAAAAATCCTAAAATCAAATCAAAATCTCCACAACACTAAACTCACATAAGTAATCTCTAATACCACAAATTTAAGTTTAACTTCTCAAACAAATTTTCACTTCCACTAGTATCAAAGTTTAAATTTCCAAACACATTTCACATCCACTTTTTAAAGTTACTACAACACTGCAACAAGTTCAACCAAAAAAAAATTTTAATTGAAAACCAAAACAAAAAGCTATTAAGCTCAAAAATTGATAAAGACAAAAAAAATTTAGATCACTGTTACAACAAATGTCACACCACTCACTAGTAACCTCACTATGAAACTACTATTAAAACACTTGAAAAAAAAATACAACAATAAGAGTAAAGAGCAAAAATATCTTTTAACTACATTTCCAAAATTTCAAACAAAACCAGCTCTACCTTTCCAAAAAAAAAAAAAAAAAAAAATCTTTGTTTTTCCAAAATTCACAATTCAAAATTGCTGTAAAACGCAAAACTCACTATTCTATTGTTTTCAGACATTTCTCAGACATCAATAAATGTTCACAAAACTCAAAACTAGGTAGAAAATTAATTACTCAAACTCAGAAAAGCTAAACAAGAAACTTCACTCCCGCTGAAAACTAACTTCCAAAAAAAATTCAATCAATCCCTAAGTAAACTATCACTGGTCCCGCGCAACTTTACAAATCTAACCAAAATTATCTTTATCAAAGAAACAAACATTTCAGAATTTCCAAAAATAAATTCTAAATCAAATTTTTAACTCAATTCTATTAGGCACAAATTTCATAAAATCTATTAACACACTTCAAGAAGTTAAAAAAAAAAAAATACTATTTCTCGAACACAAAAAAAAAAATACTGCTCTGACATTAAATCAATTAATTAAAATTAGAAATCTACAAAGCAATTATTCAAAGTGCAATTAGCAAAATCAACACATTAACACAAATGCAATTCTCACCAAAACTTTAAACTAAAAGATAAATGGATCAAACATCTAGGTGAGCGCTAAAAATTTTTTATCATTTATGATCAAAACTGTAATATTCATACACATAAAAACAAAATAGAAATCAAATATAAAATAATACTCAAATAATATACACAAAACATTTTCTAGTGGTCTGCCAGTCGCGAGGTCACGGCACCAAATGTTATATGGAAAATTTTTATTTGGTGTTTAAATACCTTTAAACTTTGCTGCAAGGTGCCGGACAAAATAACCAAAAAAATATCATAATCAAAAATCAAATATCAAATAATTCAAAACATTCAAAATCTAATTCATAATATTCATATATCATTTCGACATTCTTATAAATATTCGTACAGTAAATCTATCAATCAATCAAATCAATCAATCGTATATCATATCTATCAATCAATCGTATAGTGGTATAGTACAATGTAACTTTTAGGTTTGCGTTGTGAGTAACCTATGTAAAGGGAAAATCAATAACTCCAAATTCAAGTAAACTCCATGTTTCTTAAAAGCCACCCGGCTCAAACAAATGGAGGGACATGACAGACCACAGAAACTACACTAAATTAAACAAATGAAACATAAAATACATATCAAACACATTTATTAATTTCTAGAATATTCAAACATATGATAACTAGGTAAACTGATCAGTCCCCTACAAATTAACCTTAAGATGTAAATTAACATATATATCATTTTAAATCTTCTACTCATGTTAGGTGTACTAAATTTTTTTTAACATTACATAACTCACAATTTAGGCGGTTGTACCGTATATTAATATAGTATCATTACTCGGTTACAATTTAAATACAAAAGACAGAAAAAAAAATTCACTCATAGGGTGAAGTTCATACATTCAACTCCTATGCCATCATCGACTGATTAATATGGAGTGCTGATAGTTCAACAGATCGTCCTACTCATTTCGTTGAACATTCGAAGAGATCGAGAATGCCATCATGGACGGATTAATACGGAGTTTTAGAGAGTTCAACAGATCGTCCTACTCATTTCGTTCACCATTCGAAGAGATCGAGAATGCCATCATCGACGGATTAATACGGAGTTTCAGATAGTTCAACAGATCGTCCAGCGTCCAAAGTTTACTCGAGCACCACATTATTCCTGCTGTCCTTTATTCACAAAATCATCGTTAATGGAGGCAGACAGTTCTTGCGAATTTTAAAGATGACTTGGTTGCAACACCATTGAAGCTGTCCTTGCAATAAATAAATTCCAGAGCATGGAATGATGAAAAAAAAATCGACGCAGCTGGCACAGGCAGAATAAACAGCAATGCACACCTTAGAAGGGTCCTACACGAGTCTCTTTCATTCTGGAAGCCCCGAAACTCATCATAAGCGTAGAGCACCTTTGGAACAAAATCTAATTAGGAAGTCAAAGCCGGTAAAAACAGGAATACCGCATCAGGATGTCAGGATCACCAAGAGAATCTGCCGAACAATTCCTGGGATAAGAGAAATCGAAATTCTTCTGCGGAGCTCTATGCCTTATGCCAACGCAAATTCTCGCCAGCTAAAAGCCGAGAGAAAAATCATACCCTCTACCGGCTGTTCACGCGGCTCGCGAGAAGCAAGACCCGAAGGGTCAAGCCCCCACTTTTTCTCCTCTTACTCTTCTTGAAAATCAGAATCAGAATGATCTCTAGCCTGGTGCAAGCACCCAGGAAAACTCGGTTTCTCCGCCTCTCTGAGTTCAGAGGCTTTCAAAAAAATCATAAAATTATATCTTACCAATCCCGGAATTTTAAGTTATCTAAATTGAGAAAATGACACACCCATGACGAATCAAACACCAGAAAATCTGACAATGCAATCCGAAAAACATCTGCACTCATAACGTGAGAAAAGAAATAGACCCCCCAACTAACAAGTGAAACTAAGCTTTTACGAAAATCCAATTACCAGCCACCCCCACTGTCTTGAAGTAATAAAACTGCAAACTTACAAAGCGACAGGAAAGCGCTTTCCGTTTCACACGCATTAGCTGAAAAGACTACTGCCTCCATTGTTAGTAGGAAAAGGCTATAACCAATAAACCAGATGTGTTTCCTTGCAACCGTCTCTCGCCTTTGTTACAATTCCCACTCAAGAATAATGAGTTAAATAAAACCTTAAGAGCTTAAGAATACTTTTTTCCCAGATTAAAATACACATGAATACAAATAAAAATATTAGAATAATAATAATTTAAAACACATATTAATAATTTAAATTCGCTACGTAACAACTCATCATAAGCGTAGAGCACCTTTAGAACAAAATCTAATTAGGAAGTCAAAGCCGGTAAAAACAGGAATACCGCATCAGGATGTCAGGATCACCAAGAGAATCTGCTGAACAATTCTTGGGATAAGAGAAATCGAAATTCTTCTGCGGAGCTCTATGCCTTATGCCAACGCAAATTCTCGCCAGCTAAAAGCCGAGAGAAAAATCATACCCTCTGCCGGCTGTTCACGCGGCTCGCGAGAAGCAAGACCCGAAGGGTCAAGCCCCCACTTTTTCTTCTCTTACTCTTCTTGAAAATCAGAATCAGAATGATCTCTAGCCTGGTGCAAGCACCCAGGAAAACTCGGTTTCTCCGCCTCTCTGAGTTCAGAGGCTTTCAAAAAAATCATAAAATTATATCTTACCAATCCCGGAATTTTAAGTTATCTAAATTGAGAAAATGACACACCCATGACGAATCAAACACCAGAAAATCTGACAATGCAATCCGAAAAACATCTGCACTCATAACGTGAGAAAAGAAATAGCCCTCCCAACTAACAAGTGAAACTAAGCTTTTAGGAAAATCCAATTACCAGCCACCCCCACTGTCTTGAAGTAATAAAACTGCAAACTTACAAAGCGACAGGAAAGCGCTTTCCGTTTCACACGCATTAGCTGAAAAGACTCTACTGCCTCCATTGTTAGTAGGAAAAGGCTATAACCAATAAACCAGATGTGTTTCCTTGCAACCGTCTCTCGCCTTTGTTACAATTCCCACTCAAGAATAATGAGTTAAATAAAACCTTAAGAGCTTAAGAATACTTTTTTTTCCCAGATTAAAATACACAAATATTGAATACAAATAAAAAATATTGAATACAAATAAAAATATTAGAATTATAATAATTTAAAACACATATTAATAATTTAAATTCGCTACATAACATATTCCCCCACGCACCAGGGAAAAAAAATTTTGAGCAACAAAATTTCTTTTCAAAACAAAACAGAACAGCATTTCAAACTAGTACCAAGTTAAGTGCCATACAAATAATCCATTCAAAACTAGTTGTCAAGAGAGCAGTGATAAAAAAAAAATTAAAAAATTTACTAACAAAGCATTAAGTTTAACAAATTAAATTTAAAATCTAAATGCAACTCATATAACCAATTAAATAGCAACCGGAGTGAAGTGTCATAAAAAAAATCCAATTTCAAAACAAGCTAATAAAATTACACAAACAAAAAAAATCACCAGTGAGGGAAAATTACACCTTAATAATTCATTCAACCAACAGTGACAACAACAAAAAAAAAAAGAAATCATAAATGAATTAAACACTGAACTGAACTAGAAGTTGAAACAAACGGAGAACACCCCTAGGAACGGAAAAGAGAAACTTGATCAAAAAAAAAAATTAAGCCGAAAGAATCTAGTGTGCACCTAGAAGCAAAAAGGGAAAAAATAATTTAGACAAACTTACTTGGAAACAAGGAAATTAAAATTCGGACCAGCCGAAAAAATCCTTAAAAACAAAACACTATTGTGTCAAGAACTCGAAACCGAAACTAAAAAAATTCACCAAATGCAGACAACTCCTAGAGCAAACCAGTTGTAAATACTGAGAAAAACCTTTACTAATCTTTCAAGAAAACAAAACTAACACTTAAAAAAATCAAATTCATAAACAGTTCAAGCTCAAACCAAAAAAAAAAAAAAAAAAAAAAAAAAAAAATCAAATTCCGAAAATAGCCAAAATGAATCCAACAAACAGAACTGAAGCAGGTTACACACAGAATTTACACGTAAACAAGAAGGTTCCCAACAAAAGGTTTGCCACAATTTTTAAAGAAAACAATGCTGCCCCAATGTTCTCAAAGTCTAGATCCTGGAGAGTAATCAAAGAAGATGAAGAGTATGCATTGCACTCTAGGTAGGAATCGTAAGCATGACTACTTCACAACAAAACTACAAAACTGCAGGCACAAAAATGCAAAAGCAGACAAGAGGGAAGTGTTTACACAAAAAATCTCAACTCCAAAATCTCAAAATCCATAAATCTCACAAAACCCAATTCTATATTTCTCCTTAAACCACTTCAACACTTCAAAACAAAAACTCCTTGAAATACACTAAGCCTCAAGAGCAATCACAAATTTTTTTAGTAACCACACAGTATAACCAGAAACCAGAAAAGAAAAAGTTTTTGAAAGACAACCAACTTGAAAACAGAAACTCAGTACTAAACTCAGTGGAGTTAATCACTCTTAAAAATCCTAAAATCAAATCAAAATCTCCACAACACTAAACTCACATAAGTAATCTCTAATACCACAAATTTAAGTTTAACTTCTCAAACAAATTTTCACTTCCACTAGTATCAAAGTTTAAATTTCCAAACACATTTCACATCCACTTTTTAAAGTTACTACAACACTGCAACAAGTTCAACCAAAAAAAAATTTTAATTGAAAACCAAAACAAAAAGCTATTAAGCTCAAAAATTGATAAAGACAAAAAAAATTTAGATCACTGTTACAACAAATGTCACACCACTCACTAGTAACCTCACTATGAAACTACTATTAAAACACTTGAAAAAAAAATACAACAATAAGAGTAAAGAGCAAAAATATCTTTTAACTACATTTCCAAAATTTCAAACAAAACCAGCTCTACCTTTCCAAAAAAAAAAAAAAAAAATCTTTGTTTTTCCAAAATTCACAATTCAAAATTGCTGTAAAACGCAAAACTCACTATTCTATTGTTTTCAGACATTTCTCAGACATCAATAAATGTTCACAAAACTCAAAACTAGGTAGAAAATTAATTACTCAAACTCAGAAAAGCTAAACAAGAAACTTCACTCCCGCTGAAAACTAACTTCCAAAAAAAATTCAATCAATCCCTAAGTAAACTATCACTGGTCCCGCGCAACTTTACAAATCTAACCAAAATTATCTTTATCAAAGAAACAAACATTTCAGAATTTCCAAAAATAAATTCTAAATCAAATTTTTAACTCAATTCTATTAGGCACAAATTTCATAAAATCTATTAACACACTTCAAGAAGTTAAAAAAAAAAAAATACTATTTCTCGAACACAAAAAAAAAATACTGCTCTGACATTAAATCAATTAATTAAAATTAGAAATCTACAAAGCAATTATTCAAAGTGCAATTAGCAAAATCAACACATTAACACAAATGCAATTCTCACCAAAACTTTAAACTAAAAGATAAATGGATCAAACATCTAGGTGAGCGCTAAAAATTTTTTATCATTTATGATCAAAACTGTAATATTCATACACATAAAAACAAAATAGAAATCAAATATAAAATAATACTCAAATAATATACACAAAACATTTTCTAGTGGTCTGCCAGTCGCGAGGTCACGGCACCAAATGTTATATGGAAAATTTTTATTTGGTGTTTAAATACCTTTAAACTTTGCTGCAAGGTGCCGGACAAAATAACCAAAAAAATATCATAATCAAAAATCAAATATCAAATAATTCAAAACATTCAAAATCTAATTCATAATATTCATATATCATTTCGACATTCTTATAAATATTCGTACAGTAAATCTATCAATCAATCAAATCAATCAATCGTATATCATATCTATCAATCAATCGTATAGTGGTATAGTACAATGTAACTTTTAGGTTTGCGTTGTGAGTAACCTATGTAAAGGGAAAATCAATAACTCCAAATTCAAGTAAACTCCATGTTTCTTAAAAGCCACCCGGCTCAAACAAATGGAGGGACATGACAGACCACAGAAACTACACTAAATTAAACAAATGAAACATAAAATACATATCAAACACATTTATTAATTTCTAGAATATTCAAACATATGATAACTAGGTAAACTGATCAGTCCCCTACAAATTAACCTTAAGATGTAAATTAACATATATATCATTTTAAATCTTCTACTCATGTTAGGTGTACTAAATTTTTTTTAACATTACATAACTCACAATTTAGGCGGTTGTACCGTATATTAATATAGTATCATTACTCGGTTACAATTTAAATACAAAAGACAGAAAAAAAAATTCACTCATAGGGTGAAGTTCATACATTCAACTCCTATGCCATCATCGACTGATTAATATGGAGTGCTGATAGTTCAACAGATCGTCCTACTCATTTCGTTGAACATTCGAAGAGATCGAGAATGCCATCATGGACGGATTAATACGGAGTTTTAGAGAGTTCAACAGATCGTCCTACTCATTTCGTTCACCATTCGAAGAGATCGAGAATGCCATCATCGACGGATTAATACGGAGTTTCAGATAGTTCAACAGATCGTCCAGCGTCCAAAGTTTACTCGAGCACCACATTATTCCTGCTGTCCTTTATTCACAAAATCATCGTTAATGGAGGCAGACAGTTCTTGCGAATTTTAAAGATGACTTGGTTGCAACACCATTGAAGCTGTCCTTGCAATAAATAAATTCCAGAGCATGGAATGATGAAAAAAAAATCGACGCAGCTGGCACAGGCAGAATAAACAGCAATGCACACCTTAGAAGGGTCCTACACGAGTCTCTTTCATTCTGGAAGCCCCGAAACTCATCATAAGCGTAGAGCACCTTTGGAACAAAATCTAATTAGGAAGTCAAAGCCGGTAAAAACAGGAATACCGCATCAGGATGTCAGGATCACCAAGAGAATCTGCCGAACAATTCCTGGGATAAGAGAAATCGAAATTCTTCTGCGGAGCTCTATGCCTTATGCCAACGCAAATTCTCGCCAGCTAAAAGCCGAGAGAAAAATCATACCCTCTGCCGGCTGTTCACGCGGCTCGCGAGAAGCAAGACCCGAAGGGTCAAGCCCCCACTTTTTCTCCTCTTACTCTTCTTGAAAATCAGAATCAGAATGATCTCTAGCCTGGTGCAAGCACCCAGGAAAACTCGGTTTCTCCGCCTCTCTGAGTTCAGAGGCTTTCAAAAAAATCATAAAATTATATCTTACCAATCCCGGAATTTTAAGTTATCTAAATTGAGAAAATGACACACCCATGACGAATCAAACACCAGAAAATCTGACAATGCAATCCGAAAAACATCTGCACTCATAACGTGAGAAAAGAAATAGACCCCCCAACTAACAAGTGAAACTAAGCTTTTACGAAAATCCAATTACCAGCCACCCCCACTGTCTTGAAGTAATAAAACTGCAAACTTACAAAGCGACAGGAAAGCGCTTTCCGTTTCACACGCATTAGCTGAAAAGACTACTGCCTCCATTGTTAGTAGGAAAAGGCTATAACCAATAAACCAGATGTGTTTCCTTGCAACCGTCTCTCGCGTTTGTTACAATTCCCACTCAAGAATAATGAGTTAAATAAAACCTTAAGAGCTTAAGAATACTTTTTTTCCCAGATTAAAATACACATGAATACAAATAAAAATATTAGAATAATAATAATTTAAAACACATATTAATAATTTAAATTCGCTACGTAACAACTCATCATAAGCGTAGAGCACCTTTAGAACAAAATCTAATTAGGAAGTCAAAGCCGGTAAAAACAGGAATACCGCATCAGGATGTCAGGATCACCAAGAGAATCTGCTGAACAATTCTTGGGATAAGAGAAATCGAAATTCTTCTGCGGAGCTCTATGCCTTATGCCAACGCAAATTCTCGCCAGCTAAAAGCCGAGAGAAAAATCATACCCTCTGCCGGCTGTTCACGCGGCTCGCGAGAAGCAAGACCCGAAGGGTCAAGCCCCCACTTTTTCTTCTCTTACTCTTCTTGAAAATCAGAATCAGAATGATCTCTAGCCTGGTGCAAGCACCCAGGAAAACTCGGTTTCTCCGCCTCTCTGAGTTCAGAGGCTTTCAAAAAAATCATAAAATTATATCTTACCAATCCCGGAATTTTAAGTTATCTAAATTGAGAAAATGACACACCCATGACGAATCAAACACCAGAAAATCTGACAATGCAATCCGAAAAACATCTGCACTCATAACGTGAGAAAAGAAATAGACCCCCCAACTAACAAGTGAAACTAAGCTTTTAGGAAAATCTAATTACCAGCCACCCCCACTGTCTTGAAGTAATAAAACTGCAAACTTACAAAGCGACAGGAAAGCGCTTTCCGTTTCACACGCATTAGCTGTAAAGACTCTACTGCCTCCATTGTTAGTAGGAAAAGGCTATAACCAATAAACCAGATGTGTTTCCTTGCAACCGTCTTTCGCCTTTGTTACAATTCCCACTCAAGAATAATGAGTTAAATAAAACCTTAAGAGCTTAAGAATACTTTTTTTCCCAGATTAAAATACACATGAATACAAATAAAAATATTAGAATAATAATAATTTAAAACACATATTAATAATTTAAATTCGCTACATAACAGTTACCCGGCTCAGTAATCTCAGTTTCTTTACTCTTATACGTTTGTAAATTGTACATTTTGTGCTTTAAAAATGATTGAATTATGTTGTTCTTATCTTCCGGTTAAGGATTTTATGCTTTTAGAAAATCTGCAAGCAATATTTGTAGAATCAGCAACACTTTAAAAGCTGTTTAAGTGCGGTTAAGCGTAATTCTTAAATTACATGACGGATGTATTTGTTTACATTTGAAACCGCAGAATAGTAGATTTGTTGCCAATCTAGAGACTAAACTTCGGAACAACAAATATAACGTCTTCATTTATTACTATTGCGAATTAAATCATGCTTAAACTTTCTGGAATTTTTTCCGAGGAAATAAGTGTTTAAGATTTACTTCGTAACTATTAATACAGATATTTTGAGTTTTTATGCATTTTTGCCTTGTCGCGAAGTGAAAACTGAATTAATTGAATGAGAAATACTTAATCGCCCGTGGAAAACTGTTCTTTTTTGTTTTGTTTGCTTAATTTCTTTTATACATCGTTCTAGATTTATTATAGTATTTGAATAGAGCATGTGGCAACGATTAGATAATTCTTCAAATGATATAAATTTTGTGGGTTCTGAGTTATAATATGAACGAAATATAAGCTGTTAAGTGAACCTTGTGTCGTTATGGTAAACAAATACTGTGGATTTTAAAGAGTGCATTTATTCTATTGTGGTTTGTATTAAACTCAATCCAATAAGTTTAAAGAATAAAAAATGCGTATCATTTAATATTCCGTACAAGGAAGTCATGTGGTGTACACATCAGATGCATGTTTCAGCATACATAAATTTGAGCGAGAAATAGTGTTGCGTGTGTGTGGGTTCGTGATAGATTGAATGCATTTAATAGGTTAATAAAATTTATTCCTATCAAGAGAAATAGAACGCTGGAATTTTCTCCTCAGAGTTATTCGTATAAGCGTGCACAATATCATGCAGTACAATCAGTAGTTGCACTTCAAATTACTACAAACGTTAAGAACAACGCAATGCAAAGTGCATCCAAAGAGAAAGTTAATTCAGATATCTCATTTCAGGCGGAACTAAACAACTCGCAACAACAAGTAGTTGAACTCAGACGCTCTCTGTTCAGACTTTCATAGTTTTCAACAAGAGCGTTCTGCTTTTCAAGATTTCTAGAAAGTAATAAGAGAATGAAATTATGGTTGCAACTAACATAGTGGTCAATTAATTTATTCAATTTAAATACAAATTAGCCAGATGTACACTGCTCCAAAAAAAGAGAGACAAGTTCTATATATTCAGTCCCAATGCACCGATTGACGAAATTCAAATCGCGTTTTCTATGTATTGGAAGCACGATTTAGGATAAATATTAGATTTATATATAGCATTGTTCAGACATAGCTAAATCGAGGTTTTTCTGAAATGACATGCCAGTATTTTCCACATCTCGATTCTATGGCTTAGTTGGTGTGTTGGTGTTGGTGTATTTAATTATGGCAAAGCACACTAGGGCTATCTGCCTAAGGGGAGGGACTTTCTGAGGGAAACTGGCTCGTATACACGTTACACATGGGGAAAACCACGAAAACACCCATGCAGCCAGCCCGTTCGCGCCTATGACTTAAAATATGCCAAAATATTAAATATTGTGAAATGTGCGAAATTCACAGAGAAATTCAAAAATTTAGCTTGGCGCATTTGTTTTGAGTTTGCGCCAAGAATACTTCACTTGCCGAAATTCTTAATTTACAGTAACCTATTTGCTTTCCTTGTTTTCATTGATGTACGAGAGGAAGAAAGGTTCATCATTCATTTTTCAAATAATTTTAATAAATTGCGTAAACCGCATTTTCTTTACTATCTCTTATAATAAATACGTCAAAGTACTAAAAGCGCCAAAATATAAATTCACGTATCTTGGAAACTTTGAAAGACAAATAATTTTTTACAGGTTGACATCAATCTACACATTTTTACGACGAAAAATATTTTGTAAATTATAATTCGAAATGTTTTCCGGAAAATTTACAAAAATTATTTAAAAATACAAATTTTCAAAATAAACTGTAAAAATGTGCGAATTTTATTTGGATTAAGCCTAAATGTTGAACTCTGGAAGAACGAGTCAAGCAAGTTTAATAAAAAAGATATATTAATAAATATATATCAAATTCAGTTAACATTGAGGAGCTAGCTAAAATTTTGAGAGCAAATTCTTTAAAAAACTGTTCGAGCAATTTTTACAAAACTTGACACTTTCGCATAGTTTGAATCGAAATTGAATAATTATAATCGAGATATGAAAAAAATGAGTATGCCATGTCAGAAAATGTCCAATTTTCTGTCAAAATACCTATATGAAAACAATGCTATAAGTAAATCTAATATATACTTCAAGTCGAACCCTCAGGTTCAGTGTTTCTCCTTACTTGCTTGGGTAACATTCATGAACCTGACTCGGAACAGGGAGCTTACTAAAGCTATGTTCAATAAATGTGGGAAGTAGACAAGATACACAGGAAGGGTATACGAAACCCTTTATTTTTCACTCTTTACAATAATTTCCGGACTTCGGAATACAGAGACCAACCACTTGTGGTCTGAACGTAAGAATATAAAAATATTAACTAAACTCTAACTTAACTTTGGAATAATAAACAAGGGCCTACGTGGAAGATTGGCCGTATATTAACAGGAAGCCGTATGTAGTACAGAGAACTGTTAACACTACGATACGTTTAAAATTATTAAGAGGATTAAACCTCTGGCCTGGAAGGCAACCAGCAACCGAGTAAAACTGCTAAGGCAAGCGGCCTGCTTCTACGAACTCCTTTCTCTCTCTTGCTTGGCAAAAAGCCACAACTTAAGTACTTGGCGTTCGCCAGACAAATTTGCATAAATAAGTTAATAACTTTTAATTCTGGCCGGAAGTAGAAAATAAGAAGTGATAGTAAAGATATAAAATAAAATAAACGTTAGTAAAACTTAAGATCCTTACACCCTAACCCTAAGAAAATAATATTTAATAAATAAAGGTAACACACAAAACGTTAAAACAACGCCCTTTTGGACATAATTTAAAATCTGAAACATTTCAGATTTTTTTTTAGTCCAAAGGGGCTCTGTCCCTGAAGGACTATTATTTTCGTTTTGCGATTTTGCTTTTAATCACTATAAACGACGAATTACTTTTAAAACTGTTGCCACCCAATGTTACAGTCCTGCATTATATTTGAAGAAAATAAATGATGGAAAATCTGCATAAATGTATGTATATTTCCCGCACTGTTATAAAACAACGGTACATAGAGCCATCGAATTTTGAATGACGTAATCCTATGAATATGGGCATGTGGAAGACCGAATTTGAAATTTGGAATTTGGTTTATTATCGATTTTATATTTTGTAAAACTTAACGAATTTTTGAGTAAAAAGCTCAACAATTTAAAAGTGAGCAATGGCAACACTCTACAGGTAAAAAAAAAAAAAAAAAAAAAAAAAAAAAAAAAAAAAAAAAAAAAAAAACTTTATCTCCAGCGGCGCGGAACTGTGTGTATCGGGAATTCTAAAGATATGCGCATTTTAAAATTATTTTGCGACATTGCTATTGAATTGAATTTTATGGTTTAAGTGCATGATATTTAATAAATAAAGATAACACACAAAACGTTAAAAAAACGCCCCTTTGGACCTAATTTAAAATATGAAACCTTTCAGATTACCCCCCCCCGCAGTTTATATAGGGGACTCTATTAATATGGGGATTTCGCGTTTAAATCTATTTGGAATACTATATTTAAATATATTTCACATTACATTATTTTGTACTGAATACTTTGTAGAGTCATTAGATTTTTAGAAGCAGGAGACATAAAAAATGTGCGCTACTCTCGT
This sequence comes from Stegodyphus dumicola, assembly GCF_044657685.1. Taxonomy (NCBI): domain Eukaryota; kingdom Metazoa; phylum Arthropoda; class Arachnida; order Araneae; family Eresidae; genus Stegodyphus; species Stegodyphus dumicola. The sequence continues at coordinate 262,562,462 of NC_140770.1, read as the reverse complement.
CTGGACTGGAACTCTGGACTTCTCGAGTACGTGTCGAGTGTGCTTCCAGTTACATCACGAAGGCATGCAGAAAGGAAGGAGAAGTACCTTCTAACTCTGTTTTATACATATGGAGAAAGAAGGAAAAACGCTAGACGTATTTATTTCTTACGTTAACAGTTTCGCTAATTTTCTTAATTTCCTAAAGTGACTTTTCTGCAGCTAGTAAACACTGGAATTTTGTTTTACACGAAAGAAATTTATTTTTAAAGACCTTTCTAAATGATTTTTGCTTTAACTTCATCTGTTGCTGATGCTGAATTGCTGTCTTTAGCGTGCAGTTGATTTTATCTGTTGTTTTCTTTGACTTGCAGCTGTTAAACGATGAGGGCTCAAAACAGTGTTAATTCATATTGGTAAACTTTTTAAAGATTTGTTTTCCTGCAGAATATTTCATTAAAAAAGTTTCCTGCAAATCCTTAATCTTTGATATTTTTCCATCCTTCAATTTTGTTTAATTACTCTCTATCAAGCTCTTTACAATCATTTTCTTTAAAAACGTTCCAAACGTTTAAATCAAATAGTATTGTTTGGTGACGACAATTTGATGTACACGTTTCAAGAATATTTTGCGTTAAACGTTTTCAAAGAACGAGTGAATAAATTCTCTAACGTTTGGTAATTCTGTCTAAGTACAATTCCTGAGGAATGCGCTGCCTGAATGAGTACATATTTTGGAATAATCAGCTAAATATTAATTTAAAATTTTTTACTTTTGTCTGCTTTGGTATGGGCTTTGGGTATCTTACGGTTGAGAGTTCCACTTTGACCAATTTCGTCCAAATTATGACTCAGTATCCCCGTGAGATACCTCTTATCCCTCTTTCCCTACCGCCAAACCACTCAAGAGACATTATACCATTTACACGCATTCACGCCTTCTCCGAGATTGCAACAACGAGGCAGCAGTCAGCAAACAAACCGCTATATCGATTAGGGCTGCCGACTTGCATGTAAACTTACATAAACGCTTCCACGTTTTGCCGTTAGATATGCATTTTTTCATTTCATTTAATGTGCTTTCAACATGCAGTAAACTCTCAAGTATTAAGCACTGTTGAAAGTTTTCAGTATTTCTGAAATAATAAATAAACATCATTCATTAATAAAAAGACACCTCACGTGGAAACAAAAAAAAAAAAAAAAAAAAAAGAAGACAAGACCGTCTGGTTTTAAGATTACTTTTATTTTCTCTTCTAACATATGAAACTGGAAATTAAATGGGATATTTATTGCCCTGGTCATTCAAATTTAAATTCAGTTTAAATGGGAGGCAAATATTATAAGGAAAATTATAGTTTAGATTCATATACAGGTTGTTGTTGCAGAAATGATGGCAATTTTATGAGGTAACTAAACATAACAAAAATGACTATTTTCGTAATACAGTGTGTGGTGGAATTTGAAATTTTAGTGCAGAAAAACAATACATTTGCGAAACATGAAAGCATAATGTCATTTTAATCACGGATATTCACAAGAAATAATGTTTGATATTTATACAAATTGTTTGCATGAACGACCACTGGCAAAGACGGCGCATCTCGATACCGATACGTACAATGTTTCTGTTAAAGACCTTTTCGCCACAATTAACTTCTTTGATGCGGAAGCATGTGACATGCCTTAATTCTGTTATATCCTATGTTTAATGGCATTTCAAAGTAAACAATCGCCTTCGCCGGAAATCGAACCAGCGACCCAGCGAACCTCTGGAATACCGGTGTAGCGTGCAGAACTACTATACCACGAAGGCACGCTAGGAAGGCGGGAGAAATACCTTATATACTCCCCCTTTTAAAGATCGACTGGGGTTTTGAGGGGACCCAATCGTCAAACCCGAGTGAGGAGAATCATTATCCAACACCCTTTTAGTTCGAGTGCCACTGTAGAGACATTAGGCATTTTTGGAAGCAGGTAATATGAAAAATAAGTAATCGCCTTCGCCGGCAATCGAACCACGGACCTGTGGAACACCAGCCCGGCGTGCAGAACCATTACACCACGAAGGCACGCTAGGAAGGCGGGAGAAATACCTTATATACTCCCCTTTTAAAGGGCGACTGGGGTTTTTAGGGGACCCAATTGTCAAACCTGGGTGAGGAGAATCATTATCCAACATCGTTTTAGTTCGGGCGCCACTATAGAGACATTAGGCATTTTTTGGAAGCAGAGAAGATGAAAAATAAGTAATCGCCTTCGCCGGGAATCGAACCACGGACCTGTAGAATACCAGCCCGGCGTGCAGAACCATTACACCAAGAAGGCACGCTAGGAAGGCGGGAGAAATACCTTATATACTCTCCCTTTTAAAGATCGACCGGGGTTTTGAGGGGACACAATCGTCAAACCTGGGTGAGGAGAATCATTATCCAACATCATTTTAGTTCGGGCGCCACTGTAGAGACATTAGGCATTTTTTGGAAGCAGAGAAGATGAAAAATAAGTAATCGCTATCGCCGGGAATTGAACCACGGACCTGTGGAATACCGGCCCAGCGTGCAGAACCACTACACCACGAAGGCACGCTAGGAAGGCTGGAGAAATACCTTATAAGCCTAATTACTTAAGATTTAATTTGTGTAATAATTCCAACTTACGTATTGAACAAAGTTTAGTATACATATTGTTAAATATAAGAAGTGATCAGAAAGGAAGTTAACTAAAATGCAGAATTTTTCCTAAACAAGAAAGACCTATCCTAATCACTCTCGGAGTCAATATGTTTTTAGTTAAAATCTATGCCAAAATAAGTTTGCTAATTATTAATTAAATTAATAGACTGTGCAGTATTTATCATTTGAATGAAAATTTCGTACGCAGTGCCCAAATTCATATTGAATCAATTTATATTGTTACATTATATTTATAATACTATTAGAAATATATACTAACTTTGAGTTCTATCACATATCATCTAAATAAATGTTCCAAATTATTAACGGATCTATCCAGCTTACAGAAAGTTCGATATACTCTCCTATAGCATCCTCAGTCATGTTAAATCAGAAATCTTTTTTTCCGAGAAAAGAATTTATAGAAAAAATTTTAAACCGTATATTCTCGAAGGACGCATATTTATTTTTCGATCTCTGCGTCTACCGTAAGAAAAAAGTATTCCTTTTTCCTCGTCCTATGTACTTTTGTGATAACGCCAACAGAATAACCTGGTTTAGATAATGCGTTTAAAAAGAATTTTTAAAAGACTGCTGCTGAAAGCATGTACATCCTGCCCATTTTGCAGAAAATAAACTAAAGTAGAATAAGTATGCATATTCGAATTTATTGTAAAAAGATTTAGTTACCTTCTAAACTACACTTTGTTAGCATATATTTTATCCTCAAAACTTATCAGATTTTTGGCAAAAGCGTAAGTTATGGTGCAAGGTTTAGTTAACACGTTTTTCATTTTAATTCATTTCCATATTTCGTATTCTTCCGAAAGCCATGACCACAGTGCAAACTAAGTAGAAATTTTAAATAGCGGGTGCATTTGCAGTTAAGAGTTTTAATAAGATATTTACACGTAGTGAAAGAGTTTTCGTTGTGTAGATTTGCAGAAATTTTAAATAGCGGGTGCATTTGCAGTTAAGAGTTTTAATGAGATATTTACTCGTAGTGAAAGAGGTTTCGTTGTGTAGATTTAAATTTTAGTATTTCAAAGACTCTAGAACTAGCAGCAGGTAAAAGTTTTGCTGAATTTTTAGATGCATTTGCAAGGCATAGTTTTTAATAAAACTTTCAGTTAAATTTTAAAATTTACCGCCAGTTTTGGAATTTAGAATTGTAGTGAAAGGCAAGAAGGTTAAAAAGAAATAGTTTAGTAGTTAATTGGGTTTATTTTTACAATGGCGCCTGAAGTAAAATCTGGTAGACAGTAACACATCACCAATTAGATTTGGTAGACTGGCGCTCCTGCTTTTCTCTAGTCAGTCTCTAGTTTGTCTGTAAAAACAGGAGAAAAATACGAAATTACGCATTTTCTCGTAAGTTTTCTCGCGGTGTAAATGGTTAGCATGTACAATTAGCACCTAGAAGTTACGTAAACTGCGGTGAGGCTACAGTTAATTTATTACATCTCCATCTTTCTAAGACCAAAACGAATCACTTCAGTTGAACTTAGAAACTGAATGACCATTGTAATATCTTCATTAGCAAATGTGAGTTGAAATTTTTGGGTAAAAAGTACGGATATTACACAACTGTATCATCTGTACTTTTATACGGTTGAGATATTTAAATAAAAACTAATTCATCTAAGCAAAGGAAAGCAAAAATAACAACATTCACACTTGAAAGATGAGAAACTGCAGACACTAATAGTGAATATCTATACTACGCCATTGCATTTGTTCTTCCAAACTGGGAAAAAAAAACCACAGCACGAAAAATGTTTGAATAGTCAAATGTACGAAATTTTGTTTACGACAAGCGCTTTTCTAACAGACTGTAGAGTCATTAGGAAATGAAAATTAAGTTTTTGTTTCATGTTGGAGACGTGAAAAATCTGCAATGCCCTCGCCGAGACTCGAATATTCTCGAATGACCTCTCGAATATTCGACGAGTGTGCTAATGTTACACCACGAAGGCATGCTGGAAGGACGGAGAAAATATCTTATACACTCTCCATTTTAAAAGGTGACTGGGAATTAGGGGTCTCAATCACCAAATCCTGGCGGTGACGAATTATTGTTCACCACCTTTTAATTCGGGCGCCTCTTGTACAGTCATTATTATTATTATTATTATTATTATTATTATTATTATTTGAAGGAGATGTCAAAAATGTGCAATGTCCTCACCAGGAGTTGAACCTGGACCTCTTCAATAGTGTGCTGAGTGTGCTACCGTTACACCACGAATGCCGGAAAGAGGGAGAAATTACGTTGTAAGATATCAACATGTATGAGATCAGAAAATATATAGTTTAATATTTAACTATATTGCTTTGATTATGACACTGGTGTTCATAAAATTTTATTATAAATCAAAAAACATTATTAAATATAGTATGTCTTCTTAAACAAGCCTTGTTAAATGTTACTGCATGCAGTCTATAATTTAAGAGAAAAAGTAATTGAATAAATTATAGAAACAAAATTAGTAAATCAGTATAATTATAAAATATAATAATATAACTAATTAATTTTAGCTTCATTTTAAAGTATTATGCAAGAACGACATTGAGTTTTCTGTCCTTATTTTCAAGAATTTGTGAACGAAACAGAACTAATAAAACGTAGAATCTTACTTTTTCAAGGTTTGGTTTACTTAAACTGAAGATGGAAACGAAGCGACATTTCGTTTTATGCAATCGTTGATTTGTCGATATCCACCGAAAATATCGTTGTAAAACATGGCGGAGACAAATCTGCCTATTTTATTATGTCTATTTTTCTCTAAAAATAATGCAAGGAAAAATGTCGCTGGGCAAAACATGTGGGAAAAATGGAAGCAAGGAGAAAACATCCCGGTTTTGAAACATTATATCATAAAGCATCGTCGTAGAAGGGCAGGGGTTAATTATTTCACAGGTTTAACCCTTAGAAACCAGAGGCCTTTGCTAAACCGTATGCTTAAAACACCGAAACTCCCGATCCGTCCGTAGGCTATATTTGGCGCGTAAAAACGCTTTGGCGCTTTTGCGCGTTCATTTTCGCTGCAATTTTTTTACGGTCCTCAAAACGGTATAGTACCTAATTAATTATACAAATCTTACATTTAAATCTTTTATAATCTGAAATTACATTCTGCGATTTATGGAATGATTTGTAGGTACTTTGTTTCTTAGCACGATATTTTCAATGGCAATATTTTCAAACTCTGAAACTTCTTAATTGGTTTATTTCCCTTGAGTAAGTTTTACAAGCTAATTTTTAGAATTGCGATATTTTCTCCTCCCCCCCATGATATTTTGTATGACAATGTTTATCTCTTGGGTTGTTTTCTCTGCCATGTATTCGTTTGCGATGTTTTTCTTTGCAATAGGAAAGGTATTTAACACAAATGAAAACAATCTGTACTTAAATTTACACATTTCTCAAATGGGAAAGAGTATTGTGTGTGCAGCAAGTAACAACTTGATACGTGCAAAAATAATTTTTCAAGTACTATAGCCTAATTATGAAACCCGTACTGAAAACAAAACATTTTGCCTTAAAATAACTAAAAAAACACAAAACAACAGTTTTCTATTTTTATAAAATGCAAATGATATTTTGTCAAGACCTCTTTTTATTCGTTCATCATGGAAATGCATAGAAATACGTGCATCTTTGAATGGTTAAATTTCTTCACACATTATAATGAATTTAGGTAAGTTAATTCATTATCACTGAATTTAAACTTTCCATATTCAAACTGCAGTTTTTTCAGAAATTTAGCCATTGAATATCATTGGTGCTAAACACATTCCTATAGTGGATTGGGATTATTATGAGCTTTAACTTTCCTTTCTTATCGTTACATTTGTTGTAAAACTTCCTAAATTTTAAACAGCTACTTTTCATAATACTTTACAACTTAATTCACGAAACACTGGTTTATTACTTAAAATATACACAAAAAATAAACATTTATAGATATACACCTTTATTTAATTGATCTAAAATTTCAATGTGCACCTATCATTCTTAGCTTTCATTTCTTTAAATGAAGTTCACAATTCAAATGGAATTTGGAACACAGTATGGAATTTAGAAGTATAAGATATTTTCTCTCTCCTTTTCTACTGTAATTGGAGGCGTATTCGAGAGGTCCAAGGTTCGAGTCCCGGCGAAGGCACTGTACATTTCCATATCTCCTGCTTCAAAAATGAGTCTAGTGACTCTACAGAATAATTTGAAATATGAGATATATCTTATTATCTAAGCACCGAAAGACATACGTGCCAAGTGATTCTATTTAATTACTTAACGATAATTAACTGTAGACATGATAATGCTTAGCGATAATTAAATGTAGATATGATTTAATAATCAGATTAAATTTAAAAATGGATTCAAGTGATATCCGTGCCGGAAAAGACATTTTAATTTAGGCTGATTTCGTTAGAGACTTACAAGAAGTTTCTAAGCTTTGACGCTTTGTTACCAAACATTGCAATGTGTGTAATGTCATATAACAAAAATAAAAAGAATGGTTTAGCGTAATAAAGACGACTATTGCCAGTTTGACGGATTTTCAGAATTACATCTGAGTGCTGCCTTCTTATTTGTAGGCCCATGTTGAAGAACTTTTAATCTTTATAATGACTTTTCTTATCTTTACATAATTCCTTATCTTTATATAATAAGAACCTTATGCAGATATGTAAAAGGAATAATTAGGTTATATACTTATTCTAGCCATCATTTTAACAACATTATGGAAAATAAACATTCATTATGAAAACAAACATTAACAGAAATGTTTAAAACAAACCCGTGAAAAAGAAAATATTATGCAATATAAATATAGACTTCTGCTTTGTATTATTCTGAAAATAAACCCTTAAAAACATGACGAAGTTGCAATCGATTGCAAGGTTATCGACACATAATATCTAGAAATGTTTTTGGCATCCAACTATGTTATAAGGATCTTAGGGAATAATGTTGTATGCAAAGAAAAGGGCGGAAGAGTAACGAGTTCTCTTCGGTTATTTACAGATGAATCAATGAGAAGAAGAATAAATGAATGTACTTAAGAACTCGTTGGCAACTTCTACAGTTGGTCAATGTCAATAGATACGCTTTATGCCTTTTAGTTCTTTTGAAAAGTTCGAGAAACTCTTTTTAAATTAATTCGTTTTATATTGCAGATAACGCAAAGAAATTGCTCGAAAACTGGGCATTTTACATATATACAAAAACAGTGCATACATAAGTGAAAGTCATAGATGGGCCAATGCATTTATTCGATAATATTTTAAATTTGGCTGTAGTCAATGCTTGAATTGTGAACAAAGAAGCTATGGCGATGCACAATTTCTAAAGAGAACTATAATTCGCACTGACTAGTTAAAACAACTGCTGAATGTGTCTTTTCACTATTTGTATACACTTAGTTCCAAGTAAATGTAATTTATGAATTTTAATTGTGCGTAATTTCACGAATATGTTTTCTGGTACTTAGTTTAAATTATAAGGTATTTCTCCCGCCTTCTTAGCGTGCCTTTGTGGTATAGTGGTCTGCATGCTGGGCACATACTCCAGATGTCCGTGGTTCGATTCCTGGCGAAGAAGTGGCTCATTTGTCAAGTCTCCTACTTCCAAAAAATCCTAATGTCTCTACAAAATTATATGTAAAATTTATATGTGGCCGTGTGAACTTTACTTACTATTTTATAAAAATATACTTTTAAATCTTATTACATATGCTCATAAATATATTGTATCCAGATATATTAAATTTAATGCTTTTTGGTGAGAAGAAATTCTAATTTTAATTTTGTACCGTTATTTAAAAAAGGTTTTGGTTCATGTATGTTATAGTCCTAGTATTAATTCAACAGTCAAAATGATGGCTTTGGCTGCTTTAGTAAGAGAAAATGATCTCGTATTTCTAGTATTTAAAATGCGAAATAGCTTAAGCCAATCAAATAAAGCCGTAACACAAAAGAGCCATAACTTAAGAGTTCACTGCGTCTAAAATCGCAGCCCTTTTTATATGATTCAGAAGGGAAACTTTTTGAAATCCCCAAACGTAAGCGTATGAAACAGAAAGCGTCATAAAAATACTGAAGCTAGGCTCATGAAACGTGAAACGCTCATAAATCGTAAATGCTGGAAAGGATAAAAATAAGTTTTGCTTAGTTCTCCGCTTCTGAAAATGCGTACGAGGGCTGTCTGTCTAAGTGCATAGATACTTTTGTGGATGACTTTTTAAGAGAGCCTGGTTAATTTTCAGGGATATCAACTAAAACGAAATTGAAACAAAATAATGGAGAGTTAGAAAGAATAATATAAAGATTACACTTGTTGTTGTAACAAAAGCAGAAGCATAGTAAACAATCAGTAAGGATAAATGTATTATGTAAAACACTAGGGACATGATAATATTTCGAATAAGTGAAAGGTATAAAATTCCTCTTATTTTCTTTCTTATAAATTTTATGTCACCGCAAAGAAATGACAAAGTAACTAATTAGATATTAAGTGAAAAACTAGCAGTCAATTTAACATCAGTGGCATTATTCAAATTTGACTGAATTTCTATCAAAGTTTTTAACTTCAAACATATCTCATAGTGGAGAGGGAAGGATATTCAGACAAAATAACAAGTTTCTCGTTAATTTTTGTGACGATAAACTGCTTGTATAGTGACCAAATCATCCATTATATTGGGAAATTTGCTGTAGGAAAATCTGAGTGTCTACTGTCTTCTCTAAAAAAACAGTGTTATCTAGACATGGCTAAACAATATGCCTTAAAAGCGTTTCGTAATTACAGTATGCCAGATTTGGGGAGAACAGTCATTAAAGTCAAATCTTTATAATTTCTTTTAAAGTTATTACTTTTTTGTTAAATCACTGCATCTAGTTTGGATAGAAAATTATATTACGTAATTACAGACGAAAATAAGGTAAAATAAACAATATTCTTTATTTTGAATACAAAGTACTAAAAAAATTTCAGTTCCATTTAAACTGTTAAAAAAAATAGCTCGTTAAGATGAGTTGAGTGGATATTACTTTCTTTAAGAAAAAGGTTTTAATTAAAGTAAGAAATAACATGCTATTTTTTTTTAATTATTACACTCTTAAATGGAAACTAAATAATATAAATTATTCAAACAATATTTGTTTTACCTTTTGATTTAACAACAGCTAGGGAAAAAAATGAATACAACTGCATGCGATGTTAATTTGATATCTTCCCGATTTTCCTGGCAAGATCATTTACGTGTGAGAGAAAAAATCAAAAAAGTTTAATAAAAAAAGAGATATTAATAAATATTTGTCAAATTCAATTAACATTGAGGAGCTAAAATTTTGGGAGCTAATATTTTAAAAACTACTCGTACGATGTTTACAAAACTTGGTATTCTGGCATAATTTGAGTAGTAGAATCGAAATATAAAAAAACAATTGGTATGTTATTTCAGAGAAAGTTCGATTTTGTGTCAAAATACCTATGTTAATATTATATAAATCTAATATATAATTGAATTAATTGAATGAGAAGTACTCAATCGTCTGTGAAAAACTGTTTCTTTTTTGTTTTGTTTGCTTAATTTCTTTTATAAATCGTTTTAGCTTTATTATATTATTTGAATAGAACATGTGGCAACGATTAAATAATTCTTTAAATGATGTAAATTTTGTGCATTCTGAGTTATAATATGAACGAAATATAATAAAGTGAACCTAGCGCCAGAGTGTCGCTATGGTAAACAAATGGATTGAATTTTAAAGAATGCATTTATTCCATTGTGGATTATGCGCTGTCGGTGAAGCAGATTTAATTCAATCCAATAAGTTTAAATGAAATGCAAGAAAAAATGCGTGTATATTAATATTCCGTACAAGGAAGTCACGTGGTTTACACATCATATTTTGCTTTTATGTAGTCATAATATGGTTTGCGTTTTGAATTACAAAGATGATTTATAGCTTATAATTGTGATATTTTAAAAGTATAGAGATTTGTATTTAAATTGTAACGGACCAACACACAATTTGTTTTTACATTGTTTTGCCACTAAATTAATGTATCTAGTGACAAGATGAAAGGGTTAGAGTAGATTGAAGGATGCCCCTTGTATTACCTTGTAAGTTGTTATTTAATTTTCGCCAAGTTGTTGTTTCATTTAAGGTAATCTGAGTAGTTGAATATTATGGAAAACCTATTATGACGTAATCGATTGTGTGTTGCCGTAAATTTTGAATGATTTGGAAATATCTGTGCGATTTGGAACGAAAAGGGAAAAGTGCATCAATTGACTGGTGTGTAAATAAAGGTTTACTTAGTAGCCATTATAAGTGTCCTGTTTGTAGGAAGGAATATGCGTATGGTTGAAAGTCGGATGATATCGTCCCTACGGAGGATATTTTTTACTCTTATTTGTGCGAATTTACGCGGTGACGCCGATATAAGGATTCTACGTAATTCAGATAATTTTAGGAAGTTTTTGGATGCTGTTAAGGAATTTTAGGTGCCACAGTTTGAAGAACTCCGAAATTTCTAAATAAGGGTAAGTGGGTATTTGCTTTGTGTAGTGCTTAGATGCATGTTTGGCTCTGTACAATTGGATGCTTCTTTGACATTTTTAAGTGAAAATGGATCGATGTGTACATGTACAAATTCAGGATAGTGCGCAATGGAAGTTCGTGCAATTCTCTGATTGTTTTTTTAAGTGAAAATAGGTCGATGCGCAAATGGATACCGAGATTGTGCAATGCTTTGACTTGTTATTTGGTCTTCACTATTTTTGTGCCAAAAATTGCCACTACACAAAGTCAAAATAACAAGACAAAGAACTGCACAAACTGTGTATCCATGTACCGACAGAAATCGCCAATTTTCGCCAAGGGGCACCCGTAAATATATTTTTAGCGATAAAATAAATGGGAAAAAATATTCAGTTCATTTTATTTATTAACATAAGATTGACAAAGTTAGGCATGTCTGTTAAAATTACAAATACCAACGCGTCAAAATGTTAGAAGATTTTGAGTACGAATGATTAAAACCCTAGTTCTGTTTGGGATTAGATAATAAGATTTATCAGTTCCAATCTGTCAGCGACGTGTTTCTAATTCTTATAAGGTATTTTCTCCCACCTTTCAACATGCCTGCGTGGTGTAATTGGAAGCAAACTCGACGTGTATTCCAGAGGACCAGGATTCAAGACCCGGTGAGGGCGCTGCATAATTTGCACAGAAGGATATTTGATGAGTATGAAAATTCCTGATTTCAGGAACAGCAGTTTAATAAATGAGGTACAAGACACAGTATTGTGTATTTTTTACCAAAACTGATTTTTTATTCCAAAACTTTCATTTGATAAGTAAAATCCTGTACTGCGTTTCTTATGTATGTAATAATTTATGGGACTGTTTTGTTAACATTTTCAAACTTCTTTCTCAGTTTGTCACACTTTTAAAATTAAAGAAGCAGCTCTCATTTATATTACGTCTTCTCATGTTGTTAAGCGTAAACCTTTCCAAAGCTAGGTATTATTCATTCAATACGATGTTTATAACACACATTTTCGTTATTTTGGCTAGAGATATCATACACAAATTTTCATTTTGAATCTCAGTTTTTGCTTTATTTTAAAAATTTCTACAGTTGAAGGGATTTTCGCTACTGAATTCAAAATAATGTAGCAACTGGAATCTTGAAAGTATGAAAGTTCACAGCGTTAATGCTCTTAAAGGTTTTCTAGATGGATTTGACTAGTTATAACTTTTCTTAAGCTCTTTTTCTAGGTAAGAAATTCCAAAACACTGAGCACGCTTTCGCTGTTATTTTCAGGAACACAGACAGCAATGTAATCGTAAGCAAGGAATAGTCAAAGCTCAACCAGTCTTTACAGAAAGCTTGCAAATACATTTATGGAAAATGTAAATAATATTTCTCGGCTCGTAATGAAATTTCTTTAGTGTGTTGACTCTGAAAAATTTCCGTATGCATCACGTGACAATATATGAGAAAAATCTCCGAAAAATTTAACAATCCATCGCTTGATAATGCCTGAAATTTTATTCAAAACGTTAATATACTTTTAAAATATTATGATATTTTTCTGCTGCTTTTACTTTAAAGAAGGTTAAAGGCAAGAGTTCTAAAAATTTAATATTTCCATGATTTGAAGTTTAATTTGACTTGGCAGGAATGATTTTCTTTTATGATTTATTACAAACAAAGAGTATTTTCACTGTTTTTTCATTATATTTTCAAAAATTATATTTCTGTTAAAATTTAATTGAAGAAACTTTTGCATTTATTTTCCTTCCAATTTCTGAACGCTTTTAAAGCTTAAGAGATTATTTTCTTCCTCCTTTCTGCATGCCTTCGCGATGTAACGGTAGCATAATCGGCGCGTATTCGAGAGATCCAGATTCCATTCCCGGCGACAGCATTGCACATTTTTCGGCTTCTTGACATCGAAATATGCTAACAATTCTACAGAGGCGACAGAACAAGGACTCGAACCTAGAACCCTCGAAAACGCGCCGAGTATGCTACCGTTATACCACGAAGGCATGCAGAAGGGAATGAGGAAATACCTTATAAGCTTACATTGTTCCTTTGTTATATGTGAAAGCTTTTTTTTTTACTTATAGTAGGTTATATTCCCTTTAAAGAAATCAGCATCACGCAACGCGACATGCAGCATTCATCATTTTCCAGATAATTTATGAAGAGAAAAATTTCATGTACCCCTTTTTGGATCTTTGTTTTTACTGAAAGCAATTAAAAATTAATATTTGACAACCTTTGAACATGACACAATTCTGCATTAATATCTGATACTTTGCTTTTAATATTATTTAAGCAGCCATTAATCATAATAGAATATAAGAAGCGTGATAATTTGGAATGCTAATTTTTAACAATTTGAAACATATTATGTCCTTCAAATCTTGACGGATTAAAAAAATTATTTAACATCACAAAAGTGTTAGATTACATTGCAGTTTGACAAATTGCAGAGGCGAATATTTTTGACGAACGATACAGTTAAATAATGATATTTTACATGTTTCGTATTACATTTTAAGAATCAAATATGCAAATTAAAATTATGCAGTATATTACTATTATTACTTCCTTGTACGAAGTAAAAAGGAAGTATTGTAATCGCGAAAAATTTCAGGCAGCATAGTTCAACGAAAATATCCATTTTGACCACTATCGAATGCAATTTAACGATGTTTCTGAGTGATATCTGTACGTAAGGACAGAATAAAATACTCTTTTCCTTCAAAAAAATTATAAAACTGCTTTAAAATTAATTCTGAAGAGAATTTTTCGTGGCGTCTGTACGAACGTATGTAGGTACGTATCTCGCATAACTCAAAAATGAGTAGCCTCAGACGTTGAAATTTTGTATATAGAACTGCTATAACATGTAGATGTGCAACTCGTATTTTGGTTGCAATCGGCCGCACCAAATGTATATAAATATATATATATATATATATATATCCACTCTGTTACCCGGCTCAGTGATCTCAGTTTCTTTACTCTTATATGTTTGTAAATTGTACAATTTTTTGCTTTAAAAATGATTGTATTATGTTGTTTTTATCTTCCGGTTAAGGTTTTTATGCTTTAGTAAATCTGTATGCAATATTTTTAGAATTATCAACAATTTTAAAGTTGTCTAAGTGCCGCTAAGCCTTTTTTTAATGGCGGCCATTGATGTTTACATTTGAAACAGGAGACTAGTGGGTTTGTTGCCAATCTAGAGAAACTTAGCTTCGCAACAACAAACTAACGCATTCATTTATTATTGCCAATCAAATAATGCTTAATTCTTTCTGGAATTTTTTCGATGAAATACGTGTTTAAGATTTACTTCGTAATTTTTAATATAGATATTTTGAGTTTTTATGTATTTTTGCCTTCTCGCGAAGTGAAAATTAGATGAGAAATACTCAATCGTCCGTGAAAAACTGTTTCTTTTTGGTTTTGTTTGCTTAATTTCTTTTATACATCATTCTAGCTTTATTATATTATTTAAATAGAGCATGTGGCAACGATTAGGTAATTCTATTTTTTAAATTGATATAAATTTTGTGCATTATGAGTTATTTATATGAACGAAATATATAAGTTAACTGTTATATAATTATTGGATTATATAACAGTTAACTTAGTTTCCGTTATATAATTATTGTATAAGTTAAATGTTATATAATTATTAATACTGTTAAGTGAATCTAGCGCCAGAGTGTCGCTATGGTAAACAAATACTAGAGTGAATTTTAAAAAATGCATTTATTCTATTGTGGTTTATGCGCTGTCGGCGAAGTAGATTTAATTCAATCCAATAAGTTTAAATGAAATGCAAGAAAAAATGCGTATAATTCAATATTCCGTACAAGGAAGTCATGTGGTGTACACATCAGATTTTTTTCCATTTGAGAGCATCCTACATTAATATTAATATTGCAGCTGATCACCATGGGATCAGTAGCATATCTTGTTTTAAAGGATTTAATTTTTCATATTTGCGTGATATTTGTGGTGCAGCATTATCTGTCTGTGAAATACTTAAATATATCTCATTCGTTGGGGAACGAGATTCGTTCAGTGCTAAATCGTTAGCCACAAATGCACTCTGGTATATCTAATGGCTTTTTATATGACTTTTTAAAATGTATTCAAGTTCATTGGACAGGAGTTCAATGATTTTTTTTTTTTTTACCGTAGCTTTAAAAGGTAACGGCAAACTTAACTTCTCTCTCACTGTGCACACATACACTATTAGCCATTAAATTTTCTACACTAAGAAGGCGGCACGCCACACACGTGAAATTTGCATGGCAGGTAGAACATGCTGTGATTTGTAATCAACTAGATTTTCAGCGCATTCATGCAAAGCAGTCGGGAGAAACGACACCAGCAATGTTTATAAAGCCATAGATTTGACAGCAGTTTTCTCATAATATCATGATGTGCAAAACAAATATAAATATCAAGATCTACCAACTCGGATCTCTACTTCGATGGGTGACCCTATTACGTGAGATAGGAACTTGGCGAAATTTATTGACACTGCTGATTGCCTCTGCTGGTTATGTATTACTCCCTACTGCATTTAATTTTTTAGGATCTATTTTGTACGCATTCAGTTTATTATTATTGTAAATTCGTATCTGTGCTCGAGAAATACCTTCTTTTCAGTTTCTTCCTTGGATAAATCTCATTCAATCCGATGTCTTTGCTACTCACGTGACGTCTGGTCATAGCCTCCTTGCATCTTCAACGCTGTCTTCTGGACCCTCAGTCACGCATGCAACTACTTCAAGCGGCAAACGAGGCACCAAATTAATGACATCCGGAACGCGTTGTTTGAAAATACAGAATTATTGCGGCTTACAGCGACACTTGGAACTTCAGTTTTCTCATACTCAGTTTGCATTTCAACATTGTTTTCAGCTAAGAAAGATGTTTTAATGCATCTTGTAAGAAGGAAAAATGCCTGTCAGCACTTGTCTGACTTTGATCGAGGAAGGATTATAGACTACAGGGATTGCGGTTTATCCTTACTCGCGTCGGTAGAGATCGCATTACTGTTCGCAGAATATAGAATCAATTCGTTCGAGGAAATGATACAGAGCATCATGAGGGATCTCAGCGGCCCCCACCATTAACAGACGAGAAGACAGGCATCTTATCAACATGGCCACTAGGGATCATAAAGACAGGTTACGAACAATTAGTCAAAAAATGTAGTCGTTTATATGACAACAAGTTTCTGCTCGAGCAGTTCAACGACGTTTGCAGCATCAAGGACTGTCAGCACGGTAACCAGGCTTTTTGCTATTCTTGAGGCTGCGTCAAATCTAGCCTTTAAAGGTGCGATCAGCGACGGATCTAGACACAGGAATGTCCTTCAAGTCCTTGCTATTGTAATGACTAGATCAGGGCTTCCTAAACTCTTTTCAGTCGCGACCCCATTTTGTCACTGAGATTTTTTTCGGGACCCCATAATATTTACAAAAATTCCGTGTGACCCCATACGCATTGCGCAAATCCGACACACGCGTGAGTGAAACTGTAAATTTTTTCACTTGTGCTGTAATATACTATTGCAACTTTAAGTCTTTAATTTCTAATTTTAAGACATAAAAAAATGAGAAAAAGACGAAATGACAGCGTCACCTGCAAAGCAAGTAAAATGAACGTTTATATCATAAAATAAGGCGTCGAAACGTTTTTCGTTTTTGTTTGTCTGTATTGCTTATCTTTATCTATTTTCAGATACATTGCTTAAAAAAAATTGGTAACTAAAATTATTATAATAAGGCTAAGAAAAATCAAAAGTTTTGCTAAAAGTTTTGCAGATCAGCAGTCTAAGAAACTCTGGACTAGACCAATCGTCGCTAATAAATCCTGGTACTGGATGCGCAATCAAAAATTTTTCAATATGTAGATAATGCGGGAAAAAATCGGGCATCCAGTAATACCTCCAATAGATCCATAAAGGTCTCTAACAACATTCTTTTAGGAAGAAATTCAGACTTCTGTGTACTGAAAATGGTAGCCTTTGTGCTCAAAAGTCTTAAAATTTAATGTATTAGACAGTTATGAATATCTGTGTGCAGATCTGACAAGAAAAATATTTATATTACAAGATGGTGCGTCACGTATACACTCTTTAATGATGAAACAGTAGTTTAAAGACAAGACAAACATGCAGAATAACAGACTACTTTTATTTCTAAACATTAATTGTACAGAACCTGTTTCGGTATTTTATAGAAAGGCATACATCGCTCCTAAAACTTAAGATGATGATGCTCCTAAAACTTAGATGAGTGCTGCAGATCTAAATTGTTTCATGGAACATCGGTCATAACTTATAACTGAATTTAAATTGGGTTCAAATCCCAACCACTAAGCTTCTCCATGAACGTTTTCGTGGTTTGTCTCATGTGTAACACAAATACGAAAAAGGTTTCCTTAGAAAGTCTTCCACGAAAACATGTCTTAACTCGAGCACATACCCTTCGTGTGCTTTGCTCTGCTACAATCAAAACGAAAATCATAATGATATGATATCATAAACTTTATACAACTTCGCTACTGGTCTTGCATTGCTGAAAAACGTAATCACATTTTAAACTGAAGTTTCATATGAAATATCGCTGATGACCTTCATTTTGAGAAAGGTTTCTCTTTAAGATGATTTTCAATAAGCATTGATACTAATTTTCAGTAAAAATGTTTGATGTATAAAACATCTTATGTGATATTAAAGACCATACTTTAATTTATATTCTCCCCAAATTTGAAAAACGTTTTTCAGGCAAGTTGTTCTCTATTGTTAATATCTTTAGGATCATCATCTTTAAGTAAATACGTAAATTTATTGCAAACAATTCCATTAAAATAACCACAAATTTCATGTTATATCATCATATTTCACTCATATTTTACATATTGAAACAATATAAGAAAAAGAATGAAATACGTTTCTTATTAAGGTTATAAGTTTTCTTTCGTAATTTGTTTTGTAGTACTTATGAAAGAATATTCATATCTTTTTACATGGCTTTGATTAAAGCAGAAATTTGTCAAGCCATGTTAAAATGAGTCCCTCTCTAAAAATTGCAGATGAAAAAATATACAGATAAAGATAAATAAATATGCGTATGAAAATAAATATAAATAAATAAATATATAAAATATATATTAGACATATAGCTGAATTGCACATTTTACGCTTACATTTTGTAAATATTTTCATAACAGAGGGAAACAATCTTTTTTTTTACAGTTTTATCATCTATGAAAACAAAGTATTCCATTAATAAAAAATCATTATTCCATATCCGGATGCAGATAAAAGAGTAATACATTAGATTTTGTTTCTCAGGCAAATCCAATCATTGCATCCAAACAAAATATTACTTTAAGCCTTTAATTCTTTAGTACTACAGTCACATTAAAATGTCTTCCATGCAGCTTTTTCCTCTTTTACACGTTTCCTTTATTGATTTCATGGATTGAGGGCCATTGTTTTGTATTTTACAGCAGAGGAACAAATGTTATTAAAAATGAAATTTTTCCTAAAATAAGCAATTTTTGAAAAAGAGAAACAGCCTATGAAAAATAAAAGCATATTTAATTTCTTTTCTGAGTGACAAAACGTAAAATTCTTTCGAATTTCCGAAATTTATTTTTTGCATATCTTACACAATTCTACAAAAATGAAGCTGTTAGTGTGATGGAATTTATGTACTTAAAAGTAAATTGTTTATTACTCGCAAGAAAAAAGATTTTTTTTAAATCGTTCTTAAAGACCAAATGAGAATTTTTTGCATAAGAAGTTTTACTTTTTGAAAAGTGTACTTTTTAAAAGTTCCTAGATAAAACTCATAAGTTATGCATAAACGTTTCTGGGATGTACAGCTCACGGTTATAACATTCCCAGCCTAGAATATCTTACTCGAAGTTTGGCAAATAAAAAACAAAATTTAAAAATCTCATGTGGATATCACTGTTATGGAAAATTGTTATGTATTATTTGTTGTGTACAATTATTATGTATTATTTTACTGTGCATAAGGTATTTAGTTATTATATTATTTTACCTTGTTTAATGAATTTGTATTGCTTTATTTAAGAATTAATGCATAGTATTTAGTATTGTTTAACATTTAACTCATTTACGGAAAAGCTCTTTTAAGTTAGCTGAAGAGTGTGATTCAGAAAAAAGGGCGAGGCTTGTTAATTCCGTTTCCCACGAAGCGGTCAGTTGTGGCCAGCTGCATTTTCCTCTTTTCGTGGGGGTTGAAAACACAGGTTTTGCTCGTTCAGAGGCGAATAGTTCTAATGGGTGGCGATTATTTGACAGAGTTATAGGTTGGAAACATTCCTCTTTGCGTGGGAAAGTGTCTGTCATCTTGCTTGCTGAGCGTTCTGAATTTTCTTGGAAATTTCGTAATGGTTTATCACCTGGCTGTAGTTGGCCAGAGGAAGTCCAAGTTTCTTTAAGATTGGTTAAATTTTTAATTTTAGTGTGGTTAGTATCTTGGCGAGTGTCAACCGAGTTTTCTTAAGCCGTTGCAGGAGAGGATTTTTAGCACCTTTTAGCAGATTTTTCAGAGCCTTAGAGGGTTTGCTTCTTTGACGGCGGCCCCCTGGGACCGGCCCATGGAGGTAGGAAGTAACCTCCATGGACCGGCCGCGGTCAATGATGTGCTGCCGCACCGATCAGTTGACGATAGCGGAGTTTTTGTGTGAATTCTGACCAGCTCTTGTGAGATGCACATAGTTCAATATTTTTTTAGTATTTTCCCGTTTAGTCGGTAAGGTGCTAGTTCAGTTATCAACCCAATAATGCAATATGAACTTTATTTCTTTGAAATTTCAGTAGATTTATAAATGCGATTAAGCTTTAGTGTTTACTAACAATTTATGTAGTTTCGTATAAATGAGGCGATTTTTTCTTTTCTTTTTTTAAGTATTAATTCTTGTTTCGTTCTTACACTAGACAACTATAAGACGAGTATTTCTACTAGGACACTATACCAATTAAATATTAATTTAATCTAACTTTTCAGTGCTAATCTAATCTATTACTGCTGTCGATTTAGAAAAAAAAAGAAAAGTTAGAAAATATACTAAATTGCGTGAACCTAAAATTACATCAATTATAAAAATTGGTCTATGATCTTTTACTCAAGATACGTTGCTGATGTTTCAACGACATATAATAAAGTAAAATATAATTAAATAAAACGGACGTAAACTATTTTTGATCATTAGCTTAAGCCGTCTGGAGAAATCTAAATGGGTGATTTACTGAAATTGTATCCGGTATGAAGTAATGCGATTATCTATGATAATAATGTAATTAAATTTATTTTCATAGATCATTAACCATATGGTAACAAATTACGTACAGCTTAACACATCAATTTCGCTAAAATGAAACTGGGCACAATATCTCCAACGATTTACTTCTTCAGAAAGTGTTTTCTGAAATTCAGAGGATGTTTAAATCATAGAATATTTTCATTATTTTAATGAAACAAGTATTTAGAAAAGAAATTCGATTTGTATAGTCATTATAGCTATATATGTATGTGGGATTTTAAATCCATAGCTTAACATTTTTCCTCGCGCGCTGTCTAAATTTTAGCTGTTGACTGCACGAGTGAAATTGATAGAACTCTTGCCGCTTTGTTTTATGAGAGGAGCTGTAAGATGTAATGGATATTGCTTTAATATATATATATGATGATATAGATGTTATGTTAATAGATGTAAGATGTTATAGATGCTGTATTAATAGATCAACGATCTTATATATGTTCTTATATATGTTTAACATTAATATGTTTCATTAAATTTGTTTTGTTTGAGTATGAATTGTGATTTTGAAACTAGAACCCACATATATACTTTTTTTTACAGAAGATGTGAAAAATCAGCAGTACCTTTGCCGGGGCATGAACCGTGGATCTCTCGAATACGTGTCGAGTATCCTTCCAATTACACCACAAAGCCATGAGGAAAGGAGGGAGAAAATACCTTATATACTCCTCTTTTAAAGGTGATTGGAAATTAGGGGATCCAACTGATGCATTTTAAACAATAGGATTTAATTATATAAGCATTATACATTTACTCTGCATAAGTAATGCATGATTATTTTACGATGTTAAATGTATGTTGCCGGGTGTGTTCAGATGAACCAGCTCACTACTGGTAGTTAATGATCTCATCTGTCTAACTAAATTCAATGGGAGCAATGGACACATATTTTAGGAACGAGATGAGCTCTATGATGCTCTGGGTGGTTAGTTTTGAGCTGCCAAATACAGTAACAGGTTTTTAAACCAAATTGCAGTGTTTGATTCTGTGTTTCATTTCTTTCTTTCCATAATGAACTGTTTTCTCATTTATAAGTAATTTGCATGTGTATTAGAATATTTTGTGATCTTAAACGAGTACTATAATTTAAATATATTGTAGAGTCCTTAGATTATTTCGAAGGAGACATGAAAATTTAACAATGCTCTCGCCGGGACTCGAACTTGGACTTCTCGAATACGCGCCGAGTGTTTTACTGTTATATCACGAAGGCATGCAGAAAGGAGGGAGAAAATACCTTATATATCCCCCTTTTACATGGCGACAGGGGACTAGCGGGCCCAAATCCTTGTTTTGAAGAAGCATCAACCACTACTTTTTATTTCGGGCTGCACTGTAAAGTCATTAGAATATTCCGAAACAGTAGATGGAAAAAATGGCAATATTCTCACCAGAACTCGAACCTGGACCACTCGAATACGCTCCAAGTCTGCTACCGTAACACCACAAAGGCATGCGGAAAAGAGGTAGAAAAATCCTTATAGTATATAACGTTGCGCGCCTCCAACTTGCACGCAACCAAGAGGTGACTGTGAAAACTTGTATAAAAGATAGAGCCTTGTGAAGGGTTTAAGTCCCTTTTTATTCAAAGTAATAAATTACAATTGCGTGCTCTTGACGCTCACAGACTGTGCCAACTTGGCAGTCAAATAAAAATAATAACCTGAAAAGAAAGTAAAGACAAGATTCTAACTACGAGGCTCTCTAAAATAACTAACTCACCGCGTTTTACAATACCGCTGCTAATTCAGCAGACTTGAAGCTCACTGGAACGATTACCACTACTTCCCGCCAAGCACATAGGCCGCAACGCGGGGTTCTTCAATTCTCGCTAACTACCTCCGCGCTCGCTAAGTAAGAATATCACATACCGAACTTGTTTCCTTCTATTTAAATCAGAATACTTCCGCTGATAATTTGAATGCTTGCGCGTTCTACTCAAATTTACATATTCTGGCATTGGCAGTTCCAGGGGAAAGTAAGGCTTGACAGGAAAGATAGTTTAAACTTAAAATAAATGTTAGTTAAAATAAATATAAACCCTACAAGTAGGAATATTAAACCTTTTTAAAAACAGGTTTTAATTATGTGGGATTAATTCTAAGCAAAATTTGTAAACAGTCACATAGTGATTGCCATATCCAAATATTTGGCCAGCAGCGAATATCAATTCTGTTAGAACTGACAAATGCGTTATTCCTATTTGTGAATTTCCACTAAATATTCATCATTGTATTAAATCATGACACCACGTAAACCATGCTATTTATGACGCTTGTGATATATTCCTAGAACTAATTTTTAAAATCTAGTTAAATAATTATGTTATGAGATAACGTTAAATCTCTGATGATTTTATCCTACATATATCTTGAGTAAAGATATATCGCTTAGAGTTTTCCGCACATTTTACTATACCAATTGTATTTAGAGTATATATAATTTATACTAATTATACGTTTTCACGATTCTTATTAGAATTATATTAAGCTTGATAAAATATTTAACATAGTGTACTTATTTTATGTATTTCCACTACAAGTTTAAAATGTAAAACTTTTAACGACTTTCTGATTAACAAACTCAACGATTTAAAAGCGAGCAATGGTAACACTCCACAGGGGGGGTGGAACCTTTATATCTCCAGCGCGCGGAACTGTATATCGGAAATTCTAAAGATATGCTCATTATAAAATTATTTTGCGGCATTGCTATTGAACTGAATTTTATGGTTTAGGTGCAAAGAACATGATATTTAATAAATAAAGGTAAAACACAAGACGTTAAAAAAACGCCCCTTTCGACGTAATTTAAAATCTGAAGACTTTCAGATTTTTATTTTTTTTTAAATCACAAGGAACATCAATCTTTCGTTTTTCAGTGGAATAGTGAAAAGCATAATGAATGTGAGAAAAATCATAGACATTGTAAACTCTATTCTAACCACAATTCTAGATTTATTTCTATGAGTGTACTAGGGAAATTGAATATATATCTTAAGGGACAGGGGAATGTTTCTAAGATTTCTCTTCCCATGTAAATATTGACATTCTATCTTTATTATTGACTGGAAATGGTCTGAGTGCCTTTTGTGATTTTTGATTGCCCTTTCTGATGTCGTACTCAAAACATTAATAAAACGAAAGACTGCAGCAAAATCTTTCCAAAAGTGAAATAATGGAACGCATCTCAGTGTGAAACTGACTACACACTTCTGCTGCACTGAATTTTTTCACTCATGCGCAGAAACATCGAGAAAATTTATCTTGGGTAAGTTTCAGAAAAGTCTTTAAATAATTATTATCTTCTTGAATACACTGCATTTATTTTTTAATTTTTTTAACACGAAGCTTCTCGTTATTTCGGTTGCTTGCTTAAATATTTTCATAACTTCTAAAGCACAACTAAAAGACAAAATGTCTTAGTCAATTTCCTTCGCTTCTGCTTTTCTCACAGAAAAATTATTTAAGTTGTTTCAAAGCTTCGCAAACTGAGGAAAATCTTTTATTCAATTTCATCTAAACTATAGTAAATCTGAAAACCCGGAAACAACGGAAAAAAAGGAACCCAGAAACAACGGAAACAAACGAATGAACACTAAGAGAAATACGTTTATAGGATATTTCCATCCTCCTTTCTCCATGCTTTCGTTGTGTAACGCTCGATGCGTAATCCAGAGGTACAGGTTCGAGTCCCAAATGACCTTACAGTGGTGCCCGAACTAGAAAAAGGTGGTGGATAACGATTCTCCACCATATGGATTTTGCGACAGAGTCCCCTAATCCCAAGTCGCCTTTTAAAAGGGAGAGTGTATAAGGTTTTGATTTTAGCCAAAAGGCCAAGAAGCGAAGCTTAAGTATATAAGGTATTTCTCTCGCCTTTTTAACATGCCTTCGTGGTGTAATGGTCAGCACACTCGACGCGTATTCCAGATATCCAGGTTCGAGTCCCGGCGAGGCCACTGCACATTTTTCCTGTCTCTTGCTTCAAAATAACCTAATGTCTGTGGTGCCCGAACTAAAAGGTGGTGAATGATGATTCTTCACCCCCAAAATTTAGCGATTGATTCCCCTAATCTTCAGTCGCCCTATAAAGGGGAAGTATATAAGCTATTTTCTCCCTCCTTTTGCGTGCCTTCGTGGTGTAACGATTGCATACAGGGTGCGTATTCTAGAGGTCCAGGTTCGAGTCCCGGCGATTACATTGCTCATTTTTCATGATCTTCTGCATCAAAAATCCTAATGAATCTACAGTCTTACTGCGATTTACAATGAAAATTCTTTTGAAAATATCTTTCATAAACGTTGAAGTGAAGAATTATTGCATGTAGAAGAAATGAGTTTTTCGTGCTAGCTAGGTAGAAATATGAAAAGTCCTTGTTCCTCTCGCTGGAAGTATAGATTTATGAGCTTTACAGTATTAGGTGGGATGGCAGTTTTGTTTGAATTCACTGTGCGTTTCGTTGAGAGCCTTTCAAAATTCTGTATTTTACGATATTTTATTATTTTCTTTATATTTCTCTTTTTATAATAATATTTGATAGTTAATTTTTTCTCAGGCACATAACCAATGTTATTACAATTATCTTGCGAAAATGTTTTTAAATATATGAAATTTTAATTTGTGATCTCCTCACTGAATTAGAAAATTAAGAACATGTCAGGAAATTATTAAGTCCAAGAGCAGTACTGAACATAAGTAGTTCGCCTTAGTTTGGATCCTAGCGAAGAGACTAGCTGCATGGGTATTTTAGCAATTACCCTAATGCATAACGTAAATACGGCCTACCAGGGGTGCAGCGGTAAAGTCGCTTAACAATGGTAGTTGCGCCGGAGGTTCGATTACCGCGAACGGTCTGTCTGCATGAGCAGTTTCGTGGTTTTCCCCATGTGTAACAAGTATACGAGCCAGTTTTCCTTAGAAAGTGCTCCAAGAAGGCATCCCTTCCCTAGGCAGATAGCTCCGAGGCTTTGCCGTTACACATAAACCAAAACCAAACCATATTGTAAATACGTCCTTCCTTCGTCCATTATTCTTACGTAAATGCACTGCTGCGTAGCAGATTCCAGATTTTTGTTTTCAGATTTTTGTTCAAGAGAAGGTAACACAAGTAATGAATATATCTTTCCTTTCAGTTCTTTCCCATCTCCAAGTGACTGAGCAGGGAACGTGATTTACAGACAATAAATGAGGTGATAGATAACTCAAGGAACGATGGATGACAGATTATATAACATTATTTGCACCGTACTATGTTCGGGATGAAAAAATAGAGAACTATTTATGCAGGAAAACAATCGTTGTGGAAATGAGGTTCTCCAACATACGTATTTTCCTGCAATAATAAAACAAATTAAGCAAAAAAAAAGTTCCTTTGCTTTCTTTCTTTTTTGTCCATGTGTGTGTGTGATTGTTATCAATATAACATGTATCCTTAACGTTATAGTTTGTAATCTGTTTATATGTCATTAAAGTGTAAAATTCGTTGATATTTTGATGACAAAATTTTATCCTCAACAGTATACTTAGTTTTATTCTTGAAAATACCACTATAAGGTGCTATTTAAATATTAAAATCTCTTTTATTGGTTTTAACTTAACAATATCGGTATGAAATATTGTCCTAAACTGCCTTATGAATACGTTAGTAGTTCTAAACTACTTATGAATACGGCACAGTATAGTCATTTAAAATTTACTTTGTTACAGTGCACCTTTCTGTGGTTACATTTTTTTTTTTTTTTTTTTAATTTTAAAGGTAATTTTGTTTCTTTCTTTTTGTAATTTAAATACATTATAAATAAAATGAAAAATTATTTAAAAACCAATAGTATAAGATGACAAAGTCAAGAAAATTACTATAGGTGATCTTAAATCTTTCTTTTTGGCATGCGGAAATTTTTAGGTTTTTCATATTTAAGAAAATTATTACATAATTAAATAATAATATTTAACTTGAATAAAGTTTTCTTATATACCTCTTTCCTGAACACTTATCATCCAAATAACATTAAAGTTAACTTATTAATTGCAAACTATAGTGGCAGAGATAATTTAACTTCTATTTTAAATTATAATGGCTGTGACAGTAAACATAAGGTATATCTCTCAAAAACTGTTTTTGAAAACATTATCACATTAGTGTCGCAAATAAAGAACTTAAGTCACAGTTAGAATTATTTTAATTCATCATGACTTAAAAAATTGTAGCATTTAGCATGCGGTAATTATCGAGGTTATCCCTTACGAAAATTTTGGTATTTTAACTGGGAGTTTTTAAGTCTGGTAACTGAAGCCTTCCGATATCCATTGTGTCTTATATAAATATTTAATATTTTGCTTAAGATACATAGGAAAGAATAGATAGTATACGTGAGAGATTGCCTATGTTTGGCGGAAGTTTGGGACTAAATCATCTTTTGAAAAGTTTATGGTTTCTAATATATAATAACGGCGTTGCTAACTACGGTTGGGTTTATGTAACCTTCCAGCACGAGTGCTTGGCAATTTTACATAAGTCCGCGCGCGTCGTATTTTTTACGACATCCGTTAATTTGCCATTTTGGGCACGAAAAACGACAGAAATGAGTGAATATTGATAATAAATTTGTTAAGAAATAAAATATTAGTCTCATTATTGCAAAATACTAATGATATCACATTCAAATATAAGTAAATTATTTTTAAGTTCTTATGTTAGTGAGATGGAAATCCAATGATGTATTTCATTAAAGAAAATTTTAAATTTATTATTTAATAATTATATTTTAAAATCGAAGCTAATTTTAATATTCATCAAAGGCAAGTAAAGCCAAACAAAAAAGGAAAACACATTCACCTTGGTAGGAAAAGAAAGTAAGTTTAGAATTACTTACTTCTGCAAGGAAATTTACTTCTTACTGGCTACAAAAACGCACTTTAAACTAAC
The DNA here is from genome assembly GCF_044657685.1 of Stegodyphus dumicola. Classification (NCBI taxonomy): domain Eukaryota; kingdom Metazoa; phylum Arthropoda; class Arachnida; order Araneae; family Eresidae; genus Stegodyphus; species Stegodyphus dumicola. Next base: position 262,534,948 of record NC_140770.1, on the reverse strand, counting down.
TTTAATATTTTTATTTATTTCTAAAATGTAGAAATAAAAGAAAATAATGAATGGGAAGAAAATAAGAAATGAAACACGCTATAGTTCTCGCATCCAAAGGTTTCCTTGTCTTCCTTTTCTTCATCAGATAATTCTTGAAGAATGCGAGAAAAATCAGCTGGTTGTACATATTTTTTTTGCCCTGAAAACCGATATAAAAGTTACAGAGCCAAATGTATTAAAAGTAAAATAATATACGGCAACTAATAACACAAAATATTTGAGAAAAAATATTTTCCGAATTTTCACTCACGACCACGCGCGTGTCGTAACTTTTACGAAAATATGCCACTTAGCACAGAAGCCCAGTAAAAACAAAGTCAAATGACTTCCTGTTGGCCCATTCCGTGATATGAGGAAGGGTAGACAGGAGGAATAGAAATTAACTTCAGGCGTCTCAGCTACGATATGCGAAATACGTGCATCAAAAACAGAATTTGTCGTACATTTTGCGCATACGCGCGTGCTGGAAGTTTAATAATGGCAAAGCACTCGAGGACTATTTGTCTAAGATCAGGGATGCATTTGTGGTGCACTTTCTAAGGAAAACTGACTATACTAACGTTAGAGATGGAGAAAACCACGAAAACGCTCATGAAACCAGCCCGTTCGCAGGGATTGGAAACCGGGCGAACTACCAATGTTGAGCGACAATACCGCTCGGTTGATGGAGAGCGTTGTTCATTAGCTCCATTAATTCCAGTATTATTCTGTGTGAATGTTTCGCAGAAATCTCTGTTATTCAGCGAAGAATTAGTCAGTTCCTTAAATTAGTTTGTAGACACTAGGTTATTTCGAAACAGGTGAGATGAAGAAATGTGCAATGCCTCATCTCCCCGGCAATGTCTCACCGGCATCATCACTGTGCAATGCTGGGACTTGTTGGATACGTTCTGACCACTACACCACGAAGCGTTCTGACCAATACACCACGAAGGCATGCGAAGAAGGTCGGAGAATTACCTTGTATACTCCCCCTTTAAAGGGGGACTGGGGATTAGGAGACCCATTCACCAAATCCCAGTGGTGAAGAATCATCATCATCCACCACCTTTTTTAGTTCAGGCTCCAGTATACAGACAGTAGGTTATTTCGAAGCAGGAGACATAAAAAATGAGCAATGCTCTCGTCGGGCCCAGAACCACGGACCTCGCGAGTACGCGACGAGTGCGCTGACCATTACACCACGAAGCCATGCTAAGAAGGCAAGAGAAATAATAAGTTGTAAATACAAACATTATTATACTTAGACTATCATATCATACTCCTTTAGAGCTAGATTATTGAAAAAAGGTGCAGGAACTTATCGCAGAGTTCTGTAAGCAGATGACCAGTCCAAGGAAGGTTAATTTATCCTTTATTCCAACTCAAAATAATTGAACAAATGGCCCCCTTCTCGGGTTTACAACAAGCCTCCACTTGAGTCATTGGTTGCTGAACATCTCGGACAATGTAAGGTGTTTGACTGTCTTCAGCCGTTTTAGGGCAGCCAAGTCGCGCATCCGCTTTACAATGAGAAGTTGCATGTGGTCACACTCGGGCTAACGCTTCATCCACTTCAACGCAGTTTCAAGGCCGACAAAATCTTCACTAGCTGTTGGTGACGTGTCTGCTTCAACTTCGACATTAAGGTCATCTTCCTTGATACGTTCTTCACTCTCGCTTTCAATAAGTCCATCATCATTTAGAATTTGAAACCTAGGATCTGAAGAATCACACATCATCCATTCAGCTGTATCCAGAGCACTAACTTCTGAACCACCAGGAATGTTCAAAAATTCAAAAATGTCTTAATTCCTCAAGTGACACGTCATTCTCATATTCTCCTGTCCCTCCTCTTTCCTTTTCTTGAGCTTCATTTCTTCAGCTAATTCTGAAAAATTCGAAAAGCGATAAGGATAATCAGCGATTCCGGATAGTTGGAGTTCGGAAAATTGGACTTGTACTGCAGAATAAATTTTAGTATGTGTACAAGGTATTTCTCCCGCCTTCCTAGCATGACTTCGTGGTGTAGTGGTCTGCACGCTGGGCGCGTATTCCAGATGTCCGAGGTTCGATTCCCGGCGAAGGCATTGCTCATTTATCATTTATCCTGCTTCGAAATAAGCTAATATTTCTACAGTGAAGCCCGAACTAAAAGGTGGTGATGATGATTCTCTACACCCAGGATTTGACAATTAGATCCCCTAAAAACCCTAGTCGCCCTTTAATAGGAGGAGTGTATAAGGTATTTCTACCACCATCCTAGCAGGCCTTCGTGGTGTGGTGGTCTGCATGCTGGACGCGTACTCCAGAAGTCCGTACTTCGATTCCCCGCTAAGGTGTAGCTCATTTTTCATGAGTCCTGCTTTCAAAAAATACCTAATGTCTCTACAAGTGTTTCAGAACGGCTTCAATAGCGCTGATATTATTTTAGCTAATTTAAAACTCTTGTGTTAATCATGTTGTCGCATGCGTGCGAGTTCGTAATATTCAATGCACACAGAAAATAGAAAATAGCTTGAAAAAATTTATTTTACCAGAACAACAATTTTCAGTTCTGGTACTTTCCATAAAAGTACTTTTAAAAGCTCTTCACAGCATCACAGAGCACAATCCATAGTTACACTTGCCCAGTGCATCTAAAAAGGCGAAGGAGATATCTCAATACTCCAAACCTCATGCTGAGATAAACAACTACTGCGAAACTGATGCTCTTCCCGATATTATACAGTCTTCTCTCGGCCGCCAAAAAAATCTCTAGTTCCTTCCACTTGACGAACTTGCTGGAAGGATTAGGGTTATTCAGTTATGGCAAAGCACACGAGGGCTATCTGCCTAAAGGAAGGGATGCTTTCGTGGAGGACTTTCTAAGGGAAACTGGCTCATATACATGTTACACATGGGGAAAACCACGGAAACGCCCATGCAGCCAGCCCGTTCGCGGGATTCGAACCTCGAACCGAATTACCAGTGTTCAGCGTCTTTACCGCTCGGCCGCTGGTGGGCTATTGCTGGAAGGCATATGAGGGCCGGATACGGTTGCAGTTACATACAGCATCAATTAGAAGTATACAGTTACAATACCCATCACAGTTACACAAGGACTGGACCCATGTGTTGCCAGATGGTCGCCACATTTTTGGCGATTTCTCGCAACATTTGGGGACACAAATCACCAAAATCATCTCCAACTTGGCCATATCTCGCCAGTTTGCGTGACAGGCATTTACTTAATGTTAAATAGACTTGCCCTTGTGTTCTTATTTCTTTCAGAAGAGCATCTTCTCTTCCAAGCATTTCATGTTACATTATGCGAAATATACTACAATTTCTTCTATAATTTAACTAAAATTACTTACATATGTACAAAATTCATAACAATATGTTTGTCCGTTATAATACATAATTTCTTAAAATTACCCGGCCTTTGTTTCTTGTCAATGAATGAATTTTAGAATGCTCAAAGTAACATTCTGAAATTCTGCAGCATTTTTTAGCTTTAACTATTTCCATGAAAATACATTATTGGAAAAAATTTTCTTTTCATTTGTTAAAGGGACTTTACATAAATATTAATTTAATATTTTTAATATTAAATTAAGAGTTTATCTCAGATTTCCATTAAACAGGAAAATATTATCTTGATTTTTAACAAACTTATAGAAAGGATTAAAATCCCAAATTCACAATCAAAATTTACTTAAATTCTGAAACAGACTTTTTTTACAGCGTTAAACAGATTTAAATGCGAGAAAATTTAAACACTTTTGAAATAATGCTGAATTTTAGCAACTTACTAAAATGCGATGTATAAAGAAAGCTTTTAAGGTTTAGTTTTTTATTGATTTCTAAATAACAATTTCTGAGCGAAACTTTCGCTTTCAATGTTTATTTTGATGGAACGTGCACTGCTTTTAAACAATCACCAAAATCACCATCTGTTTACGTTCTTCTCCCAATATTTTTTTTTTTTTTGAAATGTTCTCAAATCCAAGATAAAATGTAGAGTATAATAAAAAGAATTTAATTAATTATTATAATTTTGCTCCTTTTATATTAAAATATTTATATATTGAATTCAAGTTTCTAACATTTTTCCCTCTTTCGGATGATTTGTTTATAATCTTAATAGAAAACACATTCTTGAAAATTTTTATTTTACTGGCATAGAAAAAATAGTTTATCTTTCATACTCATATTGCGATAAAATATCAATGTTTTTCAAAATTACGAAGCCTGATTTGTTATAATTTAACACTTACATCATTAATTTCAATTCTCATTTCTGGAAATTCATTATAAATATTAATAAGAAAATTGTGGTTTTAATTTTTTTAAATTTTTAAAATGACTGTGATTATTTGTAATTATTTATTCATGACAAGTTTTAAAGTTACAGTTTTAATAATTCTTTATCTTAAAATACATCATTTTTATAAGCAGGATTTACTCCAATAAAAACATGTGAATACTAAACAAATACAATTTTTTATTTTTATAAACTATTAAATTATGACATAGTATTCAGAAAATTATGATATGCAGTAACATTTGTCTAATTAATGTCTGCAATTTTACTTCAGTCCTTATTAACAAATAAACTGAATAATTTCATTAAGCAGTTACACTGCAGATCTCAGTGTATTATCATACTTGCAGAACTCAGTGTATCGTGAAAAATACATATTTGTTTTGTAGAGGTGAAATGAAATTAGAAGTAGCTAAAATGTTGAGAAACCTTTTTCTATATAAATACGTAACTTTTTGTTTCAAGGAAGACATTCATATTATGCATGTGTGCATAATCATCAAACTCGCTCCAGTTTAATTATATAATATGTTCTTTTGAATAATCCCAGCGTTAATTGGCAATTAGGATCTCACTTCATTTTGAATAAAGATTATAATAGCGTCACAAACTGAAGAAAATTTAGATAATATAAACTTCCTGAAGATTAGATATTATGTTATTACTAGATTTGCATTTCTTTTTTAAAATAAGGGGAGTTGATAAATGATTTTGATTTCTTGCAGAAATTCTCCATCATTGTAAAACATATTTAGGTTAGGAATTCATCTAGAAGTAGTACTGTATAAAGGCATTGCCTTATGTAAAAGGTGACAGTTTATGAAGAATTATATTCTCGACACATTTCAGATGCTTGAAAACAAGATACACAGTTACTTAATGGCGAACTAAATTTTGAATACGAAGAAGCATGCCGAATAATATTGCACCTCACAGTCTTACATATGTGATGAGCTGAGACCCCTGAGAAACATCTCAGATTCTTTTTTTCCTCTGAAATGTCGAGGATTTGATAAAAATGAGTCTGAGAAAAATTCCTTGAGTCATTTCTTTACAGTTCTGTGTTTCTTTACAATTCTTTGCAAACTTGGAGATAAATTTTCGTGACTTGTTAGTTCTGGCACAACTATTGTAGCATCAAAGATCAACTGCTGATATTACAGCGGTTATACTGAATTCCTGTTACTTTTGTAATACTTTCCAGTATACCTAAGACAGTTCTAAGTGGAGGAGGATATTTTAGTGTCACATAATGATGCTTTCCGGAATGACAGGAAAACGGTTTAAGCATTTTGTCCGTGGAAACCGAAAATCCTGTGTAAGCCTGGAGCCAGAGTCTTAGTGACAAAGCTAACAGTACTAGATCATAGGTGGCGTGAATCTAGCGGCAAGACAGGTCTAGTGCCTCAAGCGGCAACTATATGCTTAATCAGATAGGATTTACTAGGGAGAAGCTAATGTATTGATACTTTAATCGCAAAATAGTACGCTAAAATTGTCTCCGACACGATGCACATGGACGGATAACATATCTGTAAATAATTTCATAGCACAAAAATTGCCCGAATTTCACTGCACTGTTGACTAAATCCTTGGCATAGACATTTTTTCAAGTTAATCAAGACAATACTTAAAAGGTTCAATTTTCTTGTCATTAAGCAGATTTTTATCACGGATAAAGTACAGAGTACCAATAATTGCTCACGAACTTGTAATTTCTTCAGGTCATTTTCCTTTGCACTTGCCAAAACACATAAGGCGCAGGTGAAAATATGCCTGATGATAGCTGTACAGATTCTTGCCGGGAAGATTTAGTCCTGACGTTCTGGAGAAGAGTGAAAAAAGTTTCCGAATAATTATATAGGCTTTATCTGTGAAATTATTAACATGTATTGACTATATGAAGGATCAGTTTAATATGACTCCTAAATGCTATCATATTTCCCCTTTCGAATTATAGCTAATTATAGGAGCTTCCTTTCCAAAAGCAATTACTATACAATTTAAAGTACCTTTAGTCCTGCAGTCCCTTATTACGAGGATTTTGGAAATTTTCGTGGTTAATTTTCGTCTCCAACTTATTAGACCAACTGTCAGTCTATGGAATCGCTGTTTGGAAGTGCATGATTAGTTAGTCTGGACTAGGTGATAAGTGCTTTATCGTCTGTTTAGCAAACTAACATGGCGTTGTGGTTGTCTGAAAATTTTGGAAAATCATTTACCTATATTAGGTACAGGAACGGCCCGAAGAAGTACCCTTGCGGAACACCGACGTGAATCAGGTGGGAGTTTGAGGTGAAGTCTCCTTGACTCACTGAGAGAGAATTACTGTCAAGGAATAATTTTATAATGGGTATTATTTCTCAACGAATGCCCAATTGAATATGCTTGTAGATAGATCACTTATGCCAGACGCGTTCAAAAGTTTGACCGTGTCTAGGATAAGGACGGCTGTGCTCTATTTATAGCGGATTGTCGTACCAATTTCATAGAAAATCTGTACGAGTGGATGTGTGGTGAAGAGTTCTACCTGGAATCCATACTATTCATCTGAAATGACAGCAAAAGTGCACCTGCAGTCTGTTGTAGATTAAATGTTTAAAATCTTTCTCAATGATGACAGAAGACTAATTGGCCCGTACCTGAACGGTTCTTCGTGTAACCTGACAGATGTCTGAAGAAGAAAACTATTCTTATGTCTAGAAAGTCGAGGAAAGTATAAACTTGAGAGGCATGCGTTGTATATGCTAGTGAGCTTGATGGTTAAACAGCTGAGGGGGAATTTTTAACAACCTCTTAGTAATTGCATCCTTTTCAGAATCCTTTTAAGACCACCTGACTCAACAGCACGTAGGCAACAAGAGTCCCAGTGCCGATTCACGTGTGAATAATTTAGAACTAATCAAGGATGGAAACCTGTCGCTACTTAAGTGGGCCGCAGTTATTCACGCCTATAAAGGAACTGACAATATAGTCCGAGCAGTGAACTCAAAAACTGTCTCAGGTGAAATGAGGAGACCGAACCATAAAAACTGTCCGAATTCCCGTGGATGATTGTTTGATTTCATTATGTTTTATATTTACAGTTATTTTGTTTAATTTTCATTTGAGTTTATGATTGGGTAATGGAGGTTTACGACATCCACTGTATTGCAATTGGCCGAAAGACAGTGCTGCTGTTATTTTTAAAACACTAAAAATAATTTCGATCCTCTCTTAAATAAAGAATTTTCTATGATTCTTTTTCAGCGATGTGACAAACACGCGATGTTTTGTTTATATAACAATATTCTAAAGGTGTAACGTTCAGGTGTGTTTTCATTTTTGTATTTTCGAGCACAGTAAAATATTTATGTTAATGCATGTGCATATTTACTGCAAAAAAATATTTGTTCACTGTATTAGCTCAAGCAGGTGTCAAACCTGTATCTTTAATGACCCTCTTAATTTTGCCTAAGTGTGGAGTTTGATTCCCAACACAAAGAGCTTATAAGGTATTATTCCCACCTTCTTGGCATGCCTTCGTGGTGTAGTGGTTCTGCACGCTGGGCCGGTATTCCAGATGTCCGTGGTTTGATTCCCGGCAAAGGCCGTTGCTCATTTTTCATCTTGCCTGCTTCCAAAAATACCCAATTTCTCTACAATGGCGTCCCAGCTAAAAGGGTAGAGGATGATGATTTCTCCCCGCTCAGAATTTGGAGATTGGATCCCCTAAAAAAACCAGTAGCCTTTTAAAAGGGGGAGTATATAAGGTATTTCTCCCACCTTCTTGCATGCCTTCGTGGTGTATTGGTTGTGCACGCTGGGTCAGTATTCCAGAGGTTCGTGTTTCGATTCCCAGCGAAGGCGGTTGCTCATCTTTCATCTCTCCGGCTTTTCCAATTAATCTAATGAATCTACAAGATGAAGAAAGGTAAATAATTTCTCGGCTAAAAAAGTGAAAACACAAATACCGTTAGTGAATTTCATTTTTTCAATTGAGAATATAATCCTCAATATAAAACAGCCAATTAACTTTATTCTCCTCAGTCGAGGCTCTTATTCTCAGAGCCTCGGGTACTGAGTCGGTCATCCCATGGTAGTAACGGAGCGATTTAGAGCGTATGCATAAACTTCATTTTTATTTTTAAGTACACGTCGAAAAACAACAACGATTTCACAAACCCATCGATCTCTGTGATTTATTTACCCGAGCTAAAGTCACCTTAAAGAAAAAGGGTTCTATGGATATCAGGTATCATGGATTCATCCAAAATTGGTTTCGATTTCATGGTTGAATAAGGAAGAATATTATTTCGATCTGAAAGTAAAGCTGTGCAGTAGAAAGGCTATGTTTTAGACCAAGAGTCATAAATATCACTGCTTCAATAGCCAGTTGTTTTGACCGTTTATCAAAATTTAAGCAATATTTATATCTCTAGTACACAAGCTATTTGTTCATGAGTAATACTTAAACGTTTATTACTTAAATACATTTAAAACATTAACATAAGCAAATATTCGATGTTGTTACTTACATGTAGATTCAGAAACAAAACATTTATTCGATGGTTACCTGAAAGAGTAAGAATTCTTCCACAGCAAATGACCTAAAAATGAGTAGTCGTCCACCTAAAATTTCATTAACTTATCTGAGAGACTAGCCGTTGGTTCAAATAGGCAAATATCCCTATACTAACAATTAAAACGTAACAACCATTATCTTAAGTACCTTTGATAATATCTGATAACGACACATCATCGAGAGAAGTTACTGTATGAAAATGTGTTTAACGACATAGCTAATTGCTGAAAACTTTTAAACTGCGATTAAATTTATCATTAATATAGCATTATGTGAGAGCATGTACATGTAATTATATATTTTAGAAAAAGAAAAATGGGGTGTAATTAATGTTTCAAAGGAAATGTTTACACATTTTCTAAAGTATTTACTACACTTTAAATAAAAATGCTCATTTCTATCTTTGATTTTAAAGTATAGCAATACTATGAACCATATCTTAGACACGTATTCGGAAAATTATTATTTTAACGCTCGTACAGCATTATGCATTTATAAATTATTATGAGAAATTTAAGGTCTAGATTTTATACACTTATATTTTATTTTTCCAAATCCTTTAGCGGTAGATTCCGCTCTGACACTGGTAGCTTTGTGTCATGTGAGCACGTTTGACAAAGTAGCGGTTTTTTTCATCAAATATGTAAACTTATAAGGTATTTCTCCCGCTTTCGTAGCGTGTCTTCGTGGTGTAGTGGTTCTGCACATTGGGTCAGTATTCCAGAGGTCCGTGGTTCGATTCCCGTCGAAGGCGGTTGCCACTTTTTTATCTTTAACTGCTTCCAAAAAATGCCTAATGAATCTATAAACTGTTCAGATGATATAAGCCTTTTAATGAACTTATTTTAACCAGTTTCTCCCATAAATTTACATTCTCCCTGCCGTAGGAAGGAATCATAAATCCTTAACTAAATTTTTCTTCGAATTCCTAAAAGTAAGTACGCTATCTCTTTCTACATCTTTTGCCGAAATTATTTCATTTTTTTTTTGTTTTTGTTTTTATAGCAGTTCAGGTAACATTCGCATCACTAAAATCACTACATATTTCTATTTGGTAACGGACTGAGTGATTTTGATAAAGAATTCTCCACATGCCTCCATTCAACTGTTTAACTAGGGAAAAGGCAATGGATATTAAGGTGCTAACTTTTTTGAAGACACATCTTTGTTACGTTGGTTACTCTTCTAAGATCCTTATATGAACCGTGAAGCGAGTATTCGCTAAGTTCAGACTAAATCAAGATCAACAGGTGAAAAGGGTCAAAAGACCCAACAAGTGAAAAGAGTGAGAAGACCCTTTATTCAACTCAGGAAATGTATTTACAGTCGGCACTTCTGGTGCTTACAATCTGTGTCAATACTTTTAGTTGTAGCTCAAAACAGAAAAACCAAAATTAAAATTAAATTTACGTGTAAGATTTAATCAAATAATCAACCGAAGCTGCATAGAGATATTTAACGTGTAGTTGGCTTTTGGCCCTATCACCGACGTAGACTAATTGGCAATTAAAATGAACGGCCATCAAATAGCAAGCTTATATACCAGCGAATCAACGTGGCTGAAATTAACTCAGACACTCCCTCTGTCTGAAGTAACTCAGACACCAGATTTAATAGTATCTTTCTACCTCACTTTGCATAAGGCGCGAAACTAAAATAATATTGGCGAACAAAAAAGCATGGGTTGTAAACAAGAGAGAAAAGAAAGCTTGCTTAAAAGTAAAAGTAACTGTTAAGTAAATTAAATAAACCCCCATTAGTAGCAGTATATTTTTATAACGGAATATTTCTCTTTGAAAACAAAAGAAAATCGTCGATTTGGGCATAGAACTTAGCTAAATACATATTCCAAGCAAACGACCACTCAGCTACTAAATGCCGAAGAGAATGACATAGTATTTGCGTGTTTAAAACTAATTTGTGTAACTCCAACAAAGCTTGAATTACGTGTAAGTCAAAATGATATAATGAAGCAAGTGAAACCTTTTGAATCATTTTAGATTCTTATGAAAGCGTTTTCATCAAAATCGTTTTTAATACTTGTAAAAATTCTGCATAGTTTGAAGATTTTCTACGTAAGGCATAATCCATAAGGACGTCAAAGTGATTTATTCTTGAAAGGAAATTGTATGTAAAGATAAGGATTTAAAATAAACACAGCTTTTATCTAGGGGTTTTTCACTAGATAAATATTTTTCATCTCTGGAAATATCTTTTTTAAAACATATTAAACATGACAAAAGCCTTGCAAAATTAAGTCTTTTTCATTCCTTTTGACCACAGAAAGCTTTCACTCTCATATTATAGCAATATTTGTGCTTTCGAAAACATAACTATATCTTAAGACAACAGAATCACTTTTACCCTAAAATCGGTCATAAAACTTCACCAAAACTTTAAAGTATAAAATATCATGGTAAAATAGATGCATAAAAATTCGATCAGGGCTATGAAATTTTCTGCAGCAGTTATAATGTTCTATTTCGGAAAGGGATACGTAAATGTCATTTCATGCAAAACTTTATTTTTATATATCTTAGTAAAAAGCTATGGAAAATGCGCTGTATTTCGAACAACGTGGAGCTTCTGTCATGTAATTTGATTTCATATTTCACTTTATAGCAGTCCAAAAACATTTTTTACACAAGATTTCGAAGTTAAAATATTTTTAAAGCCAGACAAAATATGAATACGCTTATACGGCAACGCACTTTAAAGCATGTTTCTGAGACGATTTACATTATATTTCTGTTGTAGTGTTAAAATAATTTTTCATACTATTTAAAGCATTTCTTCGCTCAACAAATAAACTAAAATCTCAGAATTTTAATGTTTGTAAGATCAGATTAAGGAAACAAATTCCTTTAAATGACGATTATTCTGAATATCTAGCTTAATTTATTGGTTTCTGCTCATTTTTCAAATATTACTTGATATTTTTGACCATGGGAAGTCTGTAATTTTAACATCATCTTTTCGTTCATTCCTTTCTTGAAATTTCCTCAAACTCTTCGAAGGTTTTGAGAGTAAAAATTTCTAAAATTTGTGAATTAGGCACTAGGATATCTAGTAAAAATTTCCTGTCTTAGATTTCAGCCAGTCTTTCATTTGCTGTTGTCACAGAAGCGCCAGCAAGTGACACTAGATAAAGCAGTCAAATGACCAAAATGACTCGGAAGCCTCTATGTTTTGTTTGATACAAAATAGAGCAGTATGATAGGAATTAAAATTCCTTATGGTTATTTTGCTGTGAATTTTGTTTATTTTTTAATTACATGTAACAGCATATTTACTTTTCACTCAGTAACATTTGATTACGGTAATTTTCTTTTCTTAATTTATTTTTAATGCATTTCTTATTTCAAATTTAGTTTATGGAATCCAAACAAAAGCCTGAGGCATTATGAAAATGATTTAGCTGAGATTAGAAAAAAAAAAAAAATCTAAATAAATGGAGGAATCATTAGCCCCTTCTTGGTTGGATATTTTTTCGAATTTCTGACCTGGGGATCGGAAATGCAAAATATGTTTGACAGTAAGTAGTTTTGGATGGATCTGCGAGTGGTGAAATATGTGATATCTCGTCTACTGATCACTAGCTTTCCCTGCAATGCCCCCAAGTATTAAATTTAAACAAAATGCAGTGTGATAATATATTTATTAACTTTACTGTTTTGATGCGTTTAATATAAATATCTACATACAAATAATTGAAAAAATGCTTTAGAAAACTGATTTCCGACATTACCTTTAAACCACATTTATCACAAAACCAAAATCATTTATTTAGGAAAAAAAAAAAAAAAAAAAGAAACACCTTTTTCTGTACACTTTATAAGATATTTCCCCCGCCTTCTTAGCGCGCCTTCGTGGTGTAGTGGTCAGCACACTCGGCGCGTATTCGAGACACCCGTGGTTCGAGTGCAGGCGAACGTGTTCCTCATTTTTCATCTCTCCTGCTTCGAAATAACCTAACAGATCTACAGTGACGCCCGAACTTAAAGGGGGTGAATGATGATGCTTCACCACCAGGATTTGGTGATTGAATTCCCTAAAACCCCAGGCGCCCTTTAAAAGGGTATATAAGGTATTTTTCCCGCCTTCTTAGCATGTCTTCGTTGAACAGCGGTCAGCACGCTCGGCACGTATTCGAGAGGTGCGTGGTTCAAGTTCTGGCGAAGGCATTGCTCATTTTTCATACCTCCTGCTTCGAAATAACCAATTAGCCACTTTATTAAAAAATGGCAATGAGCATTAACAGTATCTTCTATTGTTTTTTAGTTGAAATTCTAACAGGTATCACGCAGATATTCAATTACAGATATTCAGGGAGATAAATCTCATTGCGAAAACTGTGAAGAAATTATTACCAGTCGCGCTATCTCTTAGCAATATTCAGAAATACAAAAGTAATCGTGGAATTCAAAGCGACGTATGAAGCGACTAATTCAATTTCAACGATGGAATTTTCACTTGGCCGCATGGCAATGCGACGCCGACCCTACGGGCACAGAAACGCCAAACGTGTGGGATGCGACGCCGACCAAGAAGGAGTTAAGTGATTTTAGAACTTTAAATTTCAAAGCGTGAGAATAACAAAATTAATTTACATTTCATTTTGATTATTAATATTAAAATCTCTGAGCAACAGCAAAATGCTCCTTCCAGCAGTGGGCTTAACCATATATTAATTATACACATATTTTGGTCAATGTCCCCTACTACCGAGCATTATCTTATAACTTTTTATCGTATATCCTTTTTTAAGTTTTGAGTTCTCATATATGTTGCATCAATCTAATCTGTACCCTCAACTCAAATTAAAATGAGGCTAAAAATGGTGTAATTACTTGCCAAGAAATTTTAATGTGCTATTCCTTTGATAGTTTATCAGTTTTTGTAGCATTTCGTTTTAAAACTTTTAAATTCTTTAACATTACATTCGTAAACTCAAGAACAAAAACATCACAATTACCGTAAAGTTGCATTAAAACGTTATAAATGGCACTGGAAAATGTACTGGGAACTGGGACTGCAATTTAAATTTCGATTTTTCTTATAAATTTTATTACATACTTCCATTGTAAAATATTTTATTTTATTTTCATGTATTGAAATTCGTTTCTTCATAATCTCAAGGACAGGAACTTTTCTCAGTATGTTCAAGTTCATTTTTTTTTTACTTAGTAGTTGATGTGCATTTGGAAAAAATCTGTTTTGTACATAGCTCAGAATCACTTAGTTCATTACTACGGCATGGTTCTGGACATTTCAATATTCGTCTTTTCCTGCATACTTCAATCAAGTTTCCTAATATTTTGAGCTTCATACAGAAATAGCGTTGTTTCTAATTTGGTATTTCGAAAATGGTGCATTGTTTTTAAGTAATAAAGTTGTACCTTATCGAAATAAAGTATCAGAAAAGTATGGGGAGGAACGAATCGAAGGTCGAAAAGCATCGCTATTTCGACCGTTTCGGAAGGTTGTGATCGTTTGAATGGAAGGCTGTCTCGAGCATTTTGGCCTTCAAAGGTTAAGCAATATTTAGATAAGGTAATATATTAAGATATAAGAATTTGGAAATATTTTCCTTGCTAAAGGTTTTAAAATAATGGGTTCATATAATGAAATAAGTTAACAATGTATACATTCATTTTCTTAGTTTACTGATTTTTCTCTTGTTAAAGTGTCAAAATAGAATTAAAAGTATATTTCCATACATTGTAATGATTATATTTCGCTGTTTTAATGAACTACCCTTCCCGGGAAATAATTATTCCTTTTGGAGTTAAAACATGAGATTTTTCATATTTAGGAAAGTTTGTTTCCTAAAATGTACTCTACTCAGAAATGTAAGGAATGTGATTAAAAGTATAGTAAGAATTCGTTTTGCTTTATTAACATTATTAAGGGTTCCCAGTGGCACTAAAATAATTTAAAATCATGAGCTTTTCTCAGTTTTGCTGAAAATAATAAAATGCCATTAATATTTTAAATTAGCTTTAAAGTAATTAAACGCTTTAAAACTGCAGTCATTTCTTTTTCACTTTGCAGCATTAATGAGAGATTGCGCTTTTAAAGCTTGCTATTGATTATTTTCAAAAGTATTTTATTTTTAATTATTATGCGAAAGAAAACTGTTTTGAACAAACGAACTTTTAGAATGAAGTGTTATTTGCTTCAGAATTGGATTAAGTATTGAGAAATGGAAAAATTATAATTGCGAACATTAAAGCAAATATGTCAGCTATCACAAAAGCCTTATCAAACTTTTAACTCTTTTATCAAGGTTTTTATTTCTTAACCTTCGTTACCTTTTCCCAACAACGATCAAAACCATTTTTTAAAAGAAGGTTTCTTTCCTATAAAACAGAAATATTAAGCTGTAGGGGAAATATTTGCCGTGATCAAAAGCGGGAGAAAATGGTGTATCATAAGAAGCTTAGAAACCTTCTTATGACACATTTTACTGTACAATGTCTGCAAAAATTAAGGATTTAAGGTATAATGCGAGTAATTTCTCTTAAATAATGTATGAATGTGAAGGAGCGATGTATTTTAAATTAATCACGAAAGTATTTGCCATTTTTATGCTTTAATTAAACTGTTTTATATTTCCTGGGTAAAGCGCACTGTAATTGTTTTTAAATGTATTTTTTAAATTGAACGAAATTTATTTATGTTTTTTCCTACTTGATTTGCTAAAATCATATATTACAACCAAGTGAAAGAACACCGACTTTCTAGACTACACAAGGAAGCTGTGGTGTGGTGATATTTAGTTAAGTTTAGTTACGGTCTCCCCTCATATAATTTATCAGTATTGTCAATTTGACTATTGTCAAATGCAAATTCTGCTTCATCTTCCTGTACTGCAAACGTGATATCAATTTTTGTACAACAGGAACAGAAATATCCTTATCAAAAGACAATAACAGTTTTTCTTGAGGTAAAGAATGATATCCTGTAAGCAATAATATTCCAATAAATCTTCTCATATAGGCTTCAGATGCAATAAATTCTAAGCATTTTTTTTTTGTTTTTTTTTTTTTTTTTTTTTTTTTTTTTTTTTGCCGAGCGTATATATTTGTCTGTTCTACGAGAAGAGAGTAAATGTCTAAACCAAAAAGAAAATCGAAAATCTGTGCACTAGTTTAACCTTGTGTTTTGTCTTTTATAATTTCTCTTCTATCTCTTTCTTCATGTTTTTCCTGAGACATAACTAACAGTTCCTTTTTTATCCACTTCAAGATTTCAGTCTTCTGCTTTTTAAACTTTTTAGTATGACTATAACTGCTTTTAGAAGGCTGAAACTTACTTCTTACGTGAATTTCAACTTTCCCAGCAGTATTATTTGATAAAATATCATTATCATTATTTAAAACATTGCCATTTCTTTCTTCTTCGTCACTAGTTTCTGATATTTCTGGGGGAACAACAACAATATCATTTTCATTCTGGTCATTATTAACATTATCATCATCTGTTTCTTCATCAAAAAATCTTTGAAGGGCTTGTTCTAATGTAAGATATCTGGTTCTAGGCATTTTTAAACAACCAGAACATGAACCAGAACATCGAAAGGAATGAGTGAAAAAAGAGATTGACTACCCGTTTCCTGCTGACGTTGCGTCAGCGCAACACCTGTTTTTTCTTGCTTCCCAGCACAAATATAAACATCTGACTTATGTAATGTTCTGATAAACAGTGACCTTGACTAAAAATAGATCATTCATAAGGACGGCGATTCTTTCGTTAAATATTTGCAGCAAAAATACTCGGTCGAAAATTTTGCTTAAATTTTGCTTAAAGTATGAGATTAATTATCATAAACAAAATGATTGTTGAAAGCAAATATTTTTTACAGAAATAATCTTCATAATATTCCCTACACAAAATCATCTGCTGGTATAAGATATATTAGGTAGTTATATTTATATACGCATTTATTTTGACCGTTGCGTCAGCGCAACACCAGCGGCTAATGGGTTTGGGTTAAATCGCAAGTCAGCTAACATGGACGAAGTCAGCTAACATGGACCATCAACGATTTGTTATACACAAATTAAGTTTATCGTCCGTTTCCTTCAGCACGCGCAAAACATTGTCCTATTAAATGCCATTTTAATTTTGAGCAGGTTCGGCCCTCATACATAAGATGTTATAAGGCAACGTATTACAGAGAAAAAACAAAGACTAGTTGTGACATAAAGATGTATTATTTTTGTTACCAGCGTGTAACAAAAAAAAATCTGATGTGGATACCAGATAACTTCCTTGTATGACCTATTAAATTATACAATTTTCCTACATCGCATTTAAACTTATTTTATCGACTTTTATTAGAGATATATTTATCATTAAATTAATTCATTTCTCACTTCGAGGCAAAGACTTCAAGACATAGAAACTCAAAAAAATTTTTCACTAAAAATTGTAAAACACAGAAAAACATAAAACACCAAATACAATTAAAAAAAAATAATTGCAAATAAAATTAGAGTTTCTACGTAAAAACAAGCAACTCGGCCAGGCGACAAGAAGGCAGATATTGAAAACTGAAAAGTTACTTGTGGTCCCACTCGGCAAAAAGACATTGACGGTGCAGGAACTGCCTTAAATCACTGATTCTTCTACTGAGTTACAAATGTAAACAAATGGCAGCTCACAATGCTTAAGTAGCCATCTTTAAATTGTTGATAATTCTACAACTACTGCATGCAGATGTAGGACATAGAAACCTTAATGGGAACATAATAACCACATTAGTCAATCAAGTTTAAATCAAATAATGCATAATTTACCAACATATAAGGAAAAAAAAAAAAAAAAAAAACTCACCGAGCCAGGTAACAGAGTGGGGAATATGTATATATATTTCCACTCTAACCATACTCTCCACATATATAGAGTGGAAATATATGTATATATGATTACATGATTGTTGCAGCAGATTGCAGCAAAAAAGGGATGTGGAAAACTACATGTTATTGCAGTGCCACAAAATTTCCACGTTCTACGGCTACTCGTTCTTGAGTTACGCGAGATATGTACATAAGTACTTACGTACAGACGTGAAGGAAAAAATCTCTTCTGAATGTATTTTAAGTTCATTTTAGCAAAAACAGTCGTTTATTCGGTCCGTACGTACAGATGTCACGCAAAAATATTGTTCAAATGGTTTTGAGAGCGGCCGAAATGGATATTTTCGTTCAAATATGACACCCGAAATTTTTCGCGATTACAGTACTTCCCTTACTTCACACAAGGAAGTAGAAAATGAATTTATTATTTCAGGATTTCTTTTTTACAATTTCCGCAGTACTTAAAAAGTTTTATTCGTTCGATCATTTTAGGCTGCTGTATTGTGCTGCTTGAGAGAAACGCTTTTTTCTCCCCTCCGCTTCAGACTGCAACTTTTTTTTAAAATGTAACAAAAGCTCAGTTAATAGTTTTTTTTTTTTTTTTTTCCATTCTTATTTTAAAAGAGAGCGAAAGGTTTATTTTATAATGTATGAAAAATTCGAAACTTTATATCCGATATATTTTTAGATGTTGAAATTTGAGAAACATAAAAAGTCAAATAGTCCAGAAAACCGAGCTATTTCTAAGAATTCGCCAAAAATTTAAGTATTAAGTTGTAATTTTCTTTTAAAGTTAATTCAACAAATTTTTCCGTTCTATTCAATGGTACAATTGGTAATTTTCTGACGTACTTAGTTTTTTTCGTTAAAGAAAATATAACATGAAGTAGGTTAAAAATCGATTACAATCTTCCCTTCATAATGAAACACTGTGAGTGAAGTAAATCGTATAGAAATGATTGCAGTCATCAATAATTCTTTATCGCATAGTTATGGAAAAAGTTTAATTTTAGATATGAAGTACTTATAACGAGTTTTAATTTCAAGGGTGAAAATAACCTCTAGCAATCTGAATGGGATAAATAATAACACTAATATGTTGTTACGAAATGCCCAGCTGCGGTAACATACCTTCCCCGAGAAGCAGTCAGCAAAAATGCAGGAAGCCAGATTTGGCACGAAATCGCTCATTTGGCGAAAAATTGGCGATATGTCATAGACGAAACGAGAATATTCTAGAACAAATTCTTACCGGTTTTCCCCAGAATATTCTCGACGGTAGGTCAAAAGTTATATAATCTCTGCCTGTACGCGGAGCAGCAGTTTATCGTGAAGAGTATCTCGAGTGTGTTCAGTTCAATAGCAGTGCTTTAAGTTCAGAGATTAGCTTAAGAGCGATCAACCAAGTCAGGAACTGTATTTCAGTGCTTTGTCGTGAAGTTGGCTTCACCGCCATAGCCTGAAGAATGTGTCGGTGATTGTTTCAGCTTATTTATCGTAGTTTTTCGACGACTGTAACGCCTCTTTAAAACTGTCCTGTGTAATACTGACGAATAAATTGTGCTTTGATTCTTCATCAAACCTTGTCATCGATCACTCCAAATCCACGAAGCCGTAGAATGCAACAATATTTATGATACAAATGGCTTAGACACCGATCAGAGTTTAGCTAAGCCTTCCACGTAACACATGGTCCTGAACACCTGTCTTGAAAATAATATTTTTCATTTATACATATTTCTACAGCAATTAGAACTGATACTTTTCAAATTTACTGGCATCCAAGGAAAGCAGAACTTAATCTGTTCCAATTAGGATAATTAGGTTATTGAATCAGATATAAATCTCTATTAATGGTGCTTCCTTACTTTAAATGACACGGAAAGCATAAATTATCCTCCGATAATATTTACGTATTATATCTGGAATAAAATTCATTTATTTGCAATATCACATATTTTCGCATTAGCATCAATTAAAAATTATGTTGTAATTAGTCGCATGTAATGGATCTGGTTTTAGGGTAAAAAATACAGAAATTATGCTTGTTTATATAATGTCTAAATCTTTTATTAAAAAGGAAAAGTAAAAGATGTGTTTCTTAACGCGTCAGTCCCCTTGGAGGCAATGAAAAATTTTAGTTTCTCCAAGGTAACGATCGGAAAAATTAAAATGTCACCCTGAATTTATGATGAAAAATGATTCCACCTAGTTTGAAAAATTATCGTAGGATGTTACTTGGATGACAAGATAATCTTAAGCTTCGAAATTATGAATGAATGTATGAGGTGAGTTCTAATCCTAATTTTTTTTTTTTTTTTTTTTTTTTTTTTTTTTTGCTTTTCGTGTTATTATATTTCGTCTGTTAAGTGCCTTTTTAGGAAAGACACATAAGACACAATAATTAAATTTTTCTCACTACCAAACCTAACTCAATTTTATTCTTAGATTGCGTTGTGTAATTAACCGAACAACTCCTAATTCAAATTTAGGGGTGTACTGGTGAGTGACAAGAACAAATGGAATAAAACATACTATTAATCAATCCAATAATAGAAAATATGAATTTTATTATACCAAAGTAATATTTCATCAGTATGTCAAATATCTTCGAGCATGTTAAGGCTATTATAATCAGTTAAAATAAAAAAATACCCTGCCCGGGGAGATAAAAAAATGAAAGCAATTAACAATTTTCCTTGATAAACAGTGTAACCATTTTTTAAACACTAGTTATTAACATTGATATTAAAGAACACTTTCAGATTTCGAAACAAAGTACTTAATTATTGCATATATTGCAATTAACACAATAACGCTAGGATTACCGAGTGGAGATTAGATTTACAAAACTAGAGAAGGAAATCATTATAACATTATAACAATGCTAGGATGACTGGGCAAACATTGGAGAACAAACATTTTTTTTTTCTTTTTTCTTAAGCAGAAAATCATTCTAATGAAAATTACTGGAACTATTAATTGCACACAACCGGATTTGATATAAGATACAAATTCTCTATTGCACAGATTTAATTTCTTTTCTAAATTTTATTTCATTGGTAGAAAGGAACAGCAAACACCTATCTCAGACATTATTTAGATGTAAATTCTCCTGACTTGACAACCAAAAATTTACCATTAAGATTGTTATCATTTACATGGAAAAAACCTCCATGGGCATTGCATAGAACCACAATTTTCTTAAACGGATAAAATTTTACATGGCTAAATTCTACAACCTCGCTTAAGTTAGGAAAAGAATATATTATTTCTTTAATAAGTTGAAAAGAAAACTCCCTGATTAACCTTAACAAAAAAAAAAAAAAAAAAGTTAACTTATCTTGCTGATTCGGTAGGCGTCTGGAATCTTCAACACCATCCTACTGGGACTGAAAGGTGAGAACCATCCAGGGAAGAAAACTTGAGACGACGTTAACGATGGAGAACTGGAATAGTCTTTTAATGGATGAATATTTTCCGAGAAAGGGACGGTCAGGACTTCTAGATGTACGAAGGAGCCATGAGGATTGCACAGCCAAAGATGTAGTTGCTTTCAGCACCGCCGGCTGATGAAGTAAAAGAGATCAGCAATTTGACGAGCCCAAAGGAAATTCAGCAATTCCAATTTGCAGAGACTGGAGAAGAGCCATTATGAGTCTGAACTTTCGACTGAAAAGAGGTGTCTGGGAATATTCTTCGAATAGCTGTAAATCACCCCCGTAGATGGAGGTTAAAAGGCGGCATACTGATTTTAGAAATCTTTCTATGGATTTGTTGACTATGGATAAAGCTACTATTTGTCTTCTTAAATTTTACGTAAGGAAGTGAGGTGGCGATTGTCGGGCTCAAATACCCCGAGAAAGAATTTGGACTCTCATCGCTAAGAAATTCTGCGTAAACGATGACCCGAAGCGATGGCAAAAGCCGAAGCTCCAAGATGTGGTGTCAAGAGTGAATGTCAAGAGGACGAATTCCCACGAAACAACCCTTTTAGATGTGAAGGGGCATTGGCTAGAACCCCCGCCCTAAAAGGTGAAAAAAACCAGTTGACGAAACCCCCGCCTTAAGTCATGTAAAATTTCTACTTTTCTGTGGTGTTGAACCAAAACGAATTTAATTATCACGCCAAACCAAGGCCAAGCCTAAACAGCCACAAAGGTCAAATGACAACCCCAAAACTTCCCGGCCGGAAATCGCTTCCCGCGTTGGGCAAGAACTCGAAATTTTTTGTTACGAAGCGAGCTTTTCGAAACTTCATCCCCCTTTTTGTTAGAGAATAACTTAGGAAGTTTTTCGTTAATTAAATGGCTATAACTTAAAATCTGCTCAAGCTAGAATTATGAAAGTGACCTCAAATTAAAGAGCTAATTTTTCTGCATCTAATGATACTAAATATTAAGAGTTAAACTTAAATTAAGTCACAAAAATCCTAGTTTATTACGTGGAAATTTACCCAATTCCATTGTGTGTTTCAGCGCGTTTGCAAGTAACGAGTGAAAAGATGTTACCAATCTTTCGTACAAAAAATCCCAATTAAAATTAAACCACATCAGTACAAATAATTAATTGAAATACATGCTGTGTAGCATAAATTTAGAATTTAGTATAGTTAATAAATTAAATTTTGATAAGCAGCAATTAAAATAATTAAATGAATTTTGCTACAAAGCACGTCGTTGCCTGATATCTTTGGTTAAACGGTAAAACAGTGAGGTCCTTCATGTTTATTCAAAACAACAAACAGTAGGTATGATGCACTAAATACAAACTCCTGCAAAGACAGGAAGATAAGGAGTACAGTTTAATAATCCAACTTTTCCAAGTCTTTTTATTTCTTACTAATGATGATTTGATAAACTATTAATCCAGAAACATGAAAAGGTTGAAATTTTAGATGTATGTGCTATATGTTTTGACAAAATGTCCTTCATAAACGAATCTATAAGTGAATGATCTTTAAAATGGGAATGAAAAGAGAACATAACAGAAATTTTAACATATAACAAAAAAAGGTCGACGGAAAAAAAAAAAAAAAAAAAAGTCGATATTTCGTTGCGCATTCTCTAGCGTATATTTCTCCCTAGCATTTCAGCGATAAGTTCTGAAAAGTGTAAAAATATTCTGCTAATTTTCCCCTCCCTCAACGCATTCGGAGAACGAGTTCCCTAAATTTTGGAAATGGATTCAGGCACGTAATGATTGTTTTCGTCTTACTAACAAAGACAAACCCTCGCAAACTACCTGAGATGATCTCTCCGAAGTTTTCCCTTCTAAATGTCGAATGTTAGGCAAGCCTAATACAAGAAACCACCCATCACAGCAATGCACATATGAATTAGTTTCGAAATGACATTTTGCATTGAATCATTAAAAACAGCGTATCAACTCTCAGATTGTTGAAACCAGATATAACTGTTCTGTAGTCTATTCAAAGAAATTAAATAATGAAGAATGAATCTGCATGAGTGAATGTATATTTCTCGCACTATGAAAAAACAATGGTGCCTAGAGCTATCAAATTTTGAATAACGTAGTCCTCCACCCAAACATAGGCCCCAGGAAGCTCTAATTCGGAAGTTCTAATTTGTTTTATAACCTATTTCATATATTCTAAATTTTTAAGGATTTTTTATAAATGTTTACTTGTTTGTAAGTGTTTTGTAAAATATATAAATGTTTAACGAAATTTGTAAAAATTTAACGAATTAACAAGCATCATTATTTCAAAGCGAGCAGTGGTAACACTGTACGGAAAAACACCCTTTTACCTCAAGGTACAGGTACAGGTAAAATTATGGGGGACACTACGGATGTACCCTGGGCCAGCTAGTAAAGCCTTCCCATGCTAACTAACTATTAAAAGAAATGCAAGTTCTATAAGAATTTACAAAGGAAGTTTGAGGAAATGAGTAACTGCAGCTTTTCTCAAAGGATCTGAAATTCAGCTATTATGGCACATCGTACCGTACACCTCGCATCTAGTATTTTTTTTAAATAATGATTTACGACATAAAGAGATTACAATATAGTTTCAATAACATTTGAAATTTACTAATTAAATAAATTGAGCATCAGTTTTAGTGTAACAAATATAATAGATAAGTATAATAAGTAATAGATAAATCTAATAAGTACTGGTTAGTTGTTACAGTTATAAGAGATTATTACAATTTTTTAAGTTAACAAGTGGAATCCTTTTGAATATATTCACAGGAGTCAAAAGCCCATTAAATTTATGCAGTATGAGAATTTATGCTTGACAAAAGTGTAGGCCGTAGAAAGAGAATCATTGTATAATTTTTACTTACTTGTACGAAGTAAAAAGGAAGTATTGTAACCGCGAAAAGTTTCAGGCAGCATATTTCAACGAAAATATCTATTTTGACCGCTTTCGAATGCAATTGAACGATGTTTTTGCGTGATATCTGTACGTAAGGACAGAATAAAAGACTCTTTTCTTCCCCCCCAAAAAAAAAAAATTAAAAAACTGCTTTAAAATGAATTCTGAAGAGAAACTTTCGTGGCGTCTGTACGAACGTATGTACGTACTTATCTCGCATAACTCAAAAACGAGCAGCCTCAGAACGTTGAAATTTTGTATATAGGACTACTATAACATGTAGATGTGCACCTCGCATTTTGGTTACAATCGGCCGCACCAAACGTATATAAATATATTTATATATATATATACATATATCCACTCTGTCACCCGGCTCAGTGATCTCAGTTTCTTTACTCTTATATGTTTGTAAATTGTACATTTTTTGCTTTACAAATGATTGAATTATGTTGTTCTTATCTTCCGGTTAAGGGTTTTATGGCTTTAGTAAATCTGTATGCAATATTTTTAGAATTATCAACAATTTTAAAGTTGTTTAAGTAACGCTAAGCCTAATAATATTTTTGATGGCGGCCATTGCTTGTTTACATTTGAAACTGCAGAGTAGTGGATTTGTTGCCAATCTAGAGAAACGTAGCTTCGCAACAAAAAAGCTAACGCCTTCATTTAGTATTGCGAATTAAATCATGCTTAATCCTTTCTGGAACTTTTTCGAGGAAATAAGTCTTTAAGATTTACTTCGTAAATTTTAATACAGATATTTTGAGTTTTATGTATTTTTGCCTTGTCGCGAAGTGAGAACTGAATTAATTGAATGAGAAATACTCAATCGTCCATGGAAAACTGTTTCTTTTTTGTTTTGTTTAGTTAATTTCTTTTTATACATCGTTCTAGCTTTATTATAGTATTTGAATAGAACATGTGGCAACGATTAGATAATTCTTTAAATGATATGAATTTCGTGCATTCTGAGTTATAATATGAACGAAATATAATACTCTTAAGTAAACGTAGCGGCAGTGTGTCGCTACAGTAAACAAATAGAGTGAAATTTAAAGAATGCATTTATTCTATTATGGTTTATTCGCTGTCGGCGAAGTAGATTTAATTCTGTCCAATGAGTTGAAACGAAATGCAAGAAAAAATGCGTGTAATTTAATATTCCGTACAAGGAAGACATGTGGTGTACACATCAGATTTTTTTAACTTCGGATACTGATAATTATCTTTAACTAGAAAACTTTGGAATGCCATGAGATCAGTTTATGCTGATGTTACGTGATTGTTCTCAGTTAAGCGGCATGACGAATCGTAATGATCAGGAGTTCCCTGTTCCACACGGATGCAGATCTCGGAGTTCGCCATATTTCTTGCATACAAATATATGAGGAAGGGTCGGTGACGTGCGACTCTTAATCAGAAATTCTAAAGGTATGCTGTTTTTAAAGATTTTATAATTTTGCTGTTGAATCAAAATTTATGCGGCGTACGCGCCAAGAATGTGATATTTAATAAATAAAATAAACACAAAAGGCGTTATTAATAGAAAGGCAAAAAACGTTTTTTAAAGCCTTATATCTTATGAAGAAAACTGAACATTGATATGAGGAACTGAGAAAAGACTGAGTAAACAGAAAAATGTATGCAAGCACTACGGAAATTCTAAGCGTATACTGCTACGCTGCTTTTATTTATTTATTTATTTATTTATTTATTTTTGTAATTTTGTTGTTGACTTGTATATGGCGCAAGTGCGAAGAAAATAAAGCTTAATAATAAAGCTAAAAAGACAAAAAAAATGAGTTAGTAGGAATGAGTGTTACAGCAGACTGGTCGGTTTGGTTATGTTTGGTTTGTTTGGCAAAGCATTCGAAGGCTATCTGCCTGAGGGAAAGGATACCTTCTTGGAGAATATTTTAAGGGAAACTGCGTCGTATACATGTTACACATAGCGAAAACTACGAAAATGCACGTACAGCCAGCCCGTTCCTCGGAATTCGAACCCCGGACCAAACTACCAATGTTCAGTGATTTTACTACATGCTTGCTGGTGGGCCGTAAATTGGTAGACTGCAAGCTCAGCGAGAGCGCAAAAACTTTATCAAACCTTTTGGTCGACTGTTGAAATCTTAAACCTTTCAGATATTATTATTATTTTATTTTAAATTTATCATTCGTTGAATGTACAAATATGTATATCTGACTGTTAAATTTAAAGATAATACAATAAAGATTTTTAATTTATTACTCGCAGTAATAGATGTTTAAAAGATAATTTCTAATTTCCTAAGCATTTTTTGGAGTGGTGTTTTATTCTTTTGTTTACTTTGCTCTCTTGAAGTCCTGGTGCGAAATTTATTACATTGCCAGCCGGCGAAATAATCGCTGTCTGGGAAAGATATTGCATTGTTATGGTCTAGTTCTGGGTTAATCAAGCGATGACAAGGTAATTCGCTTAGATTATTACACTGAAGTGGGAACAGAAGCAGGTGCTTTTTCAAAAGTGAAAAAAAGTAATTAAAGACCTTTGTTATTTAGTTCGAAACTAACGGTACTCTTTTTAGTTGAATGGCATTTCGTTCTCCTTTTCCTGCGAAACATTTTGTAAAGAGCAATAACTTTCTTCAAGGTACTTCAGAAATAAATAACCTGCAGATTATTTTTATTTGTTAGGAACATGTTTTTGCACGAAATTCGTTACTAACATTGCCGACTCGAAAGAATAAATATTTTCCTGAAATACCTTTATGGAAGGCAGATTTCGTTTAACATGGAATGTGATTTTCTAACTTCTTTGTTTGAGGCTGAAGAGCATTTAAATTTCTTTTTTCTTCTGGTATGATTTCTTAAGAGAAATGAGTTTTAGATGTTCTCCTCGTGTTTTATGTTAACCTCCATTTGTGTTTCCTTTTCCAGTTTATTGTTTTAAAATCCTTTTAGTATATTTTGTATTAGTTACTTTATTCTGAGAAACGATTTCAAACTGACATAAAAAAGTTTTACATCTTTCACAAAGATGTAAACAAAAAGGTTGTAGAGACATTACGTGTTTTTGGAAGCGGGCAAGATGAAAAATTAACAAAGCCTTCGAACCGCAGACCTCTGGAATACGCGCCTAGTGTGCAGACCACCACACCTAAAGGCATGCCAAGAAGGCGGGAGAAATACCTTATAAGGTCAAAATTTTAATATTTTTCATCTACTCTGTAAGGTGTATTATAATTTTATGGCAGTTATTTTTTATTTTGAGACTTTTTTCTTTCCATTTTTTTTCCACTTATAGCTCCCTACCAGAAGTGGCGTGTTTGCCTTCTGGCTGCTTCGTTCTTGAATCTATTATGCTCGGCCGTATTGTACGTGTCTGTTGAGAATCACAGCCTAGGTTAATTTAAGGGCCAGCTACGATAGGTATTTGTGTCTAGCTTCCGTTAAGTTTATTTAGTTTAGTACTAAGTTTGTTTCTTATTTTCTTATCCTGATTTAAAAGCCCAAGTTAAAACTTTTCTAGCCCGAGAAGGGTGGCCATCTGTTATTATTTCTGTGAGTGAATAAAAGGGTATTTTAACCCTTCTCAAATCTGTGTAGCAATAACTTAGCGATAATTCACTACTTAGTTTACTAAGTTCCTCGACATTGTACTTAGACATAGTATAGAGGAACATTATAACTTAAAGAAAGAGTTCTGCAGATTATTTAAAGTATTATCTTATCTGTATTGAGATATTACATCAATAAAATATTCTTTAAAGCAGTACTAAAATTACGTTACCCGAATTCATAAAATCACATTAGGACAATGTTGGAAACAGTATGCAGAGCTGAAGAAAAAAAAAAAAAAAAAAAAAGAAAGAAAACACACGCACACACACACACACACACACACACAAAAAAAAAAAAAACGGCTTGTTGCATGGTGCTGTAATGTAAATAGAGTTAACGCACTTTTTGGCGCTTCGACATAATGCCACAATTTCAGTAGAGTGGGTAAATATTTCTACTCAAATCATCGAGGAGAAAACCTTGCAAAAGCAAAGGCACCGTAGTACTAAATATCATTGGAGAAAAGAAAGCAAGGAGAAAATATCGCACTTCTAAAATTCGTGGTATAAAGCCTGGTCGTTGAAAATAAAGTTCCAAAAACTTCGGGCTTTTAAAACGTGACATTACAAAATACCGTGATAAAAATGTGAAGCGCCTACCAATCATAGCAAGGTAACATCAGAGACGTATGTTTAGTCTTTGAATGTTCTAAATGCATGTTCTTGTACTAGTTTGTAAACCAAGAAGACGTAAGAGATATTTTTGCCTGTATACTTTATACTTTTGAACAAAGTAATGAACTTCATTGAAAATAAAAGGAAACTTCTAATTCAAAATCTGAACAGAATTAATAGTGCTCTGTACATGAAAATGCTAATGACACTATAAAAAAATGAATAAATTGAACCAAACAAAACGTATTTTTTACTAAAAGAATCTCAGATAAGCAAAAGTGAAAGGAAATAATTTGGAAATTTGATAATTTATTAAAAATATAGATGTTAATAACTGTATTTAACATATATGATCTCATGGAGTTACTTATCGTCCTGCTTTTTTTAAATATTTGTGCTGTATTTCTTCATGAAAAACTTCTAACGCAAATTCATATAAGAGATCATTAAATAATGACTTTTAACTATGCAAGATCTAACACTTTATTAACTGCTACATATAACATTATATCAGTTGAATTTCAGATTTATAATTCTGAAGATTCCTTCTTGTTTCTTCAGAAAAAAATTTTTATTAGTTAATTAAAAATGTGAAATAAAGAGGTAAAATTTTCTTCATTTTTTGCTCACAAACCATTATGCAAACATGCATTTAAGACATTTTAAGTTTAAAAACACATGCCTGTGATATTATCAACATGCGCTGATTTGTTGGTGCTTTATTTATGGGTGTCGACGTAGAGAACTCTGCGAAGCTACGGGCTAAGGATGTGTACCTAGACAGTCTCGGCCGAGGGGGTACACAAATTACGAAACTAGTGGTTCTAAAGAACCCGGAAAGATCACTTATTGATCGGCCCGTGGGTCTGGCAGATGAAGACTATAGTAGCCTGTGGTGGTGCCCCGGGTTCTGTCTAGTGGAAGCGCCCTGGGGTTTCTCGGTAATGTCCTTGCGCGACGATCAGCCAGTGTGACTGGTAGATAACAAATACATAATCAGTGTTGCTCTATGGCCTGTGTCGTTCTAGGAACGATGAAGCTAATCTCTTCAAGTTTCGAGGACAGGGGTTGAACCTGCGCATGGTTCGGTGGGGGTTGCCGACTCCTAGTGGCCTTCTGTGTGGCGGAACGGGAAACGACCAGTAACTTAAGATACCATGATATTTTGTACAAAGGTGTTTTAGAACTGCCATCTTTTCTCCTTGCTTTCCTTTGTCCCATGTTTTCTCCACGACGTTTTTGTCCGAGATGTTTTGTTGCTATTTTTCCGTTCCTGATGATTTAGTCGCGGTATTTTCGCCATTGCGTAAAAACTTTTTTTTTTATCAGAATCAACTCTCTGTTATACACCAACCACATTATTTATCAAATTTATCAATAAATAAAATTCATGTTTACGTCAGAATGTCATGAAGCTGTTTTAAGAAGACTGCAGACCAATAATAACCAAAATATATAAGCATTTGCTCTTTTACATATACGAAACATTAGAAGTAAGAAATTTATACAAATATGGAAGACGAAGTGCAAGCGAAATCAGAAATCATTGTTAGTACCAGGTGGGGCATGCACAGATCTCTTTGTTTCTGCATTTTCGTATAGTAATCATTTTATTTTTAAGTATTTTACATTTATTCAAGAAGTAAAAAATAAGGTCCTGAATAGTGGTAATAAGCCTAACTTGCTTTTAACGTATATGGCACAGTCGTAAATAGAAGTTAAATTTCCCAGTGCATCCTCCGCAAATAATGCAGATGTATTCTATATCCCTTCGAATTTTAATTATGTCGCCGAAAATAAAATGCATACCATTCTGGTTTACCATTTCCGTTTTTACATTTTCTGGCATACTCTGAATCTTACAATCTCTTTCTAGTCTTTCGTATTTGTCGATGAGAGATAATGCTATAGGGATTTTACGGATATCCTGAGTAGAAAGGAAGACCACGGAGCCTAGTGGTATAAAAGAACAATGACTGGAGATAAAAAGGATGAAGAAAGCGGGCTTATTTCATTGCAAAGAGAATGAGTTTAAAGTGTGAAACTTCAGTATATTCTAGACCTTAAATGACATAAATAAATGAATAAAACAAGAATCCTGAATACGTTTATTGTGATTTAGAATGTTATCGAAAAGTTCAGCTAGAGGGATTATCAGATATTCTTTCCAAGTAACATTTCGAGAAAATTTATCATATTGTTGTGTGCGTAAGGTTCATAATAGATTGAATGCATAAGTCCGATAAAAGGCTAATAAAATTTATTCTTATAACAAGAAATATGAAAAAAAAAACGCTCGAATTTTCCTCAGGTATATTTGTACAAGTGTTCGCAATATCAAGCAGTAATAATCAGTAGAACGCAAGTACGTTGAACAGAACGTAATTCACAACGCATTTACAGAGAAAGCTAATCCAATCTCACCGCAAATTAACAGTCAGCTAACTAAACAGCTGAGCTGAGAAGTTCTCTGTCTGGCTTTTTATAGCTTTTATTCGATCACGAGAAATTTCTAGTAATTTCTGCTTCTTGAGATTTCTGGAAAGCAAAAAGGATAGAATTATGGTTACAGATAACACAGTAGTTAATTACATTTATTGAAATCAAATATAAAATACCGAGATAAACTTTTATTCAATATTAAATGCACGTACTTCTGTATTTTAATTTTCCGGCATAGTTTTCTCTTAAAATTTGTCTCGCGCTGCATTGCACGGGGAAATAAAACAATTTTAATTATTATTCTACTAACATTAGCTAGCTAAATACAAATTTCGTAACAATATCAACTACATTTGTGAAGTGTAAGAGTAGAGTATAATTTTTCAAAGGGAAATGTACTGCAGAACGGAATATTAAATACAATAAAATTGGTAATAAATGAAATAGCAATAAAAGATTTTTCTTACTTTAGGAAGAACAGAAATTGTGAATGACATCAATTACTCCATAAAATTTATATAACTGATAACATTTAAAAATTAAAAATCAAAGTAAGCAATAAAAAGAAAACTTGCAAAAATTATATTCAAAATTAAAACCTACACTAATTTCAAATGTATAATATATAAATACATAAAGAAACTTAATAAGAGGCAAATATATAATATATAAATACATAAAGAAACTTAATAAGAGGCAAATATATAATATATAAATACATAAAGAAACTTAATAAGAGGCAAATATATAATATATAAATACATAAAGAAACTTAATAATTCGAACGGGTTTAAAAATTTGTTTTTCATTACAAAAAGCAAATTTCTTAAACCCGTCCGATTGTGCTGCATAATTTTGAAGTGCACATCGGCATTGCAACCGACGGTAGGGTTTCGGGTATATATTTTATATATATAAATATTCTTTATACACAGGAAAGCAGAATAAAAGTGAAATTTGATTAAAATAGTGGTGTAAATAAACCATTCTATATACTCGAGAAACTTGAAAACCACTTTTTAATTTAAATATTAAATCATATTTTTAAATCTTCCTTTACATATTCATCAAGGGTTGATGTCTCAAAAATTGTAAACAAAAATATTCTATTTCTGAGCTAATCTACATACAATTCAGAAAATTTTTTAATACTTAAGATGTTAGAATTAGGGAAAAAATAAAAGTGCACATTAATTGGCCGATCAAGATAGGCTGAAAAAAAAAAAAAAAAAAAAAAAAAAAAAAAACGACTAAAATTTTAAAAAAGGTTACAGTCAGTTTTGAAATTGGTTGCTGTAGGTGGTCAGAGCTAATATGAAAAGAAGAATGTAAGAAGGTGGAAAATTCTATGATAAAATACATAAAAGTAAAAATCTGTAACGTTACATAATAAATTAAAGACTGATAATGCTTCCTAGATCACACAGTACTGTCATGAATATATATTTCCATGACTGCGAACTGCATGCGAAATTTTTTCCGCCGTATTTTTTTTATTTATTTATTTTATTTTATTTATTTTTTTTTTTTCGTTTTAATGCACCTTTAGTCTCATAAGCCTAATTACTATGTTTGTAGGTTTGCCCTTTTACAGCCCCCTCAGTGGCCGAGACGTTAAAGACAGCTGAATAATGGTAATTCGTGTAGGATTCGGACCTAGGCGAACGAGCTGCATAATTCTAAGTGCCCAACAACATCGCAAAAGAGGGAGGGGCTTCTGGTAGGGACCGAATGAGCCTCTACTGCTCTTGCAACATTGATTCTTCGAAAGCGGTAGTTTAAAATTTTTAACATTTGTTCCGCAGTATACAACATGTATTTGTACTCTATTAATATTCTTTCACCAGATAGCGAAATCTTTACAATTATTATATTTGATCCAATTTTGTTTTGGAAATTTTCACGAGAAATCCATAATGTTGTAATTGTTTCGTAGAAGGAATTTAGCGGCTGAAAATTTCAGTAATTCTGTTTTATGTGCGGTAAAGATCCCGTGACATAACAGAAACTGATTCTCGAAGCTCAATGATCAGTTATAGAAGCCCTTCCCTCGGTTGCGATACTGATGTACACTTATGAATTATGCGATTGGCAGGCTGCGTAGTTGGTTTTAGTAGATTTCCTCTTGTGTAATTAGCCAGTTTCTCTTAAAAAGACTTTTACGAAAACATTCCTCCACTTGACGAGACAGTTCGTATATTTCGCTTTACTCGAATGACCAATGTGCTTTTATAGCTTTGTAATCATTTTTAATAATATCGGAACCGATAATTGCGTAGATGAAACTGCGTAGAGAGTTTAATCGGTTCATTAAGTCATTAATGATTAATTTCTACAGTTTATCTTATCAAGACATTTTTCAAATGATTTTAAGATGCATTTACATTTTAATTCATTTTTCGCTTTTTTAACGTGTGCTGCCATGAAGTAATTGAAAGTACGTCTGGTTAGTAGTCGGGAGCTCTTAATTTCCAATCCGAAAGAGACATTACTGATTTTCAGGTTTACCTTTCTGAAATAAACATAAGAACATTAAGTGGCGCCAGAACTAAAATGCGGTGTCTGATAATTTGCTACTTCCTGGAGTTAGCGAGTGGGTCCACTTTTTTCCTAATCGCTTCTTACATGTTGAAGAATATGAGAAATTTCCTCTTTCCTCATCACGTGCCTTAATTGAGTAACTTAAAGCATGTCAGGCTAGCAAACGGGAATTTTGCAGTTTAAACCGCAGCCAGGTTTTGCTGCATTTTCATTTTTCCTATATTTTCTTACTTCATATTTCATATTTTTTATATTTTCTTACAAAATGAGTAAACGGATGTAGTCGAAATGCTCTTCATTATATTGATCCCTAATGAGACATAGGATTTCTTGGAGCTTTAAATTATAATTTCTTGGTGCCCTAAATTTCTTTTCCACTCATTCACTCATTCATTTTTCTCGGTTTATTCGTCCCCTTTGTTTTTCGTCCACTGAATTTCTCTGTTTTCATTAGCCCAAAGGGCGTTAGCCCAGAAGGGCTATTAATTTTGTTTTGGCACTTTGCGTTGAAAACTTTAAATGTCGGTTCACTTTTTCAGCTGTTGTCACCAAATATTACAACCCTGTATTATATTTAAAGAAATTAAATAATGAAGAATCTGCATAAACGTATGTATGTTTCTCACATTGTGATAAAACGACGGTACATAGAGCCATCAGATTTTGAATACCATATGTTTCCACCTGAATA
This sequence comes from Stegodyphus dumicola, assembly GCF_044657685.1. NCBI lineage: Eukaryota > Metazoa > Arthropoda > Arachnida > Araneae > Eresidae > Stegodyphus > Stegodyphus dumicola. The sequence continues at coordinate 262,500,956 of NC_140770.1, read as the reverse complement.
TGGGCACATGGAAGCTTAAATTGGTAATTTGTTTTATTATCTATTTCATATTCTGTAAAACTTTAACGAATTTTCGATTAACAAACTCAACGATTTCGAAGCGAGCAGTTTTAACACTGTACGGAAAGAAAAACCCATTTTTATCTCCAGTGCGCGAGACTGTGTATCGGAAATTCTAAAGATATGCTCATTTTAAAATTATTTTATCATATTGCTGTTGAATTTAATTTTATGGTTTAAGTGCGAAGAACATGATATTTAATAAATAAAGGTCACCCACAAAACGTTAAAGAACGCCCCTTTGGAAGTTATGTAAAATCTGAAAGCTTTCAGATTTATATTTTTTTCTATTGCTTCAGTTTTAGTTGTTTAAATGCAAAATATTTCTGAATTTTTTAGCGGTAGTATTTTGTACGTGACTTTTTATATTTGTTTCAACATAACATTTGCAGTTTCCGAAAATTCGTTCCATTATTTTCATATGTTTTCATTCTAAATATTGTCCATTTTTTTTCATGTATGTTTCTTTCTTTCGACTTGTCTATGCATTATTATTGCTTCCTTTTACCTGTGTTTATAGAGTTTATGTATTGTCAAACTGGCTCCCTGAGAGTGCATTGCACATTATGAAATACTTTCTTTTAGCTTATATTTAAGTCTTTATACATATATTTGCAGTAAAGTAATCAAGGCTCTTTGAAGCTATATAGAAAAGTACCCGGAAAAAAAATATTATTTCGTGTATAATATTGCTGAATTTTTGTCAAGAATTCGACGAATCGAATCATATGATGACTTCGAACTTAGTTTTAGTTTCAATAAATTGCATTTTCTTTTCATATTATCAAATTGTCAAAGCCTTTGAACTTCTGTTGCTGAATGCTCTTCTAAGAAAGGCCGTATTCTTCTTGTAAATGAAATTTAACTTCCTAAGATATTTTTTCGAAACACCATACGATATACAAATTATATTTATATTTTCACTTTTTCTGCAAGTTTCTTTTACTTTACACATTTCTTTCATCAATTAACACGCCTGCTGTATTACGGTTTGCAAATGTCTTCTGAAATTTAAAATTCTGGTAACAAATATTTAGTCAGGCGTAAGAGTGTTGCCATGCATGGGAAAAGCAGAAAGTCCTAGAAGCCTTTAAAATCGTATGTAAATATTTATTTTATTGAATTTCTTTTATTTAGATTCTTTAAGGTTCAAATTTACTTTAGCATACACAAATGCACGTAAATGATTTTTGAGAAAAAATAAACTGCATTTGTTCGTGAATTTAAATATCGTCATCCCTGGTTTCAAAACAAATATTCTTATATTTTGCAAAACGGTTAATTTAAAATGCAGTTCAATAATTAGCAAACCAGCTATTTTTGTTAGCCCTATTAAAACCAACATATAAAGTCTCATAAAACCGGAAAATTAGAGATGTACTACGTTGCCATATATAAAACTAATTTAGATATTATTACCCACGAAGTTAAGAAAAGCTCTTTTCCTCGAAGCCCCTTCTACCAACTGGCAGATTTGTTTTATTTTATTTACTTCATGTTTCAATAACTGAGTAATTAAAAATGCGCGAACACCTTGCCAATTTAGCCTTAATCCTGAACAAATGAAAGGAAATAGACACCTTGCCAATTAACCCTTAATACCGTACAAAGGAAAGGAAATGAACATCTTGCCAATTAAGCCTTATTAATATGTGATACCAATGCCAATTAAGCCTTAATAATATCTAAACACCGTGCTAATAAGCCTTAATAATATGTAATACCAATACTAATTAATAATACTAGTTAAGCCTTAATAATAAGTAATGCCAATGGCAATTAATAATGGAAAATAAGCATTCCTAATATGTGAACACCTTGCCAATAAGCCTTAATAGTATGTGATACCAATACAAATTAATAATGCCAATTAAGCCTTAATAATATCTGACACCAATACTAATTATTATTAACAATTAAATCTTAATTATGTGAACACATTGCCAATTAAGCCTTAATAATATATGATACCAATGCTAATTGATATTACTAATTAATGCTTAATCATATGTGAACATCTTGCCAATTAAGCCTTAATACAGCACTAAAGGAAGGAAATGAAAAATAATTTGTTGACGCAAAGGGGACAGAATTTTTGAATAATATAATTTATGAACTATTGCAATAGGAAAAAAAAATATTTTATATGATACTTTTCTAAAGTGTAATGGAAATGAATTAAATGACACAATTTCAGGGTAAAAAGATATTTAAGCACTACTCATGCAATTAATTTTAATTTATATTGAGTGTCATAAAAAATGATTGAAAAAAGCTAAGCATTAGGTATCTTGAAGATGTTCTGAGGTAACATCCTGTATCCGTTTTCTTTCAACATTTTAACGAAAATTCAAAGAGTAGCCAATATGTAAAGATTTTTTTACTCCTAATGAGAATATAATAAAAGTATGATTACGACTATCAAATTACAAAATCTGTCCATAGTATTTGCACCGCAAATTATGGAACTTCTTGGCATTTGTTTGAAAACCAATATTCTCATGCAGAAAAACGTATTCATTAAACGTATGGTTAAAGGAATGAATTATTAAAGACTGTTTTAAAGTAATTATAAATCTATTTGTCATCAGAGTCTGTGAGATCTTTAGAAGCTTTGTAACATAAATTTGAAGATTTTATTAAGATAAAGATTGTATGTTAATGAAAACTCTGAAAGAGATGATTTCGTTAAAACAGATTTCTGTATTCTTGAGAAACCTCAGCGTATATTTAACTAATTACATTTAATAGCAACTATATTCAATAGTGTTCAAATGAGTAAATCTAAAATGTATTTTCCTCTGAAATTATTAATGTGGGATGTAAATAATTAATAACCACTTTGTAAATTCTCGGTTCAAGCGTAAGTTACTTATTCAAAATTCAGCACTATTTCACAGTAAAAGATGCTACATTTTGTAAAGCATAATAGTATTTGATTGGATTTCCTATCTCTACGCAAACAAGCAAAATTTTGTAAAGGCTAAAATAAGATGTCAAAAACAGCATAACATTATGTCGTATGCCGAATGATCTTCTATAAGTAAAACACAGATAATTAATCAATACGCTGAAGCAGCATACTATAATTTAGTGGTCTTGGGACTCGCGTGGTTTTACAGTTAAGTTTTAGTAACGAAATTATGTAGAATTTATATTTTTTCTGTGCACCTTATTTCTTGACGAATTTGCGCCCTGCAAAGAATTGTGTAGCTTTGAGTGGCAAGCAAATTAGTATAAAGCTAAAGAGTTCATAACCGTAGGGCTGTATGTCTGATGCGTTAGATTGATCCTAGATTTACTGAGCGCACAAAGTGTTTGATAAGGCCAAAATAAAGGAAAATTGTATTAAGTCAAAGAAAGGCGGATATAAAAACCGGGAACAATAAACAATGTACTGACATGCACGATAACAGACGAAAGAAACAAATATATAAGATCCCTCAAATGTTTAATCCTAAACTTAAAGGGCCTAATATAGTCGTGGATATTAAGCGAAATGTGGCAATTATGCAAATTAATGTGGGGCGGATTATTTCCACAAATATGGGTAAGCTAAAGATATATAATGATACAGGTGATATACGCCTTTTGAGGAAAACTGGAAAATAAAGCTGGAAATGTAAGCAAATGTGGCATACAAGAGTTCAAAAAACAGTTTGGTAAGAGATGAGAAAGAGACGCGGCCAGAGCGTCGGAATAAAGATGATGCATAGCAAGTGGTCAATGTCCAAGTCCATGTGGCGGAACGGCGGAACAAAAAGGAATACAGAATTAGGGTAGGTATAGGCTGCAGGAGAGGGTAGATATAAGTTGTAGAAAGTTGACAAAAATACAGCGTCGTACGAGAAACACAACATGAAAAATAAAGAGGCCAAATGTAAGGAAACGGCGCAAAGAAGCAAATGTTCCTTTTAGTTAGGAAAGTGGTTCGGGGGCTAAAGCGAAAGCAGACCGCAGGTGAAAGGCCAAGGAAAGTGCGCCTGCCATGAGAGTGGGACGAGAAGAGCAAAAAACTCACAAGATTATAAAATCAACGTGTTTAAAGAGAGTCCAAACAATATTGAAGTTTTACTGTTTAAGGAGTTGTACAACCACCAGAGAGCAGAAAGCAAATTACGGGCCAACAACTTCAATAGTCCTCAAAAGAATGAGCCGAGTCAATAGACAACTGAGTTCAAGGTATACGCGGGCCCAACGAGCGGCGGTCGTTCGGAGCTGGTCTGAGAAACAAATGACAGAATGGAATTGGTATGATAAACGAATGACAGAATGGGCACAGAATGGCAAGCAGCCGCTAAGCTAAAAATCTAAGTTAATTTTTTTATTCCAAAACAAAGCCGATGAAATAGTTGGAGTTCTAATGAATTCAAAATATTTCGATTAAACGTAAAATTGTAATGATAGAGGTGGATCGTAATTCTTGAAAAATTCAAAGTTACTCAATTTTGCATTTCTATTGAATGTCGAAATGTAAACTTAATAGTCTTACTGAGAAATTCTATGACTGGGACTGGAAAATTGAATGACATAAAAGAGAAAATTAAGTCATGGTTTAGTATAGTCTTTTAAACAGTTACGTATTTTTAGTTCGCAGAGCTAAAATTAGCTGCAGTTTAATTATTTCTTTTTCTCCCCATCTTATTCCCCATTCGAATTTAAAAATAGCCTTTTAGTGGCGTCATCTAAGAAATAACTACCTAACCAAAAGTGGTTGATTACATACTATATGATTTCCGAAAGTTTGTTCTATGGTCATTTACACAATAGAATCACATTTTACAGTCGCAATAGAAGTACATTTTACAGTCGCAAGTAAAATGTGCTTCTTCTCAGACATTAAGGTAACTTTATAGTACAAGAATTTGTTTTCATTCAATTGCTCCGTGTTAACATGTTATGCAAAATGGATTAGATGTAGTTTTAAGTGGTAACACAATATATACACTTTGTTGGTTTCAGCACAAACAGATGGACGTAAAGAACATTGGGAAAGACTGCATGGAATTACATTGTAATAAAATGAAAGTGATGTATTAAAATGAAATGTGCTATTGTACGTAAATAATATTATATAACTGCTTCTATCCAAGTCATACTAGAAAATTGGGAAAAAGGCATCAACTTCAAATACGATTTGTGTAACGAGAAAGTCCAGCTTGTGATTCTGGAGATTAAATAAACTTTTAATAACGTCCATTGGAAGATATATAAATCAATTTTTTTTCCTGGAAGAGGGGAGAGTAGCATTAACGTTAAGTTTTAGTAACCAGTTTAAGTTTAATTTATACCTTTCCAGTATCTCTACTTTCGTAATAGATCCGCTCACTCCAAAAAATTACGAAGATTTAAGGAGCAAGCTGTTTAGAATAAGAAAATAATTCGTAAACGAATTATTTATTAAACACACTTGCCTATTAAAATTCACAAGAATGGCACCTGACCTGTTTAGCCTATTAGTCAAATCCTGCTGCGCGAGAAGGAAGAAGAATATAAAGAAGTTAGTTTGATTCGCAAGTTATTAAGATTTAAGGTAATTTATAGTTACCGACAACTAGGCTAGAGCCTTATTTAGATTTGTAAATACACAGACTGTTAACTGCAAAGTCCGGGCAAGTGGCAATTTTGTTTGCTAATATTTTAATCTACCCCTCACAAGTGGTAAAATAGAATAAACGTAAGTTATTTGTTTGGGTTTGTGTGCTGTCATCATTTCTGTCGACAATCTTGCAAACAAGCAGCTCTTTCCATAGAAGTCGAGTTCCTCAACATCAAAGTTCCGAAATCACAATTACGATGGATACTAAACAGGAGGGGCGAGAAGAGTGGAATAACGCCACAAACGTCCGCGTGCCCATCATTTCTTACGAAAAATCAGAACATAAATCAGAAGCTCCATTCCTTCCTAACATTTTACCTCATCAGTTGTGGCCATATCCAGACTGTCTTTTTAAAAGAAACCTCTCTAGTAGCGACATTTGCGTTTGTGGAGTCAAAGGGATGCAGACCACTACCTATACACCTGCCCTCTTACAAATGCCCTGCACATATGGAAAAATAAGAATATAAACCTAAATAGAAACATACTGATAGTATCTCAAACAAAGCCTGCATTCAAAAATCATGAAAACACACCAAAAGCTCAGTGATTTAGGATTGGATCTATGACAAGTCACATCGTTTATTTGTGGACGTTGTACTTTGCACTGAAAGATATGAGCTCAGTACAGTCTTAACTGTATCAAATGCTCTCACATAACAAGAACTAGATATTGCAATATATTATCAAAATCAAATCCCATATGTTTATCTACTCACATTAAAATTGAAAAAAAAAAAAAAAAGATTTAGATTCCAAATTATTAATAATAACAACGCACAACTATTACGAGGGTAATAAATAATTCAGCAGCTTATGATATTCCTCGTATTGAAGATTAGCTCGCTGTTATTGCTTGCAATGAGATGACACATGAAAGGAAGATTTACAGTGAAAGTCTATAGAGTTCCGCTTCGTTTATAATGTATTTCTCCCGCCTTCTCAGCGTGGCTTCGCGGTGTAGTGGTTCTACACGCTGGGCCATATTCGAGAGGTCTGTGGTATGCGTTCCCGGCGAAGGCGGTTGCTAATTTTTCATCTCACCTGCTCCCAAAAAATAACTAATGTCTCTACAGTGGCGCTCGAAATAAAAGGGTAGTAGATGATGATTTCTCCCCACCCAAGATTTGGCGATTGGGTCCCCTAAAAACCCCCAGTCGCCCTTTAAAAGGGGTATTTCTCCCGCCGTCTTAGCATGCCTTCGTGGTGCAGTGCTTCTGCAAGCTGGCCCGATATTCCAGAGGACCGTGGTTCGATTCCCGGGGAAGGTGGTTGATAATTTTTCGTCTCTGTGGCTTTTGCAATTAACCTAATGTCTGTACAAGTTGACTAACCAGTTGTTTAAATTTTAATATCTTTCCTGAACTGGCTTATTTTCCTCTCGCATTTCCTCCCCAGAATGCAAGTAGGTAAAGAGAGTATTTGAACGGGTGAAAGGAGAAAGTTATACATGGAGTGATTGCGCTAGGGCAGCGCACGTTTGCTATTCTGTCCTCCAGCTGTTAATAGTAATAGCGAGTTAGTCTATCGCCGAAGTAAGTTTCTGGGTAAGCCTGCTACATTAAATTAGTTTCTGTAGTCTAGTGTTACTTCTTACGTTTTGAATTCGTTGTTAGATTATCTTCACCGGAAGTAGTTGGCGTCCTTGCCTCACGAAATCCTTGCCTCTCTGTTAAAGAGTTTTGGTAAATAAAAAAGGCTTTTTACAACCTTTCCCTGTTGTATTCATCTTTATGCCTGTGCGAGAATTTGCCAGGTTGAACTTTGCTTTGTTATATTTAATTACGGCAAAGCCTCAAGGGATATCCACCTAAGGGTAGGGGTGCCTTTGTGGAGGAAGGGATACTGGCTGGTATATACGTTACACAGGGGGAAAACTACGAAACGGGCTCAAATCCCTCGAACGGGCTGGCTCATGCAGCCAGCCCGTTCGAGGGATTTGAACCTCGGACCAAACGACAAGTGTTCAGCGATTTTACCGCTCGGCCCCTGGTGAGCTCTCCCAGCCAGCAAAAATATGTTAATTTATACATCAGAAATCAAAGTTATGGATTCTGATTCAAATCTGCTGCGTGTTGTTTGGAACTACATTTAACAGGTAATGGGTGACGAAGAGCGGGGATTCTTGGCAACTACCAGAGGTCAGCAGGTCAGTTTATTCCAAGAAACTTAATTTTGAAAAGGAGTTTCGGAGGATTATGACCTTGGAAGAAAGCACATATTTACATTCTGTTAGTGTCTCTTGAACTCAAATCCAGCTATTTTCAACAACAATGCTTTCCGCAGCGCACTGCGGACTACTTTGATGCACTTAGAAGAAGGTATACAGGTCTAATGAAAATATCAAGGATGTTTATCAAGTCATATATTGTAGTGTGCCTTCTCTAGCCCTTTTGCAACACTTAGTCGGAAATGTTGAAACCTGAAAAATACTTAGTGCCTCCAGAGGTGCAGTCTTAGAAGAAGTAGTTATCAAGCATATAATTACACAGATAAGAATTAAATGCTGTTTCCTTAATTAGTGATCATGTTTCAACACTTAGAGATCCCCATCACAGACAGCCCGCTAAAGTCTCTGAACATTGGTAGTTCAGTCAGGGTTCAAATTCAGGCAAACCATCATCATGGTTTTTATATCGATTTTCTACACGTCTAACGTTGATACGAGCCCTTTTCTCTACAACTTACTGTACTAAGGCATTCGCCTCATTTATCGAAAGCCCAAGTGTAGTTCACTAAAATTCAAATTCAAATAAATAATATTTCTAGACATTCTGAACAAAATAATACTTATTTATACTCTTCAAGTACTTTAATGTCAGATTTATTTCAGGCTTTGGAAAATGCCGAGATTTTATAGCTATATTTTCTTAAGTATTGATCTGAAAAACCTTCTTCTGATTATCAAACTTCTATCTTCTATCTTCTTCAAAATCTATCTTCTTCTGATCATTTAATTCTTATCTGTGTATTATATGCTTGATAACTCTCCAGAATGATATATATAATTTTATGAAAACATAATTAATACTATAGATAGGCGGTTTTGTAAAGTGGCAAAATATCTGGCAGAAAGTTCAGCAGGATGCAATGGATTTTTATCGAACTAGTTCTTTATTTACATATTCATGTATTGCTGACATATTCAACTATGCATTATACGATTATTGCCCATTATATTATTATATTATTGCCCAAGGGTTCTGCGATTACTTTAAGATCAATATATGGATGCATTGCTGCTCTCTAATTTGAATCATTTCTTCATTCGTTTCGCCTTATTCCTCGTACCATATTTATGATGACAAAAAAAGTGTTTCTGTGTGTGATTTCTAAGTATAAAGTTTTTTTTTTACATAAAATTTACATATGTGAGAATGTTACAATATTTGCGCAAGGATTATTTTGCAATATGTAATAATAAACTCTTTCCTCATATATTCTCTACTGTTTGATTAATAATCGCATGAAACTGAAGATTTGACTTTTTATATGAAGAAATGAATAACGCAAAAGTTATATTTTGTTCTTTTTCCGCTAAATTACATTATTTATTACTTTATTTTTATTTCCTGATATGGAAAACTGCAGTTAGGTCTTTTTATAAATCACAAATTACTCTTTGCTGATGTTGAAACTACATTGCGTGGTTGAAAAATCTAAGAGAAAAAGTTGTAAAACTCAAATGTATTTACTAAGAGTGCTTCGAAACCTTTTGTTGTTTTTACTGTTAATAAAAACCCATTGTCAAACTATGTACGCAGAGGTATATGATGGAACTCTATAAAAGATCATTCGTCAGCAATTTCTTGAAAAGATTTCTAAGGCTAATGGTTTACCTTTTTTGAAAATAGTGCTAGTACCGGTCGTAGATGCAATTATACGCTCTTGATTGATTATATCCTATAAAATGAAATAATGATATATATCCCACAATTTCCGCCTGAAACTCTTGATTGCAACTCCCCGGGAAAACTTTTGAAATGCAACATTATTAATGGAAGTGGCAGGAAGGAAGAAACGGAAAAAAATCCTCATGGATGAAAGTAAGATATTTTTCCTTTCTCCTTTCAAAAAATGAAACTTAAGTAACTCCAGACATATCAGTGAACTGTTGCTCTTATATTGATTCATAATACATAAATAGAGTATGTACATGCAGGGCATGTCAGAAAATATTGACAAATTTAAAGGGTACTCAGAATGAATGAAGCAAATGTTTTGAAAAGAAAAATTTTCCTCTGTTAAAGAAAATATCAGTTTAACATTACTGAACAACAAAAGTTTTCTTTTTTCCCTTATACTCGAGTACTTTTTTTTAAATGGATGGAGAACATTTACTTGCTTACAAGTCATGTAAGGGCCCACCAGCGGCCGAGCGGTAAAGTCGCTGAACACTGGTAGTTCGGTCCGAGGTTCGAATCCCGCGAACGGGCTGGCTGCATGGGCGTTTTCGTGGTTTTCCCCATGTGTAACGTGTATACGAGCCAGTTTCTCTTAGAAAGTCCTCCACGAAAGGCATCCCTCCCCTTAGGCAGATAGCCCTCGTGTGCTTTGCCATAATTAAATACACACACACACACCAAGTCATGTAACTGGTTATAAACTAAACTAAATATATATTGCATTAATTCTAAGATGTGGATCAAACAAGAATTTCATGGCCGGATAAGACTTTGTTTATCTTCCTCAGGATTTGTGTACGTAATATACAGAGTATTTAAAAAAAAACACCAGTGCTAGAACGCATCCAAAAAAAAAATGTTTCTTGTCAAAAAATGCCCAATTGGTTTCAATATTACACAAATCGGAATTCGAACTCGGGCAAACTTGTACAAGCGTTAATTTAGTAGAGATTATCATGTACAGGCTAAGGGCCATATAAACTAATTGTTATTCCAATGAAGGGAAGGGAAGTATACATTTCATTTTCACTGCTGTTAACGGCTATGCCATGAAAGCGCTACGAGCAAGCCCAATTTTTGGCGATAAAATTTGACAGCAATCTGAATGTATAAGACTAATTTTTCCTCGCTCTTTAGCCATAATATAGGTCAGTCTAAGGCAGGGTTTCTTAAATTTTTGGGTGTGGATATTCCAGAATCTTTACGAAAATTTTGTGGGACCCTATAAGTATTGCGCAAATCCCACACACGCGTAAGTAAAATTGTCAGTTTCTTCACTTGTAATGTAATATACTCTTGCAAGCTTAGACCATTAATTTCAATTTTGAAAGTAAAATGAATGTTTCTATAATAAAAAAAAAATGCGCCTAAATGTTTTTATTTTTTCTTTATCTGTATTGTCTTACTTTATCTGTTTATAGATACGTTATGTAAAAATAGTTGGTAATTGTAAAATTATTATAATAAGCTAAAGAAATGTCGACATTTCTAAAATTTTAGGCAACCACCGAGTGCATTGGGATCGCGACCTACAGTATAAGGTTTAGTGTAATGAGAATGCCGAGTATGCTAGACAGTACACGCTGTGTGGCGGAAGATCAGCAGTAAGCAGAGGACTGAAGTAAGCAGATGAAGGAAGGAATGAACAAAAAAAGTGAAAGCATTGGCAGATCAGTATTTTTATCTTTAGCAGTGTGATATAGTTCGACCGTCTCCAAGAACAACCCTGGTTGGCATTCTGCCAAAACATACAGACCTCGCCCAAATAAAAAAGGGGCGGTATTACTTGTTGGGCTTGAAAGGTCTTCTCTTTTCCGGAAAGAGCTATGCTAGAGGGAAAGAAAGTTCCCATCCTTCATCCCTATTTTGAGAATAATTCGATCCGAAAGGCGCATACGTGTTTGAGCTCATGGTCGTGGATGAGGCGGTCGAACTATATTAAGACAGAATTTTCAGTATCTGTATTATTTACAGACCAAATCACATTGAACACATGTTGGAATGATTAACGTGTATAGTGCTTAGGTACAGCTCATACGTCATGTGCGAAATGGCGAAATGGGAAGCATTCGTAAGCTCATACGTCAAGTGCGGAATGGTAAACAGGAGAAAATCTCCGTCGATGTTTCGCAAGGGATCATTCATAATTATTGAATAGGTGACAACTTCGAATAAATTACTTAAAGGGAAAAATTTTGTTTTTCTACTACTGATATTGCAGAAGCTGCTACAAGATGCTCCAGAAAATATCAGAGGGCGTGTGCGGTTTTAGCACGTTGCAACGCTATATTATAGCTTTGTGAAATGTTGAGCTACATAATCCCCTTTCCGCCAAGGCCAAATGAATTAAGTATTACTTTGGACGTCTCGATCCATTTTTTCTCAGCTTATTTTTGTGGGGACATTTAAAAACATTATTTACATGTCTCAGTTGAAAACACTATTTTTCCACTCCGAGAGTACCGCTAATCCACTACATTTTAAATTATTTTTCCTCTAAAACAGAAAAATTTAAATAAGAAAATGTAGTCGACATATAGAACTAAAGCCACCGCAGAAAACTGATGCAATGAAATTCAAACATTAAAGTCCCTTCCCATGGATAAAAAAAAATAGAGAGATCTAATCTGGATTTTAAATTTCTTATGAAATCTTCATCAGGAGGTTAGGAATTCAAATTTCATATTTAATGGATACATACATCTACAGAAATCAAAATAAAACACATACATTATTTTGAAACTCAAACGCGACATAAATTTGAAAAAAAAAAAAAAGAATTGGGTATCTATAAATTCAAAAATATTTGTCTTGCTTGACATACATCTTGGTATACATCCTGGCATATATACATGTATGGCATTTATCAAAAAGAGGTTTTGTGTGGAAATTCCTTTTCCAACGTCGGGTTTTATGTGTAGATTTAATTTTCTTTTAGACAAACTTCACTGTTTGTTTCTTTTGAGAATCGGTGTTTTAAATGCGTTTGCGTTTTTGTAAGAAAGCCTTGTCCCACTAATAGCAAATATCGAGTATCATCCGATCTTTCGGGCTGAATCTTTTGAAGATTTCACCTTCAATTATAATTTGGTACCCGTAACCTCTTTTAGACAGAGCAGCAATGCATTACAGTTGCTTATAATTTCCAAGATCATTCTGAACTACATGTGAAAATGCTTGAAAGGAAAAAGCAACAACTTGCTAAATTTAAAAATAAAAATCAAATTAAGTTTGTATTAAATGCTTTGGTCTTGCGTGTGTACCTTAATGTTTAATTTATTATTATGTGACAACTGCTCATTATTGTAACTGCGGGTTTTGGATCTTCCTGCATTTTGTTTCTACATAGAATCTACGTTGAATACATTATATTTTGCTTAGACTAATTAGGTGTGGACAAAATGATTTGCATAGAAGATAAACAAAACTAAATAAGTCTGAAATTATTTGATTTGAAGTAAGACAAATAGCAGATTCGTTGGTATTTGTTGAAAGAATAAGACTGCTTCAACCCACAACTCCGAAGAAAAGACAGTGTTATTCCTACAAAATTAAAGAGAGATGGGTGGGAGCAGATGATTCATCTAACACCTTATTAGAAAAACATTACTATTTTTCTTTAAAAAGGTGCGTCTTTTTAAAAGTTGCAAGGAAGGAAACTATCAAAACACTATATTCATTTTCAAAACAAGAATAGCTCTTTTTTGGGGAAAAATGAAAACATATTACTAACGCTTTCAACGGGACAACTTATAAATTATTAAATGATACTTTAAACCAAATAATCCGGCACTCAAGCAAGCTCAGCATTTTATGAAGAGATCGTAAGGTCTTCGTGGTGACATTTTAAGCATACCCGACGCGTATTCAAGAGGTCCAGAGTTCATGACCCGGCGAGCACTGCACATTTTCACGTCTCCAGCATCTAAAAATGCTCCTGAACCAAAAGGTGGTGGGGAATAATTCGTCCCCATCAGGATTTGGCGATTTTACCCCTAGTCCCTAGTCGCACATTAAGCAGTAGAGCATATAAGTTATTTTCTCCCTCCTTTTCCGCATGCATTCGTGCTGTCATTAGAAGCATATTCAGTGCGTATTCGAGAGGTCCAGGTTTCGAGTTAAGGCGAGGGCACTGTAAATTTTCTCGTCTCCAATACCAAAAATCATAATGACTCTACAAGGTATTTTCTGCTAAGGAAAACCTGTTTGTGAACCAGATTTAAAAACACACTGTTATTAAGTAACAAAGATATGTAACAGCTTCGGTAGCTTGAACGTTAGAGGCCTTTGAAAAAGTAAATAAATCAAAATTCTTCGAATATCGAAATAAATCGGACATTAGTATCATCGAAAATGCAAATAAGTATAAGGTACTACTTCTATAACCGACAGAAGCTAACAAACTTTACGTTAGGAAGGAGCAGCGGTATACTTTCTAGAGCTGTTTATAACATACTATGGTCACATGAAATGTTGGCGACAGAGCAGGCATCTCTCTAATAGATGTCCTTATGCGTCAAAATATGGTCAATATAACGTTAGAAGACGGAGTTTCGATCAAATATTGATACTGTTCTGATGATCTGTTCAAGACATGTATCCAGTTCTGTTTCCTAAAGATATGAAGCTATTTCTTCATTTTAACATATTTATACACCTGGAAGTTTTGGCTTTCGAATCGACAGGAATCGAAACCACATTTTGAAAAAGATATAACTTATTAACTTATTGCTAATGAAGGTGACTAATGAAGGCTAATGAAGCATTGAAAGAGTCGATGTTATTGTAAACAACAGCATTCACTAAGCATATCTTTAACTCAGGCCTCAATGTGAGAAACCTGTTGAAGCAAAAATGATTTATTAGTTAGTATAAAATAACTTAGATTTGTCTCTGTGAGTATATTAAGTTCTTTCTACGTGTCTGAATTTGTAGTTGTGATTAGAACATAATTGCAAGCAGTTTATATGGTGTTATATTATAATTTCATCATTTTATTTCAGAACACTCATTCTTCCCTCCATTTTTTCTAAAGCATTACCTCAGTTCAGCCTCAGTTCTAAGTTCAGCATCAAGTATAATAAGAATTTGGAAAGCTTTAATATAAATAGTCTAGCTTTCGGACATAAATACCATTGCCTGTTGCTATTTAAATATCACATTTACTAAAATCTCAAATAGCTCAAATAGGAGTAAAATTTAAGAATTTTCTTTAACTAATAACATCAGCGAACTTATTACCAATCAGAAGAGTAATACTTTTGAAATTTTAATCATTGGAAAAGAGGCAGCTTTCCAGTTTAAAAACATTATTCAGTAATATTTATGTTCTTTATTTTTATTCTTCTTCTTCTAAATAGTCACTCCTTCCAGGAAGGAGCACTTGAATTATCACTGTCACGTAAAGAATGCATTATAACTCGAGTTTGGAAACTTAAAACGATTGAGAGAGTTCATCATACTCTCCAGCTGCCACTTTCCAAGGAGTTATTATCACGAATTCAATAAATTAAGCTTTCGTAAGGAATTAGGAAAGCTCAAATGGACACAAAGCAATGATATTTAACAAAAGTTTCCGCCGAAAGGAAATGGAATAATTAACCAAATTAAAGACAAATGTTTAGCTACAACTTTTCATACTTATTTTTTATTAATATATCACGAGGGAACTTCCACAATATTTTCCATTTTTTAATCAGGGCTGGGAATTTTTTGCATACTAGATATTTAGGAGTTAAGTGTGTATGTCCCGAGTAACACTATGATTTGTTTACGCCCCAGTGTAAATATTAGCTGTGATTTCAAAATAGCAGTAGCACGGATTTTAAATGCCTTTCTCAGGATTCTTGCAAATAAAACAACATTCCGATAAAATATAAGATTACACACACAAAACATTTTACAGTTATTTTGGACAAAATAACTGTAAAAGTCATTGTTTTTGAACCCTTAAACTATGTGATGATGAGACGTTTACAGGCATCTAAACAGCAAATCAGTTTTGCTTGCTACGATTATATTTTTAATCAGTTGTAAGGTAATCTTTTCCTCCTTCCAGCATATCTTCGTGTGTAACAGTAACACACTTAGCGCGTATTCCAAAGGTCCATGTTCGAGAGCTTTGCTAATTTTTTACATCTTCTGCCTAAAAAAAAGATGAATGCCTCTACGCTGGCGCCAGAACTAAAAGACAGTAGATGATGATTCTTCATCATCAGGAATTGGAGACTGAGTCCCTTCATCCCCAGTCGCCCTTTAAAAAGGGGGAGTATGTGAGATATTTTCTCCCTCCTTTCTGCATTGTCTTCGTGGTGTAACAGTAGCACATTCGCCGCGCATTTGGGAGGTTCAAGGCCCGGCGAGGGAGTTGCTCATTTTTCATGTCTCCAACATCAGAAACTGTAATGACGCTATATAGTTTTGAAGTTGCTCATAAGATGATCAAAATTCATACATAGAGAATATTTTACAGCTATAGTTTCAATTCGGAAGATTTAGTTTCTAAGTAATTAGCTAGATTTAGTTTAAAAGTATAATGTTTTGCGATTTTCTACTATTTTACTCTATCATAATACCTGAAAATAACCGTTGCGACTGTCAAGTGATTTATGGTCCAACTGAGCTTGTAACTAAAGCTATCACAACTCAAAGTAGAGGCTTAAAATAATATAAGTTTATTAATATATCAACCTGATGCTATCACAAACTCAAAAAAATTAACGGAAACAGAAGCCTGGTTTTAAGGGTAATTCACAGCACATGTTCAAATTGAACAGAAGGCGAAATGCAAAAGTAACATGCTTTGTTATAAATTTACTAAGATATGTGTGTTCGCGAAGGAAAAGCATCTAGGTGAAGCTAAAGTTATCTGAAGGCCAAATTGAAAGCAATGCTAAAATATTAAAGAACTTTGTTAATTAATGTAGAACCTTACAAATTAAATTTATGTTTGATGCATTAAACATAATGTATTTTAAATTATTCCTTAATATTAGCAGCGAAATTAGAAAACTTGAATGTAAAATGTTTGAAATAAATCTGTCATAAATATAATTAGTTTAAAACATTCCGGACAATTCAAAAAGTAATATATAAAGGTACTATATCTTTTAATTACTATAATCGATGAACTCTCCATAGATTTTCATTACAAATTCATAACCTTACATATCTCACATACAATGTTAAGAATCAACAATTGATTGAACATAAAAAAAGGCTTAGTGGCACTTAAAAAACTTTAAAATTGTTGATAGTTCTAAAAACAAAATGCATACAAATTTACTAGAGGCATAAAGACCTTAACCGGAAGACAAGAATAACATAATTCAATCATTTTTAAAGCAAAAAATGTAAAATTTACAAACATATAAGAGTAAAGAAACTGAGATCACTGAGCCGGGTAACAGAGTGGATATATATATAAATATATTTATATACGTTTAGTGCGGCCGATTGCAACCAAAATACGAGGTGCACATCTACATGTTATAGCAATCCTATATACAAACTTTCCACGCTCTGAGGCTACTCGTTGAGTTATGCGCGAGATACGTACGTAGGTACATACGTTCGTACAGACGCCACGAAAATTCTCTTCAGAATTAATTTTAAAGCAGTTTTAAAATTTTTTTGGAGGAAACGAGTCTTTTATTCTCTCCTTACCTACAGATATCACGCAAAAACATCGTTAAATTGCATTCGATAGCGGTCAAAATGGATATTTTCGTTGAAATATGCTATCTGAAACTTTTCGCGATTACAATTCTTCCTTTTTACTTCTTCGTACAAGGAAGTAAAAATACTTAATAAGTCGATTTCCTGCTGTTGGCAGGGATGTCAGGACAGACATTCAGATTTTTAGCCCAAACGGCGTTAGCCCTTTAAATTATTTCGTTTTTTTTTTTTCCTTTTAATTATTTTGTTTTTTCCCTTTTAATTATTTCGTTTTGGCAGTTTGCTCGACAAAATTCAATGTCCGTTTTACTTTTCAAATTGTTGCCATCAAATATTAGAGCCCTGTGTTATATTTTAACAATTTAAATAATGAAGAATCTGTTATATTGAAAAAAAAACTATGTTTGTAATTTTAAATACTTTATTCCATTATAACTTAAACTTAACTGACTCACTGTGGTGCCAGATAAATTAACAAAAAAAAAATCAAAATCAGATAATTCACATTCAAAAACTATTTCATAATATTCATATATCATTTCGACATTCTTATAAATATTCGTATACCGTATCTATCAATCAATCGTATATCATATCTATCAATCAATCGTATATCATATCTATCAATCAATCGTATAGTGGTAGTACAATTTAACGTTTAAGGTTTGCGTTGTGAGTAACCTATGTAAAGGGAAAATCAATAACTCCAAATTCAAGTAAACTCCATGTTTCTTAAAAGCCACCCGGCTCAAACAAATGGAGGGACATGACAGACCACAGAAACTACACTAAATTAAACAAATGAAACATAAAATACATATCAAACACATTTATTAATTTCTAGAATATTCAAACATATGATAACTAGGTAAACTGATCAGTCCCCTACAAATTAACCTTAAGATGTAAATTAACATATATATCATTTTAAATCTTATACTCATGTTAGGTGTACTAAATTTTTTTTTAACATTACATAACTCACAATTTAGGCGGTTGTACCGTATATTAATATAGTATCATTACTCGGTTACAATTTAAATACAAAAGACAGAAAAAAAAATTCACTCACAGGGTGAAGTTCATACATTCAACTCCTACGCCATCATCGACTGATTAATATGGAGTGCTGATAGTTCAACAGATCGTCCTACTCATTGCGTTGACCATTCGAAGAGATCGAGAATGCCATCATCGACGGATTAATACGGAGTTTTAGAGAGTTCAACAGATCGTCCCGCGTCCAAAGTTTACTCGAGCACCACATTATTCCTGCTGTCCTTTATTCACAAAATCATCGTTAATGGAGGCAGACAGTTCTTGCGAATTTTAAAGATGACTTGGTTGCAACACCATTGAAGCTGTCCTTACAATAAATAAATTCCAGAGCATGGAATGATGAAAAAAAAATCGACGCAGCTGGCACAGGCAGAATAAACAGCAATGCACACCTTAGAAGGGTCCTACACGAGTCTCTTTCATTCTGGAAGCCCCGAAACTCACCATAAGCGTAGAGCACCTTTGGAACAAAATCTAATTAGGAAGTCAAAGCCGGTAAAAACAGGAATACCGCATCAGGATGTCAGGATCACCAAGAGAATCTGCCGAACAATTCTTGGGATAAGAGAAATCGAAATTCCTCTGCTGAGCTCTATGCCTTATGCCAACGCAAATTCTCGCCAGCTAAAAGCCGAGAGAAAAATCATACCCTCTGCCGGCTGTTCACGCGGCTCGCGAGAAGCAAGACCCGAAGGGTCAAGCCCCCACTTTTTCTCCTCTTACTCTTCTTGAAAATCAGAATCGGAATATTGAACTCTAGCCTGGTGCAAGCACCCAGGAAAACTCGGTTTCTCCGCCTCTGTGAGTTCATAGGCTTTCAAAAAAATCATAAAATTATATCTTACCAATCCCGGAATTTTATGTTATCTAAATTGAGAAAATGACACACCCATGACGAATCAAACACCAGAAAATCTGACAATGCAATCCGAAAAACATCTGCACTTATAACGTGAGAAAAAAAATAGACCCCCCAACTAACAAGTGAAACTAAGCTTTTACGAAAATCCAATTACCAGCCACCCCCACTGTCTTGAAGTAATAAAACTGCAAACTTACAAAGCGGCAAGAAAACAACTTCCGTTTCACACGCATGAGCTAAAAGGGCGACATTGTTAGTGAAACGGCCATAAACCAGATGTGTGTCCTCGCAACCGTCTCCCGCCTTTGTTACAATTCCTACTCAAGAACAACAAGTTAAATAAAACCTTAAGAGCTTAAGAATACTTCTTTTTCCAGTTTAAAATACACATGAATACAAATAAAAATATTAGAATAATAATGACTTAAAACACATATTAATAATTTAAATTCGCTACATAACATATTCCCCCACGCACCAGGGAAAAAAAAATTTTGAGCAACAAAATTTTTTTTCAAAACAAATCAGAACAGCATTTCAAACTAGTACCAAGTTAAGTGCCATACAAATAATCAATTCAAAACTAGTTGTCACGGAGAGCAGTGATAAAATAAAAAAAAAATTTACTAACAAAGCATTAAGTTTAACAAATTAAATTCAAAATCTAAATGCAACTCATATAACCAATTAAACAGCAACAGGAGTGAAGTGTCATAAAAAAGATCCATTTGCAAAACCAGTTAATAAAATTACACAAACAAAAAAAAATCAATAGTGAGGGAAAAAAAAAACACCTTAACAATTCAGTCAGCCAACAGTGACAACAAAAAAAATCATAAATGAATTAAACACGGAACTGAACCAGAAGTTGAAACAAACGGAGAACACCCCTAGGAACGGAAAAGAGAAACTTGATCAAAAAAAAATTAAGCCGAAAAATCTAGAACGCATCTAGAAGCCAAAGGGAAAAAAAAATTTAGACAAACTTACCTGGAAACAAGGAAATTAAAATTCGGGCCAGCCGAAAAATCCTTAAAAACAAAACACTATTGTGTCAAGAACTCGAAACCGAAACTAAAAGAAATTCACCAAATGCAGACAACTCCTAGAGCAAACCAGTTGAAAAATGTGGGAGAAAAACCTTTAACTAATCTTTTCAAGAAAACAAAACTAACACTCTTAAAAAAAAATCAAATTCATAAACAATTCAAGCTCAAACCAAAAAAAAATCAAATTCCGAAAATAGCCAAAAAGAATTCAACCAAACAGAACTGAAGCAGGTTACACGCTGAAGTTACATGTAAACAAGAGGGTGCCCAACAAAAAAAAAAAGGTTTGCCACAATTTTTAAAGAAAACAATGCTGCCCCAATGTTCTCAAAGTCTAGATCCTGGAGAGTAATTAAAGAAAAGAAGAGTATGCATTGCACTCTAGGTAGCAATCGTAAGCATGACTACTTCACAACAAAACTACAAAACTGCAGGCACAAAAATGCAAAAGCAGACAAGAGGGAAGTGTTTACACAGAAAAATCTCAACTCAAAATCTCAAAATCCATAAATTTCACAAAACCCAATTCTATATTTCTCCTTAAACCACTTCAAAACCAAACTCCTTGAAATACACTAAGCCTCAAGAGCAATCACAAATTTTTCAGTAACCACACAGTATAACCAGAAACCAGAAAAGAAAAAGTTTTTGAAAGACAACCAACCTGAAAACAGAAACTCAGTACAAACTCAGTGGAGTTAATCACTCTTAAAATCTTAAAATCAAATCACAATTCTTCTCAAAATCTCCACAACACTAAAGTCACATAAGTAATTTCTCATTCCACGAAATCCAAGTTTAACTTCTTAAAACAAACCTTCACTTTCACTAGTATCAAAGTTTAAATTCCAAAACACATTTCACATCCACTTTTTAAAGTTACTACAACACTGCAACAAGTTCAACCAAAAAAAAATTTTAATTCAAAATCAAAACAATAAGCTATTAAGCTCAAAAATTGACAAACCAAAAAAAAAAAAAAAATCACTGTTAAAACCAATGTTAGACCACTCACAAATAACCTCACTATGAGTCTACCTTTAAAACTACTTGAAAAACCAACAGTTAAGAGTAAGAATAATATCTCTTAACTACATTTCCAAAACTTCAAACAAAACCAACTCTACCTTTCCAAAAAAAAATCTTTGTTTTTCCAAAATTCACAACTCAAAATTTTTGTAAAACGCACAACTCACTATTCTACTGTTTTCAGACATTTCTCAGACAGCAATAAATGTTCACAGAATTCTCAAACTAGATAGAAATTCAATTACTCAAATTCAGAAAGCTAAACAAGAAACTTCACTCCGGCTGAAAATTAACTTCCAAAAAAAAATTCAATCAATCCTTAAGTAAACTATCACTGGTCCCGCGCAACTTTACAAATCTAACCAAAATTAACTTTAAGAAACAAACATTTCAGAATTTCCAAAAATAAATTCAAAATCAAAATTTTAACTCAATTCTATTAGGCTCAAATTTCATAAAATCTATTAACACACTTCAAAAAGTTAAAAAAAAATACTATTTCTTGAACACAAAAAAATACTGCTCTGACATTAAATAAATTAATTAAAATTAGAAATCTACAAAGCAATTATTCAAAGTGCTATTAGCAAAATCAACACATTAACACAAATGCAATTCTCACCAAAACTTTAAACTAAATGATAAATGGATCAAACATCTAGGTGAGCGCAAAAAAAATTTTCATCATTTATGATCAAAACTGTAATATTCATACACATAAAAACAAAATAGAATCAAATATAAAATAATACTCAAATAATATACACTAAACATTTTATAGTGGTCTGCCAGTCGCGAGGGTCACGGCACCATTGTTATATTGAAAAAAAATTATGTTTCTATTTTAAATACTTTATTCCATTATAACTTAAACTTAACTGACTCACTGTGGTGCCAGATAAATTAACAAAAAAAAAATCAAAATCAGATAATTCACATTCAAAAACTATTTCATAATATTCATATATCATTTCGACATTCTTATAAATATTCGTATATCGTATGTATCAATCAATCGTATATCATATCTATCAATCAATCGTATATCATATCTATCAATCAATCGTATAGTGGTAGTACAATTTAACGTTTAAGGTTTGCGTTGTGAGTAACCTATGTAAAGGGAAAATCAATAACTCCAAATTCAAGTAAACTCCATGTTTCTTAAAAGCCACCCGGCTCAAACAAATGGAGGGACATGACAGACCACAGAAACTACACTAAATTAAACAAATGAAACATAAAATACATATCAAACACATTTATTAATTTCTAGAATATTCAAACATATGATAACTAGGTAAACTGATCAGTCCCCTACAAATTAACCTTAAGATGTAAATTAACATATATATCATTTTAAATCTTCTACTCATGTTAGGTGTACTAAAATTTTTTTTTAACATTACATAACTCACAATTTAGGCGGTTGTACCGTATATTAATATAGTATCATTACTCGGTTACAATTTAAATACAAAAGACAGAAAAAAAAATTCACTCACAGGATGAAGTTCATACATTCAACTCCTACGCCATCATCGACTGATTAATATGGAGTGCTGATAGTTCAACAGATCGTCCTACTCATTGCGTTGACCATTCGAAGAGATCGAGAATGCCATCATCGACGGATTAATATGGAGTTTTAGAGAGTTCAACAGATCGTCCCGCGTCCAAAGTTTACTCGAGCACCACATTATTCCTGCTGTCCTTTATTCACAAAATCATCGTTAATGGAGGCAGACAGTTCTTGCGAATTTTAAAGATGACTTGGTTGCAACACCATTGAAGCTGTCCTTATAATAAATAAATTCCAGAGCATGGAATGATGAAAAAAAAATCGACGCAGCTGGCACAGGCAGAATAAACAGCAATGCACACCTTAGAAGGGTCCTACACGAGTCTCTTTCATTCTGGAAGCCCCGAAACTCACCATAAGCGTAGAGCACCTTTGGAACAAAATCTAATTAGGAAGTCAAAGCCGGTAAAAACAGGAATACCGCATCAGGATGTCAGGATCACCAAGAGAATCTGCCGAACAATTCTTGGGATAAGAGAAATCGAAATTCCTCTGCTGAGCTCTATGCCTTATGCCAACGCAAATTCTCGCCAGCTAAAAGCCGAGAGAAAAATCATACCCTCTGCCGGCTGTTCACGCGGCTCGCGAGAAGCAAGACCCGAAGGGTCAAGCCCCCACTTTTTCTCCTCTTACTCTTCTTGAAAATCAGAATCGGAATATTGAACTCTAGCCTGGTGCAAGCACCCAGGAAAACTCGGTTTCTCCGCCTCTGTGAGTTCATAGGCTTTCAAAAAAATCATAAAATTATATCTTACCAACCCCGGAATTTTATGTTATCTAAATTGAGAAAATGACACACCCATGACGAATCAAACACCAGAAAATCTGACAATGCAATCCGAAAAACATCTGCACTTATAACGTGAGAAAAAAAATAGACCCCCCAACTAACAAGTGAAACTAAGCTTTTACGAAAATCCAATTACCAGCCACCCCCACTGTCTTGAAGTAATAAAACTGCAAACTTACAAAGCGGCAAGAAAACAACTTCCGTTTCACACGCATGAGCTAAAAGGGCGACATTGTTAGTGAAACGGCCATAAACCAGATGTGTGTCCTCGCAACCGTCTCCCGCCTTTGTTACAATTCCTACTCAAGAACAACAAGTTAAATAAAACCTTAAGAGCTTAAGAATACTTCTTTTTCCAGATTAAAATACACATGAATACAAATAAAAATATTAGAATAATAATGACTTAAAACACATATTAATAATTTAAATTCGCTACATAACAAATCTGAATAAATGTATGTATGTTTCTCGCATTGTGAGAAAACAACGGTACCTAGAGTTGCCAAATTTTGAATAACGTAATCCTCCACCGAATATGGACATCTGGAAGTCCTAATTTGGAATTTGTTTTATTATCGTATTCGCATTTTGTAGCACTTTAAAGAACTTTTGATTTACAATCTCAACGATTTCAAACTGAGCAGTGGCAACACTGTACGAAAAAAAAAAAAAAAAAAAAAAAAACATTTTTATCTCCAGGGAGCGAGACTGTGTATCGGAAATTCTAAAGATATGCTCTTTTAAATATTTTGCGATATTACTGTGGAATTGAAATTTATGGTTTAAGTGTGAAGAACATGATATTTAATACATAAAGGTAGCGCAGTAAACGTTAAAAAAATGGCGTAGTGTAAGATCTGAAAGCTTTCAGATATTTTTAAATTTATAATCTTTTTCTTTATACAAGTGTCTGCTGCAGTGACGAAATTCTACAATATTTGGCCATTTAAAAATTCCGTTTTTCATGAGCTATGTAGATGAGAACAAAATTTAGAACCACAATGTGATTTCCTGATTCTGAGATACCAGGAAAATGAATAATTATGCTTATACAATGACCTCACAGTTTAACAGAACATGATTCAATGAAGCATATATTGTACAAATTGGAAAGCTGGATTGCAGGTCGCACTTTTCCATCAAGTACCATCCATGAACTTGGATATGTGCTCCTTCAGTTACTGCCATAATAAGGGATTTACATGCTGTTGAAAGCTTCAGTCAGTCGCTTTCATAGAAATTGCATATCAGAATATTTATCATACACGCCATTCGAAAATAATTCGATTAAACGTATTTAATGCCAGATTTGTCTGGCAAATTTTCATAAGCATAGTTCATTTTTTATTTAATGTGCTCGATGAAACATTGTTTTGGGAACGTCATCTGCAGCATTAAGAAAAGCTTCATTTAATTTAAAATGATGCTGATTTTTTGAGATAAACTATACATATCGGTCATAATTAATATTATTTTTATATATGCTTCTCTGTTCATTTTTATTTTAAATTATTCTTATTTTTAAAATCGAAATATGAACTTTTAAAAAAATAATATTAATTATAACTATATAATAAGGAACTACCTAAAAATTATAAGGCGTTCTTACAATTTCGCAGATCAAACTTTGAAATCAAATAAAATCCGAAAGCTTTGAGATCTTATATTACGACCAAAGTGACGGTTTCTTCATTTACATAGGCATACACATTTCGAGAGCATTTGGGTTAACGATTCTTTGGGTTATAAATATTTAGAAACATTATATCATATTTAAAACATTATAAATTTTGAGATTTCTAATCAAAAATTAGCTAAAGTTTTATAAAATATGAAATAAATAATAAAAGAAATTCAAAATTCAAAATTCGTACTTCCAGGTGCCCATACTCTGGTGGAAGACTACGTTGCTGAAAGTTTGATGTCTGTGGGTACCGTTCTTTTTTCCAATGCTAGAAACAAACATACATTCATGGAGATTCCCATTATTTAATTTCTTTACTATAATACAGGGCGACAGTATTCGGTGGTATCAATTTGAAAAGTGATTCAACGCTTTTAGTAATTCGAAGCAAAATGCCGTTCTCAGACTTATAGCCCTTCTAGGATAACACCTCTTTGGGTTAAAAAAAAGAAACAAGGGAAAAAAAGAGGCAAAACTCAAAAACTTGGCGGCGTTTCCTATACTGAATGCCGAAAAAGAATCAAGAGTTTATATTAAGGAAAATCTCATATGATTATATGTTATTTAGATAAAGTGCATTAGTATAAAATTCAAATTATTTTGGTATGCAACTCAATACTGATTCTGATCAAAGACTATCCTTTGTGCAGTTCTTATATACATTACTAAATTTGTTTGCATTTTTCAGCCAAGTATATTTTGAATATATGCTATATCTCTCTAAATATGAGTGCCTTTCGAACATTAATAAGGAATGGCATATCAATTCAAATTCGATTAAATCAATATTTCCTTGCATTCAAATGCCAGGTAGATATAATCAATGGAATGCATGATGTTTAGTAAATGTATATCAGAAAGTGCGAGAGCCTGTGAGATTCCTTTAAGTTATAGCATAAAAATCTAGTTTGGATTTAATTTGTAAATGATTCGTTTTCAAGATAGCGATGATGCTGGTTTAAGCTGAACACATGATATTTAGTAATACATCAAATCTCAGAAAAATGCTCCTGGGAAGCATCTTCACAAGAGACACAAACGAATGGACCGTGCCTAGTTCTGACCTTATGAATGTCGTAGTGGATGGAATTCTTAATTTACTGAGAGTCTCAATCGGAATATACATGCACAGATACGTACAGACGGCATCTTGATAATAGTAAGGGAGAGTGCCAGAAGAAGATTAGAGACCGAGGCAAATCACAAGCATTAGACTGTTTCGCAAACTTTTGCTTTCGGCGTAAGCTGACCCTCCACAGAAACGGTTGCCTTATTAAGTGAAATTCGCAAAACCCTAATGAGGCCTTTAATTTTGAAAATTAAAGAGCAATCAGTAAAGATAAGCAAAACGGCAGAATATCTTGGCAGTATTTCACATGATAAATTTTCCAGATGACAGGGATAACTCCGGCATCTCTTCAGCACTTATAAAAACGTAGTTTCACCGTGTGACAATGCTAAAAGTCTGCCATCGAACATCAACTTAGTTTACGATGTTAAAAGCGCATTAAGTCCGAAACTTTTCAGCCTACAAAGGTGAATAGGCCTCTTAAGCACCAGAGCATAAAGGAATGCGCCGACAAATGCAGTAACCTGTCTTGCAGTCCTGAAACCACTATACCTGGTAGCTCAAGAAAGCGCATAGCGGCAACCATTTTAAGATAATTAGTCGGTGTCATCATACACGATGCCACGTGCCTAAGCAATAACTATGAAAGAACCATCCTTCCAATATTTCCGAGAACGTTATATGCACGATATATATATGAGGTCTTTATCAGTGATATAGTAGAAATTGAAATACATACCAATGGTTCAAAAACTGAGACTGGTACAGCCAGTACCTTCTACACGAAGATGAGAATTGACTATACATTTCAATGGTCAAATAGACCAAGAAGTTCTTATTCGGTCTTTCAGGCAAAATTATCTACAATTCTTAAAGCTCTAAAGTGGGTTGCCAGTAAAACCTTTAGGAAAGTATACGCAGACAGCATGACTATTGAAGCTATAACTGGTGGCGGCTTTAAAAAGGAACTGTTATATTCTACTAAGGAATTTTTCTTTAGAAGCGGTAGTCTCTTCGGCATGCAATGGATTAAAGTCCACGCAGGGAACGAGGGGAAATGAGATGCTGGACATATTGGCAAGGGTAACAACAGTATATACATTCCCGGGTACGGGACACATTCTGAAAAGAAAACTCAAAATAAATGTAGGCAACAGTTGGTAAAAGCAATGGGGTACAAAGATAACGAGGTAATAACAGCTTCGACAATTTTCCACTAGTATTCATAATCCTTTCACAATTGGGTCAATAATCGGATTAGCATGGAACAATCAGAATGTTCCATGCTGACCCGAATGTTTATTGAGCACTGCTCTACATCAGCCTATGTTCAACCTTAGAGACTTGGACCAGTGCTGCTAGTGTAAAGTAGGCAGTTTGAGACATTGCTTAAACGACTGTACTCTAACACAGACGGTGCATCTCTCAGAACTTATGAAAATAACCTTCAGACCTGTGTAGCTCGTCTAGTGGAGGACGGAAAAAGTCTACAAAAATCTCTCAAGTTAGCTGCATATATAACAATAATGCTGATAATATTCAGGACTTTCGCACAGCATATTACTCCTAACTCAGAACTGTCTATTGCGAAGGACATTGCTTAGTCTCACATAATGTTTAGTCTGTAACGAGTACATTTTCTTACCGTTGTCTAAACCGTTATTTTGTAAATAGTGTGTAAATATTTCCGTGAATTGAATTATTCGGATACTTGCATATATTCTGTAAAAACTTCCTTTAATACTTGACACAGTATGTGATTCAATGAAATTGTACAGACATTAGGTATCTTGGAAGAGGAAAAATGAAAAATTAGCAACGCCTTCGCCCGGAATCGAACCACGGACCTCTAGAATACGCGCCCAGCGTGCAGACCACAACACTGCGAAGGCATACTAAGAAGGTCAGAGAAATATGCTATAAAATTACTACGTATTAACCAATAATATATGCAGTGCAGTGTTTAAGATTATGACGTACTGTTCATGTGTAGCAACACAGGATTCCAATGTAGTTTCTTCAAGGCCGTATACACCGACGTCATGTCTTCCCGGGCCTTAGACGTGGTACAAAGAAAGATGGTTTTTCTATTTTTCCCCTCCAGAGGACACGCAGTAACAGCAAAAGCATAAAAACAGGTCTGTTTTCCTCATGGGGGCGTAGAGTAAAGAGAGAGAGATGCCAGTTTGATAGGATGGAAACAGGAAAGAGAATGCGATGTGTCTGAAACGAAAACTTGGCTTGAAATAACTTAATATGGGTTTAGTTTTAGTTTCACTGATTAATATCAACATTATTGTCTGAAGACTTAGGTAGTATCTGAGTTATTAACATTACGTCAGAATCATATGGACACGAATCAAATTTTAGGTCACGCATATCTGAAAGATTTAGTATAAGCAATTATTAGTTTCAGAGTAGAAAAGATTGATATGCAAATCAAAATACAGAGTTAAAAGACTATTGTAAATTAAAGTTAGAAATTTGATTTACATGCTTTTTATCTTAATATTCCCCCGCCTTTAACCCTTTTACAGGCGGTGGTAAATATCTTACCACTAAGCAATTTGTTTTCTAGCAGCATACGAAAAATTATTTACCAGCGCCCGATACCAGGAATTTTCCTCTGGAACCAGAGCTTCACATTTTCTGTAACAGATGGCTGTTAGAGGCCACTTAAACCGCAACATTTCTGCATTCATCCAGTTTTCAAGCAAAATGGAGAGGGTAAGCACGTACTCTTTTCTTATTTTATTGTGTAATGATATATAAAAATACGTTAAAAGCTATATATTCATATATTTTGTATCTTAAAGGTTTGATAGCTAAATTGTATTAGGCATTTAAAAAATTATAGCGAAATATTTTGTTTTATACATATTTGAATTTGGTGGTAAATTATTTACCACGGCACGCTTAGTGATTTTAGAGGTGGTAAATAATTTACCACTGTCTGATAGAAACACAGTTTTACTAATATGTTTCGCTTTAGAAATACCATTTTGTTTGGCAAGGTACTTGATTTCTTTGTATATTTAATACTTTTATATTAGCATTTCAATAATTAATTATTTCTAATGTTAATTATTATAAATATTATGGAAAATATTTTAGCGTTTCTTTACGATTACATAAATATTTATGTATTTAGAAATTAGAATTAAAATATTACTTTAGAATGCTATAAAGGTAATATTTTGATAAGTATGTTCAAGAGATTTCAAAACATAAGTAACTAATTAAATGTAATGAATATTATTTTAGGTAAACGCATTGAAGAAAAGGAAAATAAATTAATCACCGAGGAAGCTGTAGAGCATAATTTTGCACTGCCTTCAGATAGTGAAGATTCCAAAAAAGGATTCCCTCACGCAAGAACTGCAGGCTTTTTGGAAAGTCATAATTATGAAGGGGATCAATAAATTACCTAAGATTTGTACTGGTCTTCTGACTCTTTTTTTCAATAATCAAGAAATCTCATCAATTATGCCAGCAGAGAGATTAAAAAAATACCCTTTCAAATTTGCATATCAATGGCAATCAAAAGACTGTCCCTTGAAATGAGCCAGAATTTGACAAATTACAGTAAATGCGTTCTTTCATCACCCATTTAGATAAAAATTCAAGAAAAATATTCAGACTTCAATCTATTGATGAAAAAATGGTAAAATTCAAAGGAAGGTCCACAGTGAAGCAATATATGCCAGGGAAGCCTGTAAAAAGAGTTTATAAGATTTGGGCTAGATCAAACGCATCAATTGCTTACCTATATCAGTCTGAAGTTTACACTAGGAAAAGATTTGAATTTAGGTTGAGAGTAGCTCGCAGCCTAATTGGAGGCTTCTCTAGTAAAAAACGAAAACTGCAATCAAACTGGGTATCAGCAAAAAAGGAAAATGCTATTCCAAGGGGAAATCCGAACAACTAATGTTAGAACACACATGCCAGTCAGAGGAGAAAGTTACAGAAGGTGCAAATATTGCAGCACAAAAGTAAATCAGAAACGTACCAAGGTTTATTTTTGATGTCAACATGTCATGTACCATTCTGTGCTGCTTCATGTTATAAATAAAAATAAAAATTAAAATCAGTAGAAATCGTGCATTTGGTTATATTTATATCTATAATCACTTTTATATTAATCATCGATTTTATATTATATGTATATTTAAATAATCAAGAATGAATAGTTTTCATCAAAAATACATGTTTATTTGTGATATTTTTGTAATTATGATTTTTTCTTTTGCACAACTCAGTAAAATGCCATTGCCTTTACCGGGCGGTGGTAAATATGTTACCATCCCTATTATAAATAACATATAAAAACATATAAAACATATAAAAATTATAAATATTATTACCCTATTATAAATAACATATAAAAAAAGGTCTATGTGTAATGTGAAGAAACAGTGTTTCTTAAAGCGTCAGAGAAAAATGTGTGGCGTGAATTTTACATGTGTGTTCTTCATGATACGCTTACAAAATTCACGTTATACATTAAAAGGCAAAACCATTAAAAGGCCTCTAGATCTTTCGCTGTGCTTTGAAGTGACCTTGAACAACCAGAGTTCCATTGGCTTTATTCACTTAACCGCTGACTATCTTCTTGAAGAATTTGACTACCAGTGATATTTGATATCGTTGTTTTTTTATAAATAATAGTTATTTTTAAAAGTGAATAACCTCAGAAATATTTCACCGTGAGAAATGTCGTACTGCATTTTGTGAAAAGATTTTATGCTCTATAATATTCCAGAGAAATGTTAATGATTGCCTAGGTTTCAACTGGCGTGTAGCGAAGCATTAAAGAAAGTTAAGACCATTTTTTTCATTTCTGGAACTTGCTCTTTTCATTAAACTGTAGAGTTATTTATGGTTTGAACCAAGGATTCAAATTGTAAGAGATAAATAATGTGTGTTTCGCTGTAGACTGTTTAAGATTTTTTCTGTGGATACCGTTTATCTGAAGAAAAATCAAGTCCCACTATTCATGAAGTCAGAAGAAAACTTTATGATTACTGATGTGAAAAGAAAATATGCTTAGCTCTCTTTTAAAAGATTCGTTTCTAAGATTTTTGAGAATTATTAGAACAAAATATGCATTCATGTGTAAAAGCCTTTGATGGAACCTTTCTACACATAAGAGTTCACAATGGGAATCAGAGCCTATTTCTTGAGTTCCAATTTGGCCTTCTTCCCATAAGAGACATTAAGTGAAGCACAAAGCAAGGGTTTCTAGGAAAAGATTAAGGAAATGGAAAAGAGATACTAAGTTCAGGGGAATATCCAAAGACATTTTTATTGTCTTGAAGAAAACAAATTCTTTTGGCAAAAGTTAACGTACAAATAAATTCTTATTACATTATTTGTAATTAATTTAATAAAAAAGTAAAAATTATTAAATATCACTAATAATTCCCAAAATTAATTTCATTTAGAAATGTGTTTGCAGTAAGAAACATGAAACTAAGGTGTCAAAAATTGTTATAAAGCAAATGTGAGTTTTTGAA
The DNA here is from genome assembly GCF_044657685.1 of Stegodyphus dumicola. Taxonomy (NCBI): domain Eukaryota; kingdom Metazoa; phylum Arthropoda; class Arachnida; order Araneae; family Eresidae; genus Stegodyphus; species Stegodyphus dumicola. The sequence goes on along the minus strand of NC_140770.1, from coordinate 262,469,072 downwards.
TTTGTTGGAAATTTTTGAAATTATTATTCAAGATTTCTCCTCAAGAGCGATGAAAATTTTAAACATCAAAATTAGAATTTATGAACTTTTATAATTTAGCAAAATGTTTCAAGATGTGCAATGAATATGTAAAGTTACGTTTTTATTTATAGTACTTTGTGAGGAGCCTTCCCCGAATAATTATAATTATTTGGACTTTTTAAAAAAAGTACTTCTACCAAATTAGGTTGAAATTTCAACAGGTTTCTAAAAATCGATTATTTCCCAAAATTTATATTTTGCAATTATTTTCAAACATTTCTCAGTTAAAAATTTCATGATTTATATTTTCCGTATTCCTTTCTGTATTTTTCCTGTCCTAAAGATGTTTGCCTTTAAAGGCACGTACGTCCTTACAACTTTTTTTCTTTAACCCTTTATCGGGCGCAGGCCATTTATTTTCAAAATTCATATTTTATGCAACTATTAGGGAAAAGTAGCTCGTTTATGACCAAAAATACTATTTTTGGAATTCTGTTGTTGTTATTGTTGTTGTTTATAATAGGGGTGGTAACATATTTACCACCGCCCGGTATAAGCAATGGCATTTTACTGAGTTGTGCAAAAGAAAAAATCATAATTACAAAAATATCACAAATAAACATGTATTTTTGATGAAAACTATTCATTCTTGATTATTTAAAATGAAGAACCATTTTTTCTTAGAACATTCTCCACAAAATCAATTGCCAATCCCTTCAATCAGCCCTGCAAGATTTGTCATAACTTATTAACCCTTTGAAGACCAAAACGCCTGAGATGTCCTCTTACTCAAACGACTGCAACCTCTAGAAACGGCCGAGAATGCGATGTTGATTTCTTTCCTCGTGCAGTAGAAGGTGCAGTTTATCCAAATGCATTGCATTCAGTTAACTGCAGAGGGTTAAAGAAATATGCCATCGAAGGCCAGCACTTCTATAAAAAAACAAAATCATCTGGAACCGTAGGTGGCCATCTTAAAAGATTTCTTGCAGCAAAGTTTTGTAATCATTGCATTCCAGACTCTGTAGCGCTTTGCATCAGAATAGACACAATTTTTAAAAACACAAATTTGGCTCCAGCGAATGTAGGAATATATGATCTAAAGCTGCTATGATAATTTAAATAAGAACTAAAAATGTCCATAGTTTATATTCAAGAGGTATATTTAAGAGGTACATAAACATATGTTCTAATCTTAAAGCAGTTAGTGAAAGTTAAAGAAAATTAATTTCAACAGGTTTAAAATTTAATAAATTTAAATTTTTAATTTTTGCACTAACAATTTCGCAACAGTAACACATCTTAGAAGCTAGAAAAAACTTCAGAAGTTCATGTTATTTCTTTTACTGAGAGTTAGTAGGCCCAGTTATGAAGAAGGTAGATAAATCGGCGATGTAGAAATGTTAAGCAAGTTAATTATTAAAATTTCAGGAAGTCTCGAAAATTAAATAAAATCATTCATCAGTTATCTAGTAGTTTCTTGTTTGAAACGTTTTCGCTTTTAATTTTGTTTGGATAGCGTTCGAAATTTTTCCAGCCGTAGTGAAGGCATTCTTTTAAAGAAATTCTTTTATAAGATGAAGTTTTATCGAAGAAGTGGAAAAGAATTTTTTTTTCGTTTCCCTACCGTCCACAAGAATTTTGCGCAAATTTTTCTTGCCTCCAGGATTTGAAGATCTCTTTGATCAGTGTTTTTGCTGCTGTCTCATTCACAGAATAAATAGGGGAACTTCTAACTTTTTTGCTGCCCTCGAGCATGCACAGTATGTTAAGATCTGATGGCATCGTTACATTTTATCTTTGTGGAAGAATATTACATTTTCACAAATACCTTACAGCATACTGAAGAATAAAATATAAGCAAGCAAAATTAGTTTTCTGATGAAAACTTAAAATTATTAATGAAAAATTTTCCATAACATTTCTACCTATCTGTTTTTAATTCGATGTCAATTTTTATTCTGAAACGTTAATATCACGGACTGAAATTAAATAATCTCTTATATACACATAAAGAAAGATAATAAGAGGCTAACAAATAAAAACAAAATTTTTATATCCGTCTTGCACTAATCGTGTAGGATTGCAGTAAAATGAACTTAAAACATTTAAAGTTAAAAATAAATTAGAGACAAAGCAAAGAAGTTCCTCAAAAATATTAATATCTGCAACCCCGTGTATAAGAGTTTTAACACAATATAAAAACAAATCAAAAATAAAAAAAAAATTCATAGTAGTAAAATATAAAAATTAATCTCCTTTTACTGAAACTCCAATTCCGGGAAAATGAATTAAAGCTTCATAAAAGTCGATTAACCTGGTTCAAAACGTATTTCGTTCTCCTGATTCATTTGAGACCAAAAACCGAAAAAAGAATCAATTATTTTTTTTTTAAATTTAAGACATATATATATATATGTTACGGTGAAACACCGAAATCTGGAGAATATCGACTTTCACTGGTGAATGTCAACATTCACATAGTCGCTTGGTGTATGTCCGAAATATTTTCCAAATACTCTTATTTCTGACTTACACCGGTAAATGTCGACATTCACCGTGTACTAATGGTGAATGTTGAACATATAAGAATATTATATTTTCTTCTCCGTAATTTAATTGCGAAAAAATGCACTTGAGATTTAAAATAAGAACTTAAGAACATAAGAACTTAAAACACAGAGTAAATTAAAAACGAGAAAGGAAAATAATAGAAGTTAAAAACTTACTAAATTATGTGATTCAAATCTTATTTATTGCAACAACTTAAACTTTTATGACACTTTGAATTACATAAGAGGCCTTTGCTTTTACAAGTGCATTTATTTGTGGAACACTCCCTTTTGCAATGACAAGCGTGTACATATACTCCTCTCTTTTCGACCTATACCAGAGCTTATCTGTGATTGTCGACATACACCGGTGAGGGTCGGAATGTTCAAGAATGTAATGCAATATTCGATCTTTCACTGACGTGTTTGATGAAAGTTGACATTCTCCGGTAAAGTCGACATTCTCCAATTTCGGTCTTTCACGGTAACATATATATATGAAGTAATTAAATATAATAATTAATTAATTAATTACATGTATATATATATAAACAGATTAAACTCTTTTTATGGGTTTCTAACCAAAAATACTGCTTTTACTCACTAGTCAATTTGAAGTAAAAACAGTTTCACAAAGCGATCTAAAATTCATGACAGGAGGGCAGTAACGACATTTATAAAGGATACAAGCGTCTTCAACTCAATGAACGATCTTTTTGATGTCTTGTTCAAAATTGTACGGTAAGAAGAAAATAGAGGAAGACAAACTACTGTCCATCTATCTGTCATTCAGGTCTACATTTCTAGATCAAATTACCTTTAATTCAAGTTAATACAGATTGTCGTCTTCAACTCATATTGATGCTAAATATATGGTTTTATTTGTATATATTTCTGCTAACAAATGTTTAATGATATCTGTGATGACATTTCAAGATATTTAACGTCATGTGCTTCTTTTTTACTAAACAGCCATCATCGCTTGTGAAGTTATACCTTGGACGACTTTGGTCAAATATCTTTCCCGCGAATCTGTGTCTTGCAGTTTTTTTACAGCCCTTGTTAAACATGCAAATCCCTTGCCATCTCATCCTTCCACTATTTAGTTTAAAGACGATCTGCTGCTATCTAACTAAGTAAGTCAAAAACACGTATAGGAGGTTTGCTGCAAGAAGGCAGACTGTCAGAGAATACATTCACGGATAGTAAGCTTCAGGTGTGTAGACTTCGTTGCTTGCTTTCACTGACAATAAAAACAACCAGTTTACATTATTAGGAAGATTGTCTACTAAGGGGGCTGTATACCTTAGAAACCGAGATTTTGGTCGAAAACCTCCTTTTTTTTTTCTTACGCTCGATGAAAGACTTATTTTGTATGTTTTCAAAACTGTTTGAATTTTGTTCCTACGTTCATTTAAACCGGAGTTATGATACTTTATTGACACCTTGTCATCGAAAAGCATACCGGAAGTGCACAACATAAAGCATGTTAAAGCATGTTATTTCAACAGTGGGCACTAGCAATTATAGGCTTTAATCACTACTAAGGCCGCATGCCGGGTAGCTTTGTTAAGGAGGCACTTAAAATTAGGGGGCACCGCTACTTCCTATGAAGCATTTACATCCATGCCTTATCCGGGATTCGAACCCCGGTCCTTCGGTGCGACAGTCTGTGTCACTAGCCATTTTTCAGTCTGGGTAGCCTCTAATAAATTAATAATGGAACTTAATATAGTACTAAAAAGAATCAGCCCAAATTTAACTGATTCCCCCGGGGAAAAATATTAAATCTAATTAATATCGAAAATTCATTCATCTAATGAAAAATGTTCCTTCTGTTTTTGGGTATCTACTTGCTAGAGGTTTCATATTTTTTGAGAAATGCTTCGCAATAAAATTATCTTAGTTTGGTCTCAAATTTAACCCAAATGTGCTCTTGTAACGCGAGGATTCATTTTGATTACTACTACAGTAAAAAGAAAATTAGGTTATTTTGAAACTAGACCAAGAAAATTCCATGATATTCATTAATTATTCTTTCAAAATATTTTCTAAAACAAGCAGGGTTTGCTTTACTAATTACTGTCGTTATTCAAGACCTGTTTTTTTTTTTAAAAAATATTTTTCTAACATTTCTCATTGTTTTGTGATTGGTTTTAAATTCACTTCATTTAAATGTTCGTTTTCCATTTACACACTAAAAAATATTTTTTTCTTCTATTACGAAACTGAAGTGGTAATAACAATTCAGATGATTTAAGAATATCGAATAATCGAATGACAGAATAATTCATTTTATCGTTGTAATTGAAATATTTATTTTTGCAAAATTTTCTGCTATAAAGTAACTAATTTTTAATATCACTTTGAGCTAACAATATACTTACATAGATTTCGCCCTTATTTAATCTGCTGCGATTTAGCTAAGGAGACAAGGTTGTATTCCCTTTTCTTCTTTTTTTTCCGAACCTGCATAAAATCCATTTCATAAAATAATTCAAACAGAGTAAACAAATTTAACTGAGAGTTAAACTGATTAAATGATTTCATCCTTTAATAGAGATTCTGTTTCTATGGGATGGAATGGGCAAACGGAAAAAAAAAAGAAAAAAGAAAAAAAAAAAAAAAAAAGAAAGAAAATCTAAAAGCTTTCAGATTTTATATTACGCCTAAAAGTGCGTTTCTTTAGTGTTTTATGTGTTACTTTTATTTATTAAACATCAGATTCTTCGTACTTAAACTACATAAAATTCAACAGCAATATCACAAAATATTTAAAAACAGCATATCTTTAGAATTTCCGACTAGCTGTCAATGAAAATGGTTCTTTTTGTGTACTGCGTTGCCACTGGTCACTTTGAAATAGTTGAGTTTTTTAATCAAAAATTCGTCAAAGGTTTACAAAATATGAAATAGATAATAAAATAAATTCGAAATTCAAAATTTGGCCTTCTTCGTGCCCATGTTCGGGTGCAGGATTACGTTGTGCAAAAACTGATGGCTCTAGGTATGGTTATTTGTTTACAATGCAAAAAACATGTGTACATTCACGCACATTCTCCTTTATTTCATTTCTTTTAAAATAATATAGGACGACATATCTATATATATCTTTTAAAATAATACAGGGCTGTAATAATATAATACAGGCATATCAAGACTTTCAAAAGTGATTCAGCCTTTTACTGTAATTCAACGAAAAACCTCGTTTCGAGACAATAGTCTTTATGAGCTAATGATCCTTTGGGCTAACAAAAGAGAAAGAAGAAATCTGCTAAGAAAATATGGTCATTATTTTATTTGGTTTGGATTTGTATTTTCACATCGTAAATTAATGAACCAATATGAACTGAATAAATTACGTATAAATAAAAATAGTGCACTTCATTGACATAACTCTAGACTAGACTATCTACCGTGGTTTTACAGATTTCCTAAGTTTGGTCTTAAAATGGTCAAAAAAATTAGTACAAACACGTCACCTATAAGTAAGCTATCCTTAAAATTCTGAAACATTGTGCATTACATTATATACATAGGTGAATATTACAATACTGAAATTTATTACATTCACAAAGTGTTATGATTACTGTAATTGTAAAAATTATTTTTAGTCAAATTCTAACCATAATTCGCATTAATATAATCACTGCGTTATGTTTTATATAGAAAAACGTTTATATTATATGTTCATTTATTAAATTATGTACCGAAATTTTAATTAAATTACACACTTATCAATTAAATTACATACTAATAACTTAACGGAAATCCACACTCATTAATTAATTTACATAATAACTAATTAATAAAATGTCTTACTTTAAATTACAAGTTGTCAATTTTATCTTAGGAAAAATGCTATCACTATTAATTTGCTATTACTGAGAGCCTTTTCTTTAAAGCGTTTTAAATATTTTTAAAATACCATAATATACTTGGAGGCATATCAGCAATTTATAATAGTGTCACAATTCTCATAGCATTAAAGAAACATGACTACTTAATTGTCAGTCTCTTTTACGTCATCGTAATAGCATTCCCATATCCTTTAGTCAATGCCCTGTTAGATAGTTTCCCGACTATTTCATTTATTTTTCAGAGCTACTCATTTGGACGTAATCTTGAAAAGCTATGAAATAGCTTAACTTTCATCAGTTACATAATCCATATCGAAATTATTTTCTTATGACTAAGATTTCCAGCATTTTGAGAAAATGACTTCATTTCACAAAGTTATCTGAAATCCGTTTGGCTGTCACACACTATTCTAAGAGGGGTCCACTATGGGCACGCTTTTGGCATCTAATATCAAAATATAACATCTTTTTCCTTATTAGACAGCAAGAAAGGTCCTTTATCTTAAATGTTTCTTATACGTTATCTTTATTGCGCACATAACCCGCTTTCTAATTGCTGACAGTGGCCCAAAGTGGCTTTATAATAAAATGATAACACATATGTGTCAATGATGAGAGATCACATGGATTTACATGTCAGTGATCCATATAACAACAGGATCTTTTATGGCTTACCCTTCAAGTTGTCGAATTATTCAGCAATTTTTAGACCTTTTCCATCCCATTTTGTTATTTGCGTTACAAAATGACAATTGTTTCACATTGCTTCAGATTTCACCAAGAAATTTGGATCAATCCAACCAATTCCAAAATCTAATACTTTACATTTAGCTTTCTAGATAATTTCTCAGAATGCACTGACTTAATGACTGTTACATTTTTGATGGAATTTTTATTATTAAAAATTTCTTCCAGTTCTTCTCTCAAGCAGTTAGAGATATCAGCCTGAAAATTTCTTTGGAGACACTATTCTGTTACTTGCATAACACCAAAAAATCATTCACACAACAGGAATACTTGCTGTTTTAGAGAGTCTCAAGCAAAATTAATAAATACTTACCACTCGAAAGTTCTCACCAGATAATCAGGATTGGTGCTATTTCAACAGACGTTTTCTTTACCGAAGAGCAGATCACCTACTCTTTTTAAAAGTTTAATTTCAAATTAAGCAATAAAGAGTCAATTTAATACAGGATCCCAAATCAAGAAACTTATTCGCAGGGATTTAAAAACACAGTACGGCTCCAAGCTATTCCAGAAATTATTCAGGATTTTTCAGCTCGATGAAATACGTCAATCGTTTATTGATTTTGACCCATATACAACTTCCGACATTAGAATATTGCATTTTATTATTTCTTTTACAGTTTAATGTGCAAGAAAGGAGGAAACAATCCTATCTTGCTTTTTGTTGTTTTGACTAATGTTCACTTACCTGACCTATAGTCAGCCCAAGCTCATGAAATTCCTCGTGGTAAGGAGAGCAAGATAGGCCTGTCGTTGGCAACTGTCTTGAGGACCTTACAGATGACAGAGTGATTTAGCTCAGTTCCGCCCGCAATTTTGATGTAGAGCACCCCGGAGGCACGGGTCCGAGGGTCTCCCACCCCCTCTCCCCTACCACCAAACTCTCGAGAGGATTTTCGGCTCGCCGCATATTTAGAGTGCCCTCATGTCACACAGAAACAATACATTTACAAACATCCACACTTTTCTGGGATTCGAAGCTGGACGGCAGTCAGCGACGCTAACCGGTTGGGCGGCTTGCTTTTAATTTCACCTCAAATCACACGATTGTCAGTACCTGCAAACAATTCGATTATAATCAACATAATAATTTGTCTTTAGTTTAAAAAATCTTTAAAACTATTAGAAAACGTTACATGTGTCGACATGAAAATAAGAGTGAGCTAGCGTTTTGTAATTTCTTCTTTTGACACACAAATTGCATTACAATTATATCAATAATTTACTCAGTTAAAGGCACTGCAATTATGTTAATAATATGGTGATATTACTAATGATGGTTGACTGGACACTATAATGATTAGCACCAAATTCATATTTTTTAATCGTGCTTATGGTTAAGTAGTCGTAAGTTTTGCAAAAGAATCTCCTTTAGTACATTGGTTAATTACTCATCTTCTACAGGATCTTTGAAACAAGAAAGGAAAAACAGTCCACTTCAAATTCAAAACTTCAACCCGTTACTTAAAAATATTTTAAAAATATTTTTAAACTTCCACACTAAAAAAAACTTTGAATATAATAAAGAATAGCCAAGAAGAATCATTTTAAACAGCTGTAAAAGAATGTATTAAAATGAAAAATGCTTGAAAGCTGAGGAGGGATAACTCAAGAAATGTAAAACATAAAATAGAAGAAAAATAAATAAACATAAGTTAAATTTTAAATTAAGCTTCAGGCAATACAATACGGAAAAATGCATTTATTTAATACTTCGCTCTTTGACCTTTAACGTTTCTAAAATAAGTAAACATATATTCTTTCCAAACAAGCTCCGGACATTTTCTTTTTCAGAAAAGGGATTTAATTTAAAATAATAAGGCCCTAAGTGAGTTTCTTTGCTTCTACGCAGTTCCATTTTATAATCGTCGATGCTTTTAAGGAAACATAACGGAAATTACCGCCATAAATAAGACAAGATTTCTTACGTTTCACTGGCTCATTCAAAATATTATTTTTGTTTGGTTACTAAGACTGAGTTTAGTAAAGATTAATGTTTGATAATTGACTGAAATGGAACGAACTATCTTATGGGATCATGTCATCATACGGGATAAAATATCATCATAAGGGATACCAGAACATTATCTTATGCTGGTACAGGTACTGTTCCAGTATTACTAAGCATGTAGTGAAACGTCCTAGAGGTACTGCACAGAGGTTCCGGGCTGGTATTTTCAATACATATTTATGCAGTTATTGATTGTCAGTGTTAATTTAGACGTTATCACTTATACATTAAAATAAACTGTTTGTTAACAATTACAGCTCGCAAATATTTTGCCTTTTCCAGAAAGGTTATTAACAACATTGTTGATTTTCTGATCGAATTTTGGATTGTTTATGACAGTGGTTACAAACTCAAATTGCATGCGGTAGAAATGCATGACTTGAAATCATCTGAGGAGGTAATTTTTTGTTCTAATCAGAAAAGATTTTTGAAACTAAATATTAAAATTTATTTACTAAATATTTAACGAAACATGCATAAAAGTAACAATAATGAGGCAATGGAACATAAATCAGCTTATATTTATTTTCTGTTTGAAAACTAATGTTGGGGACTGCAAGAAATTTATATTGATTGCGCTATGTAATACAAACGCATTTATAGTTAAATATTTTATTTTCAAACTGACATTTATTTCAAATATGTTGTGGGCGTGTCAGCAGCCGAGCGGAAAAGTTCTTGAACACTGGTAGTTTGATCAGGTTCTAATCTTGGCGACAGGGTAGGCTGCATGGGAGTTTTTGTGGTGTTACCCATGTGTAACGCGTACACGAGTCAGTTTCTCTTAAAAGTTTTTCCACAAAGGCATCTCTTGCCTTAGGCAGATAGCCTTAGGATAAAGTTCTTTTGTTTTTGTTCTAATGTCTTAATGAGTGCTTCTTTGTCGTAATTAAATAAACCAAACCAAGCCATCTAATATATTTATTAATCACTAAAAAACTTACTTCGAACTTAAAAACAAATTGAGGAAACTTTCCATGTGGTATAACATCTGACACAATGACAACCTATCATCTTTTTATATATCAAATTTTTCTTTGATTCAAACAAAGGAAATACATATATTTGTGCATAGTATCTGAGTATGTTCGACACCCAAATTTTGAAATAGTACAAATAAATCTATTATTGATATTATTTAGCAGGTGATAAAAAGTGATAAAAACAAGTAATAAACATATCGTCGAAGCATACTTTCTTTTATTTTTTCATATATTTTCGATTATAAATGTGTTAAATTTCAGGATTACTAGATATGTTTTTACGAAAACATTTATTAATATTTTACTTATACGTTTTCCAATTATATTTATCAAGGCACAAATAAAAGAATCAAATGGATTAAAATCTAAGTGATAAAGTAACATGTCTATTAAATATGCCTGTTTGAGTACATGTACTAGCTGTTTTTCGAGAAATTTCTCTCTTTTCATTTATAAAATTTGTCTGAAAAAATTGTAGATGTGTGGGTAAACCTACATTTTAATCCATAATTCACAATATTTCACAGAATATTTGTGGAAATTTTCATATAACTACTACACTAATAATTTAGGGTAAAGTTCTTTTCTTTACAAAAAAGTTGAAAAAAATCAAGTTTTTCAAAAAATACGTTTAATATAAAAAGAAGGAAAAGAAAATGTAGCCATGTACGAAAATTAATTGCAAAACTAATTGTTCCAGAGCACTTAATAACAAATAGAAAGGTTCAAAATCATCTACAGCACATCACCAAAAGTATTCAAATAAAAAATTCTCATTTTAAAGTTATTTATAGTATACTTTTAGACTACAGTTTCCGGGTTCTTACACAGAAACTTTCGTGTCCAGGTGTAGAACAACATCTAGCATATATTTTTTTTTATATTTCATGAAAAGAAATTCATTAATGCATTCACTAATAATCATTCCTGTATTCATTAATGATTTGTAATGTTTTGTATTTAAGTTATTCTAGATCCGATAGAAAACATAAACGAGTCATCCTGAAGAGAACGCACAAAGTTCACTTCTGTCCTAGATTTAGCCTAACGGTAGTTCTGTAATCGAATATTTATTCTATCACGGTGTTAAGCTCAAACCTTCTGGATATGAAGATTTTAATCGCAATCACATCCCCTCATTCTGCTTATGGGGTTGGGTAGTTTGATGTTTTTGTTCTTATGTCTTAATGATGGTCTATCCAGCTGTGAACCGCCTATAGAATCTAAAATAATTTTATTTATTTGCGATGTTTATTCTATTTCCTTAAATTTCTAAGACGGTTTCTTTCGTATGGTTTTACCGGATTTATGAAATATCTTCTCTTTGGAAATTGTCTAGTTTTTATCTGTACAAGGTTGGTTGAATATTACGAGTAGTTGGTACGTAGTTTGGCTATCCATCAGTCTGCTTGAAATTGTCTACATGAAACTGTCTATTGTTTTCGGAGTAACTGATCTGATAAGTAAGGGCTTGAACGAAGCCAGGAGTAACTGGCTTGAACGATGTTTGCGGTTTTAACTTCTTTAAGTATTTTCGGGACGGATGTAGTGAAAAACCGAATAAATTTTGTGACGCTTCTGTCAGTAATTCTAAAACGTTGAGCACTACTGATGTCGGCTTGCTCGTTGCTTTAAAAACTAATTATTGCTGTTATTGTGTACACATATGCGATTATCAAAAATAAAGTCTTCAAATAGATCACCCTTACTATTGTTGTGATGGTATTCCTATATTAGGTTATGCGCGCCTAGACGATATAGTGGTTAGCAGATCCTCTTTTGGTAAGAAGGGCTCGGTTTCGAAAACCGAAGAAAGCATGCTCGTAACTGTCCATCCCTTCTTAGAAGGTAACAGCGGCCACCTGTTAGACGCCTCCACAATAAAATGGTCATCACTTATGGCCTTAAGAGTGGTCAATTTTAATAGGCAAGTGCCAGCCATTAAATAAAAAAAATATTCTGTTATGGGCATTAAAGTCACGCACTGTATATTTGAGATCACGGAAAATTTTGTTTAACGAAATCTAATTTCTGCTGGTTCGAATCCAGGTCTTTTTCCTGGACATGAATGCATCAGTATTACCAAGATTTGATAAAGTTGAGTATTAAGGAAAATTTTCATTACATCTGTTTCCGCTTTTATTAGAACAGGATTCTATTTTTTGTTGATGTAGATAATAGCAGCTATAGCTGAGGGTTTCTGATTACTCGTGCTGCTTAGAAAAATATATTAGAGTTGCTCGGGACTGAGATTACTGAAACGTTTGGGCAATAACGATCAAATCCTGAGAGTTGTCATTCATAAATTTGGTCAGCTGAGTGCGAGGCATTTTCGCATGTAAATTGTTTTAATTTAATATATTTTTTGAATAATTTTGATCGGATGATTATCTAATGTGGTTTTGATGTAAAACTGTGTTATTGTGGAGAGAGTACAGAATAAGTTTGCTTCTGACATAATTGTTTTAATTTCCGAGTAATATGATTTTGCTTTTTTTTTTTTTTTTTTTTTTTTTTTTTTTTTTTTTTTTTTTTGTACTTAACATTGATAGAGGTTGTAAATAGAGATTGTGGTGAACTCACATCGTTATACAGCATGCAACTGATTCCTTCTCAAAAAGAGGCAAAGTCTTAATTTCACTGGCTTTGATGACGGCCAAAATCCTGGCATCCGCAGCATCTTCGAATACTAAAGAATTCTGGCAGTATAATACATTCGCCAATCTGTATATGTGTTTTCCATGCAAAGATTGAACGTACTCAGCTTACATTTTATTATTCATTTAATGGCGCCATTTCTTTTTAAGGTTAATTAAAAGGGCAAATATTTCTATTTCATGCACTTCTAGGTGTTCCGCAAGAAATTATTGGTGAGTTCTTCCGAAGTAGTAGCACGTTAAGACAGTAGTCTCAAACTCAAAACGCATACAAAACTTGCAGCAGCTAGAGGGTAGCATATATAGCCTGAAATCAACTGGGGTGGTAGAATTTTTTAACAAAATTTCAAACAACTACCTAAATTTGAAGTTAATTTCAAATTTCACTTACTAAATATTTATCAAAACATGCATAATTTATAACAATTATGAGAGGGAGGAAAATTCGAATTTACCACACTTATTTTTTTCTAATAAATTTATGTGGTCACGTCTGTGAATTCAAATGTGGGAGGGTCTAAACTTTAAAACTTTGGAACTGATATTCATTTCAAATAATTTTATATGCTGAATTAACCAATAAATAACTCAATTTTAATCTAAACTTTAAATTATTTTGGAAACTTGCCAACTTTTAATTCAAAACTTCCACAGTGAAAGAAAACTTGAGAATAAATAGTGACAACGTTTCCTCTTTCTTTTATATATTAATTTTTTAATCAACACATGCAGAAAAATACGTATGGTTGTATGCAAATAATTAAACATTTCTATATTTTTTACTGCAGTTTAATATTTAATAGCATTTCGAGTTTCATAACGTTCTATAGTCTTGGAGAAAAATTACTGGAAACTATCTTTATTGCGCTCATCGATCATCGGCCATTTTCGCTAGACCAGCGGTTCTCAGCCTTTTGACTAACGCGCATCATCTAAATAGAAATTGAAACACTTAAATACCATCACTGTATTTTAGAAATATTATTTTTCAGTTTCTCAATAGAAATATTAAAAAACTATATTTTGTCATTTGCACAACCTATTGGTTATTTGTATTATATACGCACACATAAAAAATAGATTTAAAATTTGTTACCATTTAAATTATCAAAATTTAAATTTACTTTATTTCTAAAATTTAGGGCGAAATTTGAGCCTGTTTAAGACAGATCAGTTTCATTATGTCTAGTCTTATTTCACTTAGTTTTAGCCGCAATTTAGGATCCATTTTTAATTTTGTTCAGTATTTTTTTTTTTTTTTCAAATATAACATGGAAGAAAATTCTTGTTCATAAAAGTAGGTTGAGCAAAAAGCGAATAAAAATTTAATAGTTAGCTTAGTTGAAATGCTTTTACATTCTTTTTTTTTTTTTGGTTCAGCCGAAGGTTAACAAGTGTGTTATTTTTGAAATCTTCAGTTAGAGTTCGATTTCAGCAAATTCTATTAATTGTTCTTTTACTTCAAGCGATAAAATTTCAGCTACATTTGAATAAAATAGATTTCTAAGCCAATTTTCGTTTTCATAATCCTCTGGATAATACATGTTGAAATTATTTATCAATGAAAAAAACAATGATTTTTAATGTCGGATTCTAATGTTTTTTATTTTCAAATTATTTTTGGTTGGAAAACTTTCTAAAATTGGTAAAAAGCTTAAAATACTATTATTCAATAATTTGATTTATTAGCTCAGGTTTTTCATCATTGCATTCATCATGCATCATGTTATCTCTAATGGTAAACAAATTAAAACTTTGTCCTTGAAATCTTAAATTTAATTCATTTAACATTCCAAAAATATAAGCTAAATATGCTAAACACGCCAACTATAATTCAATAAATAAACATTTTTGCAATTCAAATTTTGAATCACAGAGCAAAAATTTGAGTTTTTGAAATTTCCAAGTTCAACAAGACGGTTTAAATCTTTGGCCCTGGATAACCGCCTGATTTCGGGAATGTAACAAAAGAGTCTTATGTTTAACACCCATCTCTTGGCATAAAATAGTAAATATTCTTGAATTTGAAGCTCGGCTTTTAATAAAATTAACAATGTGCACAACTTGATTCAAAATGACTTTCAGGTTTTTGGGAATTCTTTTGGCTACTAAATCTTCACGATGATCGGATTATTCTGCTAAAGTCTATGAGCGGCTATCTTGAACAAAGCTCAGATCGCATAACTTTACGAGTGTAAGACAACAAATTTAAACAGGATGTTAAGGTATTTAAATTTTGAATTTAAAATTTAAAAATACTTTGTTTCTTTGCGTACCACCTTATGTTTCTCTTGCGTACGACTAGTGGTACAATCGGTTGAGAATCGCTGCGCTAGACCATTTCAACTGCGAAAAATATCTGTTCACATATAAATGTACACTCAAACAAAGAGACTACTCTTACCGCAAAAATTCATAGGATATTTATCTTTTACAATTAAATGTTGAGGTAAGAATAAATATTAATATGATCTGTATCTTCATATCTTTGAATAAGATTTACATAGATAAATATTGAAGTACGAATAAACGTTAATTGCATTTGTATCTTCATATCTTTGAATAAGATTTATAGCCCACTGTTAATTGATTAGTTCCATTTGTAGATTAAGTTATTCACGCTCATCTCCTATGATAAAGAAAATAATTTAAAAAGGGACTCCAAATCAATTCTAAATTCTTTAAACCTGCCGTCAGAGTCTTCTCTAATAACGCTACGTTTTTTGCATATTCTTGAGATTTTTATTTGGAATAATAGGGCGAGATTTAAGACATAGAAAAATGAACGAATATATTTATTTTTATTTCAGTTTTGTTTCCCATGTTTGCAGTTCAAAAGTATTAATAGAAGTATGTATGCTAATGATATGTTTATTCTTTCCTTGCAGACCTTTATTAAGAATATTTAAATCTCCAGATAAATCAGCGGGAAACGCTAAATCTGATACCCATGTATTATTATGTCGCTCGTCGATGGTTTTATATTTTCGTGACTTTAAAATTTTGATTTCATTTATTAAATCAAAAAAGCATTTTATTAGAGATCTTCGACTCTATCAGCTCACTTCGTTATAAGAGTATTATTGTAATCATTTTCAATTTCTTCATGCTATACAACGAATTCTCGATGATTCACAACTCGTCCTCGGACAAGTTTACTGTTTTAATTACCGTTTCAAAATATAATCCAATTGCAAACTTTAGTACAGAGTAGTTCTTGATAAATAATGCAATGTGTAGCGCAAAATGTTCTGAAAATTTTCTTCTTTCACTATATTAATTAATTTTAATACTACTATATTTTTTACCAGCCGGAGCAGCTGTAGCATCACTTTTAAATCAAATCATTTTATTACATTAAATTTCTAGTCAGGTCCGGCGTCATAGCGTGTGCAGCCGGTGCGGCCGCGCTGGGCGGTATAATTGAGGACGGGAAAATTTTTAGAATATAGAATTTTGGAGTCGTTCAATTTGCACCGGGTGGCAAAAAGTCCAGCGCCGGACCTGTTTATATTTAAGTGTTATAATTTTTATTTCAGAAAATGTATTCATAGGAAAAACTTCCAGGAATTCGTCAAGTTTGGGGAAATCTTCGTTCGGCAGTCCCCAAAATGCTTATTCCCAGTCCCGTATTATACGCTGAAAGATAAAAATAAAATTATGCTGAAATTATTTTTCTCTCAAACCAATCCAAATAAAATTGCTGTCAAAAAAGACTGCTCTCTTGACCCGCAACAAAAACTGTCAGCAAACACGTAACAAAACGGCAGAAATGAAGAACACCGACTTCCGAACACGGACCTTTATGAAACCTATTCGCTGCTTTTCTTTTCTAAAAACAGATGTTCAGAAAAAAATAAGGAACTACTCTTACATGCGCCTTCAGGTCGCCAAATTACTCGCCAAACATTTTTGGCCACATACTGACAGCCACATACTATACCAGCAAGCATTTAACTGTAAATCCACACAAGAAATATCAGAAACGCCCTTCTTCGTCTGAGTTCACATAGCAGTTTCGCATTTCGGACTCCGTTTTAAAAGTGCCACAGAAATTCAAAAAATACACTTTGATCCTCATAAACACACCCGTGAACAAAAGACTCGTTAACAACTCCAATATCGTACCTTTTAATACTAAATTTACTTTCCACACAATCTAAAATAAGCGACTGAAATTTTGCCACCACTTCTATCATTGCAACATAGGCCATTTCAAAACACGCACTACACGAACCAACGAGCAATTAAACCACTCCAGCAAAAGAGTTTTCAATGTCAAAAGGGTTGCCATACAACACGCAATCGCGACAAAAACCAGCGCAGAACACATATCGCCATATTTAGAGATCTTAGGGCGCATATAAGAATAGAGCCAAAAATAAAATAAAATAAAGCTTCCTTGTCCCTTACTTCTGTGAGAAACTAAGAATTTAAAATAACGATTAATTTTTTAACTGCCCTTGCAACACTAACTCAAACAACAAACTCGATTTAATTAAAAACTTAATACACGAACAAATTAAATTTATTAGCACATACCGTATTTTCCGATGCATAACGCGCATTTATAATTCCACCTACGTTTTTTAATTTATAGGTATATTCGTTGTATAAAGCGCACCGTATTCTTCACGAAGAAACCTAAAAGATACATATGCAACACTCTTTATGTTTTGTGGTCATTTATACGAAGATTTGTCTCAGGCTTTCGAATAATGGAATACTGAATGGACAAGCGATAAGGGAAACAATATTTGTGTGTGGGTTAAAATCATCGGGGAGTAAATATTCCTGCGATGAGGGCGGATTTATTCAATGAAAATGTCAAAAAGAATGCTATTGTACTGTTTCGAGAAAAAGGGGATATGATTTGGAGCAAGAATGCACTTCCAACCTCAATCAATTCGCGGAATTAAGATTTAGATGTTTTCTTCATCTGTAGAAGCCATGACTTTGAAGTGGACATCGGAAGATTTTAGTTGAAATACAGTTGATCCAGAGTTATTTTCATAGTAAATATGGCTTCTGCCAATGAAAACTACACAGTTCTAGTTTCAAATGCAAAGTTATGCAGTTTGAGAAGAAAATAGAAATCGTGATGCAACAAAGATGTTTGGTTTTGGTAAAAGATGGAACGGATGACGATTATTTATTTATGGATTAAAGTAACAATGATAGTAAAGATGGAACAGAAATCGACGATATGCCTGAAGATATAATAGAAGACGACTTTTCATGTTATCTGATAATAAAATATTTTTAAGTTCAAAAGATGTGTCATTTCGTTTAAGTAAACTGCATAAATAAAATACACGTAGAAAATTTAACTTTTGTATGCTGACTATTTACTTATTTTTAATTTATCTTTTTTATGTCCGGGGTTTAAAGCGCAAAAATTTTGATTATATTTTTGGTGTTAAAAGTGCGTGTTATACGCCGGAAAATACGGCAATTAAAATTTAGCAACACACTTACTTTATTCGTTCAACAAAACTATTGTAAATGTTATCTTCGTTAAAACTTCGAGATAATTTTTTTTTTCAAAATTGAAAATTTCAAAATTTTGCTTGCATGATTCGAGGGGTATCTATTTGGTTTGGTTTATGTGATTACGCCAAAGCCTCGAGGGCTATCTGCCTATGGGAAGGGTTGCTTCCGTAAAGCGACATTCTGAGGGAAACTGACTCGTATGCACGTTACACATGGGGTAAACCACAAAAACGCCCATGTAACCAGCCCGTTTCTGGGATTAGAATCTCGGACCGAAATACCACTGTTCAGCGACTTTACCGCTCGGCCGCTGGTGGGCTCGAGGAAGATTCGGACCCCCATCTCTTATGCGTTCTTACAGTGATTTGAATAATAATAATTTTGAATTATAACCCTAAAATTCCGCTGGAACATATCTAACTAATATTTTGCGTACATCGTTTGAATAATCATAAACTAGGAAACAATGTTTTAGCAATGTTTTGGAAACAATTCAGATAATATGGCAAAGTATTAAAAGTTGTGAGACACTTGAAATATCACTTAGTAGAGGCTTGTTTGAATGAATAAATATTTACTACCCTAATTAATACTAATCTGAAAAAAAAAATACATTTAAAAATAAGTATCATAAACAGTAAAATTCAGTGCAAGAATGGCTTACTTGATCACGCCTGAGATGATCAGCAAAAACATTCTAATATCGAAATTGAAGACAATCAAATTAGTTATACTTGATTGATTAACACTTATGTAATTGTTAATTAATGAGACTCAATTAAAAAGCTGAAGGAGTAGGATTAGTTAAATGCATATCGTAAAATCATTTATTTATTTTTTTTTCAAAAACTTGGTATAAAAAATCCAGCAATAAGTACAATCGATTAAAAAGATAATGTGAAAGTTTCCTATTTAGCATTCTGGTAAGAACAATGAAAATACCTCTACTTTTGAATGTTTAATTCTGCAGGTTTATACATACGGTAGATCTAAATGCTTTTAATTTTTGAAGTAGGAGAAATGCGCAATTCCAATACAATCGGAATGAATGTGTTATCATATTATCTTCGCAAAGCGGAGATAAGGGAAAACAGGAAACCGCTAGTGAATGTCACCTCTGGCTTTCCAGCCCTCTGGGAAGCATATGACTTTAAATTTTCCTTCGGCAGATATTACTATATGCATAAGACAGATTTGCTTAGTATAGAAGGAAAATAATGCGTGGAAACAAAGTGATTCTGAGGGATAATTGTACGTTTTAGAAGGTAAATATCTGCGTAAATAAGCCTATTATAATCACAAATAAATATCTTAATGGAAGCTTGAATATGAAGCGAACGGTGTTTATAATACATTTTGATGTTAAATTTTATTAAAACAATGTCAAATGTATCTAATACTCTTTGAACATGTGCAGAACGACTGGTATGGAAAAAAAAACCTGGGATAGAAAATTAGTGAAATAAAATGAGAAATTACGTTGAAAATAAAATATTATAACAAAATGTATAAACAAAAATTAAAGACACTAATAAGTAGAAAAAAGAATAAGCATAACCTGCGTTAATTTGCAGGATTATGGTTTCGATGTTTGCATGAAACCTACTTCTTCAGCTGCAGAAGTGAAAATGGCGAAAGGGAAACAACAGCTTACAATATTCTCCTTCAAAATTTCACTCTTGCAGCTAAAGAAGCAATTTTTGTTTAAATCTAGTTTCATTAAAGTTAATTGTAACCGGAAACCGTCCAGTCGTACTTCAGAAATATTCCTAAATTTCAAATTAGCCTTATTTCGATCAATCATAAAGAAACCGCTCCAACAAATATTCAAAAACGAGTGAAATAGTAAAAGACGAGTGAGTTTATGGTAGAAAAGATACATCAGGAAATGTCAATGTGTCCAAAATTGGATCCCATAGAACATGGGTCCTGGTCTAGAATTGAGATAATAGTTAAATGCCATAAAGGCACGCTTATAATGGCTTTATCGATTTATGTACATTGCTGGCTATTAAAACTCCAACACCATGAAGGAAAGCACATACGAAAAAATATATTTGTTGCACGTAAGCATTATGACATGAAGCCAAAATGACTACATTTGTAAGCATTTTGCCAGGTTTACAGGGGTGCGAAATTAGCAGAAACATCTGCCACCCCTGGAAACTAAAACGGCCTTTACCCTATTAGGCATGGAGTCAAACTGGGCTTGGATGACAGAAATGGATAGCTCTTTCAAGTCTATGACACACTTCATTAATCGTATTAACTCGAGAGGGGTGGCGATCCGGTCTCTCAACACCCATGATCAGATGTTTTCAGTGAGTGACAGATCTGGAGACCGTGCAGGCTAGGGCAGCAATGAAATGCACTGTGTATTGAGGGAGGTCGAACACGACTGCAACATGTGGTCTTGCATTATCTTGTTGGGACATGGCGTTTGGGGGTCTCGAAGATAGGGTACAACCACTGGACGTAAGATATCAGAAATGTACCCATCTGCGTTCAAATTACCGTCGATCCGAACTACAGATGTGCTTGCCGTCTATCAAATGGCGGCCCAGACCATCACACCAAGTGCAGGACCCTTAGGCAGATAAAAAATGAAAGCAAGCGACGTGCGGTCTCTTTGGACGCTCCAGACATGTATACGGCCACCAGAATACTGTACGTAGTACTGGAATTCGTTTGGAAAGGCAACATTTTGTCACTCCTGTATTCAGCTTTGTCGTTTGGCGCACCAGAATCGCCGTCTCTCTCTATGCTGAATTATCAAGGGAAGCCGAAGTAATCGTCCCCTTGCTGATTGTCCACGCTGCTGCAAACGTCGACGCATCTTGCCAGCTGATACTGGGCGTGCTGCATACATGGCCATTTCCTGACTAATGTTCCGTGATGCGATAGTAGGGGTTTGCAGGGCTGACCTCACAATATTCCTGTCCACTCTGGCGTTAGTCATGAGAGGGCGTTCAGATCCTGCATGCCATTCAATATGACCCTCAGTAATGCATTGATTCCATATTCGCATGGCAGAGGTTAGATTTCGACCAGTGCGACCGGCGATATCACGGAACGATAATCTACACTTTAGACAGGCAACGATTCTGCCTCTATCGAATTTTCATCTCTATCCAAAGCATTTCTTCTT
Source organism: Stegodyphus dumicola (assembly GCF_044657685.1). Taxonomy (NCBI): domain Eukaryota; kingdom Metazoa; phylum Arthropoda; class Arachnida; order Araneae; family Eresidae; genus Stegodyphus; species Stegodyphus dumicola. The sequence goes on along the minus strand of NC_140770.1, from coordinate 262,447,600 downwards.
ATTCGAAGCATAACACGATATTATGAGAAAAATATAACTTTACGAAGCACTTTCTGAATAAGAAATCCACTATACAACTTTTCCTTTATGCAGTGCTTCAGATGTCGTTTCTCCTTCCTGCGTCGTCTGCATGTGCTGAAATAGTAATCATTTGAATATTCCAACCTCATCTTCCTTTCGTGTGATTTTGACGGTTGTCAGATCATTCCTTCCTGGTATCTCAATTTTAGTGGTTAGCAGCGTATCTCAAAATATTTTTTTCACTTTAAACAAAAATCGAATAGCTAAATACTTTAATTTTAAATTCTTTGAGTCGCAAGCAGGAATTCTCAAGTACAATTTTAATCATTCAAAAACATCAAAGCCTTCTCTTCCAAAAAAATTAAATTGCCTCTGGGAAAGCTTTCAAATTCTGTAACGTTTTGGAAAAGCAGAAAGAATTTATCAGGCGTCTTATTTAATGACATTAATTACGCATAATGTGAGCTTGAACAAATCTCTACATTGTTGTTTGTATACGAGGAACTGTGACCAGACAGTCAACATGACCGAAGCCCTTGCAATAGTATTATAAGGTATTTTCTCCCTTTTTTCCCGCACGCCTTCGTTGTGTAACTGGAAATCATACTCGACGCGTAATGGAAAGGCCCAGGGTTCGAATCCCGAGAAAGACACTGCACATTTTAGGACCGGCGCCCGAACTGAAAGGTGGTAGACGATGATTCGTCACCACCAGAATTTAACGATTAAGACCCATCTCCCCAGTCCCTCTTTAAAAGTGGGGTATATGAGGTTATTTTCTGCCTCCTTTATGTATGCTTTCGTGGTTTAATTGGAAGCAAACTCAATGCGCATTCTAAAACTCCAGAGTTTCGAATACCAGAGAGGACAATACACGTTTTTCACGTCTTCTGCTTCAAAATAGCCTAGTGACTCTACAATATTATTAAAAACATAAATTAAAGGTCCATAAATTTGATCAGAACGTCCTTCAGCTTCGGACTTCTCAGAAATTTAAAAAAAAAAAAAAAAAAAAAAAAAAAAATGTCATTAAATTTTCAAAAATCCTTTCCGCCTCACTTACGAGTTCACTTTTGCCGCCTCTTTAAAACTGTGTTAGATTATACGCTCTTCCCAAATTTATAAATGTTATAATCCTTTCCGTCCGACTGCGTCGAATCTAAGCACAGTATCTTACTCCATTAGCTTAGTATTCAGTTTCCATATTAAATCCACTCACATTGATACCATAATTTACTAATCAGACATGTTTTAGTGGAAGTTGTGCTTAAATGTCAGGAATCTAGGATTCGAGAATTGAGCTCTAATTAATCGAAATTGATGAGTTACTTTTAGAAAACACATTATGTTTTCTGATATCTATACAACCAGGCTGAGTGTTTAGCCATGGGAAGTCCAGTCAATCTTATTCTTAATTACATTTATATGGGTTAATACGAATGCAAATTGTTTGAAATATTAAATTTCCTAGTTTGTTTTTGCTATGTTAGCTCTACGTTTTCTGTATTTGGTAAAAATAAAAAATATTTAAGTTAAGTTTTCTCAATACTAAATTCCACTAATCTTGCTAATCAGTTCCCCATTGAACTTAGGAACCAGAATGTAATCATGACTACTTAACAGCCATTGTAGTTGGCAAAGGATTTTTGACCTCGTATTGTTAACAATACAATTAACATTTTTTCACCTTGATAACATAATTAAAGACAAAATTCAATTGCTTAGAGGGCTCACCAGCGGCCGAGTGGTAAAATCCTTGAAAACTGGTAGTTCCAACCTGGTTTCGTTTTTAAGCGAACGGGCTCACTGCATGGGCATTTTCGTAGTTTTGCCCGTGTTTAACGTGTATACGAGCCAGTTTTCCCTAGAAAATCCTCCAAGAAGGCATCCCTTCACTTAGGCAGATACCTCCTTGCGTGCTTTGCCAGACTTAAATAAATCAAACCAATCCCTTGTTTTGAAAAATTTCATTGAATTCCTTTCAAAAGATTAGTTATAAAATTTAATGTATTTTATAGAAGTTTAATTTTCGTGTTATTTTCTCTGCTATAAGCAAAATTCGAAGTTCGATACTTAAAGACATCATTCCGGATATGCGTTCCTGCGGTATCTACAATGTTCCTTGCATATGTGGATTATATACAGCGATCAAACTGGGAGAACAATGAAATTTCACGCTAATGAACCTGAAACATATGTTGCGAAAATAGAAAATAATAAATTATCAACTTTGTCAACATTGTAGTCAAAAAGTCACATTTTCTGTTTCTCTGCATTAAATTTATTCAAAAGCACAATCTCCGTTGTCGAATTAGATATACTAGTAGGGTATAATTTTCATAAAAGTATTTCACTTATAGTTAAAGCTCCAGATAGCAATCTGTCCTCATCTTTGCATTTTTAAGAAACTGTTTCATAAAGGCAATCACTTTTAATTATTTTAGTCATTAGATGTCGTTAGTAGATTTGTTTACTCTTCCTCACTTGGAACATTCTCAAAATTTTCGTCAGTTTCGTGTTATCTTCCGAGAACAAATTTTCGGTTTCTTGTTTCAAGTCGTGCAACTGAGAAAGAAGGTTTTATTTAACCTTTCGAACTACAGCCATGCGCATTTTTGCCCGTCAGCCTGATTCTAGTAGCTTTAATATTTTTAATGAAATATTTATCACAGCATTAAATTTCAAATGAAAAGAAAACATGCAATTCTTGTCATTTCTTCAAGTAAATTATACGGCTGAATGCACGTCAAATACATTAAATTATCTTATCCTGTCTCTTTTCAACAAAATACGAGTATTATGAAGCACGGGTGAATTATCTACAGCTGGCAAAAGTTATCCACGCGAAACTCTACCTACATAGCATACAATGTTGTTAGGATAAATCTTTTCACGTATATGCGAATTTAATATCGTGTCCAAATATTTTCAAGATAACATTGATTGTGAATAGCAAGCGCTATCTCGGTAAATCCAGACCATGTTAATCCAGACATAACCGTTTTATTAAATATCATTACAAAGTTAAAGCTGAAATTGAATTGAATTTTACTACCATTTTAATCAGGATAAAACTACTTTGTGAATTATTTATAGTCCTCTTTTTCAACCGTAAAGTTTTAAAATATTTACGAGTATCTGGATTTACGATCCTATTTGAAAGATATTTGCCGAGAAAGACTGTTATAAATTTTCACTATATCCTGAAAATGATGAAATTAAATTTTTCACTATATTTGATGAAATTTCAATATTTTACTACAGCCTGAAAATGATAATATTTAATATCCTGAAAATGATTAAATAATTCGTTCCGAAAACAAGCTATTCACACTTTCGATAAAACGCAGTTTCTTAAAACTTATTTAAGTTGAAATATCACACTTTTTTTAGCCCAAAACTATTAGTCACAAAACGGCATTTTGCTTCGTATCAAAATAAACGACTGTATCGCTTCCCAAACTGTTGCCAACAAATATTACCGCCCTGTATTACATTTAAAGAAATTAAATAATGAATAATATGCATGAATGTATGTATGGTTCTCGCAGTGTGAAAAAACAACGATAGCTAGAAGCATCAAATTTTGAAAAACGTAATCCTCCTTCCGAATATGGCACCCGGAAGCCCAAATCCTGAATTTTGAATTTTCTTTATTATCTATTATATATATATATATATATATATTAATTAGAGTAATTTTTGATTAAGAAACTTAACGACTTCAAAGCGAGCTGTACGGAATAAAATACTTTTATCTCCAGCGTGAGAGACTGTCTTTTGGAAATTCTAAAGATATGATGTTCTTAAATATTTTTAGCCCAAATGCTCTCAAAAACGCGTATGTATGTGCAAATGAAAACAAAAAGCCCATTTGGAGGTAATATAAATTCTGAGACCTTTCAATTTTTTTTTTTTTGGCGTGTTCCCCCCTCCTTTTTTTTTTTTTTTTTTTTTTTTTTTTTTTTTTTTTTTGGTACAACAAGCAATTCAAGGGCAATTTTTAGAGATAATATTATATTGCTATTCGTGAAAAATACTTTAAAAAGGATCTGTGGTCATGTACTACTGTATGTTTTAAAGAATTTAAATCTCTAATTTACATATATTTATATAAATATTAAACAATATTATAACTGTATATTATATCCAACAATATTTATAACTAGGATAAATATTTTGCAATATTTATATCTCCAGCGCGAGACTTTCTATCGGAAATTCTAAAGATCAAATGCTGTCGAAAAATTCTTCGGGTCCCCCCATTCTTTTTTTTTTCTTTGCTCCAACAAGCAATTCAAAGGCAATTTTTAGAAGCAATATTAGATTACTAGTCGTGAAAAACATTTTAAACGGAATCCCTGACCATGTACTATTGCATGTTTTAAAGAGCGTTATATATTCTGTAAGTTTCGCAGCATAAGCATAATGTAGAAAATTAATTAAAGAAACTTTTCCGACTACTTTTGAATCGATTTTCAAGTTTTGACAAGCGATTTAGTAGAATGAAAATAAATAGGGTTAAAGGAATCCCCTTTCGATCAAAGTAGCGAGAAAAAGGAAAAGAAATAAGTAAAGCAATAACGGCGAATTCTTGGAACTGCAGTTGAGATTGATGAATCTTGTATACGTCACGAATGAGATTATGAAGCAATAATGCCGAAGTTTTTGAACTGAGGAGAATAATAGCTTCCTCTTTTATTTTCTAACAAAATCATAAGAAGATATACGTGACGGGTGGAAGAGTTCGTCCTGAATCCATTTAGAAAACCCGAAGGTGCATTACACGATTTTCTTTGCTCTGTAGTAAAGGAAATTAAAATATTTCCAATTAGGAGGTGTGTTTTTTAAGAAAACATGTCTCTCTTCTGAATATGATGGATGATCAGAGTTTTAATGATAACATTCTGAGTTTCTTCTGGAAAGAATGGAATTCTAGACTTTCATTTATTAATAGGGGTGTAGAGCCTCACTCTTTTGGGAAGCATACACTTAGTGAAAACACTGAAATAGAGTCGACTTTTCGCTATATCCAGTAAAGAAACAGCGAGCGTAGGAAGGGTATAAAATATCCTTTTATTCAGAACTGAAATAATTGAAAAGAAAGCACTTATTGTGCTTACAAAACCAACCAGCTTTTAGGGCTTAACTCGAAAGATAGAATTTCAAATATAAGTTTCATTTAGCCAAATAATGCACAGAAGTAATTACGTACAAGTCTATTCCGCCATAAAAAGCTCTATTGGCAAGGATAAGGCAACGCCTAAGATATGATTTGGTTTACTATATTATGGCAAAGCGCTCGAAGGATAACTGCCTAAGGGTAGGGGATGAATTTCTGAAGGAATTTCTAAGAGAAACTAGTATACACTTCACACATGGTAAAACCAGTAAAACGACCATATAGCCAGCAACGTTAGCGTGATTCGAACCTCCGAACGAACTGCCACTGTTCAGCGATTTTACTGCTCGGCTGTTCGTGGGCCCAGCAAAACCTAAGTTACAGTGCTAACTCAGCTAGTAATTTCAACTAGTAACGTGGCCTTCAGTAGGTGGAATACGCTTTGTCTAAGCAATATCAAGCCTCCATTTAAACACTATCTCTTTATACCTTATTTGAATACGCACGAACTAAATTTAGCATTACGCAGGAAAATGGAAGGAGAAAAATGACCGTATAGATTGAACATTACATAAGTAATTAGATGAAATAAATAAATAAATAATATCTTACAGGCAAAAATCTTAATTACTGCAAAATATTATATTCTCAGATATAGTGAGCATTAGTGCGACAACAAAATTAAGTATTGATTGCATGTTACTGATCTTAAATAACTTATACAATTATAATGTATTTTTAGAATATAAATAATATCGATGTTAGGTTAGTAATGTCATTCATGAAAATATTATTCTACCAGGAGCTTCGCTGCCAGCCTTCGTCTGGCTTTTAAATGTACCGAAAAAATGGCTGAAGGGAACACCAAACGTTAAATTTAAAAATTGCGTAGAATTTTGCTCTGCAGAACAACTTCATAAAAAAGTTATTACGTATAACAAAATTACAATGAAATAAGCAATATCCCTTGATACAAATATTAATTATCCTAATAAACAAAGTAACCAACTTCCCCATGCAAAATCTTAAAAACTCAAATGGTATAAAGGAGGTTAAGAACGTTGTTTCCGAAAAAAAATCACTCAAAACTTTTAAATATTAAAAACAGTGAAATGAGCAATAAAAAACATAAAAGAATACAAAAAAAAGTTGAAAAGCAAATTAATGATATTTTATCTTATATTTTCAAGAGAAAAAAATTACAATGAAATAAGCTATATCCCTTAAATACAAGTGTTAATTATCCTAATAAAAAATTAACCAACTTTCCTTTGAAGGAAAGAAATCATGCAAAACATTTCAATATCTTACAAACAGTGAAATAAGCAAAAAATAAAATGAAACCAACTCACAAAACATACAATTCCGCGCAGAAATTTACTCTGCAGAACAACTTTATCAAAAAAAAAATCACTAAAAATGCATTATATATATACATAAAAATGAAATGAAATATGCCAATCTGTAGCATCTGTAGCAATCTTACTTTTGAGCAAGAAGAAAGAAGGTAAGGAGTTTGGCGAACACCGTTTCCTCCGTCCGTGAGGTTATGCCAATCTCTTAAAAACAGTGACATAAGAAATACGATGAAAAATTGTTGCCAAAACCATATTTCTAAAAGAATGAAACTATTCAAAATGATGTGATTTCATGAAAATCTATCAACAACAATAAGACAGGAAAATTGTTGCCAGAATCACATTCTTAAAGACGTGAGATGTCAGAAGTGTACTCGGAAGCTTCATTTAAAATTTTTTTCAAAAATACAAAATATTATCATTTTTCCAAAATTCTTTTTGTAAAAGCAGTCGCAAGGATGAAAGTTTAACGTGTCCAAAAATCAAAGATAAATAAACTATACATTTTTAAAAATAAACTTTTTTAGAAAAAATCCCGTTGAAAAGGTGTTAAGCTCTCTTTGTTAAATAAATTTGTATTGAATCGATTTATTGAAACACGAAATTTATTTTAAGCTCGTAAAATAGCTAAGTGCCTACGTTTGATGACGATGTGAAAATGGAGTGTGTAGAGTAAAATCTAGCTTTCCTATAGCCCATTATGTCTCAAAATGACGCGATTTCGTCACAAAACATAAAATTAAAAAAAAAAAAAAAATCCAATTGCAATTTCGAAAAAATCGCTTCGAGGTGCACTGGCTCTTGTGTAGATGCACCTACACAAGTACCAAATTTCGTAGCCGTGGGTCTATTAGCTTACGCGCAGCGTGAACGAAAGACACACAGACAGAATCTTTCTTTTATTATCTTTCAATATTTTATATCTTTCAATAAGTTATATCATTCCATAAATTAAACCATTTATGATATATATACGAATATGTTTAAAGTATTTTAAACCGTCATTCATGAAAAATTATAGGTTTTTCTTCATTTTAACTTCATCATAGTCGTAGTTTATACTGAATATTTACCTCACGCAACTGGATATGCTACAGAAGGGGAAACAAGAACATTGCATTTACGATGAAATTTTAGAACCTTAATCATAGATGCTTTTATTCATAAACATATATGTTTATACTGCAGAAATGCTCTGAATGCAGGTTTATGAGACTGGCGTGAAAGATGACGATAGAAAAGCAAAGAAAATGGCCATTTGGAACATGCGTGAATATCCAGATATAGCAGTTATTCGCTGAACATCTTTTCATAGTTTCATACTAGTTTATAGTTCAATACTAGCCAAAGCAAGGCACACTTCAGTAAGTTTCCATGATGTGCTTTGTTCTATTTTAAAACAAAGTAATTTTCAAGTTAACCCATGATATAAAACTATGGGATATTTTGTTTTCAATCTAATTAGAACATGATATATATGATAGTGCTGATATATGATAGTGTATGATGAACATAAGGTGATATATATGATAGTATATGATGAACATGATAGAGGTTAACTACGTTGACTGCCGTATCGAAGGGCTCGGGTTCGAATCCCGGAGACGGCATGGATGCTTTTAAGTGTATAGGGTCTGTCCTGCATGAGGACACTCTGAATATACGGCGAGCCATAACTTCTCTAGAGAGGTTGTGATAGGAGAAGAGGGGAAGTAGACCCTCGGACATCTTCCACGGGCTGATCTCTTTCAAAACTGGAGAAGGAACAGTGCAGTGCTTTAATAGTTCGACCGTCTCAAGGGCAACCCTGGTTGGCATTCTGCCAAAACACATAGACTCGTTCAAAAGCGCTGTATTACTTACTGCGACGTTAAAGGGCTTCTCTTCTCCGGAAAGAGCTATGATGGAAGGAAAGAAAGTCCCCATCCTTTCATCCTATTTTGAGAATAATTCGGTCCGAATGGTGCATGTGTGTTTGCGCTCATGGTCGCGGATGAGGCGGTCGAACTATACCTATATTGTGCTCGAGACTCTTGCCAGCGATAGGCACCGTCACTACCCCTACCGACGGATGAGTTGAATTAGCTTGCTCTGATTCAATGCCCTGATCTAAAAAAAATAAACTCCAAGTTACCTTATCTAAACATCTTGTTTATTGATGTTTGTAGCAAATGAAAAATTTAAAGCAAGAAAACTGTATCAGACTTTAGAGAACATAAAACATAATTTTTCCTGTTTCAGTTGTAATAGACACAGACTACCAGACTTTGCCGAAGACAGTAGTAGACTAGCAGAATATTAATTGGATAAGACAGCTGGAAATTTTGCCAGGTATTTGTCACTCAAAAGACGGACAAGATAACTACTTCACAGATCATTATGCAGAATGCAGAACATATATTTATATATATAAGCGGCTAAAGTGTGTGTCGACGCTAGTTTATTGTTGGCACCCGGAAAAATGAGCGCGGAAATTAACGTTTCCGCAGTTTTTAGTTAATATCTGAACCGTTTAAATTCGTACGAAGATGAGAATGGTATCGATGGATTCGGAGAACGTTTTGGAATCCGAGGATACGCGTCTCTAATTTCAACTCGGCGCCGTTCCGTAGATATTCGGAAAAAAAAATAATTTGGTACGTAGCCAAATCCCTCTAATAGGGAAAACCCAAGAAAGAAAGTGGAAAATGTATGGGAAAATTAGTTTTTAATTAATATCTCCGTTAATTAAAGTCCCAAAAAGACGCGAATGGTCAAAATGGCGTGCACGGACCTGTCGAATCCAACGGTGTGCTTCGCTAAGCCCGGGAGCCAGTCGTTTCGGAGGAGATGATGCTACTTTACCCAATATATATATATATATGCGGCTTAAGTGTCTGTTTGTCGCCAATAGTTTATTGGTTGCTTGCGTAACTGTACAAGCCAATGGGGTGAAGTTGCCACAGCACAGGGTTGCCGTTTCAATTGAGATGTAGACAATTCCCTGTAAAACTTGCCTTTGCTATGACCATCAATAAGTCTCAGGGCAAACGCTTAAGTTTGTTGGCATTTTTTACCTGAGCCAGCATTTGGACACGGTCAACTTTATGTTGCCTGTTCAAGAGTTCGTGAAATAACGGACGTAAAATTAAAAATATTGGATGGTCCACTGCAAGGCGAGCTTAAAAATGATGGAAAGATATACACAAGAAATGTTGTGTACAAAGAGATCTTTGACATGTGAATTAACATTTCATTAACACTTCATAAATCACCTTTATTGATTGAGCTAACGGTGGGCTCTTAAGAAATGTACCGTCAGTGGTTTCCTTCATTGTACTCTACTTTAAGGTATTAAGCAAGTAGAAGGAGGAAACCCCGTGGGGCAGTAAACAAAAGGACGTCCTCGCCGTCCTGGGTAATTCAGTTTAAATTAGCAAACACCTTTGCAGAAATAATTTTAAGTACAATTTATAGTATCTAGAACAGAGGTCATTTCGTATGACCGCCGGGCTTTTTAGTATTATTATAAAAGGATTAAAAATAAAATATATTTTAAGGAATTATAACGCAAAGAATGCAAAATAAATTCTGGGCTTCCAATTACTACTAATTTTTTTTTTTTGAAACAGTGTAATTATTTGAAATAAGCCGGAAATAATAAAAAAAAAATGACAGAATCCAGATGTTTGGTGCAAATAACACGTAGTGCACTGAGTTAAAAAAAAGACTTAAAATAAGGTTTGTAAAAATTACATGAAGAATTCTTTCATGGTAAAATAGTACAGTAAATAACAAAATTTAAGTCGCTGACTAAATATATGAAAAAGATGTTCGGGGTAACTGCTATATATAAAAAGATTCTTTTTTAATTTTCTTCAAGGAAATCTGAAGTTCCATCATTATTATACATCAAATTTAATGGGTTTTGTTTTAAATTCCTGAAGCTAGGAGTTTGATAAAAATCAGCTGCATAACATCTTTTGAACATTTCATGTTTGTAAGCCATAAAGCTGCTTTAAGGTAACAGAGTAGAGTTATATAAAATGCTTTCATGATTTATCTGTCTGATACTAAGATTAAAAACAACAGTGACTATAAGACTGTTTGTTGCTTTTATTTTATTTGTATGAATTGTCTGAAATGTTAATTTATCTTCAGTAACTGCATTATTAAAATGCATGCACAGTTTCTATATTTCACCTATACAGGTTTTTCTTAAGATGTATATATAGGGTTGTCCAAAATGATGATTTTACTTAATGGGAGAGAAGTGTATTAAAAAAAAAATAATAGCAAAGGAACCTAATACATTCCACTAACTAGTATACCTTGGTTCTTAGTGCATATGTAAAGTCTTTGCACACATACAGGCCATACCTCGTTGAAACATTTCCGGAAGTATAGCGCAGACTCTGTTATAGAGAGTTATAGAGAGCTGTTGCTGCAGTTATAGAGAACTGTTGCTCTGCGTTCCTGAAAGCCATTAATGTTACTTGGTGGTGTCGAATACACGCGGTCTTTCGCCAAACTCCATAGCGAAAACTCACAGGGTGAGATGTCTGATGACCGCACTGGCTACGCCAAAGGTCTACATCGTCCAATCCAAATGTTTCATGCAGGTACTCTCGAACAGGTAATGTATAATGCGGTGGTGCATCATCAGGCTGAAAGTAACCAGGTTCTCTGATACAGTAAGGAAGGTTGTCTACAACAAAATTGTTCAATATGTCAAGGTACGAATCTCGCGTTACATTTTGCTCATGAAAAAACTAAGGATCCAATACTCTGAACCGCGAAATGCTGCACCATACATTAACGTTTGGAGAGGATTGAGTGTGCTGTTTTGGTTCATGGAGATTGTCTGGACTTCAGATGACACAACTGTGCTTACTTATGTTGCCGCTGATAGGAAATACGGCTTCATCTGACATAAAGAACACAACATTAGGATCTACGCGCGTCGTTTGTAGCAACACTTCTGCAGTTTGTACAAGAGAAAGTTTATCTGTATCAGAAAGGGACTGTATCATTTCAATGGGGTTCGGCCTTATTCCCAGATCGAGGTAAAGAATTATTAAAACACTGATCCAAGGAGTTCCCCATTCCAATAATACCGTAATTTCCGGAAGAAAGGCCGCATCAGCGTAAACGCCGCACTCGAGAAAAATGGCGGGAAAAAAATTAAAATTACACAGAAACGCCGCATCAGCGTAAACGCCGCAATTGATTAAATTGCGCGTGACATCGTCGTGGGCCGTATAGATGCAAAAACTCAACCTAAGTCCTGATATATGACATGCCAGTTAAGAAAAATGCATGAAATGAAACCATAACTCAAAAATAAATTAAAGGTAAGAAATGTATAGCTTCTGTGCCGTTTAGAGACATTTTCAGAAATTTTCCGCTCCCTAAATAAAAACTATCCAACAAGTACTTGTACCCAAACTGATGGGATCTGTATTTGGCAGAATGCCAAGAAAAATCCATTCATGCTGAAGGGGAAATACGTCAGAGTTTATTATTTCGAGGCAGGTGAAGTCGTGTCCGCCTTTGAAAAAAATTGCAGAAAAGGCAGGGGTGGGGAGAGGATGGGTCCTGGAAGATTCATCGAATGGCAGAAGAGAGAGACTATTCAAACTGATGAGAATGTTGATTTGAAAACGGGAAGAATGTTATTGTTCTGAGATCTCGTTTAGGGTGAATAAGGCATGTAGATCCGTTTGAGGGAAAGAATGTAAACAAAATAACGTTCGCAAAAAGCAACTGACAAGTCTTTTGTGTGGGAACAGCACCAGTCTATGCACAATGACAAGGCCATCCAAACTATGTACAATGACCATCATAGGAAATATTTTATTTTTAGTGCACCTAAACGCCGCATGGGTAGAAACGCCGCACCCGCTGAAAATTTAAGTTTTAAACACGTAAACGCCGCGGCGTTTCTTCCGTAAATTACGGTAATCTCGTATTTTATCATTGTGCCTTGAACATTTAGGATGTTTTCCTTTAAATACTTCTGCGACGTCCACTGTTTCCTTTACAGTCACTGACGGTGATCACAAATTTCTTATGTACTCGATGGGTAGTTAAACGGCTTTGAGGATCCTTCTTAAACCATCCCCGAAATCTCGTTCGTACTATTGTGGGTGAGCCAAACAGTTCCAATCAAGCTGTTACCTTCCTTCTCTCTTCCAAAGCCAGTCGGGTGGCCATATTTAGTCTGCAGTTTGTACCTTGGTTCAAACAACCTTGTACCTTGGTTCCCACTTATGGTAGTTCATAAATTATAGAAAATTATAAGTTATGAACTACCATATAAGTGGGAACATCGTTTTGGACAGCCTTGTATTACAATGTTTTGAATCAAAGTTTTGACATTTACTTTATGTTTTTATAAGTTGCTTTTGTTATTGCTCGTTCTGATTTCAAATGCTCATTTACTCATACAAAATAGTTGTAACAAAGAGACACATATTTAAAGACCAACTCATTTCAGTTGATTACTATTTGTTTGACTTACTAATATAAGAATTTGCATTCAGCTTGATTTAGAAGACGCTGTGAAATAATGGTTAATCATCTGTTTTGTAGCTTATTTAGTGCGCAGAAAATTATTGATTACTAGACGTTCGTATTGCCTGAGAGTGAATTGTTTTGTATTTCCATACGATATATATATATACTCATCTGGAAGGAAAATTTGATGATATGAACTTATTTTGAAGGCGCAAAATACAGTTAAAAATGATGTTTAATTTTATCTAAAGATAGCATTATTAATCCGGAAATTTTAGTTTTGTATTAATCTGTTAGCAAGTGCAAGATACTAGATCTTCACATGAATTCTATTAGAAGCGTTTAAGTTACTTTACCTATTAGAAGCGTTTAAGTTGCTTTACTATACCTCTAAAATTGACCAAACTTCTAGCGGTTTGAAACTTCTATCTGTAGTTGGTTTACGAAATATTCATATCTGTAGATCGTTTAACACATTTGTAATAGAAATTTAACAATCATTTTGAATACATAAAAATGAACAAATAAAAGACTCATTTGATTTTATATTATCGATAAGAAGAAAATAGGAACATTATGAAATTCGATACGACATGTTATGCATTTATTTATTTTATTTAAAGGAATGTTTTGCAAACCGTTTTTCTAGGGTACTTTCCATTCTAAATTTATCAATTCATCTTACGAAAGTCGAGGATTTCAAATTCAAAATGACTCAGCGATTGACAGCTGTGTTTAATTTGATCTGATGCGTGTTTTATAAAAATATTTGCCTCTTAACCGTAACCCACCAGCGGCCGAGCGGTAAAAGCCACTAAACACTCTAATTCGGTCTGTTCGAGTCCTGGCGAACGGGCTTGCTGCATGGGCATTTCCGTATTTTTCCTCATGGATGCGAGCCAGCTTAAAAAGACCTCCACAGCCATTCCTCCGTTTCCGTGTAGTGCCTAAGGGCGGACACTTAATAAGTAAAAAAAAAGTAGCAGTAACAAACATCATCAATATCTGTTCTTCATAGAAACGCCCATATTTATAGTATTAAAATTTTGCAAGTATAGTTATTTGTAATTTACGTAATTAGACCATTCGCAGAGAAATTTGTGAACGTAAGTATTTGCTCATGGGAGCAACCGATAGCGTTTGACTGATAATATCAAAAGGTTTGAAAAACGCCCACATGATGAAAGATTAAAAACATCTGCATTGCTCTCAAATGAAATGCAAAGATGAGATAATAACCTGTTAAAACTTGAATTAGGTCTCGTTAAAATTCTTACTCAAATCGAATGTTCATTTGAATCTAGTCCAGTTATTATCACATGAATTTGCTTTTGCAAACAGCATGTTATGTGAACTATTGTGTATAACATGGAATTGGTTGTCTACAATTCTAAATGAAATATTTAGTGGAATTTGAGTAGCCTTTCTAAAGGGACAACGCATTTCCAAAAATTATTTTTAGTGCTATTATTTTCTCCTTCCTTCCAGCATGTCTTCGTGGTGTCACAGTTGGCAACCTCGGTGCGTACTCGAGAGATCTAGGTTGGAGTCCCGGCTAGGGATTTGCTCATTTTTCACGTCTTCCTGCTTCAAAATAACCTAATGTCTGTATAGTTTTTTTGTAATTATTGATTCTCGTATTTGTTCTATGTCGTAATATAAATAAGCATATGTATAATATATAGCAGTGTGGTGAATTTGTTGCTCAATTTAATAGAGGCTATTGCATTTCTTTCCCTACTGGTGATTATATTCAAACAATTCTTATATGAAACACTTTTAAATTAACATATTCTAATTTTTATATTACAAAATTAATTATTTCTGTTATTGCAAATTTCCTCTGAAGTCACTGGAAAATCTTCATATAACTAGAACTATTGGAAATTATTGAGCATTCTGCAGCATACGAGGCAATTCAATGATACCTGAGGGTACTGAGGAATATTGCTACTTGCCCAAGTTATACAAAAAGGAGTTGTGAAATAGTCTGCATGGTTGCACAGACGGCGTGATAAATTTTATGGCTTCTTCGTGCGAGTATACTATGCTAAAGACGTGCTGTCACATCATGGAAATATTTCAACATCGATGAAACGGCTGGAAACAACCGTTTCAGATGTGACCTTTCTAGTTTTCTCCACAGTTTATCATTAAGGTACTAATTTTGTCCATTCAAGAATCTGGACTTCCCACACTACTCCGTTTGAGATTTTTCATCTAAATGTATCAATATGTAGTAAATTTGTCTACATATTATATTATTTGAATAATAATATAAATATAGCCTAAATAATTTTAAACATTACATTTCTTTAAATCTAAAAAATACGTACAAAGGTATTAATTAAAATTTGTTCAAAATTAATTAATATTTATTTTTTTATAATTTCGAAAGCATAATATTTAAAAAATTAATGCATAATTAATATCAATAATAATTTATGTATTCTAAATATTTTTTAAATTCGTTATTTTTAAATATGAATAAAATGCGAAATTTAATTCCCTGTAAATCAAAATTTATAAAACATAGCTACTTCGCAAAATTCAATAACATATGTAAATTTAATTCTTTGTTAATTCTATCAAAAATATAGACATAGTTATATCCTCAGTAGTTTCACAAATTTATCTTGTTTAAGAGCACAAAAGCTTTGTCAAGCGGGGTGTTTTTCATAAAGTGCTTTTCAAAAACACTCGAATATGCTTAATATTTATTTGCTATGCAAATGTAAAAAAGTCTGAAAAATTGAACTAATTTAAAAAAATTATGAATTAGAAGAATGAAATTTGCATTATCACTTCAGATATCCATATACCAATAACGAATTTTGCTCTATATTTCATAAAAATGCTGTATTAATTATTTCATTATACAGGTGAATATCTTTCAGAAAGATGCTTATAAAAGTGTATTAGCTCTTTCAGTAATCTGAGATTAATATGCGCAATTATATACTTTTCATGTTTTTTTTTTCTAATTTTGTATTTTCTTTTGTGTTAAATATTCTGTAAATGTAATATTCTGTTAAATAAATCTCTAACGAGCGTATTTCATAAAACAGTTTTAAGTTATAAAGTATCATTTGTTTTTAAGCAATTATTTTATGTTAGTATGATTTCCTATCGATCTCGTTTCTATTTTACTTCCAGAATACAAATTCCTAGCTAGCGCGATATTCAAAAGAAGTTTTTTAAGACGATAAAATTAGAGCGTGTGCTTCCTCTTTGAAGGCCATGTTGCTAAATTTGATTCTCTTGCGATTAATATTCTGCGGCATTGAGTTATTCTCGCCATTAAGCTTGTTCCCACCGAATTTGGTCAGAGCTTTCTCGAGCGTTATTGAAACTGCGAAGCTATTAGGCTTAACTCAGTTTCATTAATTTTAGTTCATCTGTTATCTTAACGTTAAGCCATAACTGTTAGCGTCTGTAAGCAGTTGGTGCCATCTGTTAAATTTTATTTAAGTTAATAAAAGGGTCCTGTACACCCTTCCCTATGTCTGTGGTACTTACAAGACATTATGATAAGTCATACAGTGTCTTCTATAGCTTTGGTCTAATTTTTATGTTTTCTTTGAAGCCCAAACTCTACAAAGTAATTATTATCCTTATGCAAGTAACCGCAGAGTTGATGGTATAATGCTGCTTTAAGTAAACTTATTATTTATTCCTTGAATTATTATTTCTTATCTTTCGACAAACATTTTACAAGTACTTGCTTACCAATACATATCATTCTTCTGACATCAATCCTTTCTTTTCTTGGATCGACTTCAGCTTTGAAACTACAGTCGATGGATTCAACTAAACTAAACTCGGCATCTTTGCCTGGACAAGTGGTCAGCTTGTGGCAGGCCCTCCGATGTTTAGTCCTCAAGCGAACTGGGTACTCATTTTATCGACTCACTCCAGATATGAAAGGCTGAGTCACCTTTGCCCAGCCCGGGGTTCGAATCTATGGTGTTACTGCGTGACGCGCCAGTCACTGCGCGACGCGCTAGCCTGACGGAATCAATAGTAAAATTAAATTCGTAAATTATCTCAAAATAGTCAACAGGTGGTGCTACAAACTCGGAGGAAAATTTCCTACTGCTTAATGGAGTAGGAGGTAAGCAAAGATAATCAATGTAATATTCATAAATTCGCAGGACTAATTTTAGAATGGTTCAATATAGAACTTTTTCCTTCAGTTACAGAAGCGAAAATGATAAAAAGAGAAGCTAGTGATAAGAAAAGGTAAGGCGATAAGATAATTCAAATTTCTTACAATATCAGGAAGCGTAGCGGCAATTTTCAAACATAAAGCTTTCAAACTGCTTCACAATTAAAAGTTTTAATTCACTAAGAGTATTCCTCGCTTCCTTTCTTACTAGAGTTTTTAGATTACTTTTCGTATATAATGCAGTGTCCAATGATATGCGACAGTTCTGAAATGCGCTGCAAAAAGCATCATCGTCATTTGCCCTTATGCCGACAGTGTCGCCGATAAGTTAGGCTTAGAAGTAGTGTTTACTGTTTTTCTTTACAAAGCATAGAAATGGTGCACCTACCTTAAAGCCTGGATCCAATCAAGGTAATGATCATAGTTTCACTTCAAAAGTTTTAAAACACCAGAGTTACATAAAATATAAATGCGAAATTAATTATTATGACAAGAACCAAAAGCAAAGCGACAGTGACACTGCACACACCAGTGATACTGCCCCCTTTTCTTTCTCGATATTTTATTCATAGAAAACAATTCTATTTCTTTGCACAGTGTATCAAAAACTAGAATTGTTCTGTGCACTGTGTACTTCAGTGTATATATCCCACCACACACCATATCCTGTCATTCTACTATTTCTTCTTTCTACCAGGCTTGCTCCTCTAAATCAGTCCTCTGTCATTAAATGAAATATTTGAGAGCCATTGTAATGGATAGAGGTTTCGCGTCTGAAATTATTAATGCTGCAACTAAAAAAATTCTTTTTCTATTAAGATACAAAACGAAAATTCTTTTAAGCCAGTCAGTGATATTACTGAGTTCTTAGTCATTTCTTTCCTACTCTAACTTTGGAAACTAGACATATTTTAAAGAAACGTGATCATATTAAGTAATCATCATTATTTTCCTTCCAGGTACATAAAATATGCATTTCTGTCTTCAAAGATCGTATTCTTGACATGAGTTCTTGGGGAATTTCCATCGCTCGAGTCAGTGCTTTTGACATACATTAGACAAGCAAAATCAAATTTAATAAATTTAAAAAGAATGCAATTTCATGAAATTAATCAAGGAACCTATTAAATGTAACTTCATGCACAGTAGATAACAAAGCAGTTATAAAAAGAATAGAAAAGTAAGCACTCACATTACAGGATCAACATTTAATCTGCTGAATTTCAGAGCTTACATTGGTGGACATCCAAACATACATTAGGTCACATAGCGCTCTCATAGCACTGAGGAACAATTTGCAACGCAGTTTCAGTTGAGTTCGATTTTTGGCTGTTTTGGAGTTAAACCGATATGATGATTTCAAAACTGTAATTCGATTTCTTCTGTCACATCAAGTTCTTTCTCTACACCTCATGTGACTGTAGCTTCTCTCTTCTGTATCCAGCGTGTATCATAAGAAGTGCTACTGCTGTCCTATTGGGTAACATAAACCCTCTGGCAGGCGGAAAAAAGACACCGTAGGGGATTAGTGAGAGGGGTACACTTGTTTAGACTTGTTCAATTACGCCTGAGATACTGTAGTAAGATGCTGTGTGTTGCTCTGATACAATGAAGTGCTTTCCGAGCTGGAGTCCGAGTTCTTGTTTGTATACAAGGTTTTAGCAGTGTTTACTTTTTATTTGTATTTGAACTCAAACCTTTTCTTATATCTGCCTCTGTTAATTTTCGTCGTAAGTGCTTAAACAGCCCAGAATCGTTTTGTTATATAGGTCGCAGTTTCACCATTCCCTGTCGAAGGATAAACATCAGTATATTTGTCAGGCAAGACTATTTTGTTTATTTTAAATTGAAAATTGGCGATCAATATAAATCAGTCTGTCAAAAGTTTACTGATGTGAATGAAGAGAACATGTAAATTTCCATTTGGAATACCTATGATTTTGCAAAAAACCAGAGATCCATCAAATGATTGTTATTTTTGTATAATGAAAACTTCAGAATATATAATAAAATGTAAAACGATATATGCCAAGTGCCTCACTCAGCTGAGATCACCCATGCCAGTTTTGAATGAATTACCCACTCTGAAAACAGAGGATTCTGGTGAATATCAAATGATGTGAATTTGTAAAGGATTTGGACAGCTGGAAATGGCACGAGATTTGGAAGTATCTAGAAAACATACTAAGCTGTCCGTATAAGACTGCAAAAGAGAAACTTACTTAAAAAGAGGAGCTAAAGTGTCCTATTTCTGATCAAGAGAAAGTGCGCTTCTTCAGTTCTTTCGAAGTGATGATGGATTTGTGTACTGACATAACGTACGTGGCTAAATGGAAGAATTTCAGCCTTTTACATACGTCGTTAAACTCAGTGGCGACTGTTCATCGATAATCTCAAAGCGGAACTCGAAGTGTGTAGTCCTCCACAATGGAAATTTATTTGGTGCATTTGAAATAGGCCATTCATTTTTTTTTTTTTTTTTTTTTTTTTTGTGTGTGTGAAGAATATGAAGACATACAGAATGTCGTTGATTTTTGCAATAACACATGCATCATTGAGCTTAAAATGTCAGCTTCCTCTTTGGCTAACAAAGAAGATATACCCCGTATCGCTGTTTTTATGTACGTGGAACAGCAGAGCTCACAAGAAGAACTGTGAAGTCAAATTGGCCACCAAGACATGACCTGAATCTTAGCGAACGAAACTTTCTACAACAGCCACTTGTAGACAAAAGAAAATTATATTTCCAACTTTGCATATAAAACTGGGTCTCATGAATGAATTTGTTAAAGCTCTGTCAACCGAAGAAGAATTATTCAAGTATCTCATTTCGGTATTTCCTAGTCTGTCGTTTGAAACGATAAAGGCCAGTGTGTTTGATGGTCCACAGATACGGCAGCAGTTTATATGAACATTTCATCAAACCAATGACAGGATTTCAAAAGAATGCTTGGTTGGTATTCAAAAACATTGTCAAATCCCTTATTATAAACACACGAGCTCAGAATTACAGCGAAATTGTCCAACAGCGTTTGAAGAGATCAAAACTACTCGGTTGAAACAAACAAAATTATTTGCATAGCCACCTTGATATGGCGCAGTCAGTGATGAACACAGTGAGCGATTCCGCCAAGATTTCAAGGTCATGAAGGTATGGTGCCAAGGTACATGGGGTGCATATATGGTGGCTGACTATTGTTGGAGCATAAAATGGGAATAACCATAGATTAAACACTCCAGAAAA
Organism: Stegodyphus dumicola; assembly: GCF_044657685.1. Classification (NCBI taxonomy): domain Eukaryota; kingdom Metazoa; phylum Arthropoda; class Arachnida; order Araneae; family Eresidae; genus Stegodyphus; species Stegodyphus dumicola. The sequence goes on along the minus strand of NC_140770.1, from coordinate 262,427,189 downwards.
AAGCATAAGCGAAACTTCGTACCTCAATAGGTATGTTTACCGTTTGGTAAAAAAGACTACTATTTGTATGAAAAAACGTTAACTTACAGTAACTATATATAGTTTTTATCTGAATAAAACTATGTTTTGTGCACAGTATATTTGGTTAGTTTTCTCTATTTTCTTTTATATGCCTATTTTGTATACTTTCGAGACAAAGATAGAATATGCTATGCTTAAATACCTGATGTGATAGACAAAAAGAGGTTATTTTTGGATTGAGAAGTTTAAAAATAGTAAATTCAGTTTGGTTTTGTTAAAATCATTGAAACGATTCCTCATTTGCTTATTTAGATGTCGTCTATGCTTTCACACCTGTAATATTCTATTTGCATTAGGCAATTTAAACTTTAATCCGTGTTTCTCTTCCATTTATAAAAATATCTTTCTTGATTCCTTTTTTAGTCCTTAGATGCCATCAGTTGCTTTTTTTTACTGTAAAGTTCACCATAATTAACTATTAGCTTGTTATCAATAAATGTTTAATATTTGCGTCTGTTTGAGTATCTGTCTTTCATTTAATTGCAGTTCAAGGGTTCAACGGTTTGAATTGCTAAATTAAAATATATGCCAGTTAGCGTTGGTGTTTTTTTAAACCATAAATGGCAATTGTTTCAATGGTATCTTATCATTTTCGATCTTAGATTAAAAAGAGAAGATAAAGTCTACCAATCAATGTTGGTTTTTCTAAATCAAGAATTGGCATTAGTTGCAATGGTAACTTATAGTTTTCGACCTCAAATTAGAAATATTAGGGGAGAATAAATCAAAAGGAAATTTCAAATAAGAAGTTATCTTTTTGTAAAAATAATTAGAACATTCAACCATTTTGAACAAATATTCAAACCAGCTAGGAGATACATATGAGTTCATTTTAACATTTTCAGCGTAGAGAATAACAATTAAAAATTAAAAGAAATCCCGCGTTCCAACAATTTTAATTGTGTTCTTATTAAGAATATTTCGCTACAGGGAATCAAGATATCAAGATACATAGTTTAGTAAACCATACCAAAGTACAATGTCTAAAACTCGTAAAATTTGCACCACCTTAAGACAAAGAGTTAAACTGTCTCTTCACATGTTTTTTCACATAATTTGATCAATAATTATATCCTATACAGATCTGGTATGGTCAAAAAATAATTACGCTTCATGAAAGTTTGGAAACATGTCACTGTGTTTTCTATTTTTATTTACTACGACGAAATAACCTCTAAAACTTTCATAACATTTTCCCTTTCTGTCGTCCATAGCCGTCTTCTGTGATAAAGAGGATTAAAGAACGCGACAGAAGCAGATGTCCTACATAAAACTGTCAAGAAACTCCTTTACCAATACGTATTTAAGATTAATGACAAAGCGATGAAAGAGTTATAAACGAATCATCTTGTTCTTAGAACCTCCAAAAAATTATTGATTGTGGTAAACGATATCATGTAATAGATTTTTTTTCAGTAATAATTACTTTGAGAACTCTTACTTCTTAAAAATCTTCTTAAAAATTTCGAATTTATAAATGATAACAAATATTAGCGGACAAAAGTTACTTGACTCAAAATGTACTTTGGGTGCTTTCGTTAATTAATACTCAATCTGGACTTATCTCTGTTGCAGCGTCGTTTTCGTATTTTTCTGCGTGTGCAACGCGTATACAGGTTGTTTTCCTTAAAAAAATCCTCAATGAAAGCATCTCTTTTCCTTAGGCAGATAACTCTAGTGTGCTTTTGCCATAATCAGCTAAACCAACCAAAACAACCAGGTCTCATATCATAAAGAAAGTTCAAGGGCTTGGGCATAACAAATTTTCTCCCTCTTTCCAGCACGCCTTCGTGCTGTAACGAGAGCACACTCGGCGCGTATTCGAGAGATCCAAGTTCGAGTCAAGGCGAAGGTATTGCTAATTTTTTATGTCTGTCTAAAAATAACCTAAAGATTCTAGAAACCTGATGGCCGAAGGAGTGTTTGACTTATATGAAATCTCAATTTGGGCATCAACGGCAAGCTATTTTAGAATGTTATATTTTCAGCCTAGAAAAACCTCATAATAATAGCTTCGCTGAGATGTATTGGATATTTAAATATATACTACATGAATTTCTAAAAAGGATTATATATACATATATGTGTGTGTTATTTGCAGATGATTAATTATAATAGGATAAGTGATAGGCAAAAGCGTTGTCAAGTTTCAACATTAGCTGAAAAGCATTGTGAAGCTAACTCTATGGACTCTATGGAAAGATTGTTAACAAATATTTTTTGTTAAGATTATGGACTATGTTTGAAACTGCAGTACATATAAACAATGAATTCATTTGATGATTCTTCAGAAAACTTGTTTTTGCCGCCATTGAAATTTATGCAAGGATTTTGATATTTAATATCTTTGATAGAATTCTGTATTTATATTTTTTGTATAGTCAACTAACGTAATTGTTTTGTAATATTACTTTTATTTTTATCGCATAATAAACTGCTGAAAACTAATATAGCTTGTTACTGGTGTTTTAAGGGGACTTGTACGCCTTAAAACCCATAAGATCTTCGAAAATGTGACTGTTGCAAGCATTGGGATAACTTATTTATTTTAAAAGCAATTACTTCCAAATTTTTATAGCTGACTACATAATATAGCTGCTTTCTGAAATAGTAATCAGAAAGTTTGTGTTGCCACAAATATTTTTATAATTGAATCCGCTTTGTGACAAAAGTTTTCGTCGTGTTTCCACCTTTGCATGCACATTTTAAAACATTATGTTGCATAATTTCATAACATTTGGAAAGTACTGTAAATCAAAAATTCAAAGAATTTCATGTTATTTTTTTATTTTATTTCGAGTTGAGTTTATAAAATGTATTCTATTAAAAAAATCTGTAATGTTTTCGTCCATAATGTTTTTTAATATTAATATATTCATCAGAGTTTTGGTTCAGTTAGAAAATAGTGTCCATATGAAGAATTCCATCAAATGTTAAGTATGTACCACTAGCCATTTTTAAAATATCATGCGCGCAAGGTGGAAACATTACGAAACATTTTGTCACAAAGCGGATTAAATTACAAAAATAAACTTTCTGAATACTAGTTTTCAAAGCAGCTATATTATGTAGTCAAATGTAAAAAGGTGGAAGTAATTGCTTTTAAAATAAATAAAATATCTCAACAGTCACAAGTTCTTGCAACAGTCACATATTCGAAGATCATAAGGGGTTTAAGGTGTATGAGCCCCCTTAATTTGACACAGTATATTTGTTAAAATGCGAATCGTATTTAATCTAATACCGCAGTTATTCTTAAGGATACAAAATTATCATTCTTTATAGTATAGTTTTTTTTTTTTTATATTGAATGATTGCAATGTAGTATCAGGTTCGTAAGTTTTAATTTCTCTTGAGTATTTGCCTCTTTAAAATCATGCATATTTATTCTATAGAGAAAAATTGTATTATTTTCTAGGGGGGTTCAGGAAATCAAAAAAATGTTTAAACTTTAGAAAAATACAAGGAATACACAATTTTAAAAATGAAGAATATATATTAAGCTTCTTTTTCTGCATAAGTCAATATGTAACACATGGACATAATGACGATGTTTTCACAACTGTTGCAAAAAGGTGAAATTCTGCGAACATATGGGCGTCATTAAGACGTTTTAGCTCGATGCTTTCACAACCGAAATATAACCTGAGAAAAACGCAGTAACGACGTCTATGCGACATAAATATCATCGGCAAAGACGTGATAAAGACAACTTTGCAACGGTTGAAAAACAGGTTTCATGGTAGAAGTTGCTAGCACTAGGTACCTGCGTCTAAGGCCCTACCCCTTATCGAACAATTTGGGTATTTTTTAAGTTTTCAAACCATAAAGTGAAAAAGATAATGTAAACAATGACTAAAAAATTTTAAAGTTGGGAGAGTGCTAGAGATTTAGAATAAACATTAATTATCCGTGAAACCAGTCGAAAGGTGAAAATGCTAGAGTATCTGGGGAATTTCTGGAGACTTGATTGCTGTAAGAGAGTTTCTTAGTACATGAAAGATAAAGGCACTACAGAAACATTCGATGAAATACAAGTTAGGGATTAGATTAAGTTCTAAAGTAAATATTAAAGACACTGATAATATAACTCTACTTTTAAGATGGGAAATAAATTTACTGAAATACATGGGGGTGAATATCATAAGCTATGGCAATTTACATGAATGAAAAACCAATAACCAGCCGAGAATAAGTTATTTGTCAAGGTACATACATAAAAGTAATAACAAAATGTAGTTTTTTTATATATTTTATTTTATAGTTTATGTATAAGAAATATTATTCGCTAGCATTACTTTTCATAAATATTTCTTCAAATAGTTTAAATAATAAAAAAAGTTTGTCAATTGAGGTATACTGTTACATATACATAAATATTTTACATTGGAAACTTTACACTAATGTTTAAACAATGCTATAATTGAACCCTGTCGTGCGTATAAGTTCTACACTAATGCGTATATATACAGGGTGATTCTAAATTGTTTTTACAAGTTAAGAGGTGTGATAGTACTCATCCACATGAGCAACAATTACTATAGAACATAGGGTGGAATATAGGAACATTCCATTCTAAATGGCAGAAAAGAGGAATATTAGAATTCCAACCTGAACGTACAACAGTGTTGGGAGAGCGAATGAACGAGATTGCACAATCAGTTTAGTGAAACACTCACAAAGTAACGACGACATAGAACGGATACAACCGAAAATTTGGCGTTCGAGTGTTAATTCGAGCTCAGACTTGATGGCAAACACTTAAATGCACATCTTTATTTGGCATTCTCAACCTCGCAAATGATTGTAACAAGTTGCAAGTAACAAATTGTAACAAATGATTGTAACAAGTTAGTTATCTAATTTAAGGCTGAATATTATCAACTAACTCCAACTTCCGCTGTATGCCGAGATTAGCATGAAAGGTTCACGCTGCGAGCTTCAAGTAGAATGAGCGCAGCACAGAAAGTCCAAGGGGACAGGATAGAAGATGGCGAAGGGAAAAAACTGCTCCCTTGATACTTGATATCAAGGTCCAGTTTTCCCCCCTAACAATTTAGATAATTGACTTGTTGATAATCTAAATTGTTGATAATTTAGATAATTAACTTCTTGCAATCGTTTTGGTTTGCGAGGTTGAGACCTTGTAAACCAAAGATGTGCATCTGAGTGTTTGCCATCAAAGCCTGAGATCGAATTAACAGTCAAACTAAAAGTTTTTAGTTTCATTCGTTTTGTGCATTGTGAGTTTTTTATTAAACTGATTGTGCTACTTTTGGTCTTGTTCATTCGCTTTTCCAACACTGTTGTAATGCGACCTTATTTTCTATGGTAATTATTGCTCATCTGGATGAGTACTATTACCTCTCTTAATTTGTAAAAACAATTTAGAATAACCCTGTATACAGAAATTATCTTGGGGCATTTTATGTGCATCTAGGTTTAAACACTTTATTTTGTGATAGTAACGTTTCTTTTACATATGCGTACGAAAGCCACAGGAGATGTTGAGAATGAGTATTGTTAAAGGTGCCATGGTCTGCCCATTGGACAGCCCCACGGTAGAAAGTTCAAGGTCGCGCTTCTCACTTCTGTGACACCATTTTTTTTCTCCCGCTGTATCGAGGTAAATCAAATCAGAGATCCGCAGATGTAGATTAATTAATCTATTTTTAATTTGAGTAAAACGTGAATCTCAGAAAATTGGTTTCAAATTATCAAAAAAAGTTTGGCAAAAAACGAATCCTATAAGTTATTTGTTTTCCGTTCCGTATCCCTTTATTCCCAGTACACTTGACTATTCACTTGGCGAAAACTCATTTATAAAATATGAGACCTTTATTTCCAGTACACCTGAGTATTTGGCGATTAGAAATTCGTCCCCTCCATTATTTAGCGGCGCAGACGTCAAACTGGCTACACTATGGCTATTAAAATTTTCGTTTTACATACAGGTATTTTGCACACGTCATCTGTTGTGTGTACCCTATTAATGTACAGCAGAGCGCCTTTTAACAGCATTACAAATAAACTTTTCAGAGATTTCTCGATAACAAACGGAAATACATGACATAATTTTAGAAGAAACAAAATAAAATGAAATGATTTTTTTTCATAAACTTGAGACTATTAAATCAGTGCTAAGCTGAACATCGAAATGCCATAACAATATTTGGAATTTGGTCAAACTTATTATCAGCTCAAAACTAAGAAGCTATACGAGCGAGTAGCTATTTGTTATAAGTAAATGATGAAATTAAATTCAAGAGTTTGGTATGTATATCTGTAGATGCTTCTGATGTTTTTAGTCATATATAGTCATAAGCATATTCATTTCGTTTTGAATTTTTACATTCTCTTGCCTGAAACATGCCAAATATTTTATAAAATCAGATGTTACTGAATACGTCCCTCTTACATTTCTTGAAGCTTTGTAAATTTCTGCAAATTTTCTTTTCTGTATCTGGCAATGCACATCTCTCTACAGCAATGCTGTCGCTTGGCACAATACTAGTCTTCCTCCGTTCGAATGCTTGCAGTTTTATTCAAACTTGAAAGCGCTTATAGAAGAGAAGTCAACCATTCTTTTCAATGATAATGAAATCATTTGTTTTGAAAAAGGTAATACACTGGGGTACACAAAAGCCCATTAGCATTTGAAAATTCAATTAAGCACTGAATCATGTAGGTAAGAGAGGTCAAAATTGGCACACATGCTTGAAATATCATGAGATTTTATTGAAAGGAAAAATGTGCTTAAAACGGCCAAAAGATAGCGCTTCGTATGGCAACAGAATCAATAATTAGCATAACAATTGATTTTTAGCAAAGACTAAGTTATTTGCAATAAAAGACATTGTCAGCCGTCATTCATCAACAGTACTTTTAGTCGAGGGACAATATTGTGAACAACAATTTACAACCTATCTGTAGGTATGGTGGGAAATTGCCGTTGGGGATGTTGTCTTTTACCATCCCTAATAAGGTCGGACAATCGCGGTAGACTTGTGATTTCAGGTAACCCTATAACCAATAATCACAATGTTGAAACTAAATAAATTTCGTATAATCCGAGTTCAGAAAACAAAACATTTATTTTACACATTTATAAAGAAAGAACGTTCTGAAACAACATGCTTCAATTGCACAATCAACTGATGCTCTCACTTCAAAGCATTACGCCATCTAACTTGGCACACATCCAAAAAGAACAAATCGAAGAATTACAGAAGCGTGATTGCTACGCGAAAAAAGAAATATAGTTACAAACTTCACACAATAATAAAACAAAAACACACTTTTAAACAAAATTCTTATTTCAGAATAAACAACTTGAAAATTGATTACATAAACACCCGGATTGAGATCTAGGAACCTGAGAGGTGGCGCATGACGGAAGTGGCGACTCAGCACTCGATCCTCCGCAAACGATGTGGGCAAGAGATCTTTCATACGTGTAAGAATACAGGGTGGAGCGTCATCCTGCATAAAATGCACACCTTCCAACAGGTTTTATCTGCCAGACTAGGAATAATGCGATTGTGTCACATATCAGCGTACCTCGCACCCTTTACAGTGTCAACCGTACAGTGTCAACTTTCACACTGACAGTCTGAATAGCAAAATCTCGCATTTCTTCAGAGAAAAAGATCGATGTGATAAATCCACATCACACCATGACCAGCACCCTGAAGCGAGGATAGAGAAGTGACAAAGCCATGAAGGGACTCATTCCATCTCTCACTACAGCTCATTTCATACACGATTCTCATGCGTCTTCACTGACATTTTGTTGCTCATTTGTCCCCTCCTTTTTTTTTTTTTTTTTTTTTTTTTTGTTTTTTTTCTTTCAATCAAATCCCACATCATTTCATTTCAAACATGTGTATCAATTTTTACCTCTCTACCTACATTATTCGGTGTATTATTGAATTTTGAAATGTTAACCTATTATTGGCTCAATCAGCATATTTCAATAATTCTTATTTAAAGCCAGACAATTTATTAAGAAACCGAAAAAAGAGTGTCGTATGTATTTTTCATCAGCAAACATAATTTCAGTCAACGACGCTTGCTAAAAAGGAGGAGAGTATTTAGAATGTATGCCTAGTGACACTGTCATTTAAAGCTTTGACTAAGAATTACACCAATTGCCTCTTGAATAAAATTATATAATTTAATTACCCAGTCAGTACATTTTAATGTTCTTTTAAAGTACTTGATGCAAATTAAATAATATACATAAAAAGGATTAATAATACTCCCGCATTTTATTCTAATGAGACGAATAAGCATCATAAAGCTATCTGTAATTTACAAATTCCGACATTTGTTAGAAGGAAAGTAGTTTATTTGGTAATTTTTTTGGAAAATAAGTGGCATAAAAATACGTATTTGAGTTTCTGTCTTGCGGAAAAGTGCTTGTATAACTTATGTGTCATTGATAGTAGTTGACTAAAATTAGTAAATAAAGAAATATCTGTAATCAAATCAAGTTTGAGAAGCGGTTGTATTAACTGAATTTACATATTCACTATTTTTGTTTTCAAAATGTTTCCCCATTCTTTACCTTTTGCATCCTGCCTGTTTCGTTTAATTTTGGAAGAATCTAACTAAAAGTGCATATTTTATAGTAATCTAAAGAAAGCTACTTTATTTAACTTCCCTAAACTGAACTCGTAAAAACTAAAGAATGGTAAATAAAATTCATTACGCTATATGTATGCATAAATGTCGCTATAATTAAGACAAATATGAATAAAAGGTGTTACAGTGTAACGAAAAAGCAGAATTCTCCCTTTTGTAACAGCCCTATTAGCTGTTTTTAGCTTTCTTTTCAAAGCAGAAGCATCCGAGCAAGTAAGAAATATTATACTCAGTAAGTATTTAAAAAAGTATTTATTACAGTCATAGAGGCACATATATTTTCCGGTGCTTAAAGGAAGAGAGTAGAGAAAAAAAAATGTTTTACAAATGGCCATTGCGCTATACAATTTAATGAGATCCTTAAGCAGATATTTCGTTAAAAGTAACAAATTATTTTCTTCAGAGAAAGTATACAATTTATTTAAAGGAATAAAATAATTTTTTGTAATTATTATGCATTTACGTCAGCTATTATTGATAACAATTTCGTTTTGAAATTTCTTCAGTGCACTGAAAGATATCAAACTTTATTGCAGTTTTTATTTCTGTAAATACTTTTGTTTGTTTATATTCTTAATATATTTTTACACATTTTTTGTTATTTTGATTCAATTCGCGTATTAGTATCATCATTATCATAAAGGCATAACCCGAGCCTCCTAGCCGGCCCCCATATGACCGCATTAATATGATGTAAGCTTTTGTTTATTAGCAAAAAAGAGCGTTAACCCGAATGGAGTGTTAGACTGGAAACGGAATGTTACGCTGTCCACTGTAAACAGAGAACCACACTTTTTAAATTGATACCATCAAATACTGTCGCCCTATATTATTTTTAAAGAAATTGAATAATTAAGAATATGCATGTGTGTATGTAAGTTCCCCACATTGTGAAAAAACGGCGGTACCTACAGCCATTAAATTTTGAATAAAGTTGAATTCCATCCAAACGTGTGCTCTCGGAAACCCAAATTTTTAATTTCGAATTTATGTTTTGTACCTTCTAAAACATTAATGAATTTTTATTTCAAAGCGAGCAGTAGCAACACTGTACGGAAGAAGATATTTTTATCCCCAGCTCGCAAGACTGTCTGCCGGAAATTCTAAACATATGCTGCTTTTATACAATGTTATATACAATGTTTTATACAATGTTAACCTTCCACTTCTTAATCACATAGACCACTGTCGATTTTGGGTACTTCAGATCGCTAGATATATCCCTTAAGGATCGGCCACATTTGTGATACCCGATAATTATACCTTTCTCGAAATCAGACAGCTCCGAACTGCAAGGCATCTTGCATGCGACTAAAGCCGATGCTGTTTCTTACTTGATATATACCAGCGGAGTCAGTGACGTACCTTAGGACCGCAGATATCGTCATTTGCATAGGTGTCCAAATAGTTATTGGTAGTCAGTGTATATTTAGTGATTTTGCTTTTGTTTTATGTCACGTTTGTTTCACGTAAGTGCGAAGCACGTGATATCTAACAAATAAAGTTTACACACAAATCGTTAATAATAAAAAGGCACAAAAAGTGTTTGTAAGCCGTCTTACTAAGAAAACTGAACATTCATATGATGAACTGAGAAAAGACTGAAAAAAAATAGAAAAACATATGCCAACACTTTTCCAATTTCTTTTGGGCAATCGTTAAAATCTGAACTCTTTAAGATTATTTTTCATTGTGTGTTTTCTAAGGTACTTATTTTATTTTTGTAATTAATTGCTTTTTAAATTTCTAATTGCATACTTTATTATTTTATGTAAATATAAGCTTAAATGTAATGGCATATATACATTTTTGGAATCTGCTGCGCTTGGCTCTAGTCGTTAAATTAGCTACATCCAGATATCATTTACGTTAACTAGACGATGCTGTTAAGTGTCAAGAATTCTCTAGAACATTTTACTGATTTCTCCATTCTGATTTTCTTTCTTTCAAACCATTTTTTTTACCTTCACTCTGGAGATAGTATAAGTAGGAAGCTGCGGGAAGCTCTAAATTTGAGTTTATAAATGACTACTAATTTAGGACTATTCAGTATTTTTTTATACCTATTTTGCAGTAAACCTCTTGTAAACTTATAGTAGTTTATAACAAGGTTCTGTATGATTATCACCTAAGATCTTATGTGGTAAGCCTGCTCGCAGAACTTAATACCATGCGAAATCGTCTTCTCTCTCGTCATTTCTTTTCTAGAGAATACGAGAACAGCATCAAATTACTTTCTAGATATTCCAGAATTTTCTATCTCCGCTTTGTTCTTCAGGTCTTTATTACTATTAAAGGACCTACACCATCATGAACATAATGTCAGGTTCTGTGTGTAAATCTCATAGATAAGTTTGAACGTAATGTTTGTCGTGTTCTGGCGAAGAAAATGCGAGTCAAGTCTTTGCAATTGAGCATTTGCGAGAGACAGTCTGCAAGTTGAATTGATTTTAAATACGATTTTAGTCTTTATTTTGTGAGCAACTGAATTTAAACTTTTGAAATTCTATTTTATGTTGCTTCTTTATTTTAAATTATAAACCCTCCAAAATTTATGGTCGTAAAATTTCGTATCGAAGGACGGTTTTATGTATGTCGAAAGAAAAGCAGTCAAGATAAAAAACGAGACAGACATTTTTGGAATTAAAATCAAGAAACTTCCACGTATTCGTGACATTTTAGGAAACTTTGAATGTTCAGGGCCAAGGCAGTAACTCTCGAAGGGCTATATCGTAGATTTTAAATGAGATTGATCTTGCATTACTTAGGATACAATCCGCGACGTTTATTCCAGTATTATGAAGAATTACAACTCAGACTTCGGAATTTTATTGAGATAACTTTAACTGACTTGCTTCATTTCGATTCATGCATAATACAGAGGCTGCAGCTTAAATACAGTATTACATAACAGTGTTCATCACTGAGTATTTAACACATGTTCAAATGCTGTAATCAATTCTATCCACGGTTTCTTAGGACAAAAACGAATATAAAAAATGAAGAACCCACTTTCATTACAAAGAAATTTAGCTCTATTTGAAACGACACATATTTCAATGCATATTTTACACACCATTTATATTCGAAAGTGCCTAAATGATTGTTCAGAAACACTACATATTTAGATATTCAACAAAGCACAGAAGAACTATCTGTCCAAAAAAGGAATATATATATTTACAACCAATATTTGCCAAAATAAAGACCGTGAAATTGTATATAGATTATAACTTTTATATATAGATTATATTATAAATACTTTATGTATATACATACATATATACATAAAGATATATATACATTTTCAAATTACAAAAGTGTTATCTTACTACAGTTTCTTTATTATTGTTTTTATATTATATACAATGATATAATGTAATATAAAGTTCCCAGTTCAAAGCTGAAACATTTTATATTCCTTGAATAATTCTTCTAATAAAAGTAATTTTAATAGTAACGCAGTTTTCGCAGTAACTTTATAAATATCCGGAAGCAAACTATATTAAAATTAATGAATAACCTTGCTTCTCAGCTTGCCCCATTTTCGTGTTTCTTCAGGGTCACGAAGGTATTATATTCGGTATAATTAAATTCAATAATCCTGTTATTATGCAAGTTTTATAATGTTTATTGCATTACCATGTATTAGCGCTCATTGAATTATTATTGAGTTTTTAAGGTGATTGTGTTCGATTTTCTATAATATTGAAAATTGATATAAATAACTAACCTTGTTTTTATTAGTTATTTTATTGCAAATGTTTCTGAGAGCTTATGATTTTCTGCATAGTAATGTGCAGAAACGTTTTGAGTGTATATTGAAGAATGTTTTCACTCTTTTAGAGTTAGTTCAATGAGGGAAATTATTGAGCTTTTTATATGGTGTTTTACAACTTTAATTTGCATTTCCCAGAAGAGTGATGATACTTTTGGATTTCACAATATATCTTATATTGATGATACTTTTGCCTTTCGAAATATATGTTACATTTTAATTTGTTTTATAATTAACAATCCAAATTTATTACTAATCCAAATGTTGCAAACATAAATTCAAATGAAATAGTCAGAAACAGCAATCATTCTACTATGTACCAGTAGCATTACAGTCTTTGTCCGTTCTTCAATCGAAATTGCTATAAACAAATTGGAGATCTGTGGAGATATTAAGAAAAATGCCTGTATATTTCTGTTTTGCTGTAAATACGCTTGTAATTCTGTACGTTTTACATCCAAAGGTAAGCAAAAAAGAATACTATCAAAAGCTAAATTAATTTCATATTACAAGAATTAAACTTGTAAGATTCGGTTACTTACTTAAGATTTAAAATCCAATTTGCAAGAATTAAAATTTAGGCCTTCAATACAACAAAATTTAGCCAAATAAGTGAGCTTCTGTAAGACAAGAAAATAAAGTAACGCATAGCCTCACATTCATCTGCGAATCCTCCACCATTTACGATCATTCATCTCCAAGCAGAGAGGAATAAGAGGTTTTAGCAAATTAGAGGACCATACCATTTTTCGCAACAGACGTTACCTTGTTTAAAGGGCAAAATGGAAGAGACAGCCTTGAAATGTGTTTTCTAAACTAACTGACTACAGCTGAAGAAGCTTAGTCATTCTGCTGCCAATCTCCAAAAGTGCATCCTTTATCAGAAACTTTCCAGGACAAAGGTGTAAAAAATACGAAATTGACTTTAACAAGTACTGATGCTAGCTGCTATTAAAGTATTCCTCTTGGCTATCTAAACACAGTTGCCAATGTTTCTTGGAAGCAAGCAGGGAAATCTTCAGCTTCGATGCAGCTCGTTCGATGTCAGCAATAATCTTGATGAAGCTTTCGTTTCATTCACATTTTCAATCACGGAAACAAGACAGAATCACAATAATCTTTCACACAGATGTGATATCACGTCTGCCTCTATTGCATAGTTTAGCAGAAATTCTTCGATTTTTCCGCTTTCTGTTCATCTTTTAGTGAGTGAGGGACGATTGTTGCATTAAGTTTCCGTTTTCCTAAATCTTTGAGCAATATCTTATGACACACATAACGATTCAAATTCAGTTCTTCTGATATCATACGCAGAGTCAGATGACGGTCTTCTTGCAGTAACCGCCTTATACGCTCCACGTTTGCATCGGACGACCAGCTCTGGATCAGCTCCGACCAGCAGACGGCCCACTCCGACCAGCAGACGGACGACCAGCTCTGGGATCGTCTTGCACTGAATCTCTGCCTTGACAAAACCTTTTATGGTAGTCGAAAACATGACTTCTTGAAAGTGACTTGTCTCCATTATGCTTGCTTAATCATATTCCACGTTTCATCAGGGGATTTCCCGAGCTTAACTCAGAATTTAATGTTCACTCTTTGCTCACAATCCGCATCCATTCTGTCACCTTAACGAATGCGACAACAATCCGAACAGTGTGCTGTTAAGCACAGCCCTGCTACCTAGTGAGGTTGCGTGGAAACATTGCCAAGATCATATCAAGAATACATACTAGGTAACATAAAAACAACACTTCTCTTTCAGTACTGCAAACTCAGAAATAAAAAAACGTGCCCTGGAACTTTTCTGACTAAAGATGTATTATAGCGTGAGACGTGCAGATGACGACATTGAACTGAATCTCAGCTTGCGACATGTATTCCACGGCATGTTACATTTAATGGCTGTCTTTCGAGGTGAAATTCCTTGGAACTGAATATATGTGAAGTTTTTGCTGATTTTCAGAATGTTTCAAGATTTTCTGAAATCTCCACGAAAGTACTCGAAACTTTGTCCTGTATGAATATAAACTATACTCAATTTAATCTCACTTCACAAAGAATTTTCACGCTGATAACATTATGAAAGCGGAACAACTCGTCCACAAATTTTGTATACGCTTAACCTCTTTGGAATGCGTAGCTGTGTAGTAGTAGTAGTCCATTCTGAGTTCTCTTCTACTCTTCATTCGAACTCCGAACTATTGTGATGTACGTTTCTTAGAAAACAGTTACACTATTGATTGTCTTGGGTGCTTTAAATGGTATTCAAGTAGGTTATGTGTTTATATGTCATGAATTTTCTTTTAGGTTTTATCCCTCCGATGGTTATGAATGTAAAATGTTGCATATGATAGCTTGCATGAAATGTTTTACCAGCTTCTGATAAATTCGATTTCAAATTGAACATACAATAGGAGATATAGAATCAAGGTACATTGTGAGAATATAATTTTGGAATTATACTACAAAAATACTGTTTATTCATGACGTTTTGGGGATCTTTAGATTCTGGTTTGTGAAAGATATAATTGATTTTTCTTTTCTTGTTGTGTGATTATTTCAGACAAGATTTCTGGCTTTAAACAGGTAATTTTAAAACAAAGTTTCGCTTATTTCTTCGACAGATAAGCCAATGACAAGAAAGATGATCACCAAGGAACGTACTCCAGGTTTGTTTGTCAGAACTTTCCATTAAAAGAACATATTCTCAGTCTACGGCGCCATTTCACCTATTGTTACATAATGCGGGAATTAAGGTATTCGGAGAAAATGCTTCCCTCTCAAAAACAATAAAAAAGCGAGATTACTTTATTGATTTTAGAAACAAATATTAGTCGGTTTTTCCATGTGATTTGCGGAAATGTGTTGAATATTCATCGTGACAAAAACATCCCCACATGAAAAATAAGTCAACAATTCCTTTCCATAGGGAAATAAAAGCGAATTTGGGTTTCATGGAATATTTTGATAACATTTACTAAACCAAAGGATGGAAAGTATTGGAAACATGCCTGCCTAAGGAATTACAGTGTAGCTCGAGTTAGTGAAACTATTACCGTTGACAAACTCTTATTAAATCTTGTAGAGCTGATGTCATCAATTATTTGCTTATAAAAATGTTGTCAAGATAGTCTCCAATATTTTGTTAAAAATCATTGATTGCTAGAAGACCCAGCGGTGTAATTGATGACGTGAAAAGACACTTGTGGTGAGTCTAGGACTGATTTTGCCGAGTTGGTGATTTTAATGTAATTTGTTGGTTAAGTATATATACAAAGCGATTATAGGACCTTCTTAGTGGATTTATAACATATACTAGTGGGTGAAAAATCTAACGTTCATGATGAGGTTCTCACATGAAATGAAATAGCACATTAAAAAATATGTACAAATCTAAGCACTGATCGTGCAAACATAATAATGAGCCACAATTCTAAATCCAGAGCGAGAGTTAATTAAACGCAATTAAAAGCATTTTTTTTTCAATAAGATTTTAATTGAAATGGATATGATAATGAATGTAATAAAAGGAAAAAAATAATTTATCATATAGTTTAATGGGAATAATAAATTAAATATTTCTGTTTAAAGAATTTGTCTACAATTTTATATTACAAATGAAATGTGTGGCGCCCATGACAAATTAAAAACGTCAATGGCTTATACCTTTGACAATGCAATTAAATTAATAGATTACGTTTTGTTGTTTCCCCACGCTTATTCACGATGTAATATTGTAGATAAATTCTGTAAAAAGAATTATTTAGTCGATTCTTTCCATTAAATTATAAGATAAAGCATTTTTCTATATTTAATGCATTATCATATTCATTCACGTTGTGAATGATGAAAATTTTTAGTCATTATTTAAACACAAGGAAAAAATTATAAGCAAGTTATGAAATAGAGAAATAAACATTATTCAGAAGAAATCGCATTGAGTATTCAGTTTCAGAAAATGGCAATGCTGCAAAGAGCATTTTACCTGAAGATAAATGAAAATACAAATTGTAATCGAATACGTAGAAAATCAGAACTCCATACTTTATCAGGAAATAGATTAAAAATCGATGAGAATTTCCAACCACAGTGAAACAACAGGAATGAACTGAATAAGAGCGTATCAATATGAAGTTATTTAATGTAGCAGGAGTTTTCATACACACTGGCTTGCCTCGATAAAAGTACCTTTTGACTTTATGTTAGCACTGAATGTTGCAACTAACGTAATAAATTGCAACACATTGCTACCTCTTCAAGAGCACGGCGTTTTCCTAAGAAAGCACAAATTTCCGTAAACAACCTTGAGAAATAGCTATTTTCTTGACTTTAATGGCAAAATGCCCCTGGTACTTCATACCTGGATTATGAACTTTTAATAATTTAATATATGAACTTCGTATATTGCCTTAGTTTCTGGAACATATTTGAAGATTCACGTATAGATACGTTCTTACAGACATCACGAAAACATTCTCGGCCGTATACATATATACGGCCATCTCGGTTTGAGGGTTAAAATGTCTTCAAACTAATGTGTCAAGGTATAGCAAAACATCATAAGGATGTCCTGCTG
This sequence comes from Stegodyphus dumicola, assembly GCF_044657685.1. NCBI lineage: Eukaryota > Metazoa > Arthropoda > Arachnida > Araneae > Eresidae > Stegodyphus > Stegodyphus dumicola. The sequence continues at coordinate 262,410,105 of NC_140770.1, read as the reverse complement.
AACAGTGAAGTAAGTTAATTGCTTCTAGGAAAATTTATTGCATATTTGTTGGCAATGCATGCAAAGGCAACAACATTTTTGACAAAATTTAACTAGGCACAGCTGCAGTATTTTTAGTATCCTGGGCTCATAATTTAGTTGGCGCTCCATATATATAGGTATAGATATATATGCAGATATAGATATATATTGATAATTCCAAACAAAATATATTGCAGCTTTTGAGAACAATTTAGCTGCAGCCCTCACATTCGGCGCCCTAGGGAGCTGCTTAATATCTCCTGTGCCTGTAGTCGGTCCTGTTTTTAACGACGTAGTGACCATGACATTAAATGACGAAGAATGGATGTGTGCCTATTTGGATGAACATTATAGCAAAATAAACAAATGGCCTTCCACAACTACAGAGAACAAGAGTTTTTGAACAGTCTCTGAGAACAGGAGTTTCCTTCAAATCAGATGCTACACCAAATTACAGAAACCTTGTAGGGTTCTAGTTAAATTGTGGGCCTTTAGGAACTAGAGCTTGAGAAGAGTGTAGGCACTATTCGCTGGTCTTCTGAAAACTACAAGAAAAAAGTCAAAGAAGGGTTAAATTACCCTTTTATTTTAACTTGAGAATAATTACAGCTGGCCACTATCGGGCTTACAAGAAAGTCTTCATTTGGGCTTCGGCTAGAAATAGGCTAACTTCAGGCTCGGGCTAACGTCTGATAGAAAATAATAAACTAGACTAATTCTAACTAACTAAGCCGAGTTTGTACAGAAATAACTAACCGAGTTGGCCCTTAATTAAACCTCACCGGGGATTACTAACAGAATTAAGAATACGGCCGAACGTCATAAGATTGGCTTAAAAAAACGACGTGGCCAGCAGGCAGAACACGCTTCACTGAGAACTTCTGAGCTCGTCTACATTAGTGACTGAAACTTAACATTTAAAACTGGTTCTACTTAATTTACATTAAACGCAATACTGAAAACTCATTCTGGCAAGTAACTGTAGGTGGAAAACAATAAGGAAAGGAAAGGGTTCCAAAATTAAAATAATTTATAGGAAATTAAAATAATCTCCTACAACCTCTTAAGTACAGAACCCTACATCCGCCTTCGATTATCACTTGCACCTACAAAATAAAACTCGAAACTTACACCTAAAATTATTTTATTAAGTATGTTTTGTGTGATTACTATATGCGACAGCCCTACTGTTGCATTAAAATGCATTTTAGTTGCAGCCTAGTTCATAATTTTAAACTAGACTTGTCTTCTATAATAAATAACTAAATTTTCATATAACAAATAAGGATCTGGATTTTAAAATAAATTGGATGTAAGAAATAAATTCGATTATCTGTGTACATTGTACGGATGTTTATACTATTGGTCTTACCAGTACTGTAAAATCTGTTGTGATGGTAGCTAATTATTTCTGTTACAACACAAAGTTTAAAGAACTTTTATGTATGACTAAGTTTTAAAAATACAATGTATGTTTCGGGTAGCGAGCATAAATTGGTGCAGTATGATTCAAGCTCCAATATTTTTAAAATACACTTCTATTGTATGAACTTTGCGTAATTATTTATTTAGATATAATTTTCAGACTATGTGTCCCCTTTTTCTTCCTCTAATAGTACTAAACATACTACAATGTAACACATAGATTAAGCCTAAGGCTCTCCGCTAAAAAACTTAATTAAAAATGTTTCTTTGAGTTATAAAGATTTCTGTACTTTCATAAAAATAACGAGTACGTAAACGCTGTTCTACATTTTTGTTATCAGTTTGCTATTTCTGATACGTTGTTTACAAATATTTGACTGCATGATATTGACATAAGTAACACGGTATCTGCTACGATATAATCAGAAAAATCTTGGTAATGGCACACAGCAGGCCCTGGGAACCTGTCACCCGCAGGACACCGATTATGATTACCATCATGTTTACCTGAGCCTAGAATTACTTTTAGCAAGATTTTAAAGAAGGCGTCATTCTCCACATTTCGATAGCCCTGCTGCGCATTACCAACAGCTAAATAAATACCTAAGTACAAAGGCAAGAAAATGTATTTCCACTTTTAACTCTTAATGTTTATTTATTCAGAACTGACTAGCTATCTTCTTTTTCATTTAGTTTTGAAACATCTTTATTGCAAGTGGCACCACAGAATTTAAGTTATGAGAACTTAAACATTTATGTACTAAATATCTCAGATATTCGTTTCAGCGATTTATTTGACAATTCCTTCGTGCGCATATCATAAACTTCGAATCGTTAATCCTTTACGTCCAAGCAATTCCTGATATTTTAAGCTTGAGAGGCTTTGGTTCGCATACATCATCACCATATGGCATTAATACATTCTCCGTTTGACCTTTCCATCCGAGAGATTTATCTTAATATAATCCGTGAATAATAAAGCTAGTCTGGATGGATTTATATGGAAATACTCTGAGACTTGGATATATTTTATAATAAATCCTTCAAATGAGTAACCGGTCTGAGTTTCTCACTTAAACAAATCGTAAATAATGCACGACTTGAAATAATCTGAGGGAAAGCTCAAATATCTGTCGACTAAATTGTGTGCAAATTCTACCTTTGTAACTAAGCATTCATTCAAAGAAAATTCAAGCATTACCCATTACTGGACTTTGAATTTTCGTGAGCATATCGAAGTGCCCTGTGCATTAGTCCAATCGTCTCATTTGTGGACGGAAATATCAGAATTTTCATTTTCCCTCTTCGATCTGAGCTTGGTGCTTTCAGTAACGCATGCAGGTACATGATTTAGTTTTGCATGAATGTAAAAATTCCGAGGCAGATTTTAAGGTATATTTTAATTTTGTAACAATTATTTTAATTTTGAAACACCTCTTTCCTTTCAATTCTTTTTTTCACTTACAACTCCCTACCAGAATGAGCTTTTAGAATCGCATTGAATGCAAATGAGTTAGAAGAGGTATTTAACTAAGATTCAACTAACTTCAATAGAGAGATCTAGAAATCCTTAGAGGCGCGCGTTTGCTTTCAGGCTAAATCACTCTTGAAGCTGTTACTTGAAGCTCGGCCGTATTATATGTTCTATTGATATTCGCCGGCTAGTTATTTAAAGGGATCTACGCTAGATAATTGTGTCTGGCTTCGGCTAAGTTAGTTAATAGTAACTTAATTTCTTATTTTCTGTAACTTAGTTTCTTATTTTCTTAAAAGCTCGAGTAGACGCTTTCCTGTAAACCCGAGAAGGGGCTAACTGTTATTCTTATTTGAGAGAATAAAAGGATATTTGAACCCTTCTCGAGTCTACACCTTAGTTGTTCAGCGATAAGTCGCTATGTAATTCACCAGGTTCCTCGACGTTTTATCATAGACAAAGGGCGACAACAAACACTACAAGAGATTTAATTTCATTTAAAAGGTCAGTTGACTGATTAGAGACTATACGAAGTACGCGAGAGTTGTATGTCTCATGGGAGATGTTTTAATGACAGACTTTCTAATGAAAACTGACACTTATTTACTACTCATATGGCGAATGTTCTACGCAGCAACACATTTGATTGGATATGAACAAGAAAAATTAAACTGGATTACTTGGATTATGGCAACTCAAGCTGGAGTTATTTGAATATAAGGTATACCCGCGAGAAGATTTAAGGGAAAACATACTCGTATTCACATTTTACACATGGGCAAAATCACGATGCCTTCCATGAAGTCAACTATTTTGCAGGGATGCGATCCGGCTCGAGCTACCGCTGTTGAACAACTTTACCGACCGTTTACTAGCTAGCGGACCTATACAGGAAAAACATCCATCCTAAATTGGTTTCATTCGACCTAAGCTAGGGATGGACTTTTTCTGGTTGATGAACCGAAACCTCTGTTGTAAGTCTGACAAGTAAGCCACGTCCCTATTATGCTTTCTCCGGTGGCTGTCACCGTGTTAATAAATGGAAGAATTTGCTCATGTTGAATCGTGCCCAGTTCTATGATCTGTTCTATACCAGATAAAATCAAACATTCGTCAATTTAAGCAATAACGCGCAAAACAAATTTATTCAAGAATACGCCCAGAACAACACAACCTTATTTCAAAATACATAAGGTAATTCCTCGATCAAAATTCTTCAAATAAATTTACAACGCCTTAAATTAATTTTCTCTCAGATAGCCAATTTTCACTCCGATAGCATAAATGACAGCTCTGAAGATTTGATTCTATTGCAGGAATCCCATCCTATACAGCTCAGTCCTACATAATTAGAATATATATCAAAACACTCTAGACAACTGGAACCACTCACTAAGAACTGTTATCATGAGCATCAAGATAAATAAATAAGAAGAGAATCCAATCACAAAAAAATAGAAGAGAGATGCAGTCATGATTTTTTTATATATAATTTTAAAATGAGGTTTATTCTCTGTTTCTTACTTCTTCTATGGTCATTCCCATGTAATATTTCCTACTGAGCGAGGTTTACACGTTCGCTTATTTGAATCGTTAGAGAATCTACAATATTTGGTGGTAATTTACAAGCATTAATGGAAAGCAAATGTGAAGTATACAGATATAAATATTAGAATATACATGAAAATGCATTCTTCTATTGCAGATCTAACAGATACTCCTTTCCTAAAAATAGATTAAAGAAATACGGTGCCGTAAAGTCTGTTCTTTCTCCACAAAACGAGTTTTGTAATATGCACTGCAAACTGCAATTTTTTTTTCATTGACAGACGTTTAATTTTCGCTGTCTTGTTTTATGCACGTGGCGTTTATATCCTTTTAAAATTTTAAGTGTGTTGTTGTGACTTTCTCACTTGTCTGATAGTAACATCAGAACAAGCCCACTAAATTCATCGTGGCAAGGAGAGCAAAACTACGCCTATCATTGGCTAGAGCCTTGAACGCCATACATGTGAGAGTACAATTTGGCTCAGTTTCTATCCTCCAACTCTGACGGAGAGCACCCCGGAAACATTACCAAATTGACCACCGACCCTAGGACTTCATGAGTCTCTCGGTGTAATTATCATGCTAGCAGATGCCATCTAATACTTGCTATCTGTGGTTACAACTAGCAGGCAGGATGGCATTTTAACAATTCTAAAAAATTTTACAGTTTTACAAAGACACTTTTACATATAATACTATACATTTTAACTGCTAGGATGTTAAACACAGTTGTTTGTTATGTCTTACTTAGCAATTAAATTTCCTATTTGTTGGATTTTACTAAAGATTCATTTTACTAAACAGTTTCAAGAGATTACTTTCCAAAGAGGTTAACAGAACACATAACTAATTGAATACAAAATTTACAGTTGCACAAAGTTAATAGATCTCGTTATGAATTAAATACCAGATTCACACTTTTATATAAACTAATAGTTACAGTAGACTCTATTAAAATCTGTAAACTCAAATGACTAAAGTAAATGCTCTTATTATAAAACTATAGCTACATACATTACACGTTACATAATTGTTGAATCGATAGTAATAAATTTGCCTGTAGGACTTGCAGAGGATAACATCTAAACATCTACTTTCTACTTTCTTTAAAATAAAAAATATATGGTAAAAATAATACTATATATTCCTTATAATAGAACAAATATACTACTGATTGCATAGACACAAATATGAACCAGGAATTAAGACACAATAACACGCCGAATAAATACTAATTCAGAAGTCAAACAACAAAAATCAGCGTTAATTTACAAAACTTTCACAGGACTAGTTTCGATGGTTTTACCGAACCATCATCTTCAGCTGCAAAACCGCAAATGAACAAGATAGGAAATAATGTTTAGATAAGATAAGAAAGCCTGGACAAGAATAAGCAAGTGGTGCCATCTGTTGGCGAAACCAGAACTAAAACATAATTTCTCTAAAAGCCGAAGGCAAATTTGGATTGGAATTAGGATCGTTAACTAGAACAGAAAGATTTTTATGAATGTGAAATGCCTCTAGAAAATCCAGTTCTCCAATGGAAGATGTTTTTTGAATAATTTTGGCAGCAGAAAAATTGAAAGTGTGATTTTCGGACCAACAATGTTGAGCAACAGAAGACTTCTGTGTTTCCTTTTTTCTAACATATGCCTCATGTTCTTTGACGCGAAATTTTAAGGCTCTCTTAGTTTGGCCAATGTAAATTAAACCGCACTGGCAAGGAATCCTATAAATACCCCAGGAATTCATATCCGGAATGGGGTCCTTGAGTATAGAAGTTGGAATTTTATTGATGGGAGAGTAAACAACCCGAAAGTTAAATTTATGCAAAATATGTGCAACTTTATAGCTAATTGATGGAAAGAAGGGAATGACAACAGAATTTTTATAATCTCCTAAAATAAGAGTGTGGCTTTTAGTGTGTTGAGATGAGAATTTTTTAACTGCTTGATTAATAATGTTGGGTGAAAAGCCCCTGTCAATAGCTATTGCTTTTAAATAATTTAGTTCTTCATCAAGGGCTAGTTTGGAGGAGCAAACTTGAAGAGCACGGAAAACATAGGAATAAAATGAAGCTAACTTTTGTTTAGTCGGATGACATGATTTAAAGTGTGGTGGAAGGCAAACCGATGAAGGTTTACGGTAAACTGTAGTACTGAAGTTGGATGTGTTACGTGTGACCAGAATGTCGAGAAACGGAAGAGAATTGCAAGTCTCAAGTTCAAAAGTGAACTGAATAGCAGGATCAATAGAATTCATTGTTGAAAGAACTCTATTTAAATCATCTTTATTACCTTCAAACAGGGTAAAAGTATCGTCTACGTAGCGGAACCATGCCGGGAAGTTTAAAGTTTCAAACAATTTTGATTCATAATAATGCATGTAGATATCAGCCAGGATGGGACTGAGGGGGCTTCCCATGGCTAATCCATCAGTTTGCTTGTAATATTTATTTTGGAAAACAAAATGTGTTTGTTTCAAACAGAGTTGGGTGAGAGAAATTAGCTCATCAATTTCGATGCAAGAGAAATGAAATTCGCGAAGTCTGGTTTCTAGACATCTTAATGCACCCTCCACTGGGACATTGGTGAATAATGATTTTACATCAAAAGAAACCATGAGTAAATTACGAGGAGAAATGTTTTTAACCTTTTTTACAAACTCTATTGAATTTTTTATGGTGTAAATGTTATTGTCTAATAGAGTGGAAAATCTATAAACTAAATATTTAGCTAATGGATACGAGGCAGTACCTAAATTTGATACAATAGGGCGGAAAGGAATACCACTTTTATGAATTTTGGGAAGAGCATATAATCTGGCACAATTCGCAACAGATGGGATAAGCGAATGTTTTAAGTTGCTTGAAATGATTTGCGAAGATTTGATCGCAGTTTTTATTTTGGATAAGTCCGAAGGTGAAGGATCTTTAGGGATCGGATTATATGGTCCTTCGTTTAAGAGTTTAGTGACACCATCGATGTAAGTGTTCTTATCCATGACGACTATCTGGCCACCTTTGTCGGCCTTTGAAATGACAATATCCGGGTTAGAATTGTAATCTATGTAAATTAACGCTGATTTTTGTTGTTTGACTTCTGAATTAGTATGAACCAGGAAGCTATGAACACAATAATTAAATACATTTCAAAATATTTTCTAGTCATAAATTATATATAATCGGGGGGCGTGGATCCGAGGCTATCCAACTCGTCTTCCTCTGCCAGCAACCTCTTCCGAGGACTTTCGCCTCGCTATGTATTTATAGTGCCTCCACGCCACAAAGACACTACGCATTTACAAAAAATTATCCCTTCTCCGAGATTCGAAACCCGGCCCTTCGGTATAGCAATATTTACTATACCGTCTGGGTGGCATTTTGAGTATAACATGAAAATGTATATTTAAAGTATATAGATAAGAAAATTGGATTTTTCTGGATACGAACTGTTTGTCATGCCAGTTATTTCAGAAATGTAAGAGTTTTAATGCGTTTCTTATTGTGATAAATAATTTTTTGCTTCAGCTCCGAAGAAAGGCATTAATATCGGATCATTCCGATAAATGTAGCTTTAAATTAAATCTATTTATAAACTGATAATAAAGAGAAAATAAATCATTCTGAAATGATTCTAGTACTTCAGTCATTCAGTTGCGTCATTAAGCAGTTCAACAGTGCGCTATACTTAGATAAAACGAATTACCTTAATGCATAAAAATCCTTTAGATTTGAAGTGAATCAAGAGGACAAAAAAAAAAAAAAAAAAAAAAAAATTCAGCGCAAAATCCTATCTTTTTATGATTATTTCGTCATCACCTATTTTTCATTTTCTGTAAGAGCTTTTAATCTTCGTACCCGACAGAATCGAACCAAATCTCTAATTAAACTCGGAAGTTCTGCTTCGCGATCAGGGCAAGCAAATTTTGTGATTAATGATTATGTCATATCCTAATCGATCATGGTTACATTTTCTAAAACAGATGTTACACATATTCAAGAATATCTGTATTCAAGAATTTTGGTTTATTTGAAGTGATTAGCAAATCGTTAACGTTGAAAAGAGGTTAGGTAATAATTGCGAAATGTTTCATCCTTCCCAGATAACTAGTTTTAAAATATGATTTTTATTCTTTCAACGTGAAGTAATCGATTTTATTATGAATCTTGAAGTTTTTTAATTATTTTCCATGATGGCTAAAACTATCTAAGCGTTTGCGCATTTATTTGAGTATTATTAGTACATTAAAACCCAGTTAATGGAACTGATGGGAAAAAATTCATTTTGCCTTAAATTGCCGAAATACCAGTTTTTTCTGAGTTTCTTCAAAAACTTTTAGTTTCATTCCTTCATCCTTAAATTTTACTTTATAATGATACTAAGTTATTTTATTGTTTTACATTGCAAGCGAAAATGTTTAATTGAAATCTCTTACTGTGATACGAGAATTTACATATTCAAACTTAGGTACGAGTTGGTAACGGATTAAATGCATATTGAACCGATGATAGCTGGATGGCATTTATTTTCCCCAAACACTTTACAGATCTAGAACTCTTCACACAAACAATTCTTCTCAGTAGCACAAAGGACAATTAATAGTTACCACTTCAAACTACTAAGAACGTTGAACACAAGGTAATACAAAAAGCCTCAAATGCGTGAGCTAGCACAATGTAACCTAAATACCCTTAATAAGCTAAATTAAACTAAAACTGTAAACTGATGGTTTCTCCTGTCTTATACCGTTTTCCCCAGCCCCCGAGAAATTTCCAGTACCTTCAGTTTCTCGACATTGCTAGAAGGTATGCACATAGTTACAGTTACATGGGTTCTAATAAATTACAGTTATATAGAGATAGGACTAGTTACAGTTTACTAGGAATCGACCCAATCGTCGCTAAATAATCGCCAAATTTGGGGACAAAATTCTTCAAAACCATCGGGAGCTTGGCGCTATCATGCCAGTTGGCGAGATAACTATTCATTTCAAGGTTAAATAGACTTACCCCTGTAACCCTGTTTTTTAGCCGATGCTTTGCACTTTCGAGGTCTTTCATGTTACATTATGCAAGGGATGCTACGATTTACATAAAATGTTTACATATATACAAAATTCGTAACAATATGCATTGCCTGCAAGCATTTGAAGGGGAAAACACTCTAAGGTTATTATAACATAGAAAAATAAATGCATTTTAATATATATTTTGAATAGTCAATCAATCTTATACGTATGTATGTCTTAATCCAGCTAAACAGTTCTAATAGATTACATTATACATTCAAGAATAAAAATCTTTAAAAAGACATTTGTGACTTAAAATAGAAATATACTTGAAATAAATAATAACATGCAAGTAAAATCTTTTTCCAGAATAATATTTCTCGTCCGTTAATCTTTATCCCCAGTTATGCTAATGGAATTATAGTATGCTATAGCTCATATCCTCGATTTTAAGGATCTAATTCGGAAGTTTATATAGTAGTAGTTAACTAATATTACTTTTCTTCGATTAATCTTAACATTATTATCAAATTGACAAATACGCACTAAACAAATAAATACTAATTTTATGAATTTGTTGCTTTTCATGAGAATTTGAATATCGATTGTTACTGTAAAAATTTAGAAAACGAGACTTGCAAAATTATTTAATTTATACATATACTATTGAGGATCCAAAGTTTGCATTCATATAAGTTCATACTTATGCACCATAATATGCACTTAAAGTATTTTAATATTCCTTTCGAGTCCCACAGCATTTTTGCAGGTTTGGATTTAACTTCGAAACTCCGAATTTACTGAAATTTTAATTTTTACTTTTTTTTATACTATGAAAATATATATAATGCAAATTTCAAATATAATTGTAAACTACATTTTGAAGAAGCCTTAACGGAAACTTAACTGAAAGAGGAAATTATGCAGCTTTTTATCTTTGTCAGTGAATTTATGAAAATAATTTACGTTACTACTTGAGAAATGTTAGTACTGAGGTATATAAAAAAGTAAAGGTCGTAAGTCGTCTTTCCATTCGTAAATTTTAATGTCTGCAGTTTTCTAATGCATATCTGTTTAACAATACGTTAATACCACTTTATGTCGCACCTCAGAGATTGATCGAAATTCGCAAGAAATTAATTGCAAAATATAAAAGAGCTCATAAATATTCAGATTGCTAATAAATATATTCTAGTTTAGTCGCATTAGCCTAAAAATGCTATTATTCCCGAAAGGGAAATTTCGTCGAATCGCAGTAAACGGCTGTATCACTTTTCAAATTGTTGTCCAAATATTATCGCCCTGTATTATATTTAAAGAAATAAAATAATGACGAATCTGCATGACTGTGTGTGTGTTTCTCGCATTGTGGAAAAACGAAGGTACTAGAGCCATCTAATTTTGAATAACGTTGTCCTCCCCCCGAATATGGGTACCTGGAGGCCCGAATCTTGAATTTCGAATTCATTTTATTATCTTCTCACATTAAACTTTGAAGATAGATAAAACATAAACGAATTTGTATTAAGAAACTCGACGATTTCAAAGCGAACTGTTGCAACACACTTTGCGGAATAAAATATTTTTGTTTCCTGCTCAAGACTATCTATTGGAAATTCAAAAGATACGCTGTTTTAAAATCTTTCTGGTCCAAAGGAGCGTTAGCCCAAATGCTCTCGAAATGTGTATGTATGTGTAAATTAAAAAAAAAAAAAAAAATTTGGGCGTATATAAAATCTGAAAGCTTTCGGATTGTTTTTAATTAATTTTTTCAGTTAATAATAATATGCGTTTGCAAAAATACTTTATTCGCAGTTTACTATGAAACCATTTTTAAATCGCAGTATATTGAGAAGTTACATCATTGCAAAAATTCATCACATTATAAGGTATTTCTCCCGCCTTCCTAGCGTGCCTTCGAGGTGTAGTGGTCAGGACACTGAGCCGGTATTTTAGAGGTCCGTGGTTCAATTTCCGGCGAAGGCGTTGCTAATTTCTCATCTTGCCTGCCTCCAAAAAATACCTAATGTCTCTACAGCGGCGCCCGAACTAAAAGGGTGTTAGATGATCCTCAGCCAGGGATTGGCGATTGGGTCCCCTTTCTTTCTTTCCACCGACAGCGAGGCAGCCGGTCCACTGGGTAGTTAGCATATCGGCCAGGTAGCCCCGCTGACGGAAATAACTTGAACAAAATAACACACTTATAAATACATATTGTGCTCAAGATGACTGCTGGGGGCAGTGCAAACAAATGCTGGACGAAGACGATAGTGCATCATGGAAGAAGGGTGCATTGCTGGTGAGAAGAACAATTTCTGTTACATATTTACAGAGTTATGGATAGGTGTCTTTCCATTCGTAAATTTGTTGCAAATACTAAGAGTAATAAGAAGTAAAATACTAGAAAGTGAAATAATACATAAAATAAAAAAAGGCAAAACAGTGGAAACAATACATAAAATAAGGCAAAATACATAATTCAAAGTTTACAGTTCAAAGAGATAAATATATACAGGGAATAAGAAAAGCCGAATAAGCTAACTTAAGATAAAATTAGTTCATTACAGGTCAAAGCATACAGGGGCTGTGCTGGTGACGAGGATGGTAGCTGAGAATTACTCCAGCCTGTCTGAGATTTTGCGTGCAATGTTTATGCAATCGCATATGCGTTTCAATGCATTGCGATTTTTTGAAGAAGCTTCGGCCCATGCGTGGATGTGGTTTGCTACTGGTTGCCTAAGATGATATTTGGCGGTCTCTCTGCAAGCGAACAGATAGTGGTCCGGATCTCCTACCATCCCGCATGAGCAATCCTCGTTTTCGCGTCGTCTGAAGCGATGCAGGTAAGTCATGAAGGGACCGTGTCCTGTTAGATACTGAGTGAAGTGAGACGAGCCAGATTTTAGAAGCCGGCAGACTTTTGGAAAAAAATCTGTAAACTCTTCTACCAGTGGTCTCTGTCTCCCACAGATGTTGCCAACGTTTGAGTAATTCTCTCTCGAGCTCAGCTTTTAAGCGATTGGGTCCCCTAAAACCCCAGTCGCCCTTTAAAAAGGGGAATATATAAGGTATTTCTGCCGCCTTCCTAGCGTGCCTTCATAATCAGTACACTGAGCCGGTATTTCAGAGGTCCGTGGTTCGCTTCCAGGCGAAGGCGATTGCTCATTTTTCATCTCTTCTGCTATAAAAATATACCTAATGCCTGTACAATATAAATACATGAAGACATGCATACATAATACATGAAGAGCTTCCTTAAAGACTATATACAAATGCAGCTGAGAGTTCTGACGGTATCCTAGAAATAAATAACATCTAATTTTAAAGATCATATTATTGTTTTTATTCATATATTTACTATTAACGGACAATTTTATCACTTTGAAGTTCCATTTTAATTGTTTCGTCACTATTTATTTTCCAATAATATTCGTCATCCCATTATTCAGTTTTTGTTTTCTGAAAATTATGTATTTTCCTCCCCCCGGGTCGAATTATTTTTATACTGTTTATATTTAATGACCTATTTATAGCAAATGGAAAAAGCATAATTTTGCTCCTTGCAGAAATGAGGTATTTCACATTTGATCGAAGTTTAGTTCATTTGAATATGTAAACGCACACAGGCACATATACCTGTGAGAAGGTATACCTTCGTGTAGGATGAAATTGGTTTTATTATGTACGCAGAGAACTATAAAAAACCCATATCACAAAACCGTTTATTGGGGTTCGAAAAGTATTTAGTTAGCAAATATGTAATCAAGCACATATGTTGTACATTAATATATCTAGTTGATATAGTTCCGTATATAACGTACATCAGAATATCTTCTTTATATCGAAGTTACCACTGACTTCTATAGAAACATTTCCTGTAAACTCAGAATCACAGAGCAAAAAACATTGCTAAAATCTTCATTCAGCACAGTCAAAATCTTGACAAGGTCTCTTTAATAACCGCAGGTCACAAATACCCATCTTCCGAAGTAATTTTATAAATTCCGCTACAAATTTTAATATTTTGTAGAGGTTTTTTGCTAGGCCTACCGACAATGGAATGCTCCACCAATTGAGTACAAATGATGATAGTCATATAACAGAGGGTACTGTAACTCAGCGGGTGGTAAGTATGAAGAAAAGTTTTATTTGGCAATAAGTGGGACTTTTTTTAAATCTAACATCAATCTAAACGAAAATTTTACTCACTTTTAAAAGTCTTTCAACATGAGATTTCCGCTTATTTATGTATAAACATAGAAAATTTAATGCATTTTTTTTATTTGGCAAGCAGCAAAACTAACGTACACAGTTTAATCGCTTTTAAAATTTATGAATGAAAAACCATCATTTAAGCACATTTCGTTTGAATTTTAGAGTTACATTATGATGAAAAATAGTTAAAAAAGTAATTCAATTTTCGGCTGAATGAGTTTTATGAAATGGTTCAATCTAGAGTTAAGATGTGGTTACGAAGAAGTGATTGGCTAAATTTATCTGTAGGAATAGAAAAGAGGATATATATTGGTAAAGCTCTGTTATCATTAACAATAGCTTATTCAGCCATTCATCGCATGATAGATATCCTCTTATTCCTGATTCTTCTGTTGCCAATATAATAGAACGTTGCTCCCGACGGAAGGAAGGATGTACTCAATAAATTGATTAGCTGTAGTTTTTCTTAACCGAGGCTCTTAAGAAAGCATATAAAAATTGAATTCTCATACTTATTTATTGTGACATTTTTTAAAATTTTATCTCTGAAATATCCTCTGAGAGAGGTATGGGACAAACCTTGCTTCATTAAAGCAAAAGATAACATAAATCTGAACTATTAATAATACGCTGGCATATACCCCCGCGTATAAGGTGAACCTGATTTTACTGAATATTTTGCGGAATTACATAATGTCGAAACGTATGCATGGTGAATCTAAGTTAATGGGCAAAATTTTAGGGGTGATAGAAGGAAGCAGATAATATGAGTAATATTCGTCATAGAATGCATGGTCGAAAGGCAAGAGGTGAGAAGTTAAAGGTTAGTTTTCCACTGTCATATTTAAAGAATTAACACAAGAATGACAGGATATAGTTCAGAAAAAATGTTATTAACAGGACGTTCATATAGAAATAGCTCAAAAGACCTTCCGCCAGCTGTAATGCAGGCTTCACACCTGTGAGAATGGAGACTGACGCACATTTGCGAAGACGCCAGGCATTTCCCGGCAATTTTTTATTCCGATACCAATAATTTTTGGTAATTACCAATAACAACATTCATCTTCGAAACGGACACATCCATTCGCTTTGAAATCTGAGGAATTCGAAGAGATGGAAAAATAAAATTTTAAAATGGCGCGGTAATGCACAAATATTCAGTAACCAATCAGGGAGCTGATTACATCACGCATAGAATTAAAATTATTTAAATAATCATTCATAATAAAATCATATTTTAAAAAATGCAAAACTAAATTGTATTTTAATATTTAACAGCCATAAATAATGTTTAAAACATAAGAATAAATTTATAGATATTAAAAACAATTACTTTTAAAATATAGTGACGTCATTCATTACATCATTCACAACATAAAATACCATAAACAATAAAATTTTTATTTCAAATAAAAATGCAAAATTTAATTCATTTTTATTTTTTAGAAGTCATAAATAATATTTAAAACACGGAATTTATGCATAATAAAACGCATTATTTTTTAAATAAAATGACAACGAAGTATCGGTTACCATAAATAACTTGTCCAGTAATGGGTTTACCATAAGTCGTATCGCTCGCCAATAGAAACAAAATCGCCAAAGTCCGTGCAACCGTCTACCAAAGTAGCACCGAAACATCCTGTTCAGTCATATTCTGATGTTTCAAAACTGAAAAGAAAAACATTTTATGCTTTTATTATCTAATCAATTTATTAAACCGCGTCTGAAAGTTCGGAAAACTTCCGCTTTTTTGCCAAGGGAACTTAAGATAACAATTACAAAATCCTTGGACAGAAGGAAATGAAGAGAATGGATTTATCAAATCAAAAAGAAAAAATAGAAGAAAGAAAAACATGTAGTCTGCGCCCACCTTGTAAGGATAGAAAAACATCATACAAATGCTTGGAATGCAAGGAACCAGCGTGTCTTCAGTGCTCTCAAAAAATGTGTTTTGACTGTTTATCATCTTATGATTCATGCTTGTAAACAAAGATGTGCTAATATATTATTTATTAATAATTAAATTCAGTGTTGTAGAATTATAGTTTAATTGACAGTAATACTTAATAAAGTCACATATTTTCATGCATGTTTAATAAAATCTTTGTTATTTAAAAACTTTGTTCCTTAAAAAGAAGAAAATAGTCATATTTTTATATGAATTTAACTGCGTAAAATCAAATGATTTATGTTTAAAATATATTGTTGCGTGCGTACGGGTTCGTTACGAAATGAATGCACAAGTCCGATGAAAAATGGACAAAATTTATTATTATTCAACAAAAATGCTTAAATTCCCTCAAATATTCTTTCAGTGATACAATATTTCACAGTAGTTATCTTTTAACTACTCAAACGTTCAACAGAAGTTAATTCAAAACAACTAAAGAAAGGTAATCCGCGAATTCGCTACAATCAACAAGAGGAGTTTTCTAAACAAACTCTTAAAACAACAAACTAACTAATCATCGGATTGAGAGGTTTCCCTCCTTTTTATATGATTTTAAATCGCGCGCGAGAAATTTCTGGAATTTTCTCGAAAGCAAAAAGAGACATTTATGTATTAAATGTTAAATGCACGTGCTCTTGTATTTTTAACTTTCCGGCTTAGCTTTCCTTTAATATTCGTCCCGCGCTCCACTGCACGGGGAATTAAACAATTTAATTTATAATTCAACTAACATTAGCTATTTAAATGCCAACTCCGTAACACTGCCCTCCACAAGGGCTGCATGTCTTGGGCAGTACAATCCCTGGACAGGAAGCCAAACTTATAACTAAGGCATAAATGCAATACTAAGCATTACATTACAATAACAAACAACATGAACCATAAATGCAATCAATCATATCAAATACTAAACACAAATCAAATGCTATTAAATACTAAATGCAAATTAAATAAATACAAACCAAATACAAAATACAAATCCAATACTAAATACAAATTTAGAAACAAAAGGACCATGGTCTTACACTATTTACACTTATTTACACTACGTACTATGGCCATAATAGTGAGCTAACCTGTCGTAATGAACGACTTTAGGTTTAGAGTTCGAACACTTACAGATCCCTCATTCCGCCTATTTAGGACTGCGTGCGGACCAACCCAAGGTGACTGTAATTTCGGACAGAGTACTTTTCGTCGAATTGGGTTCCAGAACCACACCTTGTCTCCTTCGTTGAATCTGTGTCCAGTAGCTCTCGTGTCGCTTTCTCCGTCGCCAAGTTGACTCGCTTTCATGCAGAACGGTGCATCACTTCAAACCGGGGCTGGACATCTTGGATGTGTTCCTCAGGCGAAGAACAAGTGAATCCATAGGGCGACCAAACAGGCGGTCACAAGGCAGACGAAGGTCTCGACCGAAGAGCATCTGGGATGGAGAATATCTGGTAGTCTTGCGTTTCTTTTCGACCCTAATATGATTTTGGCATCTGAGCTGGATCTTTCGGACAAGGCGTCGGCATTTCCAGGAGAGGATCCCCTATGAGGATGGATAGTCCTGTCCTCAGATTCTGAAAGAAGTTTGTTGTTTTTGAAGTCCAAAGAAAAAATTGTATTTCCTTAAAAAGTCCAATCCAAGTCTGCATGGATCTGTGATATCCGACACATAAGCCGTGTGATGGTAGGCGCCATTTCAAACGCGATGCTCAAGTTTAACTTCCCAGCTATGGAAATTTCTTTGCCAGACGCAGTCTGCAGGGTAACACAGGATGGCGTCCAAATGAACTTATCCTTAAATCGTTGAGCTAAATCTTTCTGAATGATGGTAACGTTAGCTCTTTTGTCAATGATCATATTGCAGGGAACTCCATCAATATTCCCATTCATGGACAGTCCGTTACTGTTGCCATTCACTGTACAAATCTTAAGTGCTTTAAAACAGAATTTTTCATTATCTGGCAACCTCCGTTCCTCGATATGGTCATTAATTTGTTTCCTGCGTCTTTGCTGAGAAATGGTCTCAATTTCCGTAACCTGGGGTTTTCTACAATTCTTTCGTACGTGGCCTTCAGCTCCACAGTTCCAGCACTTTGGTGTCTTCTCAGTCCTTTTCCGTCCCATGGCATTTAATTGTCTGCTGAACCCGCCTATCTTATTTTCCGTGCTCTGGGGTGTTCCGCAGTTCCTTCATATGTTGCCTTCAACACCGCATTCCAGCACTTTAGGGTTGGTTTCTTCTCACCAATATTCCGTCTCAAGGCATTCACGGGTCTTGTTAAATCATCCGTTTTATTATCCGCGCCCTGGAGTGGTCTGCAATGCCGTCGTATGTGCCCTTCGATACAACTTTCCAACAACTTAGAGCCACTTTGTTCTCACTCCTACTCCGTATCAAAGCATTGCCTTCTCTGGCTAAATCATCTAAACGAGTCTTCAGTTGAGATCCACTGGCTCGTGGATTCGCACAGCTCTGACTGGGTAGCGATCTCTACGAGTTGCTGGCTGGGCTGCCTCGACTTTCACGGCGTACAACACAGCGCGTTTTATGTCCTTCACATCTGCCATTCGCAGAGCTTTCTGTATTTCAGTATCCCGGATGCCGTCGATAAAATATTGCAGGGACAGGATTTCCCTTGTTTCTGTTGGGCACTCCGAAAAGGCGACATGGGGCCTTTCAACATCTGTGGCGAGCTCCTGAAGTGTTTCGTTAGGCTTCTGTTGACGAGATTTTAATTGGAGCCTGCTATAGTCTTTTAAACACTTCTCCCCAAACCGCAGTTCCAATGCGCCGGACAGAGCTTCGAAATCTATCCGTTGGTTTTCGGGAAGAGTCTGAAGGATATCCGCTGCGTCTGCTCTCAAAGAAGCGGCGAGATGACAGGCCTTAGCCTGGGGATCCCATTCATTCGCTTCCGCCACTATAGAAAAATGTGCTTTATATACTTGCCAAGAGGTCTTCCCATCATATGTCGATAGCTTCAGAGAGGGACGAGCAGTCATAGGTAGAAATTTTAAACCATCCGAATTCCTCCCTGCCGTATCTACGAATTTCTTTAAATTATCAAATTCTCTGGCAACTGCAGAAACCCCGTCATCAATTTGTTGTTCGATATGTTCCTGGACGATATATACGTTTGTTTCAATTTGTTATTCGATTCGATGTTGGACGGCCGAAACTCTTCCTTCGATTTGTTGCTCCACAGCAGAAACTCTCTCTTGAATTTCTCCAACTTTATTTTCAACATCGTCTATTCTACCTTCCATAAATTAAAATTTGTTTTCTATTATGCAGGTAATCTCTTCTTTAACTGCTTTCATCCGGTTTTTAACAGATTCTTCCATCTTTTCCTGACCGGCTTTCATCTCATCCTTAACTGCTTTCATCTCCTCTTTAACGGATTTCATCTGGTCTTTAATGCATTCCTGTTCCTCTTTCATTTCCTTTTTAACAGATCTCATCTCTCCTTTAATGGAATATTCCGTCTTTTCCTGACCAGCATCCATCTTTTCTTTCATTTCTTCTTTAAATGCAGCTTGGCCAGCTTCCATCTTTTTCTGACCAGAATTCATCTCATATTTAATTTCTTCTTTAAAAGAGGCAAAGGCTGATATCAACTGCCTTAACTATTCTTCCATCATCGCTCTTGTTATTGGCATTCAAACCCCACTCCCGACACCAAAATTTGTTGCGTGCCTACGGGTTCGTTACGAGATGAATGCACAAGTCCGATGAAAAGTGGACAAAATTTTATTATTATCACAACAAAAATGCTTAAATTCCCTCAGATATTCTTTCAGCGATACAATATCTCACAGTAGTTATCTTTTAACTACTCAAGCGTTCAACAGAAGTTAATTCAAAACAGCTAAAGAAAGCTAATCCGCGACTTCGCTACAATCAACAAGAGCAGTTTTCTAAACAAACCCTTAAAACAACAAACTAACTAATCATCGAATTGAAATCGAAATCGAGTGAATGGTTAGGCGGCATTTAGTAGCCTCTGCTACTTTAACCGTCTCTGTTGGAGATATGCCCTAAGGCGTTGGGAAGAATTAAAAATTAAGGTGATTTAAACCGCACCGACAAAGGTGAAGCACGAACATCTGCTAATGCACGTGAGTTGGTCAAGTAGACTTTGGAGATGGAGATGGCCACCGTACAAGCTGTGATGTATCTTCACTAGTTAAAGAAAGATGATACGTCGAGGCCAGTCACGTGGGTGGTCACATAGCCAAGTACTGACCCCAAGCTCTGTTGAAATTATTTCTTTTTCCCTCCGATGGATTCAGTTTTTCTTTTATTTTTTTATCGTCTGTCGCCGACTAGGTCACGTGACTGGCGGCAGAGAAGGAATGTAATATTTTTTTAGTTAGCTTGAGGGCGACGCCTTGAAATGATCTGTTCTTGGCCGCATAGCGGTAATTGTTCTTGATAAACGAATATTGGCCCTATGATGAGAAAATTTATAATATATGTATGATTGTGCTTTCAATAATGTAAATAATGTACATAAGCTCTTCATTAAATGTTTTGTTTTTATATAAAAAATAGAATCGTGAATTCGTGAGCATAAACGTGACAATTTTTATACATGTATTTTTGGTGCCGAAATTCCCGGACCTTTAGATACTTTAAAATCGAAACTGAATATAGTTGAATATAGTTCTTTGCTGGAATAATGGAAGGAAACCTGAAAATATCAGGTAAGCCATTTTCTTTCATTCTTGAAGTATTCTACCTTGAAAAATAATGATTCAGTTAAATAAAAGTATTGAATATTTATGTTGTTTTATTGAAATATTACTTGAAAGAATAATACTTCATTGATGCTTAAAAAATAATTTATCTTAATCGAAGGAAATTTGTAGACTATAAATATATTGTTTTTAAAGGAAGTGCTTAAAATATTGAAATACTGTACTTTAAATTTTGTTACAATTATTTGTTGAATTTTATAAGGTTATATTCCATTACTTGAAATATGGAAAATATAGACAAATTAAAGTCGAAAAGAGCTGCTATCAGATCTGCAATCACTAAACAGAATCCATGCAAGGGTTTTGTGTGATAGTGGTTCAGAAAAATGCTTTATAAAAGAAAATTTAGTAAGAAAACTGAATTTAAAGCCTATAAGAAAAGAAACCACAAGAATCATCATTTGACGTAGTTTCTCTTGAATTACAAAATGTTTCGCAAACAAACAATTCCATAAATATTGAAGCCTTGGTAGTTGAAAAAATAGTTGGCGCTACAGTCAAAATTCCAGACAAAGGTTTGATTCAACGCTTGAAAATGAGAGGATTTAATCCTGCTGATACAGGGCATGAACGGGAAATAACTATTTTACTAGGGTCAGACTTTTTATGGCAAATTCAATTAGGTATTGTGGGAAAAATTGGGAAGCATTTATACATTGCAGAAACTATTTTCGGACATACTATTCAGGGGCAGATAGAATCAAAAGATAGAAGAATAAATTGTTGTAGTGTATCAGTTGAGAGTGAAAATGATGAACTGAAGAAATTTTGGGATTTAGAAGTCATGGGTATTGTTGAGAATAACGAAAAGAATTCTAGTGATTTAGAAATCATAAATGACTTTCAAAATAATTTGAAATTTTAAAATGGTCGTTATGAGGCAAGGTTACTATGGAACAAATCTCGCGATTTATTGAGAAATAATCTTGAAGTGGCTAAAAGAAGATTTGCTAGTCTAGAAAATAAATTTAAGTGTAATGAAATGTTATTTGAAGAATACAACAATATTCTCAGGGAACAAGAACATTTAGGAATTGTAGAAGTATGCCCTGAAAACAGCTCGACACTTAATTCTTATTATATGCCTCACCATCCTGTAATTAGAGACGACAAAACAACAACAAAGGTACGCATCGTTTACGATGCTTCTTCAAAATCAAATGATGCTCTTTCTCTCAATGATTGTCTTCACCCAGGGCCAAATCTAAATCCAAATGTTTTGGACGTTATTTTGAAATTCCGCGAAAATAGGATCGCCTTTTCGGCAGATATCGAAAAGGCATTCCTTCAAATATCAATCGCAGAAGAAGACAGAGATTATCTGAGATTTCTTTATTTTAAAAACCTTGAAAGAAAAGAGAGTGTAATTTCTTACAAAATGACAAGAGCAACCTTTGGTGTAACTTGTAGTCCTTTCATCCTTGCCTGCACAATAAAACATCACATTGATAAGTACAAGAATTCTAACTTTAAGACTTTTGAAATGCTTCACTCAAATCTTTACGTGGATGACCTATTTTCTGGAGCGACAGCTGTTGAAGAAGCGCTTAATCTATCAAATGAATCTGTTAAAATTCTTGCTGAAGGAGGTCTAAATCTAAGAAAATTCGAAACCAATTCCCTAGAGCTTAAGCAGAAATGGCTTGAGGAAAAGTTAATCTCTCTCAATAGTAACACTCCATGTACATCCTTAAAGGTACTAGGTTTAATATGGAACAATGATGAAGATGTCTTAGGACTAGAATTAACACCCTTACTGTCCTCTATAAACACTGAATGTACCAAACGTAATGTATTAAAATTAGCAGCCAAAATTTTTGACCCATCTGGATTTATCGCACCCTTTGTAATTCGAATTAAATGTTTATTGCAACAGCTATGGCTTCAAGGGGTACCTTGGGATGAGATCTTTTCTGGAGAACTCGAAAATGACTGGAAAATATGGCTCTCTGAAATAAAAGAACTTAAAATGTTGAAAATTCCCAGATATTATTTTCATGTACCAAATTTAGACAGGGACACTGTTCAGTTACACATTTTTAGTGACGCTAATCCAAATGCGTATGGCTCAGTCGCATACTTGAGATACAGAACTGATGAAGATAAATTTGAAACTACATTTGTTTTGGCAAAATCACGTGTTGCACCATTAAAGAAATTAACGCTTCCGCGCCTTGAATTGATGGGAGCACTGGTGGGTGCTAGGGTTGCCAACTACCTGAAAAATATTCTACATATTTCAAATGTCATTTTATGGTCAGATTCGGAAATAGTTCTACATTGGATTAAAGGTACAGATAAAAGATGGAAACCTTTCATTGCTAATAGAATTTCAGAAATACATGAAATTTCAGATCCTTGTTCATGGAGACATTGCGAAGGAAACCTCAACCCTGCAGATCTAATAACAAAGGGTTGTTCTGCAAAAGAACTAATAGATTCTTCGAAATGGTGGCATGGCCCTGCATTTCTTTCGTTACCTGAAAGTCAATGGCCAAAACCCAAACTATCGACGTCAAAATTACATGATGTATCAGAAGAATCTCGAAAATCGGAAGCTATCCTAGCGTGTTTGATCAAAACAGACAAAGCTGAAAATGTTCCACTCATGAATTTGACAAAATTTAGTTCCTTGAAAAAACTTTATCGAGTGACTGCTTGGATTTTCAAATTTATATCAAATTTAAAAGTAAAAAGGGAAAATAGAAACTTTGCGGAAATTTCAGCAGAAGAAATCAGTAAATCTGAAACCTTTTGGTTAAAACAAGCTCAAGAAGATAGTTTTCCTGAAGTTATAGAGTCTCTAAGAGAAAACAAGCATATTCCAAAAGATTCAAAATTGTTCGAATTAAATCCCATATTATCAGATGAAGGTCTACTTTTGGTACGAGGTCGGTTACAAAAGTCAAACCTACTATTTAACAACAAACATCCAATAGTAATCCCTTCAAAACATAAATTAAGTGAATTAGTAGTACGAGACGCTCATGAAAAGGTTTATCATGCGGGTGTATCAGATACTCTAGTGCATATACGTGAAAAATTCTGGCTCTTAAGAGGAAAACAATACGTCAAATCAATCCTGAGTAAATGCTTAATATGCAAAAAATATAATGTACGTCCTGGACAACAAATCACTGCACCTCTTCCAGCGGATAGAGTTAATGAATCTACACCTTTCGAAATTTGTGGACACAATTTTACAGGTCCTTTGTATGTAAAAGAAAATGACAACAAATACTACATTTTATTGTTTACTTGCGCTACTACAAGAGCTATTCACCTTGAGCTCGTAAAAGGCATGAGCACTGAAGAATTTTTACTTGCGTTCCGCAGGTTCGTATCCCGAAGAGGTTTGTGTTCCACTGTGTACTCGGACAATGCTAGAACATTTAAAAGAGCCGAACTTGAATTAATCAAATGTGGAAAGTGATTAACCAACCTGAAGTTAAGAAATTTTATGCTTCGCATGGAATCACATGGAAATACATTGTGGAACGTGCTGCCTGGTGGGGCGGTTTTTATGAACGTTTAGTTCGCAGTGTAAAAACTAGTTTAAGAAAGAACATTGGGAAATCATCTTTGACTCAAAGTGAATTAGAAACGTTTTTGCTTGAAATAGAAGCGATGATAAACTCGCGTCCATTAACATACGTCTTTTCTGATCTTGAAGAGCCCTCCACACTTACTCCAGCCCACCTGTTGATTGGTAAACGACTCTTGAGTTTGCCAGCTGTAAGGAGGAATGACTTGAATTTACCAGGTTCCAGAGAATTTATGTTAAAACGTTTCCGTACACGAGAAAATCTAATAAATCACTTTTGGAACAGATGGAAAAAAGAATATCTCCTGTGCTTGAGATCTGCTCATTATACCGGTCAGAAGAAACCATCTGCATTCAACGTAAATGATATAGTACTTGTTCATGATGAAAATTTACCTAGAAGCTGGTGGAAATTAGGAAGAATAACCAAAACCTTTATTGGTAGAGATGGAATGATCAGATCGTGTGAAGTGAAAACTGGTAATTCGGTAATCAAACGTCCAGTGCAGCTATTGTACAATTTAGAAGTTGATGATATCAGTAATTGCAATAATCAGTGACTGGTCAAAAAGAAAAAAACAATTTGGACTGAATGACTGATAAACTGATGATAAAAAAAATATGTTCTTTTTCATAATGTTTCCATTTATTCATTATTATTTTCCTTGGTTTAATGATTTGTGGTGATCTTGAGAAATGTTAATTTAAATGTTTTGTTTTTTCTATAGTTTCAGAAAAACTTTTTTTCTTGGTGTTAAGAAATTATTGATATAATGTGACCTGTATTTTTATTTGTTTCTTATTGTTATAGTAATATTGTAATAGTTAGTTAAATTTATGATGAACCTATTGTTCATCGGGGGAGGGGAATTTGTTGAAATTATTTCTTTTTCCCTCCGATGGATTCAGTTTTTCTTTTATTTTTTTATCGTCTGTCGCCGACTAGGTCACGTGACTGGCGGCAGAGAAGGAATGTAATATTTTTTTAGTTAGCTTGAGGGCGACGCCTTGAAATGATCTGTTCTTGGCCGCATAGCGGTAATTGTTCTTGATAAACGAATATTGGCCCTATGATGAGAAAATTTATAATATATGTATGATTGTGCCTTCAATAATGTAAATAATGTACATAAGCTCTTCATTAAATGTTTTGTTTTTATATAAAAAAATAGAATCGTGAATTCGTGAGCATAAACGTGACAATTTTTATACAAGCTCTGCTGCTGTAAACAGGGGAACCTGTGTGTTGAAAAAGTGAAAAGAAATCGTAAACATAGTGAAATTCCCTCAAATGCTTCTAAGCTGCTGATTACTCTTCACTTTCAGCAAATCTCATCAGTGTCATGGCTGCTTTGAACCCGGCAGTAAGCTTCTCAGCCGTGGTTTTTGCAGCGCGGATCTTCTCAACGTGCTCAACCATTCTGTTCAGAATTTTTTTGATTTTAGGATCTTGGATCCAGTTTATGATATCCTTGTACTCTCTGGGTGGGTTTTCCAATTTTTTATTTACTCTATCACTGTAGAGAGGTTTCATCTGGGTTTTACTGCTGTCTTCCTCTGTTTCGATGAATTTCGGAAAATCAGCCGGCGTAGGGATCTTAGCTGCTGGCTTCGCCTGCTGCTTCTCTGCTTCATATCGCTTCTTGTACACGGGGCAACCCCTGTATGAACTTACATGCGGTAGTGAGCAGAAGATGTACTTAGGTTTTTCTTCTGGCTTTAGAGGGCATTCTTTACTTCTATGGTGCTGTCCACACTTGCAGCATCGCTCAGGATTTGAGCAAAGATGTTGCGAATGTCCATATTTTTGACATCTATAGCATTGAATTACGCGTTTTTTCGGGGCAAACTTCTCGATCTTGACATTAACACTTAACATATTGTTGAGTCCATGAATTGCAAGTCCTTCCTTCGTTTTCTTCAGCTCCAACAGGAAAATCGGAAGTTTCTCGATAGCGTCTCCTCTTCGTCTGGAAAACTGCTTGACTTTACTTATCGGGAATTTCCTTCTCTCCAGATCTGCCTGGATTATTTCTTCCTTCATCGTGAATGGGAGGCCCTTAAGAACAACCTTAATAGGTTTTTCGCTGAGTAACTGGAAAGTATGAAATGGTATATTTCTTTTCTGCAAAACCAGAGTTGCTTTTCTGTAATCGTCTACTGACTTTAAATTAACATATAGTAGTTTCATTTTCATATCG
Source organism: Stegodyphus dumicola (assembly GCF_044657685.1). NCBI lineage: Eukaryota > Metazoa > Arthropoda > Arachnida > Araneae > Eresidae > Stegodyphus > Stegodyphus dumicola. The sequence goes on along the minus strand of NC_140770.1, from coordinate 262,383,955 downwards.
GCTTCGAATTCTTCACTGCAGGTATTGATAAGGATTTCATGAATTTTAGGCCAATCCACTTCGCTTTGCTGGAAAACTATTAGAGGTGGAGTTTCCTCTTTTTCGGCTCCTCCTTCTTCTTCCATACCTTCTACTTCACTTAGCTGCTGAAATCGATTTTCCGTCGTAACTTCCATTGGAGCTTCGTTTTCTGATACTTTCGCGGTTTTCTTAGGAGAAATCCAATCTTGTTCCGTGCTGTCTGTTCCTCTTTCAGTTATCTGCCCTGGATAAAATTTTTTCGTGAATGTCTCTACGCCCATTTTACCCTTAGTTCTTTTATGAAAGTAATTGCAAATTACGTCAAATCCAAATTTCGCTATCTGGTCCCGGATTTCTTCTTCAGAATATGACTTGAATTTTGGAATATCCTCATCATTTCCTTTTGATAAATCTTCTGGTGTCTGTTCATCAGTAGCTTCTCCATTCGGTGTTTGAATGTCTCTTTTTTCCTTACCAGGCTTAACATCTTCTTCTTACTTGGTTGTTCGCTTTCCGTATCTGACATAGTTTTCGCCTTTTTTCGCTTTACTTTTCTTTTCTTTTATATTTGTTGGTTTTGGACGAACGCTCGCTTCGGTAATCCTCTTCATCAGAACTATCGAGTGGAGTCCTATAAGAGGACATTTTTGTTTTTCGGTTTCGCAAATCAATGACTTATTTATAGACACAAAATTTTTAACTACACATCGCAAAGGAAAAAGAATTCGTAACTGAACTCATCGAATTGAGAGGTTTTCCTCCTTTTTATATGATTTTAAATCGCGCGCGAGAAATTTATGGAATTTTTTCGAAAGCAAAAAGAGATATTTATTTATTAAATGTTAAATGCACGTGCTCTTGTATTTTTAACTTTCCGGATTAGCTTCCTTTAATATTCGTCACGCGCTGCACTGCACGGGAATTTAAAACAATTTAATTTATAATTCAACTAACATTAGCTATTTAAATGCCAAATCCGTAACAATATTAATTTGAAGGAATTAAAATTCCATAAATAAAGTATTTATAATATTCCTTAAAAAGGCAAAAACGTATGTATTTTTACGCGTTTATTTAAAGCGGTTTGTGAGACCGCTCACAGTAATTACGCCGAAAAAATTGTCACCGCAGTTAAAGGTTAATCAAAAATGCGTTAAAAGTTTACAAAATATGAAATCGATAATAAAACAACCTTCAATTTTGGGCTTCCAGTTTCCCATGTTTGCAGGAGGATTACGTTATTCAAATTTGGTGGCTCTAGGTACCGTTGTTTTATCATAATGGGAGAAACATACATACATTTATACAGATTCTTCATTATTTAATTTCTTTTTAGTGGCAACAATTTGAAAAGTGAAACAAAGCTTATCGTAAATCGACGCAAAGCGCCGAAACGAAATTTATAGTTCTTCTGGGCAAATTTCCCACTTTTACTAAACCATTGTGGTGTACTGCTAATGCTTCAACGGTGTGGTGTCGAACTCCAATGAAAGCTCTAATGATGTAACACCGCATGAAAATTTTATTGAACGCCCAAAAAACGGCTACATACCATCAACAACAAGAGAAAAACCTAAATATCTTTCTTAAAATCAAATTGTATACATTTTACGTGAGAGAGCAATACGTGGCTCTCGAGCCTGCGTTTTTAACATTGCCAACAATTTAATTACTCGTATTTTAATAACAACTATTTTAACAACTATTGAAAACGTATTGGGAAGCTAAATAATTATAATTTTCATCTTATGCTCGCGAGACATCCTTGTACACATTAATCTTCAGTTTCTTCTTCCTTTATGCGACCTTATCACAACTCCTCGCCTCAGAAAGGAATTTTTCTTGACTATGGAAGGAAAAATTCTAAATACTTTTCACTGCTTCCAAAACGCAAGTGGTAACCATTTAAGTGATAATAGAGAAGCCAGTTACATTACCCTGCACTTAGTTCTAGATAACATTTAAACGCAAAAATACAACAAAAAGGTTTAAACTACTGCTATTGTCTTCCTCACACAAAGTACCTTTTCAGTTTACATTGATTCTAACCATTTTGAAAATGTAACAATTGATGCAAACAAATTTGAATCTACAAAAATATAATTCCAAAACACTACAAAAATCATTTTTCAAACAACAGTTTACAGAACAAAATTGATTGGGTCCTCCATATATTTCATATGCTAAAGTGCCTGCTGTGCATAGATCTGATCTCGAATAATCAGTTACTGAGATAGGACACGCTTCAGCATTTACAACTTCTGGTGCCATTAATGCTATATTTCCAGCTTTCTCAAAATCATATGAATTGTAAACCAGATAGAGGCCTTCATGACAGCATCCAAAGTAAGTTATTGCAAGCCTAGGAGAGGAGGTCCCATACTGGAAATCTAATAAAATATTGTCAGTCTTTAAATCCCGATGAGTAATATCATTTTGAAGCAAGTGTACTTAAGCTTCCAAAAGCTGACTAAACAGTAGCAATGCTGTGTGACCAGAAACATCTATTCTTTTCAAATATTCTTTAAAATTGCAACTGTATCTCTTCATAACAAGAAATAGAGTCATATTTCTACTACATTCATCGCTCAGAAGACAAACAGGAAGGGCTTGTGGATAGTTAGTGAAGGCACCAGGAATCGGAGGTGTTTGATCAGCAAAAGCAAAATACATTTCAAGTATATTTGGATGCGGTTCCAATTTCTTTTTCCTGACTTTATGTTTTATCAGTTCATCCAAAGAAAACTCGCCTATAGCTGGTAATGTCTCTTTATACATTGCACGCCATATAGCATATGCATTTGATTCAGCATTACAATTGAACATCACTTTTACAACAAGGCTATTTGGAAGCAATTTCTCAGAAGAAAACGTCTTGATAGAAGTGGGTTTTTCGAACATCGAATTCTGCAGATCTTGCGTTCCTTCAGTATGCGATCTGGATAGTTAGTGAACTAAAATATTAAAAATAAAATAAAATAAAATAAAATAAACAAAAAAATTCGAGATTCAGAATTGTGAAATCAATTAACTTTGTTTGCGGACGCTGCAACTCTGCGCATCTACTTTTGGAATCTTTTATATTTTTCAGTTTCCCGAAAGTGACGAAATGTGCAATGCCCATGCCGAGATTCGAACTCCGGACCTCTCGATTTCGAGTCGAACATGCTTCCAGTTATACCACGAAGGCATGCGGAAAGGAGGGAGGAAGTATCTTATATACCCCCTTTAAAGGGCGAGTGGGGATTAGGGAACCCACCCGCCAAATCCTGGTGGTGACGAGTAATGGTCCACCACGGCGTTTTATTTCGGCCACCATTTTTGCATAATTTTTTATGTCAGGAAACTGAAGAAACACGCAGTGCCCTCGCTTGGACTCGAGCTCCGGGTCTCCTGAATACTCCTCGAGTAAGCTTGCAATTACATCATGAAGGCATGCGGAAAGGAAGGAGGGACATTCTGCAAAAATATAGTTATTCTTTAAAATATATTGCAAAATTACCTGGATATTTTTAGGATTGATTTACATGACACTTAAATTAAACTCTCTGCATATCTGGACTTGCGATTGGCCTGCCTCTAGCCTCCCCACAATTCGCCAGCTCATTCCATAATCTAAACATTGGTGGTTACTCATTTTTAGTGTTCCGTTGTGAATTTAACCGATTGCTGCAAGATAACACCAAGAAATTTGCCGAGGTGCGCTAGCGAACGCAATCCGTCTTACCCTCCAAGTACTTATAAAGCCTGTTTTTCTGCTGGCTCCGCCTATACACACCTGTACGCTTATGTATTTGACGTACAAGATTTGCATTTTTATTTAGAAGCAATGGTCTTATCGTTTAGTTAAATTCTTTTCATGCAATTCCATAAAATATGCAAATTCTCTTAATTTATTTCATAAATGTATATGTGAATGGGAGAAAGTGAATTTGTAAATTTTAGGTAGCTACTAGAACACTTTAAATTTGATACTTTTATTACTTATGCCATTTTCTTCTACTTATCTTTTCTGTTTGAAATGAATTTTACACCCAAAATTACTCACGAGAGAAAGCTCGACATTTGACTGATCCGTGTGATTTTCGCACCTGCATTTTGGAGATGTAATTTTAGTAAAATAAGTGCGGGCATTACGTGAGCATATATGGTAAATGAAGCCAAATATTTTGGTGTTGCTTCTTAGGAGTACAGCAAGCTTGCTTTTAGGCCACAACTTTTAAAATGCGTTCAAAAACTCAGCTCCATTAGTGCTAATTTAAAGCCATTATCAAGTAGTGAAAGAAAGTGCTTTCAAAAGGATGTAATATCATACAATAATGTTTTATTACCTGCTCGTGTAGAACCTAACGTTTGCGGTAACATATAGCAAAACACAGTTCTGAACTTTACCTCATTAACATTACTGATGAAATTATATGCATAATTAACATTTCAAATTTGCAGATAAAGACGAGTAGTGATTAAATTAATCGCCTTCTTTTGATAAAAATATAATATAATTCCCGCTATCAAACCAGCACAAGAGTTTGTTCAACCAGCTGGATCTCAAGACACTTTTAAACCATTTTAAAACTTAGATAAAATGGTTCACATTATAGAGTCATTAGGTTTCTTTTTGAAATAGGAGACAAGAAAAATGGGTAATGCCCTCGCCGGGATTTGAACGTGGACCTCTGGAAATACGCGCTGTGTGTTGGTGTTGGTGTGTTATGGCAAAGCACACGAGGGCTATCTGCCTAAGGGAAGGGATGCCTTCGTGGATGACTTTATAAGGGAAACTGGCTCGTAGACACGTTACACATGGGGAAAACTACGAAATCGCCCATGCAGCCAGCCCGTTCGCGGGATTCGAACCTCGGACCGAACTACCAGTGTTCAGCGACTTTAACCGCTCGGCCGCTGGTGGGCCTACGCGCTGTGTGTGCTACCATTACGCGAAGAACGCATGCTAGAAAATGAGGGAGAAAGTAACCTTACATACTCTCCCTTTTAAAATGCGACTTGGGTTTAAGAGACTCAGTCGGCATATCCTGGTGATGACTAATTATTGTTCCCCACCTTTTAGTTCGGGCGTCACTGTAGAGTTAGTAGGTGTTTTTTGAAGCAGGATACGAGAAAAATTTGCAATGCCCTCGCCAGAACTGGAACCTCGAACGCTTAAAATACTCACCGAGCGTGTGACCATTACACAGTGAAAGCATGCGAGAATGCGGGAGAAAATATCTTATAATATCATATTATTTACTAAACTTGAATTTGTTTATGAATTATTGGTATGATGTACTTACATACCTTCGTTTATTTTTAATTATTAGAGAAGCTTCTTTAGACATTTTTTTTTAGAAAGAGCACGTTATAAACACACTAACTGATTGATTGTTACTGCCTTCAATAATTCAATAACTGTACAAGTGTAGGCAGCTATTGAAAGCAGTTCAGCACTTATTTGGATAACAAAATTGGGAAAATAAAGTTTTCATTGTTGAGATAGAGATAGACATTGTGAAAGTCAGATTTAAATCGGCAAGTTTAAAATAATCAACTGAATCCCTAAAATAAAATAAAAACTACTTACTGACATTCAAGAAGACGTGATAAATTTCTTTCCGTGGCCTTTGCAAACAACGGATGTCAGATAAATCCCAAGCAAGCAAATCAGTAAAACCCAAACTAATTTAACTGCGTTTGGAGAAATAACGATGTCTTCCATTCCCTTCTACACACACACACACACCATACGAAATCTGGAAACGAAAAAACTTGGACATCTGAATTCCCCAAGGGGTATATGTAACCGTACCTCTGGCTAATCGATCACGCAAAAGCATTTGCGAACGTCAGCTCTGGAGTTCCTGTGATTTTACGAGCGATTAATCACGTTCTGTGATAATAACCACGCTGATGTGTCTCTTGAGACACAAGCGGTTCATTCTCTAATATCTGCTCCTCGTGATTACACAACTCAGAATAATTGTCCTTTCCATAAAAGGCATTATGGTATATTAGACAGCGGTTTCAGAAGGATGACAGCTAGATCGTTCGCTCCCGCCAAAAAGATAATAGCATTTAGAACAACAGAAAACGACGAACTGCTACGGCCATGAATATTTTCATACAATCGTTTTTGTCAGTATGAAGGAAAACTCATATTTTCAAGATTGGCTATGGAATCAAAATTTAGGGAATCGCAACAAAGATTCATGTAAATTGAGTTGAAATGTATGTCGGATGATATTTTTTGCTGAATAGAAAAATATAAATTCATCAGTTGAGCATCGCAGTTGAACTGAACTCAAGTTCAGTTCAGCTGCGATAAATGGGGATACATGGTTTTTACCACTGGTTAGCAGGGACGACGGATGACACATTCTTCATTCACTATACTTATTTTAAGCTTAAATAATAGTAACTAAATTAATTTCATTTTTCATATTACTATACATAATTAAGAATGAGTTGTTGTTGTCTTGTTAAATATTACTTAGAACAATGGTTACCACAGCCTACTACAAAGAGTGGTTGGATTCTATTTTCCCACCCCAATTTTGTTCCACCGTGCTGTATCGACACTCTACATCTACATACCTTCTCCGGGTTTCGAACCCAGACCCTTCACTACCGTAGTAGCTTCGCTTAAGCACTATACTGTCTGGGCGACAAAGAATGAGTTTGGAAACAGATATAAATGCATTAGTTATCGCTTGCATTTATCTACACAATTTTGCTGAAAATTTTTCTGTCTTTTAAAGACTTTCAAAGAAATATGAAAAATCAACCATCCCGTCGCTGACATTTCAAACCTAAATAACTATGAAAGCGAATAATGGTAGCCGATTCTTAAGACTGAAAGCGTTAGCAACAAAGCTCTGGGAAGCAAATTTTTCGAAATGCGCTTTTTTTAAGAATTCATTTGAGCAGCAAGTTACTACATGCAAATTTTTAAGACGATAGAGATAATATTCGTTGGCATTGCGGTACCCGTAGGCCAACTACTCAGTATTGTTTGGTTTATTTGATTATGGCAAAGCAATTGAGTGTTATCTGCCTAAAGGAAGGCATGCCTTCGTAGAGAACTTTGTAGGATATACTGGCTCGTATACACGTTACACATGGGCAAAACCAGGATTTCTTGGAAAGCACGTCAGGGTGGCAACCGGGAAGTCAGGAGTTCAAACTTTGGGAACGGTGTTGCACATTGTTGTTGTTTTCCCTTTCGAAAATCCCACTGATTGTAATGTGAGGTGATGGGGGAGCATGTTCTGCATGCACTTAAGAATAAAGGATATATTTGAGGTGGATTTTAATTTAGCAGAGTGATCCGATTTGAAATGCGGACGAAGTTTAACTGATGAATATGATGATTGGCTTACATAAGTACTAATGAAGTTAGAGTCATTGCGTATGGCCAAGATGTCGACAAAGTAAATGGAATATGGTAACTAAAGTAAAAAGAATAACTGAATAGCATCATTAATTAACCACATACTAGATTCTTCCAGTCATGAATTCAACTGATCCTGCACTGAGGACTCTGATATTGTTTGAAAAACAAACACTAATAAAAATAATAAGAGATAAAAAAATAAATGAAAACCGAATGCTGTTTATTGCTGTAAAATTTTCTGTTTCTCTGCAGCTAACGTTCTTGAAGAAACGGCTTTCATTGGCGAATTATATTTCACACCTATAAAAAGTTTTCGGATGTTGTTGCTGATGCAAATTCTAATCGATCTTTATCGTCAGCTTTACAAGAACTCGCCTCTTATTTTAATTTGAAACATAAATACCTTACGCTTTGAAATGTGGCAACATAAAGCTTTTAAGGTATCGAGTTTCTAACCTAAAGTTCATTAAATCATTAAATTTGCACAAAGACTATATATTTGTCCATCTGTCTATCTATCTATCTGCATATATATATATATATATATATAACCTTCTTATACATATATAGTATATGACCTTCTCTGAGCCAAATGTCGTCAAAATCGGAATAAAATTGTAGATGTGAATAAATTACGGACACACAGACATTCTTCTTTATTTATGTAAATATAAATGATTTACCTCCTGAAACCTGAACAGAATCGTTTTGTAGGGAGATCTCATGACAGTCACCTTCATCATACAAAGATCATTAGAAGCCAGCGTCACTCCGAGATTGATTTTTCTGTAAGCCTCAGAGATAAAATTTATTATATATTTCTGTCTATAAATTAATTTTTCATCATATACGAGAGCATAATTTTGCATCAAATACATAAATTCCCATTATAATACGAGTTGCAAAGCTTCATTTTAAAGCTTCAACGCTTGCAATTTTTTCAGAGGTAATTTTCTATTTTATTCAACATTATTTTAACTGCCAAATAAAAAACAAGAATTTGGAATACTGGACATATAAACGCACATTTTGCACCTAAACATATGGCAATTCGTATATAGAAATATCACAGTTCTTTGTAATTTTTCTGTATAAATTTTATGCAGACATTAGTAGAAAATACCGTATTATATTGACGTTTGTAGAAAAACTATGCATTCCAATGAAGACAACAATCAAAAATGCTTCTTCAAGAAACAATGATATGGTTTCTCGTATGCTTAATACAAAATTTCTCGACTTCTAGTAATAGAATAATAATTAAATAAAATTAAATGTAGAAATAAGAAATAAAATATAACAAGAAATTACAAAGTGAAGCTCAATGAAAATAATCTAGATAAAATCAGAAAGAGAAAAACCAAACATCTAAAACATGCAAAATATTTCAAAAGAAGTACTCAGAAAAGAAATATCTGTGTTTTAGACATTTTGATTTCGTACTTATATTTTATAACAGAAATAACTAACAGAACTCGAATAAATGAGAGACAAATCTAAAAATAAATCTGGAATAAATTCTAAATTCACGAAGCAAAGAGAATTAAATATATAAATCAAACAAAATAATCAAAATATACAAATGTATTAGGAACTAAGAAACGTTCGTGACACACTCCTTCAAAACATATACAGTGTTCCGGCAATTTAAATCAATCTAACATTGAATTATATCTAAGTAAGGGTTGGCAAATACCTTTGACCACGGACTGAAAAGGTCTTTTTAAGTGCATGATGCGGGCAGGGTGGTAGAGGTACGCATTTGAAATATAATATTGTCCGTAACTTTCTCTAATAGTTCAAACTGTATAATTTCTGAAAACGTTTGCTTAAGCTTTCTTATATTACCATCTCTATAGACGGATCTGTCCTGGAGACAAATGTTTTAAAAAAAGCTCTTATGTATCATTATTTTTTCTGTTTTTGCAGCAATATGTAATAAATCAAATGATAGAACCATTTTGAATTCTATGAAAATATAAATATGCAAAAATTTTACAAGTGAATACAAAAAGCTTAGCTATTTTGAGTCCTGTCAGGGTTATGGACATAATAAGGCCCTCTGACTTAACGTGTGCTTAGTGTTAGCTCACTAATATTTGTAAAAAAATCTGATGTGTACACCACATGACTTCCTTGTACGGAATAGTAAATTATACGCACTTTTTCTTGTATTTTGTTTAAACTTATTGGATTTAATTAAATCTACATCGCCGATAGCGCATAAACCACAATAGAATAAATGCATTTTTTAAAATTCACTCTATTTGTTTACCATAGAGACACTCTGGCGTTAGGCTCACTTAACAGTATTATATTTCCTTCATATTATAACTCATAATGCACAAAATTTATATCATTTAAAGAATAGAATTATCTAATCGTTTCCACATGTTCTATTCAAATACTATAATAAAGCTCGAATGATGTATAAAAGAAATTAAGTAAACAAAACAAAAAAGAAACAGTTTTTCACAGACGATTGAGTATTTTTCATTCAATTAATTCAGTTCTCACTTCGCGACAAGGCAAAAATACATAAAAACTCAAAATATTTGTATTAAAAATTACGAAGTAAATCTTAAACGCTTATTTCCTCAAAAAAATTCCAGAAAGGATTAAGCATTCCAGAAAGGATTTAAATAATAAATGAAGGTGTTATCCTTGTTGTTACGAAGCAAAGTTTCTCTAGATTGGCAACAAATCCGCTACTCAGCTGTTTCAAATGTAAACAAGAGCAATGGCAGCCATCAAATTAGGCTTAGCGGCACTTAAACAATTTTAAAATTGTTGATAATTCTAAAAATATTGCATACAGATTTACTAAAGGCATAAAACCCTTAACCGGAAGATAAAAACAACATAATTCAATCATTTTTAAAGTACAAAATGTACAATTTACAAACATATAAGAGTAAAGAAACTGAGATCACTGAGCCGGGTAACAGAGTAAATATATTTATAAATATATTTATATACGTTTGGCGTGGCCGATTGAAACCAAAATACGAGGTGCACATCTGCATGTTATAGTAATCTTATATACAAAATTTCAACGCTCTGAGGCTACTCGTTTTTGAGTTATGCGAGATACGTACGTACGCACGTACGTACATACGTTCGTACAGACGCCACGAAAAATTCTCTTCAGAATTCATTTTAAAGCAGTTTTTTTTAGTTTTTTTGGTGGAAAAGAGTCTTTTATTCTGTCCTTACGTACAGATATCACGCAAAAACATCGTTAAATTGCATTTGAAAGCGGTCAAAGTGGATATTTTCGTTGAAATATGCTGCCTGAAGCTTTTCGCGATTACAATACTTCCTTTTTACTTCGTACATGGAAGTAATAAAATAGAAAAAAAAATTGCAAAAAATTGGCGAACGGTTCTCAGTTCTAAGTAGGGCTTCTACTGCTAAACCTCGGCAACCAATTAGAAATGAAGAAGCCTTAGCGTTTGACAATAAATCACTGTTCATTTACGGTATGGATAAAAACATCTAAATAAAAAGTAAATCTCTCCCTGACAGATTCAAGCGAACGAATTCTCTTATGGGGAAAAATCAAATAATATTGGAAAACCTTCACTTATTGACTGAACTCAGATCTCAAATGCAATCAGTTACAACTGTTAATTTACTACTTTACACACTTTTTACACTCAACTATATTTTATTTTATATATTCATCATAATCAAGGAGCGTTAAGGACTCAGAATAAAAGAAATCCTCGCGGATGTTTTGATGATTAGCAAGAAGTTTAGGGCAGCCTTAAGTTTCTTCTATAAGAACAGAGAGATCCATTCCGAGTTTTTGAGTGACACTGTTTTTGTATTTTAAGCGAAATGTCAAGTAATACTGTTTGAGGTGCCCAGTCAAACATTTCCAGTATCTCAATCTTTATGCACAATAGGAGTGTTTTGCAAAAGTCTTAAAAAAAAAGGTAACATCCCGCTGCAAACATTTGTGCTCAAGAACATCCTTACCAGGTGGAACCCGGTCATCGCACTTTTTCTCAACTGACGAACAGATCTTTTCACTATAATTCTTTAACAATGCACTATTTACAATACCTCTACATTGTATATAATGCATGTGCTATATGTTTATGTCAATTTCTTTCTTTTTGTAATACTGTTTAAACAAAAGGCGTGTGTCCATACAAAAAGTAAATAAAAAGTAATTTATTTACTTTTTGTATGGACACACGCCTGAAGTGGTTTGTCACACATGATTGCTGGCGAAACGACTGAAGTGGTTTGTCACATATGTAGTACCAATGGCAGAACAGGTAATGGATAATTTAATAATAAACTACAATAATTAATAAGATACTGAAGAGCAATATCTTTAAGAAATGTTTTCTTAGCCTTGAACATAAAGGTACACATCCTGGACAACAGGATGCTACTATAAAGAAGATTATAAATATGAGTATGTTCTTAGAAACTCAGAAAAGATAACGGGTAGGGGCCAATGGGTTATTACCGACTATCTTCTGCGCCAGGCCAATGGCCAATGGAACATTGCCAACCCCTTATTTGTTGGCGAGTAAGCAGATATAGCCCCACGGATATTTATTGAAGGCTTGTAAAATATAAAAACACTTTTGTGAATATACATGTATGCTTTAAGCCTGGTAGCCAAAATATTTACCAAAAGTAATTAAAATTTGGATTGCGAAATTTACTTCTTTATTATGCTTTACATTACTGCCAAATGACCACAGAATAGTTGTCTGCTTATCACTACTTACGTTTAAATACACTGTTGTTGTTGTTGCTAATGCTCACTTGTCTGACCTACAGTCAGCCCAAGCGCACGAAGTACCTCGTGGAAAGGAGCACAAGTTTACGCCGGTCGTTGGCAACAGCCTTGAACACCTCACGGATAAGAGTGCGATTGAGCTCAGTTCCGCATCCATTTTTGATAGAGAGCAACCCGGGGGGGGGACGGGTCCGAGTGTCTCCTAGTCCTCTTTCTCTACCACTAACCTCTCGAGAGGACTTGCGGCTCGTCTCATATTTACAGCGCCTTCATAACGCACGTACACTATACAGTTACAAACATAAATGATTCGCGATTCGAATTCGGGCTCTTCGCCAAGGCAGTCAGTGACGCTAACTACTATACCAGTTGGGCAACTTAGATAGACTAAACGCATCGCTATTTGATATAAGCAACCGATCTACTAATGGACTAAGATTCTATCAGCTAATTAGCGGTCTAGACGATATGACGTTAGAAAACTAGAAGTACATTTTCTATTGAATATATAACAATTTAAAACCATGGTAATAATCACTTGAATTAACTACTCAATTGAATTCATTTTTATTACAACAGTAATCTTTACCAAGACGTGCAAATAAATTAAAAGGTTCTTAAACGGCACATCAAATCTTCAGAAAGGAAAAATGTTCCAAACTGCCAGTATTTTGAATTCCAATTTTAACGCCAATTTTAAAATAATAAGTTTATCCTTATTGCAGACCGTTTTTTATTTTCCTGTAACATTCCGGAATTTCTTGACTATATAAAAACAGGCTTTTCACTTATGATTGCCAACTCAATTAATTAGATACTAGTTGAGACTGATTCCCCTGATTTAAAGAAGAAGACACGCTTTCTTGCTTCTCTGACTTTTTTCCTCAATTTGCATAACAATGGAAAGTTTTAATCCGCGAACAACAATTTTCTTAATACACTAATGAGCTGATTAGTCACTGAATTTTAGTTTTAAATTAGAGTACGAATTTTAGGACTTTGAGGAAAAAAGAAAGGCACAAACATTTATCTAATTCTTTTCGAAAAGGTTTAAAAAGATTATCAATTAAGCATTAATGTGTTCAGATGAAAAAATTCAATTCAAGTTCATTCCAACCATTTTTAGCCAAGAAGAAATATGTTATCACATGGGAAAACTGAGGATAATCCTGCTATTTGATTAATGCTTTAGTTCGTTAATTTATGATTTTTTTTTTTTTTTTTTTTTTTTTTTTTTTTAGTTTCGAGTTTCCGAACCTTAAGGGAAAACATCCAGACGAAGATCCTTGGATGCAAACACTGTTGAAAGAGGGACGTATTACGCTAGTTCAAGATCACAGTCATCCCTCTAAAAGGAGGTTTATCTTAAAATTAAGCAAATTCCAATATTAAATAAGGGTTGTTTTGTGAAGAATATTCTTTCATTTCGAACAGGACAAAATAAATTGACTTCCTTCATCAAGAACAGAAATGCTCTGTAGGTTAGAAATACTTTGTAAACATACACAGTAATGATATGAATAAGTTGTAAACGTAAACTACAAAAATAAAAGTTTGCTGTATAAAAAATAGTAAGAAGTTTTATGAAATAAGACGCATATTTAATTTTTAATATCATATGTATTAAATAAAAAATAAAAATAAAAACGTTAAATATATTTGGAAGAAGGTTTTCTAAAATTGTGAAGAATATTAATTTAAATTATAATCCGGAATTTCTTGACTTCGTTAAGAAATATCAATTAAAATTGATATTTCTTGACGAATGTAATGCGCCTCATGGAAATTTCCTGTATCCAAATTTTTTATGTTAATTTAAGAAGAGTTAAATTAACCCTTTAACTCCTAATTTTTTCTTCTCAATTTACATTTATTTCTGGGTATCTAGATTGACATAGAGACTGAAAGTTGGAATATAAATGGAAAATAGATAGAATGAGCCTTAGATGGGGATCGACATTCAAGTAGCCTTCACCGGAAAATTAAGTTGACATTCACAATAAATAATTAGTAAATATATTCTAAGACAACTAGACACAGGAGTTAGAAATGATGTACATAATAATATTGAGATACCATCTTTTGAAAATGTTGAAACTCATAAAAATTTTATTTCTTCTCACAAATAATACTCTCCAGCTCAACAACTACTACTCAACAACTCATGCAAAAGCTTGAGAAATGTTTAAGCAACAATAAAATGTAACCATTGTTGTCAACCTAATAAACATTACCAAATTTGCGCTACTAAGACAAATCTTCAAATGGAGATCATTGCAGTTAATAGGTTAAAAAGAATAATTAATGTATAAAAATATATTAGTTAAGAAAATGCAGAGATATTTGCGATATTAACTTTCCTCGCTTACCTCTCAAGTGAAACTGAATTATATTAACAGCTATTTACTTCTTTCCTCAATCAAAGAACTTATCACAATATTTTTAGGATGAGCAATCGTGTGTCATTAAGAATTCAGTAACAAACTTACGTCTCAAACAGTAGCATCTCGTGTTTTGAAAGCCATATCATTAAAGATGCTCAGTATTTAATTTTTCATATGTTGCATAAATTTAATTATAAATAGAGGAATTTAATGGTTGTAATATTCGGTACTACGTTTGACGCTTGTAAATTTATTATAGGTTTTTGTATGTCACTACTGAATTTTTAGCTGATATATCCTTAGATTTACTCACATAGGTAAATTTCAAATTTTAAGGACTATTTTACGATAATAGTATTAACAACTAAATCAACCAATTAATAACTAAATATTCCCAACTGAGCACAACACTCAAGGGAAAACGCCAACTCCACACACGATAAAATTATTATCTTTCATGATAAAGCCGTCCACATGTTGCGGTGCAGGTCAAAACCTATTTGGTAATATACAAATGGGAAGTTGCACCCCACACGCCGTATTCACCAGACGTTGCTCCTTCTCATTACTACTTGTTTCGATCGATGAATGGCCTGTCTGAACAGCGCTTAGCATTACAGAAAGATACCAAAAATTCGGTCGATTTGTGGATAGCCTCAAAATCTGAAGTGTTCTTCTGTCGCGGTATCCATACGCTGCCAGAAAGAGGAGGAAAGGTTGCAGCTAGCGATGGAAGTACTTTGAATAAAGCGTAAACTACTGTTCTTCCACAATAAATGCTCGACTTCTGATAAAAAATAGGCGGAGACTTATTTGTACTCCATTCGAGAAATGAAAATGAAATGTATGCAATGATATCTTTCATCATACAAAGAAGAAAATATATTTTTAACGTCGATAGAGTTGTATTGTTTGCTATATTGTTGCTATGGAAACATAATGTCAAATTCTATTAAAATTAAAAGACCAAAGGTGCACTAGCCGAAGATTGTCAAAAGTACGAATTACAACATTTATGTATTCAAATGCACTAATAATTAAATTTATAATTCAACTGCACTAAATATCAAAGGCCTCTGGAGACTTAAAAATTTGAAATATGTGAAAATTCTTTCACACATTTCAAACATTTTATAATAAAAAATATTATAAAATTAATTATAATTCTTGTATAACATCGGAACTGTTTAGAGAAGTACTGTGAAAACAGAATGAACTTTCGGCCCAAAAAAACCAAATACACTTGATTGACAACTGTGATGCATACAAATGTAAAACTTAGAATGTATTATTTTCAACCCTCGAATATACTTTCGATGTTTCAAACTTACAGGCCAAGCAATGGCAAGGAACTTCAAATATCACTACAGGAAAAATCTCGTTTGAAATATTTTGTAGAAGTACAGCAATCAGGGAGATTTATAACGTTTCACTTCTGAATGCCATGCTAACTATATATATAAAAAAAAAAAAAAACCCTCTGAGAACATTTTTGGTATGATGATTTGTTCCAATTAACAGCAATAAATCAATAGACGCATATCTTTAGTCTCCAGAAATCACATCTTAAATCCGTTCGCTCATCTAAAATCTTGTCGGAATAGTTGAAAGTAACCTGCTAGTCCTGAATTTCATTTATCGGTTGCTTAGCCCAACTTCGATGGGTCTTTTTTATCTTTCCTCTTGCTCGCCCAACTGCTTATATAGAAGCTGACATACTTCGGCTTGAATTGTTTCGAACACTCATCTGGCAACTGGACTAGAGATTTTGACAATTTTTCATTTATTGCTTTACTAGCATCTTCGCTGCCAGCCTTCGTCTGGCTTTTAAATGTTCCGGAAAAATGGCTGAAGGGAACACCAAACGTTAAATTTAAAAACTGCGTAGAATTTTACTCTGCAGAACAACTTCATAAAAAAGAAGTTATTACGCATGACAAAATTACAATGAAATAAGCAATATCCCTTAATACAAATATTAATTATCCTAAACAATAAATTAACCAACTTCCCTTTGCAAAATCTTAATAACTCAAATGGTATAAAGGAGGTTAAGAACTTTGTTTCCAAAAACAATCCAGAACTTTTCAATATATTAAAGACAGAGAAATGAGCAATAAATATCATAAAAGAATACAAAAAACAAAAAATTCTGAAAAGCAAAGTATAATTAATGATATTTTATCTTATATTTTCAAGAGAAAAAATTACAATGAAATAAGCTATATCCCTTAATACAAATATTAATTATCCTAATAAAAAAATTAATCAACTTTCGTTGAAGGAAAAAAATCATGCAAAACTTTTCAATATCTTACAAATAGTGAAATAAACAAAAAATAACACGAGAGAAACTCAAAACACAAAAAAAAATTCCGCCCACAATTTTACTCTGCAGAACAACTTTATCAATAAAATAAATAAATAAATAAAAAGGTATTATATATATAAAAATGACAATGAAATATGCCAATCTCTTAAAAAAGTGACATAAGAAATACGATGAAAAATTGCTGATAAACCCATATTTCTAAAAGAATGAAACTATTCAAAATGATGCGATTTCATCAAAAATCTATCAACAACAATAAGAAAGGAAAATTGTTGCCAAAATCACATTTTTAAAGATGTGAGATGTGAGAAGTGTACTCGAAAGCTTCATTTAAAAAAATTTTAAAAATACAAAATATTATCATTTTTCCAAAATTCCTTTTGTAAAAGCAGTCGCAAGGATGAAAGTTTAACGTGTCCAAAAATCAAAGAAAAATAAACTGTACATTTTTAAAAATAAACGTTTTTAGAAAAAATCCCGCTGAAAAAGTGTTAAGCTCACTTTAAAAAAAATCGTATTTAATCGATTTATTGAAACATGAAATTAATTTTAAGTTCGTAAAATAGCTAAGTGCCTACTTTTCATGACGATGTGAAAATGGAGTGTGTAGAGTAAAATCTCGCTTTCCTATAGCTCATTATGTCTCAAAATGACGCGATTCCGTCAGAAAACATAAAATTAAAAAATCTAATTCGAACTTCGAAAAAAAATAGCTTCAAAGTACACTGGTTCTTGTCACCTATGTACCAAATTTCGTAGCCGTGAGTCTATTAGCTTAGACACACAGACAGACTCTTTCTTTTATTATATGTAGAGAATCGGATTGTGTGGCTGGTGGCAGAATTTCATAAGTCGCTCTATATTCCTCTTTGTTTACTGTTACTTTGATAATTTCATCCGCTGGTACCAATGATGAGCCTGGGCACTTCATTCCGCTGTAACATAAAGCGCTTGTTCAATTCTCCTATAAAACGCTATACAATTCCGGGCTCTCCATTTCTGTTTGCGCTGAGTGATTCCACTTCCTTGGCATAACCATCTCAGAACTAGGCGTACTCTCTATTTGTTGTGCCCTTTTTTTTTTTTTTTTGAATGATTCTTCACCGATGGGCATAGGCGAATTTCGTCAGGGCCTGTTCCTTGACCATCTCTAATGAATGGTATGTTCGGTCGTTCATAAATGGGTTTGCACTGCTCTGCATGTGCCGTAATTTCTGCCCCATCTGTCCTTTTGAGCTAAAATATCGTCACTGCTAGAGGCTCATATAGAAACGGACCTTCAAATTCCTAATTTTTGAAAGTCTTCCATTTTAAACTATTCTAGCCTCCCATCCACAAAGAGCAGTTTATCGAAGTGTATTATCGTTTTTCTACCCCAAAACAATTCTGCTTGTATTTTTCCAGTTGTGTGTTTTTTGGCGACGTTAATGAACTGAGGAGTTCTTTGATGCAACTGCTGTAGCTCAAATGGTAATGTTTTACTTAACTGCGATTAGTTAACTCATGTTCCTTTTACTCGCTCTGCAATATTCGACTGTGTTCAGTACGGGACCATCCTAAAATGGTTCTAATTCATGAAGTGTAATTCATTATCAAATATTACTTTAATTAGTGTCTATTAGTTTATAATACATTTAAAATTTATTCTGCAATAATTTTCGACGACACGTTTCCAAAAGCAACCATTTTGGAACTACTTCTACCCATTTGAAACTTGTGCCCATTTTGGAAAGTCATCAATTGCCAGTAGCGAATAATGGTCTCCATAATTTTCACTTCTAAATATGGTCCTCATAGATCCGTTCCAACCATATAATTGATGAATGTGCCTTTTATGCTATTTAAATATCTGGCCAGGCTATAATTAATATCGTTAATTACCTTAAAATGCGCACGTTTTGGCATATTATGTGAATTTTTTCTAACTTGAAAAATTTACTATTTCCCTCTTCATCTGCACTATTTTCTCACTCCCAGATCGCGTGACCGTAGTATATCATGTAACTCATTTAGTTCCCTTAATTTTATATTCGTTTTAATAACCGATCCTATTTCCTTGTTTTTGTATGTGCCCACCGTGTAAAACAAAATGCCATCAATGATTTCGTTGTTCGTTGCCCATTTCATATTTCCAGCTATATCAGAGTAATCAAACTTACTAGGATCCTTTAAGTATACATTAATGTTTTTAAATGCGGGATCCAGTCCCCCATTTCCATTGTTAATAATTTTCAAAAAATCTAAAATTTTTGAATTTAGCCTACTTCATATTATAGCACAAAATCCATCCCAGGAGAAACTACCCTCCGCTTCGGGAACGAGTTCAGCAAGGAATCCTCTACACGGTACGCAGCGTTCTCACCGTTCTACTACTGGGAGGCTCTTCCGTATTGCCGTTCTCCGTCATGTATTCTGTGTTTCTTTATATACAATTATAATTACTTTCTTTGGAAATACCAGTTAATAGTTTGATAATGCCTTTTTGTTTAGTTATATTTCGTCGTTGTCCATTGGTACATGATTTACTCGTTTCAGAGAGGTTCCTGTGGAATGCATATATAAATATTTCATTTCTTTGGTTTGGCATATTCCTGTTCTCTCTTATGCCATGAGCTACATTATAATTTTTGAGATTTTTAGTCTTGATTGCTTCTCACTCAGAATATATCAGGTATGTTTTGGTGTGATTGACTGCCTGGTTTTGCAATGGTTTTCTTTTGTGAGTTGACAGCTAAATATATAATGCTCGGGGTCGCCCCTTTTTCCGTGCATATATATGTTTCGCTTAGGTTTCGAGCAAAATAGTATGTGGGAAAAGAGCCATGTTATGAATTTATTTATTAAGGAATTATATGAGGTGTGGATATATGTGGAGGGAGTTGAACATTTCATATACTCTTCTTCCTTCTTGCGTTTCATTCCGTTCTTTTTTCCAGATTTCAAGTACTCTTTTTCACTGCCGTTCTCCAGTACTGAATTGTGAATCTCTTGTATAGCTGGAGATTTATTTCTGTAATCTGCAGTTGCTGAATTGCTGACTGTCCTTAATGCTAATTAGATTTAACTTTTAATTTAGTTGCCCAAATAATTTCTCGTTTCACAGCTGTCAACTCTGCTTGAAATATGCTATTATTATTCACGCAAGTAGCCTTTACATATTTCTTCTTTATGTTCTGAAATTAGAATAGCATGGCTACTCGCGAATGTCTTCTTAATTTTCTATCTGCCTGAATTTCTGAAGAACCAACAGGATCCTTAAGGCTTCTTTCTTAGTAGCAGTATAATCTCTTTGAATATGGTTGTACGTTTTACAGAAGTATATTACTGCATTACCGTCTTGCATAAGAACAGCTCTAGCTGCGAAATCAGATACATCTTCAACTAAGTGGTAGCTTACTGCAGGATCTGAAAGTCCTAGCACAGACTATAGAAATAGATAAAGAATAAATATCAGAGTTTTTTAACAGACGCTAATTGTGTTTGTATGATGTAAATGCAGTTTATACCATATGTCCATAGTTATGTATCTGTCCAAAATATTAATATTTATTGCGCATATAAAGAGAAATCCTTACTTAGAGTACATAGTGTCGAGTTACGACACATAGTCGCAAGATACTTGAGAACAAATCATCAGCTTATCTACAAAGTTAAACATATTTGATCTGAAAAATGCATGCAGAATTAAAATGTTCTAACACGAAAGTAATGATTAGTGCTTATAAAGGCGTAGAGAATTTAAAAGAAAAGCCTGAAAACTTAATATTCTATGCAACCAAATCTAAAGATACAAGTATTTCTGTATCATTTTTTAATATGCTTTACTGATCAGAGTATTAACAATTCAATTTTTAGATTTGAAATGCTATAAATCTGCAAAATTTTAAGCACGTCTAATGTATCTTGTATACATTCACCTGATTCGATGCATGCGATTAAAAAAGTTAAGAATGCCATTACAAATTCAAGCAATACTCAGTTGCTTCACACTTTAATGACATTCACATATCCATATTTCCGTAACAGCTTCTCTTCTCCTTACTAAAGTTATTTTAGGAGATTACAAAAATATCATCATAGGATTCGCCTACTTAGCGTTTTATAAAATGTTATTTACTGCTTTAAAGGTAATTCTAATATTCCTAGAAAGTGCACTATACTTATTATTTTATTTCAAAAGGTACCTAACTGAGAAAGCTCTTCCTACGTACATTTTTTCTTATTTCAAGATTTTATTTAGAGCACATCCTTTTACGGTCTCTTCTTATATAAAATATGCATCTCCAAAGGCTGCATTTTAAATTAGTTTTGAAAACAAATATTAAAAAATTTTAATTTTCATATAATATGTCATATTTCCTCCTATCATTAGAAACCCACGTAGAATCGGCTACGCTTTTAATTATAATTACTTTGAGTTAAAGAGTAATATTATATATAAATAATATTATTTATTAAATATCTTCTTGGAAACAGATCAAAGAAATCATATTTTTTTCTTTCAAAAATGTGAAATCAATCGTCTACCTTCATTGATGATAAAAACTGCAAATCATTTTTCACTTCTGCATTATAATTTTTCTAACAGTATAAAAAAACGGAATGTGTCTCCTGAAAAAAATAGTAACTTTTGAGATAGAAAAAAAATAATAGTGGGAGAAATCCAACAACTGTATAAAAATACTTTAAGTGGAAAGTTAAAGAAAATATTTTCACTTCATGGTTTAAAACTTAACATGGAGAATAAATTTATGCTGTAATATAATTAGAAAGATGTTTTGAAGGTTAGTTTTTGTAAATTATTAATTAAGAAAAACAGTGTGTTCATGTGTTAGGAAATGACATTATTAAACAATTTATCACATTTTCATTCATGCTTATATAAAAATTTGATAATATCGACATTTTTTAAGAACGCAGTTTTTCGAAAAATATAAATAATTATCTTTCTGCAAAAGTAAGCTCTGATGGCTATAAATTACTTTCTCTTTTGAAATAACCCGAAAAGAAATAGTTTTAACTTAATAATTAAAACAAGTTTCTTTCATTTCAGAGTTTTTGCTAACTTTCTGAACTATGGTTTATGAAAAGCGTAAGCAGGTTATATTGCTAATAAATTCGAAAAATAAAGAAAAAGGAAAAGCACAGAATTCCATAGAATATGGGCATGTGCAAGCCCTAATTTGAATTTGAAATTTGTTTTATTATTGATTTCATATTTTGTAACACTTCAACGAATTTTTGATTTAAAAACTAAAGCGAGCAATGGCAACACTGTACGAAAAATATAATTTTTATCTCCAGCATGCGAGACTCTGTATCGGAAATTCTAAAGATATGCTCATTTTAAAATTATTATGCGATACTGCTGGTGAACTGAATTTCATGGTTTGAGTACGTAGAACATGATATTTAATCAATAAAGGTAACACACGAAACGTTAAAAGAACGCCCCTTTGGATGTAATTTAAAATCTGGAAGCTTTCAAATTTTGTTTCGTTTTCTTTATTTACTTATTTCATGTTTTTTTATTAACGAATTGTTAAAAATCCAGTTCAGTCACATGCATATATGTCAGCTCATGCCACTTAAATATTCACTTAATATATATTCGCTTATTATGCGAAAGGTGATTTCAAGAGAAAGCTTGATAAACAAATTATAAGCCCATTGGAAGACATTCTGAAACTGTAAACAACGAAATTTAATAAAGGCTATTGCGGTACAAGTGTGGGCATTCGAAGCAGCGATACGCAAATTAATTACAGAGAATATATAATGAAGTTTTAAGAGAAATTACGCGTCTACTCATTATAACTGACAAAGCTCTTAAATGATTTGTACAGGGAATCCTAAAGCGTTCGATGTTATTAACAAGAGCCGAAGTTAAAGTAGCTCGAGTTAAGTTATTACCAAGCTTATAAATATTTTGCAGCGCAATGAAGTTTAGAATATTTGGAGGCAAGGTAGCAAGCAGACTCCCTTCTGCGACTACTAAAGTTATTGGGTAATCTGGTGATTCATCTTAGCCTATGCAGGCGAGAAGTGGATTACTTAAGAAAATGGGAACTATTTTCATAATAGACATCAAATAAATGTGTAACATAACATTTATATAGTACCATAAATGAGTTAGGCTTTAGTTTCTTCTCGAAAATCTATATTAATTGAAATACTTAACTGAAAATATGAAGTCTGACCATCTCATAATGTAATCTAAATATTCTGAATTTAGATTACATTATGAGAAAAATTTTTGTATAGTAATTAAGCATTATAATTACATAATCATGGTTTTTGGATATACAGCATATTATCGACCTAGCCCTTCATCCTTCGACTCCTATCGATGAATGATTTCTGCTTTCGGTAACTCACGTGAGCAAAACATAATATTGCTGCCTCCGCAAGATACCAAAAAAACATGTGCATCCGCAGCTTCAGTTTTGCGACTTTGGTTGGACCATTTTTGAATTTCACCAAATTCATCCCTCTATTTGGATTTAACATACCTTTCAACCTCAGAAATCGATAATTCCAAAACCGAACACGAAAACTGGTGCTTTTCGCAACTTGAGGCAGATACTTAAGAATTAATTATTGTGTACGCAGGGTGAAAAGCGAATACCAAGGCTAGAACGACTCGCAGAATATGCAATTTGTGAGGATTTTATGCTAGTTAAATAGTTATGACTTGAATCTTTACTATAAAGTTTTCTTTTCGTAATCCTCATCAGAATGCAATTCGTTTGTATGAGCATTTAAGTTGAGAGTTTTCAATCTTTTAGCGTTAGAGCTTTTGGCAACGACGTTTGCAATTTTCCTCCGAGCGCCATTTCTTCCGCAAATTATTTTGGCTTTAGCTATTTTGTTAGTCGACGTTTAAAACGACCGTTAAATTACTTGAGCGACCATAAATACACCATTTTGTGTAGTCTACGACTGCGTTTCTTCAAATTTTAATTTCAAATTTATTTATTTTAAGCATCCGGTTTAAATATCCAAATAGTGGAGTTTTGTTTCTTAGCACAAGTAGCGTCTTTTATTTATTTAAATTTGTTATTTCAACTTTCGCAACAACTTGTTATTCTTATTTGATTTGATTACATCAATGCATATAATGGTATCCGCCAATGGGAGAGATGCCACATGCAGAAATTTTAAGAGAAATTTATTCATGTTCACGTTTCACAGAGAAACTACGAAAACGCCCCTGCAGCCAATAGGTCAGTCAACAGCATTCATCGATTTTACTCTCAGTCGTTTGTGGGCCTTGTCATTTGATGCAGCTTAGAGAAAAAATATATTTTGCTGAGAAACTAAAGGTATCCGCACAAGAGATGGCAGAGGTGACATAAACAAGCTACACTCTAAATGCGTTTACTCTGAAGATCAGATAATATAATCCGAACCTTCAAAGCAAAGCCCTGTGCATTGATTTCAGATGTTTCCATCTGATGAGTGAATCCTTAGTCTCCGATTATACACACACTGGCCAATGAATTAGAAACCCCAGATTAATATTTTATTGAACCACCTTTCCCACGGCTCTGATTCGTTTGGACCCCGGGTCTACATCTTTCTGGAATGCATTTACGCCCAGAGAATGCCATACATTGGCTATACAGGTTTTCACATCTTTTAAATTAGATAAAAGAGGAGAGTGCTCACGGATGTGTCTTTCTACCACATCCCTCACATTTTCCATCTGGGCTATGCGGTGGCTAGGGAAGGTGTTGGAAGTTTCGCCCATGAAGTATCGTTGCCATCAGGGTAAAATGCAGCATGGCAGGGCCCACTTGATCTGCCAGTATGGTATCTAGGTATCTCATGGCTGTTTATTTACCCTCGAGGAGCACCAGGACACGCATTCTTTGGCAGCAAAACATGCTCAATATCATGGTGCTCCCACCAGAGCCTTGCACAGTGCGAGTAAGGCAAGATGAATTCTTGGCTTCATGAGATTTTCGCCAAATTCGACGTCTCCCAACAGTGGAAAATAAAATGTAGTGCGATTCATTCGACCGCATTACCCGCTTCCAATCCTCATATGTCTAGCGTCTTCTTTCCCAACACTACTAAAAACGAATTCTTGCATGTCGAGCAGAAATGTGTGGTTTTCTCACAGGCACCCGACTATGCATTCCTATCCTCTGCAACTTCCTGCGCATGGTTCAAGTTGAAATGTGTTGTAAAGAGCCTTGATTGATGATCTATGTCAGTTAAAGCACAGTAGAATCTCTGTTCTGCCGTACAATTCTTCAGAGACGACGTCAATCACTCTCTTGGAAAACTATGCTCGAACCTCAGTTATGTTTTCTAGAAAAGGACTGTGGGTTATGAATCCAAGTTTGAAAATTTTTGATATGGCTGCTTTTGAGAATACAATGAGATTTGCTGTCTTTGAAATAGAAGCGCCTATTAATCAGGCACCAACATAACCTCGTGTAACCCACGTCATAAAAAAATTGTGTACTGCATCGATAGCACACATTCAAATGAAAATCTCAAATATTTGTAATTCATTGGCTAGTGTGCGTAGCTTCAGTTCAGATTTCATTTCATATTAAGTCCAACTTTAGAAAACATTCTGTCGCAGGAGAATGATAAAATTTAAAACTTCATTAATAAAAACAATAGCAAATTGGAGATATTCTGCATTTTTCCATATCGATATTTATTGTTTTTGAAGGAACGACTCTGATCTCCAGAATGTGAGATTTTTCAGGCATATAATACAACCTTTTCAAAATTTATACTATCTGTCATATGTTACATTTCGGATGAAAATCTTTACATTTGTGATCCATCTATCAACTGTTGCCTTTGAAAAGGAGGGAGGTTAACCCTATTTAATTATGAATGGCATTATACTGACTTAAATCTGCTAAGCTATTTTCTGTTACACTTGAATTCAATGTGGCCACAGTTCGTAACGTGTCCACAGATCATTAATTGATACAAGCTAATGCTTCGATTCAGCCTAAATAACATTCATTGTTTGCATTACATGTACACAAATTTTCGTGTTATGTTACATTATGTATATGTTATGCCTACTCTAAATTCGGCCAGATTAAAAACTATTATTCTCTTAAGAAGTTTGGACATTCATGACCAAAAATTACGCTTTGACGTTGCTTCTTTTTTCCTGCATTGATTAACAGTACATGTATATTGTAACGGGCTCTCTGTAGAATATGAAACAAATTAAGTTTAAAATTAAGACAAGCATATGTTAGATATAACCAGTGATTACGTTGTATCTAACTTATGCTTGTCTTAAGATTACGTTATATCTAACTTATGCTTGTTAAGCATAAGTGATTACGTTAGTTAAGCACTCCTTCCAGGCTACATGCATTGATTTTTCAAAATCCGGTATTGGGAATTGTAATGCAATATTATATCATATTCTACAGCATTTCATTTGTGGATGATGCTATGATCAAACATATTTCGATGAAACAATGTACTAGCCTTTCATTATTGAGCACTGCAATGAAGCCTTACAGTATCGGAAAGCTATAATTAGATTTGTAACTGTATTCAAATCGGAAGTTACGTTACGTGATCTACTGAATAGCAATAGTTCATATATAACATTTCAAACCAGCGAACTAGCTTTCCAACCCTATGTGTTTCGAGAATTTTAAGCCATACTTTGCAGTGTTTCCGACATACTGATACTTAAGGGAAAAACAAGATAAAATTTCACTATTGAGATAAATCTCCCAACTTCTTTCGGAGCAAGATTTATGACTGGCAAGTCATCCGCAACAAGTTAATAGTAAATATTTACTTTCGGAGCTAATATTCTACTATTTTCTAAATCTAATAGCTAATATTCTACTGATTTCTATAAAATCAAATGACCGAAGTTATTCAATTCAGTTGATGAAAATTTTATATTTCATTTCAAAAGGTTTTATGACTCATTTGAAATTATATGAAATAAAGCATGCACTTTTTGTGTTTTCTCTGCTTTACCCTTTACCTAACACTGTGTTTATGTTTCAGGAGACTACGGCGAAACTAAATTCTCGATTCAAAATCATTAGAAATCATATTTATATCATTTTCTTTCGCACGCTCAAGCTATCTCATTCTGTATTGCAATTTTTGTTTCCTCACCCTTAGCAAGCAAAATGTTAGCATTAGCATACTGCCGAAATGGCGCCAAATTTAACTCTCGATATATCTTCGTCATATTAATGCAGGTTACTTGTGAAGGATTTCCTGCAATAATATTGTATTGTTTAATCTCCTCTGATTGCGGTGTTTTTCGCTATGTGATGCACCTCTAGTAGTTAAATTGCGTTTACAGAACTTAAGGAAACGGAGGTGTTTCACCCCTAACGGCATTAGAAGTAAACTTCTAATTAACATAAGGAAACGGAATTGCACGGTGGCAGAAAAACTGTAAATTAGAGTATGCATTTGCCAAATCGCAGAAGAACTGTAAATTTGTAAATAAAAGTGAAATAGAAGAACAGCAAGGTTGTTGTATGGAGTTAAACATATATACAGTTCAACAAGGCAACCAACATAATTTTTTTCGAAGGGTAAACTTGATTAATGGAAGAAGAAAAATAATAAAAGTCTTTACAAACATATTTTTACAAACTGCATTTAGAGGACTTTGGATAAAGCCGAAGAAAACTGAGTTATTTTAAACTGCAAAGGTTGGATATTAAACGGGAAGAAATTCGATGTATGTCTTTTCTAATTTTTCCAGTTTCTAATAGAATTGAATTATTGAATAAAAAATTACTATTTGCTGATTATTATAATTGATTAGAATAATTGTTAAAATGGAGGCTATGTAAAGACAAAGAAGTTGCATCCTAGCTTAATTACTAAATTGATCAATAAAAAAGAATCTTCATTTTTAGTAGACGCTGCATCGACAGATGGAAATTTAAAAAAAAAAATGCTTAAAATTTTACTTTACTTGAAAAATCGTAGTTGTTGAAACAATATAATTATGAGATTAAAAAGCTCATAGTTAGGGATTAAGAGTTAGAAACGGATGTAATTTCCGCACAGGAATATCAGGAAAGTATTTTAAGGTTCAGATGCAAATTCAGGAAAAAAAAGAAAAACGCGAGAAAAACTGAATCTAGAAACTCTAGTGAAGAACACACATTCGCGAATTTGAAAGCTATTGATGTAAACACTTTAAAATTACCGAAATTAATGATTACTTTGTAGTATGATGATACCTGTTCTAGGCTTGAATTCTACAATCGGTTTAGCAGTTCCAAAATGAAAGTCTCAGCTCAATTGAAAACATTTGTTATTTAAAATCGCTTTTGAAAGGTTTAGCTAGAATGCTATCATTAAATTATCTTTTACTACTGAAAAATATACGGAGGCTGTTTATATAGGGAGAAATCGTTTCAACAGAGATGACCTGCTAATTAATGCCCATATCAAAAAATTGCTGTATTTAGAACCTGAAAAATGTTTCAGAAACTGAATTGAGAAAGCTATATAGGGTGATATAGAAATAAATACAAATAAAGAATCTAAATTTTTTAAATTTTAGTAGCAGTTCTTATAGACATTTCTCGTCATTCTTTTGCTTTAAATCTAATACCCGAGAATTAAAATTTAGAATTCACTAGAAAAAGAAGTGATACACAGAAATTAGATATCAATGAAATTCTTTAAATTCTTTAAAATAGAATTTTAAGTTCTTTAAAATAGAAGTCGACGGGCGAGAGGTATCAATGATGTTAGCACATTTTAGAAATTTGATGTAAATGAGCCATCATTCTGAAAGAAAAATGTTCACGTAATAGTAATCAAAATAAATCTCATATGTATTCTATAGTAATGTGCTTCAGGTTTGACTCTGGTAAAGCATTCGAGGGGTATCGGTCTAAGAGAAGGGATACCTTCGGGGCGGATTTTGGAAGGAAAACTGGCTTGTATTCACGTTACACATAAAGTTTCTTTTCGTTTGTTTTGTTTTATGTATTACTGCAGCGCCTCGAGGGCTATTTGCCTAAGGGGTAGTGATAGTGATAGTGACGGAGGACGTGGCCACCACCCCTTTACTATTAAGTTAATTAGCATATAGGGCCACGTCCGCCCTTATACAGAGTAAAGCCAGAGAGGCCACATGGGAGGCTTGCACAGGGCGCCCAAACCCAACACCTGAACCATCCGGTTGGCAGTTCCGCGAACCAAATGCCACCGGGTTGACACCCGTCCAAAGTGCCCCGGTCCAGTGATTTTTTAATCTTCAAGAATAGCATTGTACATGGCTAAACAAGGGCAGATATACATTAGTAGTTATTTACATGCTTCTGTTAATACCGTTTATAATGTCTGTTAATACCGTGTTAATACGCGGTGGGATGCCTTCGCGGAGGACTTTCTAAGGGAACTTGATCGTATACAACTTTACACATCAGGAAAACCAGCGAATTTACAGCTCGGCCGCTGGTGAGCGCCGTTGCACATGGAGAAAACCATGGAAATGCTTACACAACAGCCCCGTTCGCCGGCATTCAAACATCTGACCGAACTACCAGTGCTCACTAACTTTGCAGCTGAGCCTTTGGTGAACCACGCTTCAGCTTTAATTATTCAGAGTAAAAATCCGTCTTAATCCTGACAGAGATTGTAATTTGATCAAAACCAAAACTTCTCTAGCTCGCCAAGGAAGGAGAATCAAAATGCCCGCCTATTTCGTTTATCTTCTTATCACATTAATTATGATTGCCCACTTGATGTAAAGACCCGCAGAAAAGCATTAACGGCTCAAGGCTCAAGTTTTATTTGCTTTTCAAAAAGCCATCGAAGGCATTTCTGTGCTCTTATAGATGAAAACTGCAGCTTGCGCAGTGTGCAGGGATTATATAAATCGTTAATATGTGACGCGCCAACAAAAGATTAAAGGGCTGATCCTCCGATCAGAGAAAACAGGCACCAAAATCTGAAGCCCCTGTTTCGCTCTTATGTAATGAAAAAAAAAATAAATAAACCTCGCCGTCGATTCTTTTATGGACGTTTTGGGACACAATAAGGTGTTAAGGTGGTAGCGAAAAGATGTTTATTGCGTTGTGTGGCAGACTCCGGGTCAGTGAAGTCAATTCATCTTACGAGAAGTTGTTAATTTACTGGGTTTGAAAATTACTAATAAAGAAGTATTTGTTGCTTTCACGTTTCAAAGCAAAAATGCACAAGAGCTCTGTGTGATATCGTAGAAACAATATTGCAAAATATAAAGCAATCCCAATAAAAGGATGAAAATTAATGCTATAAGTTATAACTAAAATTTATTCTCAATGGATCCCTTACCTTTGATAAGGGAATAAAATTCGGGTGATATTTAGAAAATTTTAGGAAACATGAGAATTTGTAAGCAAAAAAGAGAAAAAAAAAAAAAGTCTTATGTGGACACCATAGGACTTCCTTGCAGGGCATATTAAATTATCAAGTTAAATATCAGTTATCATATTATCATATTTATCATATCACATTTTTACTGTACTTCACTTAAATTTGTTTTATCTCTACAAATTTAGTTAGAGATATATTTCTCGTTCAACCAATTCAGTTCTCACTTCGCGGCAAAGCAAAAAATACATAAAAATTCAAAACATCTCAATTAAAACTTGTAAAATACACAAAAACATAAAACAACAAATACACTTAAAAGCAGTATAAGGTATTTCTCCCGCCTTCTTAGCGAGCCTTTGTGGTGCAGTGGTCTGCACGCTCAGCGCGTAATTGAGATGTCCGCTGTTCGATTCCCGGCGAAGGCGTTGCGAATTTTTCATCTTGCCTGCTCTCAAAAATACCTAATGTCTCTAGAACAGTTAAAATTTTTTCTTAAAATTAAAAGTATAGTTTTATAAAAAAAACAAGTATTTCGGCGAGTGCAAAAGAAGACTCATTTTTTGGTGCGCAAAGTTTAAAATTTAGGTTTAGTGCCACTCGACAAAAAGTTAATGAAGCTGGTGCAGAAAAAGATTTAATTCGCTATTCTATTAAGAACTTCAAATTAAAACCAAAGTAGGCTTCGCTAGGCTTAGTAACACTTAGACAACTTTTAAATTGTTGATTATTCTGCACCTATTGCATGCAAAATAACTAAAGACATAAAAACTTTAACTGGAACATCAGAACAACATAATTCAATCACCTTTAAAGCACAAAATGCATAATTTACGAACATAAACATTTACCAAACATTTATCAACAATTTAAAAAAAAAAATTAGCTCAGACGGTTAACAGAGTGGGTATCTATCTAGCTATTTATCTCTCTATCTATCTACCTATCTATATATATTTACATACTTTTGGTGCTGTGAATTTCAAACAAAAAAAGGGGTGTGCATGTTATAGCAATCCTATCTGCAAAATTTTAACGTCCTGATCTTTCCCAGTTATTCGACATAGTACATACAGATGTCATGAAATAAATATCTTGTGAATCTATTTTACAATCCGTTTTGGAAAAAAGAGTCCTTTTATCTTTTCGTACGTATAGATGTCACCTAAAAACATCGTGGTCTAACGATTAGCCTGTGCCAACTGCTGCAACTCAACAGATGGAGACAGCCTAACAGAAATGTTCGTGTAAATGACTTGGTTCCTTTACTAGAGGCATATTTTTCTACAAGACTGACGTAAATTATTTTACATGTTCTGCAGTATAACGTTTAATATCCTTATCTGTTGTTCATTTGCAGCAGGATGGCAATATATTCGCTTTAACAGCCTGATATTCTGATGTAACTCCAATACCATATATTTAAATAATACTTCTTGCCTAGCCCTTCCAGACGTTGGTAGTGGTGAACAGCTGGTAATCTTTCCTTCTCTAGAGGTAACACAACAGTACCTTAAGCATAATAGCAGGCTTGATGTCCTCACGAGGTACAGGGTGGAAGTATGTTTAACAATACATTAAAACTGATATTAATTTCATCAAAAACTGTGGTTTTGTTGCTTACTAGACCGCAGTAATCATTGTCTGAGGAGAACCGCGAAAGGACTAGAGTCGTAGCATATTTTAAAGTACAATATCAAAAGGTTCATCGTCTTTTCTTTTACGTGGAAATTAAAGACAAACACACTCCTTTTGGTAGAAATTAAATATTATTTTCTTTCTTAGTAATTTCAATCCAATTACTTAACCCATATATCTCACAGACGTCACGAAATTCTAAAATTCATTCTCGGAAACACTGCACAATAAATTAATCCTAGGTAATATGAATGGTATTAGACTTTGGATGATTCGAAGAACATACACAAGTTTTTGCCATGATTGAACAAGTTAACTGAATATATAACATATATATATATATATATAATAAATTATAATAAGAAAACTTTACATATACCATCTCCAAGGAACACAAATTCAATCTAAAACCATGAATGAAAGAAATTTTTAGTCAGAATTTAAATTAGTATTTTAAAAGTAATTTTAATCTCCTTGTTTAAAAACACAAAAATTTGCTAGGAAAAATATTTAATGGCAAAAATTCCACAACCAAAAATAATTTTAATAATTTTTTTAATAAATTTTAATAAATTTTTTTAAGTATTGAAAAAGTAGTTATTGTCATTGATCGCAGATTCATCGACTTATCAATGGGGTAAACCAATCTGTCATCAATTAACAACAATTAAATTAATAGAGAGTGTTTCACATTTACTTCCAAGTAAGCATCAAATTATTTGCTAGATCCAAACCATAAAACTCACAATTAATACTCAATCCAAATAAAGACATTAGTTCACTTAAGCCAAAAGAATCCTGGAGGAAAAAAGAATTATAATCTTAAAATTAAAGTTGCTCATTAAGAACACAATTAATCTGAAAGATATATATAGTTTCTTCATGTGGTGTAATTTCAAAAGGATCATGAATATCCAGTTCTACACTTTTATAACGAAGTTACACACTGGATGCCTGTCAGAATGAAACTGACAGAAAAAGTGCATACCAAGCTTACAGCGCGCTCACTGCGCATGTTACCATTCGCCATTGACCGACCTGAAGCTGAAAAGGGGGTTAGAATTGCAGTTAGAAACTCGATGCTCGTAAGTGCGAGTGGTCGTTAAGCAGATAGTTTGTAAAATGGAGAGTACTTGTATACATACTTTCTTGATACACAGTGCTCATTCGCTAAGTAATACATACCACACATTATATAGTTTATAATGTACTTACCTATCTTCCTTAACACGTGATTCACTGTAGACTAAGGTACCGTTTGCGCAGATAAGTATCTGTACAAAAAAGTAAATAAATAAATCAATAAAGGCTTACATAGAAAACTGTAGAAATTATGAAATAGCTAGCGTAGCCAGCATATGTCAGCAAAATGTTTTACAAGCTTGTGGACTGAGATGGTCTGTTAGCTTTTAAGCAACCGTGAAGGAATTATACAAGGACAATGTTCTGGTAAAATTATTTTAAGAGTTAGGATGCTAATACTAAATAGTGCATAGGATGCAAAATTTTCATGTAGCATTTCAATAGCGGGTTAAAGAAGTGTCTCGGGGGAAACTAAAATGTGTTTGGATGAGAATGATGATGGAACTAACGGAGTTTTAATGAAGAAAAACATAGAGACTGCAGCAAAATACCGTTGACAGAGGCAGCAAAACATTAAAAAGAAATTTAACTTAACAAAACAAAGAACAATTGCGTCATTAAGTACGTAAAAGCAGAACAAAGTGACTGACAATATCAATATTACAGCGAATATTTAAATCACTACTACAAATTTGAAGATGTCCTATTTACTAAAAACATTTAACACTTTGCGGCACAGAGTGTCCGGTCTGGACACACCTTAAAATTACCTTCTACAGAAAAATTGAATGAAAAAGGATTTATAGGTTACTATAGGTTGCTCTGAACCTTCTTTATTTATAGTAGATGGCAGCTCAACACAAACCAGTTCATATATTTTAGCCATGCTTAGTTTTTTAAGACCCTCATTTTTCAAAGAAACCTTCCAGATTTTTTTAGGGTATAAAAGGAATTGTTTGAAAAGAAATTTGTATGTTATTTTTGGCTGTATCTTAATCTCCTTATTCTATATTAATTAAAAATTTTTACCTTGAAATCTTGACTAAATTCAAACAGCGAAACCTATGTGTGACCAGACCGGACTCACCGATAATCTAGGACAACTGAGAGTCTGTATTCTTTGCTTCTCCAAATCTCATTGGTCAGTTCATTGACAACAATGCTCGTGTCAGCACTCTTTTCGAAGCTCTATTCAATCAGTGTGCCACTTTGGGCACATCAACAGAATTAAAACGGAAAGTGCTATCTTCACAAAATTTTCCTTCTGTACTCATCTAGGCCTAATTAGACTGCGTACCAATTTTTTATCGAAACTTCGACTTTATCAAAACTCGGAAAATCTCCGACTTTAAAAAACCCCGACTTTATGAAACCTTCGAAAAAAGGTAGCGTGCCGGAAAGGGTTAACTTGGATGTTAATGAACTACATCAATTAGCTTCAGAGTCAGTTTGCCTTAAAAACAAGAATTTGCTTTAAGTTACATATATATCTCATTACTTACTTAAGTTTCTGTTTGCGTATATATACTATATGATCGCCGTTACTTGAAAAACATTAGGATATTATCATAATGAAAATTGGCAATTTTGTTTTAATTTTAGTCTTTATATATATATATATATATATACTATATACACTGGTTATCATAAATTAAGGAAAAATCACAAAAATCACGATTACTGTGTAGAGTTGCGCGCCTCCAACTTGCACGCAACCAAGAGGTGACTGTTGAAACTGGAAAAAAGACAGAGTCTTGCTAAGGGTTTAAGTCCCTTTTTATTCAACTTAAAAAGTTACAATTGCGTGCTCTTGACGCTCACAAACTACGCCGATCCGGCGGTAAAATAAAAATAAGAACCTGAAAAGAAATAATAAGACTCTAACTACGAGGCTCTCTAAAAGTAACTACCCTCACCGCGTTTTACAATACCGCTGCTAATTCAGCAAACTTTGAATATCACGTTGAACAATTAACAATACTCCTAGGCAAGCACACAGGCCGAAACGCGGGGTTCTTCAATTTCTAACTACCTCCGCGCTCGTGAAGTAAGAACAGCACACTTCGAACTCGTTTCCTTTCTATTTATCTGAGACTACTTCCGCTGATAATTTGAATCCTTGCGCGTTCTACTAAAATTTACATACTCTGGCATTGGCAGTTCCAGGGGAAAGTAAGGCTTGACAGGAAAGATAGTTTAAACTTAAAATAAATGTTAGTTAAAATAAATATAAACCCTACATTTGCCGCTGCCAGAATTTGGAAAATTTGGAAGCAGGTCCTACAAACGACCTGTTGTAAGTTTCTATAATTCTGAACTAACTCTCAAGAGCCTCGTTTCCACAAAAAAAATCTTATGTAACAAATTGTATACTAAATTTCTGTCGATACTTATAAATCTCTCTTCTTACAGCAACTTTTCCTGGACTTCATCAATCAATCTTGTTCTTTTCCTTCCAGCATCTGGAAGGAATAAGTATCAGTATCTTTCTAAATACATTATAATTTACACTTTCTTGACACTGAATAAATTTTTGTTTTTAAACGATTCGTTTTCCTTAGTTATTGCTTAATTCACATTCATACAATTTTTCAAGCATTAATTTAACTTTACCCTGGCTCTCCACCATGTGTGGTGTCAAACGGGAATATTCGTGTTTTAGTCTTACAACACTTCCCCTAACCACCATGATTTGTTAGAATTCAACGACCAAATAGACACACCTTACTCGACATTCTACAACTCGATGAGCTACTTTAATATTCCTAAAAATTCAAATGTAGGTGGAGAACCCTACAAAACACATTCATTCTAACTTCCCCCTCATTCATCTTTTAAACATGCAGGCTTTCGCTCTAAAGCATGACTTTACAGTTTAATACTTAAATTTTGACTTCATTGCTTTTAAGCATTCACTTTTAGCATCTACAATTTTATGTTTCTAGACTAAATTCTACTTTTACATAACATTCAAGTATTTACGTACATTTACAAAATTTTAATACATATGATTTTTACAATTTACCATAAAATGAATAAGAGAAAATAAATTTTTACTTTACTCATTCTTCGCCAAGCTGGCGGCACTGAAACTAAAATTCTTATTAATACAAGTATACGAAGTTATTTTTATCTTCGGCCAAATTTTGGCTTTAACATAACAGAATTAGTCTTTCGACCAACAGAAAATGCTTTTTCTTAGATTTCATACTTAAAGAAAATAATACTTTTGCCTTAGCTAAATAAAGTAAAACAAAACTAAGTCTCAACCGAGACATATTGACTTTCGTCAAAACATAGAACTTCGTACTTATGCATAACATTTCGGAACAAAAGAAAAAAAAATATAGAAGATTTTAACTTATCTTTGAGTTTTCGATGATTGAAACTCCGTCATTCTTTTCTGGCAAAATTGTTCCCATGTTATAGGTTTCATGGACGTCAATCTTCTCCTTACTGACCTCCGAGTGTCGTCCACATTAGTTTTTCTTTTGCGTCTTCTGCATGCTGGCCTCTTGGCGGAGTAATCGTCGGGTTGTTGTCGTTTTCCTTTTTCCATTGGACGGCTGATCTTGACGTCCTCCGGTCTGGAGTCCTTCTTCAATTTCTTCTGTTGTTCCTGGTATTTTCGTTCCTCCTGCTGCCGTTTCAGTTTCCGGAACGGCGGCCTTGCTTGCACCTGACTCTCTGGCCCTGGGAGCGTTCTCCTTGATGTATAATTTCTACTGCGATACGTTGTAGGGGGTGTTTTCCTCTTTACCAAGGTTTCTTTACGCGGTGGATCTGCATTCTTGTTTTTCTTAAATGTTGGAGTTTGAAAGTTTTCATTTTTTCTTTTTGGTACCGTCGTCTGGGTTGTAGAAGAGCTAGGTCTCTTCAGTTCTCTGCTTCTTGGGTGGTGGAACAGTTGTCGTTAATTCTGGACCTTCTACTTCTTTTAGACTTGAGTCCTGCAAGAAACTTTTAAGGATTTCAAAATCATTTGGATTATAGTATTTTTTCACCTGGTTGGGACTTGATTTACTGATCTCCCCTCTCTCGTTCTTAAGGTACAATACGACTCCTTTGATTTCCTGAATTACATAGGGGCCTTCAAATTTTGGAGCTAACTTTGCCGTAAAATTGTCTGGGGCATTTGATAAAGAAAATTTCCGCTTCAATACTTTATCCCCAACTTTAAAATCTGCATCACGGCGTTTTCTATCGTAATACACTCTTTACTTATTTCTTGCCGTATCCAAGCTTTTAAGCGCCTGATCAATAAGTTTTTGCACATCTTTCTGTTTAAACTTTTGCTCTCTTTGTTGCACAAAAAATAATTTATCTAAAGGCGTAATTAACTTTCTGCCTAAAAATAATTCTGCTGGGGTTTTTCCCGTAGTATCGTGATTTGCCGTTCTTAAAGCATAAGCTAATTCATTTATGTAGCCATCCCAGCGCTTGTGATGTGTGCTAACGTAACTGCAAATTATTTTTACTATCTTTTTATTCACTCTTTCTGCTATGTTTGCCTGTGGTCTATACGGAACCATTTTGATATGGCGTATGCCAGGTCCAGTGCATATGTTTTCAAATATTTGACTAATGAATTGTTTTCCGTTAACGCTAATGACTTTTATCGGTGCACCGTATTTTAAAATGTATCTGTATAAGAATGCATCTGCGACTGGTTTGGCTGACGCGCGTTTAAGTGGAACAATTTCTGTCCATTTTGAAAAATGATCTACTATTACTAAAAGAAAACGATTTTTATTTAACTCGCTCTGGGGGAAGGGACCAAGAAGATGTATGCCTAAAATTTCATTCGGAAATGTAGCGCGAATGCTATTTAAGTACCCGGCCGGGCTGTAATTAATATCTTAACTGACATTGATTGCAGGACCTGACATACGCAGTTACTATTTTGTATAATTGCGGGAAATATACCGCCTCGCGTACCCTTTTTAAAGTCTTTCTGACCGCTAAATGACTCGCTGTTTTCGCGTCGTGTAATTCCTTCAAAATGCTTAATCGAAGCGAGGCTGGGATGACTGGTTTGTACTCGAGATTTTCGTTTGTTGTTTTCGTATAAAATAATAAATTATCTATTATTTCAAAGTTTTCTGCTCTGTTTCTTATCGCATCGATATCTGTGTGCTCAAAGCTTTCGGGGTCTTTCAAATATGCATAGATATTTCCAAATTCAGGATCAGCTTTCAGTTCAGTGATAATCATATCTCTAGAATCTAAAATTTTTGAAGTCAACACAGCACATTTAAGTTCATTTCCTTCATCGTCCAGTTTTATACGAGAAAGTGAGTCAGCTACATTGTTTTCCTTAAACGGTTTATATTTTATTCTGAGATTATATTCTTGGAGTTTTAAAGCCCATCTTATTAACCTGGGCGTTAGGTTTTTCTCCGAGTAAAGTCTACCAACAGCCGCATGATCCGAAAAGACTGTTACTGGCGTTTTGCCGAAATAAACTCGAAATTTGTGTACAGCCATTAATACGGCTAATGTTTCTCTCTCTGTAGCTGTATAATTCCTTTGTGTCTGATTCAACGTTTTACTAAAAAATGCCAGTTTTACTAAAAAATTTTGCATAAGAACCGCACCCACCGCATAGTCCGACGCATCTGCTGCAATTTCCAGGTTTTCGTCCCCCTCCGGGAATTTTAAAACAGGGGCATTGATGAGCGCTTCTTTTAATCTTTCAAATGCTGTATTTGCTTCCGCTGTCCACGTAAATTTACTTCTCTTTCTTTTGATTACTAAGAGTGGTTCAACAATATTAGCGAAATCTTTTATGAAAGACCGATAGTAGGAACATAACAAAAGGAAAGAAGAAAGTTTCTTGGCGGTGTTGGGCGGTGGAAAATTCTTGATTGCTTTTATTTTTGAATCTTGCGTTTCTATACCCTTTTGCGAAATTTTATAACCGAGATATTTAAGTTCTTTAGTTGAGAACTTGCATTTTGAGGCGTTAATCGTAAGACCGGCCTCTTTTAATAATTTAAAAACTTCTTCTAGATCATTAATGTGTTGTTCCAACGTACTACTCGTTATAATTATATCATCTAGATAGATTAAAGTTGATTTTCCTTGGACAGGCTTTAGAACAATGTCCATAGCTCTCTGGAATGTTGATGGGGCCCCATACAACCCACAGGGCATGCGTAAAAATGCATAAGTGCCCGATTTTGTTATAAACGCGGTTTTATGTATGTCTTCGGGTCTCATAGCTATTTGATAGTAGCCAGACGTTAAGTCCAAAGTAGACATGTATCTTGTCGATTTGATCTGTCTAATAATTTCCTCTACAACCGGCAAAGGGTAAATTGGGAATTTAGTAATACTGTTTAGTTTTCTGTAATCGATAGCAAACCTCTAAGCCCTTTTATCCGAAGGAGGAAACTCGTTCTTTTTCCTACATAGTACGACTGGACTCGCGTACTCACTATTTATGGGCGTTATTATTTTATTCTTTAACATCTCCTGAATATGTTCTTCGATGATTACGTCTTTTTGTTTGTCATAACGATAAGGTTTAGTACTACAAGGTTTTTCAGTATTTAATTGTATCTGATGCGTAACTATTTGGCAACTACCAGGCTTTTCTGAAAACAAGTTAGAAAAATTACTCACCACTTGCTGGATGGTTTGACTTTCATGGTCATTCAGATGGCTAAGGTCAACTTGCGGTTTCTCCACAGGTTCCACCACCCTCTGATTCATCTCCAGCACCACGGAACTGTCTTGAAAATTCAGCTTGGCCCTCGCGGCCCTTAAAAACTCCATACCTAAAATAAGAGGATTTTGCAGATTCTTCACTACAAAAATTAATACTTTGAGGCTTTCCTCTTTTACCTGTATGTTTAATGATAATTTACCGATGCAGTGACAGGTTTTTCCTTGCGCCACTATAATTTCCGTATTTTTGGTTTTAAATAATCGTACTTAGCTTGATAGCTCTTTCCCCCATAAGAGCGATTTCCATTTCTGGTTTCCTCATTTGAAGATTTCCTTCGGGTACTTTGAGAATACGTTGCCCCTCTAGCTTTTTCCGCTATTCTGCGATTTTGAAACTTCACCGCCAATTCGAAGAGCGCCAGCAATGTGCTTGGGTTTCTAATTTCGAAGTAGTCTTGAACAGCAGGTAACAATCTTGGAAAGATTATTTCAATAATCTCCGCATCGGGTTTCTTCCCATACAGCATATCCGTCAGCTTAATTTTTCGCAAAATAAAGTCCGTCAACTCTTCTATATCCCGTTGATAGAAACTATATAGTTCGGCTTCTAGCTTTGCTCGATCTTTCACTATGGGGAAGGCCTTTACTAACGATTTTTTGAAATTTTCAAATGTATATGTCTGGCTTCCAAATTCCCCTAATAAAAATTTACCTATATTCTTCCACCATATCGCGGCCTGTCCTCTTAGTGCAGATGTTGCGATGGCAACTTTTTGTCTTTCAGGCACAGGGTAGAGCTGAAAGTGATTTTCTAGGCCTTCTAGAAATATCGCCACCGAATTTTTTCCGTCGAAATTGACGTTTGGCTTGATTGACGCTCTCA
Organism: Stegodyphus dumicola; assembly: GCF_044657685.1. Lineage (NCBI taxonomy): Eukaryota > Metazoa > Arthropoda > Arachnida > Araneae > Eresidae > Stegodyphus > Stegodyphus dumicola. Next base: position 262,343,437 of record NC_140770.1, on the reverse strand, counting down.
AAGTCTGGACCAGGTATCCAAATCCTTCCAATTGGCTTGCCATTCCTTGGTGTTGTCCCGCGGCTTCCATCCGATTTTCGGCCATTTCAGTTCGATAAGTGTTCGGGCGCCAATGTAGAGTTGCGCGCCTCCAACTTGCACGCAACCAAGAGGTGACTGTTGAAACTGGAAAGCAGACAGAGTCTTGCTAAGGGTTTAAGTCTCTTTTTATTCAACCTAAGATGTTACAATTGCGTGCTCTTGACGCTCACAAACTACGCCGATCCGGCGGTAAAATAAAAATAAGAACCTGAAAAGAAATAATAAGACTCTAACTACGAGGCTCTCTAAAAGTAGCTACCCTCACCGCGTTTTACAATACCGCTGCTAATTCAGCAAACTTTGAATATCACGTTGAACAATTAACAATTCTAATAGGCAAGCACACAGGCCGAAACGCGGGGTTCTTCAATTTCTGGCTAACTACCTCCGCGCTCGTGAAGTAAGAACAGCACACTTCGAACTCGTTTCCTTTCTATTTATCTGAGACTACTTCCGCTGATAATTTGAATCCTTGCGTGTTCTACTAAAATTTACATACTCTGGCATTGGCAGTTCCAGGGGAAAGTAAGGCTTGACAGGAAAGATAGTTTGAACTTAAAATAAATGTTAGTTAAAATAAATATAAACCCTACAACTGAAAAGGTTACATGTAGAATTTAATGAAACTTACCCTCAATATACAACACATAGTAAGGTATCAAATAACATAAAAATAAATTACCAGACAAATATGGTAGTATAGAAATTAGAACATGTATAAAATGAACAAATAGACGATGTCAGTTTGCTTTAGGAAAAGTACTTTCAATATGGAGTATGATTGCCTCTAGAAGCAATACAGCACATATAAGCTATGTGTGATACTTTCAATTATGTGGTCTATCAGTTCCATAGGAAGCGAGAGCCATTGCTCTTGCAAAGCAGTTGCAAGGGCAACAAGGGTTAGAGGGGGCGGATTTAGAGCAACTAGACGTCTACCTAAAGCATCCCAAACGTGCTCGATAGGATTCAAGTCCGGGGATCGAGCTGGCCACTCTATGCGCATAATTGTTCCCTGTTGAAGATACTCATCTACGGTGCGAGCCCTGTGTGGTCTTGCGTTGTCGTCCCGTAACAGGAATTCATCACCTATTGCCCCGGCATATGGGCGCACATAAACATCAAGGATTTCATCTCTATAAATCTGCGCATTCACGGTTTCCCCTTGCAAAGACATGGAGGTCTGGGCGTCCACCCAAAGAGATGCCACATCAAACACAGACACTGCCCCTTCGGTATGCATCTCCTTCACGGATGTTTGACAGATGATAACGGATTCTAGGTTCTCTCCATATCAAATAACGCTTACTATCGCTTTCTAGACTAAACCTGGACTCATCCGTAAAGAGAACCGTCGTCCATTGATCAGGCGTCTAGTGGACATGTTGTCGTGCCCACTGCAAAAGGTCCCTCATATGGCATGACGTGAGCGGCACACAAATGGCTGGTCGCACGCATACAGGCCACCTTCGTGAAGCCTTCTACGCACAATTGACGTTGACATGAACCTTCCAGTGGCTGCAGCAAGGGAGGATCTAAGAAGAGCCGGAATAGCGGTTCTATTCCTGCGTGCACATAATTTCAAATATCGGTCATCGGCGCTCGTCGTAGCAGTTGGCCGTCCTTGGATGAACCTCCCAGATGACGAATCTGTGGTTTGAAATTGCCTCCAAAGTCTATGAACCACAGAAGGACTCACATTTAGCCATCTGGTCACTTCTGTTCTGCCTCTAGTCTCCCAATGGCTCTCCATCGCAGTTCTGCAGGCAAATGACGCCTGGAAGTCATTGTTACGAATTGGCTATCTCAGATTTCTGATGTCACTGTCACAGTGAAATATGTGGGCTTGCTCTCATACATGGACTTTTATGCTCCTCGCAGATGACGTATTCCGAAAGCAGCGCCACTAATTTGCATATCGCAGTTTTACTCTGCTACTCTTACTTGGCAACATATTCAAATTTTACACGGTTTGGCTTATTTTTGAGGAAGCTATCGCTATTTTTGTGATTTTTCCTTAATTTATGATAAACAGTGTATTTAAATGTTACTAATAATCGAAGTAAATAATTCTTTCCTTCAATTAATTAGAAATTCTATTATTTTGGTATCTATACTATAAAAATCTGTGCGCGTAATTTGTTTGTTTGTGACATTATCTCCTCCGGAATGGCGGGCACGTGAGGTTCGAGACAGATACCCCCGGATAACTAAAAATTCGTGGGAAGCCATTTAGACCATACCCATCTTCGTGCGACTTCAATTAGCCGAAATATTATAAACTCTTGAAACGGTAATTTTCGTCCTCATTATTACGAGTGGCAAAAGTCTCGCTCGCTGGAGATAAAAATATGCTTTAGTTCAAAAAGTGTTGCCACTGCTTGTTTCAAATCGTAAAGTTTTTTAATAAAGACTTTCTAAGAATTACAAAATATGTAATAAAAACATCTGAAAATTTTCATATTTTATATTACGTCCAAACGGTCGTTTTTTAAACATTTTGTGTCTAACCTCTATGTATTAAATATCATGTTCTTAGCACTTAAACTATAAAATTCAATTCAACAGCAATATCTCAAAATATTTAAAAGCGCATATCCTTAGAATTTTCGATACACAGTCTCACGCAGGTGATAATTTTTTTCCCTACAGTGTTGCCGAAGATAGCTTTGATATTGTTAAGCTTCTTAGTCGAAAACTCATAAATGCTTTACAATATATGAAATAGATCATAACACAAATACTAAATTCCAAGTTTGTGCTTCCATATGCCCATATTCGGGTGGAGACGTACGTTATTGAAAATTTGATGGCGCAGGCCACCGTTGGTTTTACACACTGTGAGAAGCATACATACATTCATGCAGATTCTTCATTGTTTAATTTATTTAAATATAATACAGGGCTCTCTCTATATATAATATTATTTGGTGGCAACAATTTAGAAAGGGTTTTGCCGGTTAGAGTGAATCAACGCAAAATGCCAAAACGAAATTAATAGCCCTACTGGGCAAATTGACCCTTTGGGTTAAAAATAGCATTACCAAACATTACCTATATCATTCCCGATCCCAAAAATTCGTGGGAAGCCATTTCGACAATTCTCATATTCGTATGACTTAAATGAGCGTAGATATTAGTTAAGGAACTCTGAATACGCTAATTTTCGCGCTCGTTTTTCTGAGTGGCAAGAGCCTCTTGCGCTGGAGATAAAAACCTGATTTATTTCGAAAGGTTTTCTACTGCTTGGTTACAAAATAATAGAGTTTATTACTAAAAACTTTGTATATTCTACAAAGTAAAAATAGCACTGCAAAACATGAAATATATTATTTTTATATAAGGTCATCTTCTGACGAAGAAGTAGGCATGCGACTTCATGTAGCCGCATTGTATGTTGTAAATCTTTCGTTAATATCAGCATTTTAAATAAATAGCTGTAGTTAGCAATTATTTTGCTTCCGATTAACATAATTGACACGGTAAGTTATTACTATGCTAATTCTTTTATTGCTATTAAGAAAAATGCTGTTATATTACATTAAAATTTAAATCATGACATCATACGTATAAGGTTTTGTTTTCTGGTTTGACAACAAAAATTATTTATGAATTGATTGTTGCTGGGAAAGAATAAACTGATTTCATTCATCATGAAATGTTCTTATGCACTTTCTTTTCAAGTCTACATAGAACTAATAAATTCTGCTTTGGTTGCAGCTAGTAACTTTGTATACAATACAATAAATTAATACTTCATTTTATTTTCAGTTTTTCAGTACACAGAACTTACAAATATCGCTTTGGCCGTAGCGGCCAACCGTTTGTAAACATACTAGCGGGCTTGCCTGCCAGTATGTTTTTAAACGTTGTACCTTTACAAAGTATCATTTTTTAACTTTATGCTGAAATTCAAATAAAACGAACTCTATTAAGTGACTCATCTTTCATTACATTACACTGAATAAAAAAATACTTTTTACTGCATATTTTCTTACATTTCTTTTAGCTTTTTCCAGTATGGCACAATGCAATGACCTAAAATAAAGTTTTCTACTATAAAAAAAAATCAAAGAGCATGTTTCTGGTAGGATGTTAAGACATTCGTTACTAAAAAATATTTCCCTTATACCCCATTTTAAAATTTCTTAAATGTTTTCCTAGAAACTTCTAAAGAAATATCTTTGATATTCCTCTTTTTATGAGGAAAATCGGTAGAAAATGTAACAAATATTACATCAAAATCTTTTTTAAGAGATAACAGAAAAAGATTCGAGAACATAAAATACACCTTGAAGCATAATATGTGCTGATAATATAATGGGAAACCAGATCTTATTTGGGGAACTTTTGAAGTTTCCAAGAAAAAAACTGTTCTTTAGACTTCTGATGCAGTCTATTTTTAAATAAAAGAAGACGTAATCTGGCTTGAAATTTTTTCGCGATAGAACTCAGTTAACTTTGCACACAAGAAATATTTCTATCTATCATTACATACAACATTTTGAAGCATGATTATGCGCACAAGTTTACTTAAAACTTTACATATTACAAAATATTGCATACATTACATTAATGAATTTTTAACTTCACCAGCAATTTTTCGTACAATTATAACTTAGAGATTGAGATTCTTATTTTATAAAAAGAATGCAGAGCTATCTAACAAAGCTATTCAACATAGCTAATTAAATTAAAACAATAATAAATTGTTAGATTACTTACTTCATAATGCATGCACTTTATTTATACGGGTATCCTAAGAAACATAAGGCTATGATGTGACCTCGGATTACATACTTTGTTTGCTCTTATCACCTAGACGTCTTTACATACATAAGAAACCAAATAAAGTTTTCTCATGAACACAGTACTTGATAAAGATTTTGAGTGGTCATGCAATGGTAGTCATTGTTTTTCGCAGAATTTTAACGGGAATATAGACGTGGATGATCATTGGCACCAATCAAAAAGGAATTCAGTGTAGCTGCAGATCACGTGTGATTGAGACATTAAGAACACATAAGATCTCACTTGCAGAGTAATCAAGTTATTGTGGCGTACGATAAAAGCATCCAAACGCAAGAGGCCATCCGTTTCGGTAGCATCACGACAATATGCTTTGTTTTCAGCTATTTCCGAGCCTTGTGGGAGGACAAGACAAGGTAATATCTTCAGAACATCGTCGTACTCAGTATAAGCAAACATATATGTCCTCCAGGGACTTTATACTAGACATCCATACCGACAGTTGATCCTTCGAACATACCGGGGAGGAAACGCATTTTGATGCCACAGTTCTTGGTCGGATTTGGCAGCAATGCTCCTAAAAGGAAACGTTCAGTTCTATAAGCAATTAGGAACAAGAAAATGTACATCTTAATTGTGCATAAGACGTCGTCTATTTGAACTAAGATCCTCAACTACTGCAAGTTTTGTTATAGTTTACAATATACCTCTATTGCTCCAACATCTAGGAAGACAGGCGAATACTGGCTGATGCTATCCTTGATGAAGATTTCCATTAGCTGATAATTATCATTGTGAACGTTTTAAATGGTGTCGCAATATAGTTGGTGAACTGCCAAGTACAATAGTGTAATATTAAACGAATAGTTTCGCTTCTGACTTCCAACTGCTAAAGTGCTTGCCAAGTTCGTTACGTGGACAATGGTTGATGTTTCTAGCATTTAGAAGCAGCACATAATAATAGCCGGCTCAAAATAATAATAAATTATTCGATTGGAATAATGGTTTGTACTTGATTTTATTTCATCTCTAATGTGCATTATAGGCGCATTGACGGTACGCCACTATGCTGAAGATGTGCAATAGCATCATATCTTTCCGCAACTTTAGTGCCCTCAAACGCCATTTTTCAGCAAGATAGCGCACGACCGTGGGATACGTGGGTTATGTTGAATGCTCTTGCAAATGTAAAATTACAACTTTGGCCATCCCAATTCTTTCATCATTCGCCATATGAAAATATGTGTGTGAGAGTCAGTTGTGAATTTCTTCTGCCCTTCATGCAACGAAGATGAATCGTGTAACAACAATAACACGGGTGTGTGATACCATTGATATAATCCAGTCACTCACTAGTTACTAGTTAGTTACAATTATATATTCAAGAATGTAGTGCGTAAAATCTGGCCACGTCATCCTACTGATGACCTGCATATAAGTGTCTTTCTGCTGTATATTCCTGAAAATTAACTTTTCATTAAGTGCTTGATTTTCTATCCAGAGCTTTTTCTATTTTGAATTATTACGTCATGATGCAGTATTTATACCTTCACATAGCATATTATTGAATTTTAATGAAGATTAAAAAATGATTAAAATGGGCCTTTTATTTGTTTTAAATCGCTCAGTCTAACAAACAATATCCTTCCCTCTCCAAAAAGCAGTGATAATGGCTTTAAATAGGGGAGTTATTAAGACTGTAGATTAAAAGAAATTCTGAATCTTCCTATATTCTCGTTTCCAAGGCTACAGTTCGGGAGAAAACTCCTACAAAGACACAAATAATCTACGAAAGTGCAACTCTAAGCTCTAGAGAATCAGAAAACGGAGGCAGTGCAATAACAGTGTTCATCATGTAATATTCCACATGCACATGTCTGGTGTAAATAATTCATATACTCTCAGCAAAATTACATAACTTATAAGAAAACATTAACAACTCATGCCACAAATAATAATTGAAAATCATTGTTGGCTAGATTAGAAAAAAAAAAAAAAAAAAAAAGGAAACCTGCTGAAAACATTTAAAATTTAAAATTTGTACATTAGACTGCAATATAATATTAAAAATCGAAGCGCAATATTAGTTATTATTAGTAAGCTATCATGCATATATACGTGCATTAAATGCCATTTTGAAGCTTTTATTTATGAACAGGAAGATTATAATTAAAGCCCCACTTTTTAAACACTGTAAAATAACACTTGTCAGAATGACCTTAAATTCGGCCTCAAAGTATTTGAAGCAGTGGTAATATGTCAGGCGAAAGAAAAAATTATTTAAAGGCTTTTCAATAGATAGTCCTATACTCGTCATAAAATGCTCTTTGCCGAGCTGTTACATGCATAGTATGCATGTCACTTAAGAAAAACACGAAGTGCATGCAATTCCCCTTATTCTCCAGCTGAGAAGCAAGTCATTCCTCCGTCAATTGAGAATGGGATATGTTTGTGAAGCTTCTTAGCAACAACGGAGCCTACGTATCAACTGCTCTGACGACGTTCCAGACATTAATGATGTAAGATGCAGATATGTTCCGATACCTGTCAAGGATTTGAGGAAGGTGATTTGTAAATTAAGAGACCCGTTCATTTGACGTGAGATCTAGTAAAAGGAGAAACGCATTTGCTTCGTGAAGTATATGGCTTTTAACACTGGAAAAAGAGATGAGCAGTGGTTTGGAAAGATTACAGTACAGGGGAACTGCCAGATCTTCAGACGTGTTGATAAGCGCAGTTCATAAATTTTGCGAAAATCCTGCAATGCTATTCATTCAAAATATCGCATGTTAATTTAGCTTCTTCTTGCTGTCCTAAAAATGCTTCAAAAATTGCTCTACAATTTCTTGCTTGGATGGAAATGGGCAAGGTATGGCAATGGCCATGAAACATTTTGTGAACAGGGGAAGCGGATTTCCATCTCCAAGGTTTTTGGGTGCTGGAATTTGTATAATATGCGCGACGAATAATCCATTCCTAATGCACCAACTGCCTATTAATGCTGAAAATGTCACAGTGTGGTGCGGATTTACGGCAAAGTTTAAAATATTTGTTCGCTCTTTTTCGAGTAGATGGCTCCTGCGGATTCTCTTGCCTGTACCGTCAATGAAAAACTATATTTGTCTCTTTCGGGCAACCCGTTCATGCTAGCACTTCAACACCATGCATTTGCGGATAACAGTATTTCATGCAAGATGGCGCTCCTCCGTATATTGCAAGAGGCGTGAAAAAAGCTGCTGATTATCTATTTCGGAAATGACAAAGTTATTATCCATTAATTTCTACAGCTTGGAAGCCACGATCTCCTGACCTTAACCCTTGTGACTTCTAGTTTTAGAACACCTAAAAATGTTGTTTACAGTTGTGCGGTTGCGAACTTAGCTGAATTTCAGATACGCATTCAGCACCACGTTCACAAAATCAGCACAGAATTGCCTTGGAACATCTATCGCTAATTTGGGATTTCAAGTCGTGGCACAAAACTGTGGACAATATAATAAGCATTTCTCAATCAAGTCTTAAGAGCGATATTTAAAACTGAATCACTGACTTTTTGTATTGTTTGTGGCCTACAGGCAACTAAAAGCTGATTTAATTTTAATAAAATGTTCAACATATTTGTTTTTCCCTAGATGAATTCGCGTTGCTTCACGTATATAGGTCATTCTAATTACCGGTTTGTTTTATACAGCATTCTGAAAGTGGATTTTAATTTAAATTATCTTCTACCAATTGTCAGAGATAAAATATCAGATGAAGCGACTTTTCGCCTCAAGCAGCAGACACTGGTTCCACTAACTCCTTTTCTTGTAGTATTAATTTACGTTTTCTCCCCAACGCTTTTCAGCACTTTTTAATCATTCGTTTTAAGTGTAAGTAATGTAAAAAATTTGCCATTATATGCTACTTTTTTATTTAATAGCACTTATTTTTTTCTTTGTTCGAGTTCTCTATTTGCGATAAAACCGTGCTGACATAACGGAAAATATCAATTGTTCTATAAAAGATACGTTTTTATAAACAAATATCTCCCAATTTTGTTGAAAGGAATCCTACTGCGACATGAATGACATTACCATATTCTGAGAAATATATATCAGGTCTTTTAAAATTAACGTATTATATACCTAAATCATACAAACACCTTTCTTAATTCCTTATTCTGCCTTCTCAGAGCTCCGTAGTTTTCACTAATTAATAATTACTTGCAATCTTTCAAGACTATCACGCTTTCTTGAGAAGAGTCATTAGTGAAATTCTGAGCTAAACTTTGATATTTTACACTATGATAGTAATATTAATAGTTAGTGAAACTATCGAAGTGCTTAATGAAGCGCATTAGAGAAGAAAAGTATTTTAATTGGCTACCTTTTTTTAAATGACTGCGATGTAATTTTCTCGGGTTAAAAGCATATAAATGCACTGAAGCATTTTTAAACGATCATGTAAAGGAAAAGTTAAATGACAAAAAATAAACTAACAAAGAACTTGAAAATGGTAAGACATCTGTAAAGTCTCGGAAAGATAATTTAACGAGGCTATGATTCCAGTAATTAAAGCCTGTGAAGGATGAAACGGATCTTGAGGATCATTCACGACATCAACGAATAAGGGAATCCCAAATGTAAATTCATTTGGTTCATATTAGTCTAGCCGATAATTTCTCAAACGCTTTTTCAGTGTGGACCACTTTTATGAATTAGGATGTTATGCGGATAGCTTCAAAAGCAATTTTTCATCACATTTTACTACCAGCGTGTATATATATTCTTGAAATGCATCTAATTAAAATTCATTTAATTTTACATTAGTAAACTCAGTGGCGCAACAGCCCTTAGTGAGCCATGTCCTACGGTGACCTGATATCTGCTTTCTTGACCATGGGCCTGGGGTGCATGAGCATATACTCTGGAGAAGTGGTCACATTGTTGCAAAGCCCGCCGTGTTTAGTCCCCAAGCAAACTTAATACTCATTTTATTGGCTCTCTTCCACGGATGAAAGGCTGAGTCAACTTTGCTCAGCCGGGGGATCGAACTCCAGACTTGTGGTACTGCTGCGCAAAGCACTAACCATTGCGCCACCGATTTTATATTAGTATTAGTCAGTTAAGTTAACGGAAGAAATGTGATTTTGTTTTTAATAATTCAAGATTATTAGCGTTTGGATAACCTATATATTATACACTAAAAAGGAAATAAATGTTGATACTCACAATTAATGCCACGAGTAAAAATGCCGATTGTTGCACAGATGTGACATTCTTGGATGTATGATGGTGGGCTTAAATCTGAGATCGGTACATATATCAAGCTTATTTGTGTCGTTCATTTTTATTTCAGTTAGGGACGAAACCTTTCTTTGCACAGATGGATAAATCAAACTAAAGTATAATTTTAAAGCACCATTGTACAGTTTGTTATATTCTATTTTACTTGATAATGAGGTCCAGAAATGAGCCGAGCCCCACCTTTCGCTTGGAATTTCATTTAATCCCGTGTCATTATACAGTTCAATTAACTGCTTTTATTCATTCAATGGTAGTTCGTTGTTTTAGGAATCACAAAGAAAATGATCAAGAACCCAAGAAAATTCGTTATATATTTGCTATTTGGAAAGCAAGTTTCAGTCTGTGACCTCAGAGTTTCCAGATGCGCGTATATGTCATTTATAACTATTTTCCAACAACAATATATTTTTTTTTTCTAAAAAAAGACTCTGAGGTTCGAAATACTGAAACACCTTTCGTATGACAACACTAACTCGAAGACAAGTTTAACTCTATAATATCTATCTAACTATAATTTCTCATGAACATACAGAACGTTCAATGAATTAGCTTGTAGACATGGATTTAGGCATTTAGATTTTAAGAATACATTCAGATTGTGCTCACTATGTGTTTCGAGAAAGATGTGCCAGTATATTTATCCAAATGTCATCAGCAAGAAAGGATGCAAAATCGTGTTATTTTTATAACAGGAACTTTTTGCAAATTTAGGAAAACCAAAAGGCCAGGATTCTAGGACCTCTTGTGATCCTCAGATTACAGTTTAAGTAATTTACTTTGAGAAGTTTTAGATAGGCTGATATAGCCAAATGAATGTTACTGCCCCGATGTGACTAGCAGCAAAAGACATGATCACAGATTTCGCTCCATAAAGCAAACAGCTGCGAAAAGGGTTTACTTGAAATTGCATCAGGGCTCATGTTTGGAAGAATTCAAATATTCTTACTTTGTTTTCGCTCAGAATCCGGTGGAGATTTAGAAACTTGCCTCATCTGCTGTAGAAAATTCGACCTTACCAACATATGATGCTCCAGGCTGCAGCTCCGTAAAACTTCCTTCATATAACACTTTGTTCAGAATATCGAGAATATGCAAGTGAATTTGTTTTTCACCAATACATGAAGCGTTCAGGATTTTCCAGCACCTCGATCCCTGGCATTCTAATTGACATATTCTCCAGTGGAATTTTTTAAATTTACTTTTGCTCTGTGAATTAAAATAACAAATATGTATAAAATTTATATAAATAAAAACTTTTAATAAGATATAAAAGAGGCATGGAAGGGCACAGGTTTTTAAAAGAGGCATAAAAATTTCTTTTATAAAATAATTTCAGAGTTCGTTTAATAAAACTATTTGCTGAAAAATATTAAGGATAAAAATTTTGAGGTACTGACGTAATGGATCATACAAACGCAAGAATGAAGGACGCAATATCTTACCACCCGGAAGATTAAAAGCAATTATATTTCCATTTTAACTTTCTGATTATCCCCTGTTTCCGCTAAAAAAGGAAAGTTCCATTAAAAAACATAATATAGGAAGTGCATTAGGGAAATTACGTTATAGTTTACATGACAACATCAGCAACGTTTGTACATGGATGAAGAGAATCTCTTATGTATCCTATTTGTTACCGTTTTCCCGTCACGCACTTATAATTCGATCTTTCCTTTGAAAGACAGTTTCTTGTATTTTCGGCAGTATAAGGTTTAATTTTGAGGTCAGACTAAGGTCGCACATGCGCAGTGGGAGCTCACTGAACACTTTGTTAATGTCAAGGTTGTTTAAATTTTCAAGAAGAGCAAGTTTCTTTTTTACAACATTTCTCGCATAGAGGGGATGCACCAATGGCCGATTTGATTTATCCATCTGCAGAAATACTTAAATAATTTTCGCTGTCAAATATTAGTAAACCTACTGAGTTTTTGCAATAAAATATTTGCAGCTGCTTAAATCATAAATGTTTAACAGCACTACTTTTTACGGTAAGACACCAGAAATTCTTACCAAGTAACACTAGATCTTAGAAGAGAATATTTACCGTAATTTTTATACATCCATTCTGCGGATTTAAAAAATTATACAGCTCCGTGCGATGGGAAAATTTAGTCGATGTAGGATGGCGAATCGTGTTAAGACATTTTACATCAGTTGAATTGCAAGAAGACTAGATATTTTATTCTCAGACATATACGTTGGCTGTTATTTTAACAAGTAGTGAAACTATCGAAATGTTTGATGAAGAGCATCAGAGAAAAAAATATCTTTCGCTAACGAATTTTCATTTCTTGCCGTTGTCCAGGTTTTTAAAATTCCAAAAATCTAAAAATTAACTTAGCTCTAAAATCCTAATATTATATTTAATAGTTAAATATTAATGGAAATTCCAAACAGTAACGTTCTTTTAAACAATTATATAAAGTTAAGTATGGTTCAAGTTGAGCAAATCATACAAGAATACTTTTTACCCAGAAGCTGTAAACCAACGGAACAAAACTAAATACGTGCACGGGATGTCTAAAATATTCAGCTCATCTGTTAAATGAAAAATCTGATGCAGACACCACATGACTCCTTGTACGTAATATTAAATTATTCGCATTTTTTGCAGCATTTCATTTAAATTTATTTCCTCGAATTTCATTAGAGACAGATTTCTCATTCAATTAATTCAGTTCTCATTTCGCGGCAAGGCAAAAATGTAAAAATCAGCAAAATATCTTCATTAAAAATTTTAAAATTTAAAACAAAACTCCAAATACAGTTAAAACAATTAAAAAATAATTTTTACAATTAAAATTAGAGTTTCTACGCAGAAAAAGCAATTCGGCAAGCACGCAACAAGGCAGACTTTTGGGTTCAGAAAATTGAGAGTTTACTTTTGGTCCCACTTGGGGAAAGGGAACTGAAGATGCAGAAACTGACTTAATTCACTGTTTTTCTAAGTTTCAAATGTAAAAAAAAATATGGCTACTACGGTAAACAAATATTAGACAGTCGCACAAGCAACTTTTTAAATGTTTGATAATTCTATAACTATTGCATGCAGATTAACTAAGGGCATAAAAACCTAAACGGAAGATAAGAATAACATAATTCTATCATTTTTAAGCAAAAAATGCAGAATTTACAATCACATAAGAATAAAAAAAGTGAATAATAAAAAAAGAATAAAAAAGGTGAGCTCACCGCGGCTTGGTGAAGCGGCCGATTTCATTACTGAGCATTACAAATTTTAGTGTGGTGTTGGACTCACTCCTGCTGACACACTTTTTTTGCCCTTTTAGCTTTATTATTAAGAATCGATTTCTTCGCACTTGCCTCATATTTCTTTAGAAATGCATTTTAATTTTTTTTTATTTCATTACATCAGATTGAAAAATAGAAAAAAAAAAAAACTTTTAAGAACTACGTATATTTTAGTCGCCTGATTTAAAAGATTAAATCTAAAAATACATTTTTACGCTTTACTGAATGGCAACACGCTGATGGTGCATGGAAATAATAATATTATATTTGAGTCAGTGGAAACACATTGTTTTTTTAAGATAACCGAAAATGTAAATGAACATTTTAAGTTAATATCTTACATTTAGCCAAATGGCAAGCGCCTGGCTCGCTGGAGATAAAAATGACTCATTTTGAAATATGTTGCTATGTCTCTCTTTCAAATCGTTGAGACAAAAAATCGTTATATTTGTATAAAATAGGAATTCAATCAAAACCAAACTCAAAATTCAGGATTCGGGCTTCGAGGTGCCCATCATTGGGTTGAGAATTACGTGTATATGAAAGATTCAGTGGCTGCAAGTGCCATCATTCTTTCCCAGTGAGAGGCTCATACATTCTGTTGCGTGCGTAAGGGTTCGTAATAGATTGAATGCCCACAGAACCTGTGATAGCTTCTTAAAATTTATTATAAATCCAAAAAAAAAAAAAAAACACTTCACAGTTCTGCAACTTTCCACAAAAATACTAGCACTGCTCTTTACAGTGTCATAGAGCACACACAATCAGTAGTTACTCTTCAAACTACTAGAAACTTTAAGCCCAACAGAATGCAAAGCTCATTTAAAAGGCCAAGCTCTACAATGTAGCTCTGAGCTAACAACTACAAATGAAAAACGGATCCTCTCTCCACGCTTATATAGTTTTCACCCGGACTCCGAGATATTTCTAGTATTTTCTGCTTCTCGAAATTGCTAGAAAGCATATGAGGGCGGCATGCGGTTGCATCTACATAAGATCAATTACAGTTGTTCAATTAACAATACTCATTACAGTTATACAAAGACAAGACCAAAATGTCTCTGAATCCAAGTTTGGCGATTTCTCGTCAAATTTGGCGTCAAAAATTAATTGCGAAAACTCCAGGATTTTATTTGGCAAGATAGTCATTTAATCAATGTGAAATAAACTTGTATTCTTACTTTTCCCGGCACAGCATTTTCTCTCCAGATTTTCATGTTACTGTCCTAAAATCAGCTTCTATGTACAAAATTCGTAAAAATACTTATTATTTTATTTTTATAAAAATAATGCATCGCACTAACATTTGGTGGCAACAATGTGAAAACTGATTCGGACACAAAAGCGATACGGAGAAAAAGTGAGTTTCGATACTCACGTTTTAGCACCTCTTGCACTAATATGTTAAATTTACGTCTCCATTGTATAAAAGGTTAATATACCAAAATAATCATAATCAAAAAGCTATTACTGAATAATTTTATAGCAGAATTAGGCAGATTAATATATAAACCGTTTCGGTTTTAATTTCTGGCAATTTAAAGGAAGGATTACCTTTCTGAATCTCTTTCGATGATTATTTATTTTGTCTGCAACTGAACTTAGCTTCAAATTCCGGACAAAAAATTTATCGTTGAGGGTCTTTCGCTCTTGGATTTCGAAGAAAGATTTAGGGAACGTGCCCGCGCAAGCAAATCAAAAGAAAGTAATAAGTGAAGAACGCTGGGAAAGGAATGCCCGAAGTGCAGTTAATTCTGCTGGGATTCCTTCTCCGGTGGCTAATCTTGATTTAATCACAACTTCCTTCTTCTTACCTAACATTTCTTTGAAAATTTTAAATGTTTCTGGTTTATTTTAAACTAGTTAAAGAACTATATTATCTATGCCAGTAACCAGCAGTGCTAAATAACATGTGAATAGAGAGACTTTTTTTAATGTATTCGTAATTATTTACTGCATTAAGCATTTACACAATAATTTGACACATTTGTTTAGAGCGAAATTGCAGTATTTTACATGCGCATTAAATCCAATCCATTCTGCTTGCTTTTCCGAACCTTGTGAAATGTTTAATTTCAGCATTTGTTTCACCTTTACTAGAATTATCTTTTTATGTTGATGAAACAGTCACGTTCTTCAAGATGACGTAAACCCATGCAGTATGAACTTTCTACAAATTTTGCTACGTATCTGAATAGTTCTTAAAAATACTAATTTTAAACAGCCGAGTTCGAATTCCAGACAAAATATAGATGTTTGTAAGTATTTGGTGCCTATGCTCGCATGGAGGCATTGAAATACTGGCTAATCGAAAGTCCTCTCCAGTAGTTTTGTACTAAGATGACAGAGATGATGCTCTGTCGAATCGTTCTCTGGTGCATTCTCCATTAAATTCGTGGCGAAGCTGTGCAGTGTAGCGCAACCGTAAAACCAATGACGAAATTCTAGTTTGCGGTCCACATCAGTCTGTCCTTTTTGAACAGAACTCATATCAAAAAGGCGAATATTACCTTTCTTAAATCTTTTTAGTATCATCCCTTTTCATTTCGTTTTCTACAATTCACTTCGTAAGGAAAATATGCATCAGAAAATGTCTTAGATACTGCTTAATTAAATATTTCTTAGCATGTGTACTCGAATTAATATGGTGACTACATACTGCAACTGACATGAATCACGTGTTTAATTGACTAAATCAAATTACTAGAAATTAAAGCAATTAAACGTTTGGGCCTTCACGAATTTATTTAATGAGTTATCGGACCAGACCACTAACTATATATTTTCATGTGGCGCAAATGAATTGCATAAATTAACCTTTGTAAAACAGTTCTTTTTTAATTCACAGTATCCGTTAAGCTAAAATCAGCTGTGTTCTTCCGTTTGTTTAAAAACTGCATAATTTTTTGGGATCTAAATGTTTAAAACACTGTATACTTTTATCAGACAAAATGGCGTTTTACAGTTAACACAAGCCGTAATTAACTAAAACGAAAAGGATTTCTACCAAGATCCTGTCCTTTTACAGTTGAAAGAAGCAAGAAAGATAACTTGAAGAAAACATTTTTTTTTTCCGTCAGCATTCTTTGACAATACCCCCCCCCCCAAAAAAAAAATCACGATTTTCCAATTAGACGGGAATGCAAGATCGAAGTCTTATTTGTTATCAGTGAACACTACATGAATAGAAGCTGTGCATAGTTTGCCAGAATATCTTTCTCTCTACTCTCGTATCATAATTGAAACTAAAGTGCTCCGAATCTTTGCTTGAGGTATTTAAGGTAGGCTGTTCATAGCGATAAGAGTTCGCTTGTTCTAAGGTCTAAATATACTAATGATATGGTTTTTAATCTAAAAATGTTAGCTAAGCCATCTTTTAATTGACTAAATTAATCAGGTGACTTAATTAACCACCTAAGTGCGAGGTATGAACCTTGTTTTTCTTTTCTGGCCCTCACAACTAGTCTAGCTAGCTTCATGCCACTGACAGTCCACTATAGCAAAGATGAGTACATTCTTCATTATCGGTCTTTCTCAGAAGACTGACAAATTAAGACGCATACCGAACAGAGAATAGTTTCAGAAAAGAGTTCAGTTTCTAACGAAACAATTCTGTTCTCTGATACTGTGTTTCGGACTTCTTTGTTGCAGACTCTAAAGAGCAGAAAGTACATTCTTTCTTACTCAATGAATGTTGAATTGCGTCGAAGATATATCTAGATTGGGAAAGTATCTCTTTTAGAATTTCACGGGAATCTCAAAACAAGGACAAAAGAAAACAAATGAAAATTAAATCTAGCCACGTGGAATCACCTGAAATCTTAAAAATCGCAGGTTTATAGCTGTAAAAATGTCAAGACTTATAACTTGGTTTGGCTATAATGTGTCGAAGGCCTTCGCTGCGCCCACGAAAAACATATTATGCTAAAACAATCTTGGATTAAGAGGTATGTTCTTCTATTTATAAAATAGGATGGAAATTGCTAAGTACGTCGCAAATTCAAGACACCATGAGCAATGGTTAAAAATACACATAACTGTATTTAAATAACTAACTACGTTGATGTATAGGTTAAACTGAAGGAATAAAATTAAATCACGACTTTTCAGTTTGGGAGACTTAAAATTTCAAAACTATTTATATTTTATACCAGACATCTCAAATTTATTTCCTTTTCTTCCATACTTGTTATTTACACTAGATGTTTCCTGGATAAGCACATCTATAGCATAGCACTATGACTTCAACGAAACTAAAGATAATGATGACAACGATCCGCGTGATGTATTTTTGTTTACCTCGTTTTGGGTACTACGAAATACCATGCCTTGAAATATGATCAACATAAACTCTGTCAGAGACTGTTATTTTATGAATGATAAGAATAAAGGGATATGAATGTGTCAGTTCCTGCCTTAGAAGACGTAGAATATCGGCTTCCGACTATGACAATTGTGCAACGATCAGTGTGATTTGATCCTGTCTACCGCGTGTTGGATGTTGCAAAATACCACTAATATTACCACTTGCATGATGATCAACAGAAACTCTCTTCGGGACTGCTATTTAATGAGTGATGGAAGAAAGGGAATAGAACGTGTCAATTCAAGCCTTAGAAGAGTTAGAGAACCGAATTTCGGCTCTACGATGCGTGTGATGTGCTCCTGTCTATGCATGACTTGTTATAAACAGACAGATTTTCAGCCTAATGAAGAGAACGGATTTATCACAACGAGAAGAGACAGTTTTCGGCAACTGTCATCATTGTGCTAGATGTTATAATTCAAGTAGTACGGCACCAAATGTTAAAATGCTTTGATGATGTAAAATTAATGGCCGGTAATAAGCCAGAGGTAAGGATTTTGAGATAATAGTACTAACGTTGTGACTACAATAATCCAACAAGTTTGAATATGAAAATAGTTTGTGGTGTGTCTTACTAAAATAAGATTCAGTAAAATGAAGTGGACTTACCCAGGTGTAGTAACAAAATACGCTCAACACAAACTTTACCGGTGAAAAACAAGTTTTATTTTAATTCTAGAACTACAGCGAAAATATTGACATTGCAAGAAGTAATGGCTTCAGTCACAATGGCTTTCGCAAATTCATCCACGAATTACACATATAACGGGAAAAAATGAGAAACTTGATAACATCCCTAAACACGATCGTAATTTGTTGATGTCATGTTAGCAAGATAGCGCATGATGAGGTCGAAATGTATTGAGTTGTAAATCTCCTTTGAAGCTATGAAAGATAAGGTCACCTGATGAAGCAGAAGGAAATATCCCCCGCCAAGGCTTGGCTGCATGGCCTTTGTAGGAAAACTTCTGATCGAAAATAAATCGATATACATCCCAACATACGCTAATTAACTTTGAAGAGCAGGGTATCACTAGACCGTAGGAGTAGATGAAGAAGATAAATCACTGAGTATTTTTAAGGTATTATGTATGACCACAGACACGAAAGAAATCTTTTATGATGAAGCACGAGGAGAAAATTTTCCGACTTGTCACATTCAAAGGTGAGGCGAGGGGGTGGAAGAGCGAAACTGACCTTCATCCCCATCTATTTATAGTTTATGTTGCGAAGGTCCGTTGCCAATCCGAAAAGGAATTCAGAAAAGCGAGGGCTTGCCATCACAGTAAAGATATCTTCTCTAAAGAAGCTTTTATATACTTAATTATTATAGTAGGTAGAAACTGCTACGAAAAAAGACGATGTTAAAAATATGTACCAAGTTCCATTTGTACTCTTACTGAAAACGTGGTGCTTTTGATCCGGTTATTCCCCAGCATCGCATAAATTTCAACCTTCTTTTCGCGGAAACCTGAAGCCGTTTCATGTAAGTACCATCTTTTACTTCTAGACTGCTCAGTGATTTCTTAGAACTTTATAAATGTATATCTCAATCAATTTTCTAATTACACCAATGTTTATAAATGTATCCTGTTCCAAAAATTAGATATAAACTCATTATTAGAAAGAATTTGTTTATTATTTAACATGCTTGTAACAATTTTACGTAGTACCAGAGACTGGCGTATATATATATTTATGTAAATTTGAGGATATATTAAATATGAATATTTTTGACTTATATTCCAGTGTAGTTTATCTGTTTACCATAGTACAGCTTAATAAATTCTAAATTATTTTTATTAATCTCTACCTGAGCTGAAGTATTTTGTATTTGAAGCTGTAACTGTTTAGGCTAAACGGATTTGGATTAATAATATCCAAAATTGTTTTATCGCATTAGAACCTAACTTAACAAGAGCTCACAAATCCTTCTCTGCAAAACACCGAAATTTTGTTTTATGGACTTTGATATTGTGAGAGTTGTCAAATACGATTCCTTCACCAACAGATATAGAGTAACCTATTATGTCAAAAAAATAACTAGACAATGTGATGTATTCCTGTGAAGGTGTCTCCTTTAAATTAATAGAAAGGAATGAATCATCTTAAAAACGCTTTCACTTTCCTCTATTTAAGACTGTAGATATTCAGAGTTTCATGTTTCTAGGAGCGTTGTGAATGCGTCAGCTCCTGAGTTTGATACCAAACTAAATGGATGATGTGTGATAGCTTGTTCCAGATTACATTTCCAAGCGCAATATACTAGATTTAAAGTTTTCTAACTGCACTGCGTGGCTTAAATATTACTTTGATTTATTTACGCTATACTTCTCAATTTTCCGCGTGAAGTGAATTGCCATAAAATAAATATTTAAATTATGCATTCTACTGCAGAATGCAGAACTCCGTCTCAAAATGCTATGCAATCTCGGAATAATTTCAGCTCCATTAGATGCATATATGTGACAAAGACATCAAATTGAAATATGTTATACTTCATCGCTTAAAATTAGAATTGTAAAATAGAAAAAAAGGAAGTTGTTTTGCATTTCGCTACAGTTTGTAAGGAAATTTAAAGCCAGAAGGCTTTTGTAAGACCATTTTTTTCTGAATCCCGATCGTATATAGAAAAGGAAGAATATTTCATTTGACAAGTATTAAGATGGTGAGTTTAAGACGCAAGGGAAATCATTCACCATATTTTATTAGTTTAAAGAATCTTCAAATAAAAGTTTAAAAAATACCACCAATAAGTAATAAAGTGAAGATGTATTTTCCACAGATGTTCTCTATATTCTTCGTTCAAAATTATGATAAGTGTTTATGGTTTCAGATAATTTGAGTAATGAAATGATGCTAAGCGAACAAACATTATTGTACTTATTAATTAGTTAACAGAAATTTTGTAATTTTTTTAAGTCCGCCCAACTGGAACCTGTTGGCTAACAACTTTTATGTTATTATAATATTTTCAATTTTAGTATTGTAGAATCGGTACTTACTGTCTAGGAATATGATGTTCGTAAACTTACTTCCGATGTGGCTGTCTAGGGGCTAATAAACTAGTCCAATTTACAAATAACTTGAATATTTAATGAAACATGAATAGTTGCTACAAACTACAAAGTAATTACATACATAGAAGGAAATAGATGATATTATTTACAAACGAAGAGAAGGAATCGCATTTTACAAGCAAACATCTCTGAATCGCGTCATCGTCTTAATGGCGGAATCGTCTGCCTTCGTCATCGCAAAAGTAAAAGATTTACTCTCACAGCTTGTCGCGTCATCCGATTATAAATGAACGATGCCAACCCACAGTATGTATGGCAATATTAATTAAAAAAATATTTATTTTGTATGTTGGTTCTAATGCAAATAAATATATTGTAATGTCTCTTTGATAAAATGTTGAGGAACCTAGTTAACTAAGTAGTGACTTATCGCTGAGTTCAAGTACTTACAAGTAGACTCGAGAACGTTTAAAATACCCTTTTATTCCCTTGAAGAAATGATATCAGTTGGCCCCTCCTCGGGCTTACAGAAAGCCACCACTCGGTTTTTTAAATGAGGATAAGAAAATAAGAAACTAATGTAATCCTAACTAAAATTGACTTAGCCGAAGTTAGACACAAATATGTAACGTAGTTGGCCCTTAATTTAAGCAAGCCGGCGAATATCAGCTGGCACGTACAATACGGCCAAGCGTAATAGATTAAAGAATGATGTAGCCAGAAGGCAAACACGCATCAACAAGGACTCCTAAGCACTCTTTCGAAGTAAGTTGAACTTCCTTTTAATACCACTTCTAACTCATTTGCGTTCAATGCGATTCTAAAAACTCGTTCTGGTAGGGAGTTGTTAGTGGGGAAAAAAACTGAATGTAAAGGATTTCAAAATTAAAAATAACTATTATAAACTTAACATACACCTTACAATATAAAGAGAAAACATAACAAGTATTTTCAACAGTAGAAACCATTATCAGAAGTATGGCTAATACACACAGAGCTTTTTATTTAATACTCATACTAACTACTTCCCGTAATTAAAAATCAAGTAAATGTCTATAACATGAAAAATAATATTCGAAGAATATCTGAAATATAATCCATTTATGAATATAGAATAATCAAAATATTGAATTATTTTAAAGATTTTGCTTGTTTTAATCCTACAACTAACTTCCGTTGTTCCATTATCTATCAAGTCAGTCTAATTTCTGTAGAAATGAATGTTTGATAATTTACCTGAATATGGCAAAATACACTAGGATATTTCTCTATAGGAATAAGGAACTTATTTAATGATTTTTCTAAGAAAAATTAGGACATGTTTACGTCACTATCGGAGATAAAGCATGAACACACATGTGGCCTCTGTTTACAAAGACCTGAGCGAGGATTGAAACTGCTAATAACCAGCGATATTTAACGGTTAAATGGTTAAATCTGAAATCTAAGCTTAGCAGTGGGGAAATATGCTTAGGAAAAGGAATCCCCACAGCATTCTTGTAACATCATTCAAGTTCATAGGTATTTAAACTCATATTATTTGGGCTCTTGCAAAACATCAGCAAACTTTGGAAATATGCTCTACATCGGCAGGTTGGTTCAAAACTTCCCGTCGCACTTGATTTTAAAATGCGATATATATTCTGCTTTAACTCCGTTGACCTAAGGTCTCGGATCCCCTTGGCCGAAAGGCGTACCACTTAAGTGGTCACTTCACGGGAGAGATGATGCTAAAGAGTCACGAGGGCCGCAACTTGATAACAATGAAATGTATACGTGATATATAAAAATGAACTGGCAGAATAAAATATAAGAAGGAGTTATTCACAAATTCCCATGTAAAAACTCTTTACGTTTTCACATGTATGTTATAGCTGTATAATTAAGCACGTAAATACAAAATGATGATAAGCTAGTTTTAAAAAATACAAAATATAAAAGGAAGTTTTACTTTTTTCATGAATGATATACAAGATGGAAAACAAAAGCATAATCATCCAGAATAATTATATGTAAAAGTCAAAAAATGCCCATGTGATTTCTTTGTGTTACAAATGTTTTCATTTAATATCAGACTTAAAATAAAATTTAAATGAGCTCTAAATTTAAATCCATATCTGTTACGATTTTGAGCTGGTGACTTAGCGCATTCTGCTATTTATTTTGAGCTGTTTTTCAGTCTTTGAATTGTAATTAGCTCTGATCTAAGGCTTTCAAAGTGAATTACCATTCAAACTTAAACTTCAAACTTTCAAACTTTTAACTTTTATTCAAACCTTTTAACGCTTCCTTGTTAAATATCATGTTCATCGCATTTGGACCATAACATTCAATTCAACAGCAGTACCACAAAATAATTTAAAAAGAGCATATCTTTAGAATTTCCAATGCACAGTCTCGTGCGCTGGAGATAATTTTTCTTTTTTCTTATTCGTACAATATTGCCATTGCTCGCTTTGAAATCCTGAAATTTGTTAATCTAAAATTTGTTAAAAATTTTCCAACCATAAAACAGAGAATAAAAAAAATTCAAAATTTGGGCTTTCAGATGCCCATATTCGAGTGGAGGGCTACATTATTCAGAATTTGATGTTTCTAGCAGCGTTGTTTTTTCACAATGCGGGAAACATGTACACATTCATGTATATTCTTCATTATTTAATTTCTTTAAATGTAATGCAAGACTCAAATATTTGGTGGCAGCAATTTGAAAAGTGAAACGACATTTATACTGAGACAGCGCAAAATGCCAACACGAAATTAATAACCGTCCTGGGCAAATTGGCCGCTTGCGCTAAAATTTTGAAATTTTAACATCAATACTAGCAAGCTGTAAATTCAAAGTTCGTAGAAAAACCGGTAACACGTTTATGAGAATTAATTATGGAAATAAAACAATTGATATTATGAATTTGTTTAATTTACAGCATATAAGTATACATTTCAAATTTAATTAAAGTCTGTGACTAATTTAAAGTGTTTAGAAAAAACCGGTAACAAACTTATGCGAATTAATTACAGAGATACAATAATTAATATTATAAATTTGTTTAATTTATAGCATAAGTATACGTTTTAATTTTAATTGCCATTGCTCGCAAGTTTATAACCACCTAATACTGCAGTGTGCCAGAAAAGGACAGCACATATATAAACCGCTAACGACTCCAATAATTGGGATTTGCATGCAATTTGTGTGACAGCTGTTCTGCAGTGTGACATAATAGAATTAAACACAGCGTTGTTCTCCCGATGAGATTCTATATAATTTTACTGAAGACATGGTATGTCATTAAAGTTCGGCGCAACTTTCCTAACAAGATATGTTCGGTTTGAAACTACTGAAAGTTTCTAATTTCAATCTGAATAAAAGTAATACCCTGACTTATGTAATTCTATAGAATGCTTAATATATTTCGTTTCAGTAGTCAAAGACAAAAAGTGACCAGATATGCTAAAAGTAACTTTTGTCATTTAATTAATCGAAATCATTCCTATAAACAGAGAAAATTTAAAGATCTTTATTATATTCATTAAATTTTAAGAAAATGTGACAAAGAACGCAGAAAGGTCAAATATGACATCACATAACTGTAATAAATATTTGAACAACAACAACCAAAAAAAAAAAAAAAAAGGCGAATATATCTTTCCAGACTTATTAAAACAAAAGAGCGTTAGCTCAGAAGTGCTAATTAGTGTCGAAACAGGAAATTTTGCATTGAATCACTGTAAAAATTTGAATCAATTTCAAATTGTTGCCACCAAATATTTTTGCCCTCCATTATTTTAAAAGAAATTAAGTGAAAGAGAATGTGCGTGAATGTAGGTGTGTTTCTCGCATTGTGAAACAACGACGTTAAATAGAACCATCAAATTTTGAATAACGTAATCCTCCATCACAACATGGACACCTGAAACCTTGAGTTTTGTATTTGTTTTATTATCTTCTAGCCGCTACGTGGCCAACTTTCGTCTGCCTTTTAAATGTACCAGAAAAATGCCTAAAAAGAACACCAAATATTAAATTTAAAAACTGCACAGAATTTTACTCTGCAGGGCAAATTTATTAAAGCAACAAACAACAAAAAAGGAGAAAACGGAAATTTCAATAAAAATGTATTACATATAAAAAATTACAATGAAATAAGCAATATCTCTTAACTCAAATATTAATTATGCTAATTAATAAATTAACCAACTTCCCGTTGCAAAATTCAAATGGTATAAAGGAAGATAAAAACTTTGTTTCCTAAACAAAAACATGCAAAACTTTTTATATAATTAAAATTATATAATAACAATAAATCACATATTTTGAAGAGAAAGCAGTCAGCAGTCCAGTATCCAAAGCATTGAATGAAAAACTGTTGCCAAAACCACATTTCTAAAAGAAGGAAATTACCATAAGAAAGCAATAACCAATCAAAATTGGGCTTTATGGATAACATAATTCAAAATATACTAACCTCTTTACCATTATCTAATAAGGAGGGAGAGAGAAAAAATGAAATTCTTTCTGTTGTGCCTCGCGAGACAAATGCGCGTCAGAATAAGAAGATTGCGATGTGCGTGTTGTGTGTGTAATTAAAAATAGTTTATCTCATATTTTCAAAAGTCAGCAGTCCAAGCTACAAAGTATTGAAGGAAAAACTGTTGCCAAAACCACATTTCTAAAAGAATGAAACTACTTAAAGTGATGCGGATTTCATCAAAAAAGAAAAAAAAAAAAAAAAAAAAAAAAAAAAAAAAAAAAAAAAAAAAAATCTGATTCGAATTTTGAAAAAGTCGTTTCGAGGTGCGCTGGCTCTTGTCTAGATGCACCTATGTACCAAATTTCGTAGCTTGGGCCTATTAGCTTTAGCGCAGCTACAACGAAAGACGCACATTTACACAGACAGACTCATTCTTTTATTATATGTACAGATTTCACATTTTGTGAGACTTTAAGGAATTCGAAAATCAATGTTAGACAACTGAGATAATTTTCAATTACAACAGGTACAGGTAGAAGCCTGGGCAGCACATCTTTAGCACCACGGGGGATGCAGTTAGTGCTCGAGATAGCTATCTTTTATGCTTCCGCCCCATTTTTGAGAGAGAACAGACAAAGATAATACAAAAACAATAGAAACTATTTTTCCTAGGGTTTTCATTCTTATTTACATTATAGTGTATATATTATAAAAAAATGACCATGCAGTCCGCTCCTCGAGATTCTTATCCAGGTTCTGATTACTAATTATCGACTGTCTTATGCATTTGGCTATTTGTGGACACAATGAACATTAAGCAAACCACATAAATATCCAATATATGTATAATTTATATTACAGATATAAATTTTCAAAGTCTTAAATTTTACATCTTTGATGTTTTTTATTTCAAATCCCCATCTTCAATAAATACGGCAAAATCTTTAGTCAAAAATACATTCCTGCACCAATTTATTTCAAAACTAGAGATAACACGACATCAAGAAAATGATGCTAAAAAATGTAATAAAATGGAAATGCAAAAGAAGGAGCCGCATTTTTGAATAAAATAGAGGAGCAGATAAGTAAATAGAGAGAGTCCAGTGTATAATATCGGTTCAGGACTCATTAATGAAGAAGTCTTAGATACTTTCAAATAGCATGAGAAATGAAACTACATTTTATTGCTTGAAAAATAAAACTTACATTTTATTTCTTTTAAAATTAAATTTACATTTTATTTCTTTTAAAATTAAACTCTAATGCAATCAAGTTATGAATTTAATTTTAGATTTTGCTTCAAATGTCCCACCGACCTGCTGGCTCTTCATTTTATTTTCCTTGGCTAAAAGATTTACAGCGAAAGTCACTTCCAAGTGTAAGGTGGTAAATGCAAGTAAATTGCCCCAAAATACTGGATATTTCTTGTGGGCTTAACAGACATTTTCGCAGAAGAACAGACAACAAAACTGATCGCTATATGTACTATAATTATACTGATGTAGATAAAAAGTAAAAATCTTTGTCTTTTTATATATAAGCGGCTAAAGTGTGTGTCGCCGATAGTTTATTGTTGCCACTCGGAAAAATGAGCGCGGAAATTAACGTTTCCGCAGATTTTAATTAATATCTCAGCCGATTAAAGCCGTACGAAGATGAGAACAGTATCGATGGATTCGGAGAATTTTTTGAAATCCGAGGATACGCGTCTCGAGTTTCAACTATAATTGCGTTCCGTAGATATTCGAGAAAAAAGAATTTGGCACCTAGCCAAATCTCTGTAACAGGGAAAACCCAAGAAAGAAAGGGGAAAATGTAGGGAAAACGTAGGGGAAAATTAGTTTTTAATTAATATCTCGGCTAATTAAAGTCCCAAGAAGACGCGAATGGTCAAAATGGCGTCTTACGGACCTGCGGAATCCAACGGTGTGCTTCGCTAAGTCCGGGAGCCAGCCGTTTCGGAGGAGATGATGTTACTTCACCCCATATATATATATATATATATATGCGGCTTAAGTATCTGTTTGTCACCGATATTTTATTGGTTGCTTGCGTAACTGTACTAGATAATGGAGTGAAGTTGCCACAGCACAGGGTTGACGTTTCCTGTAAAACCTGCCTTTGCTATGACCCTCCATAAGTCTCAGGGCCAAATGTTTAAGCGTTTTCGTATTTTTTTATCTGAGCCTGCATTTGAACATGGTCAACTTTATGTTGCCTGTTCAAGAGTTCGTGAAAGAACGCATGTAAAATTAAAAATAATGGATGGTCCTCTGCAAGGCAAGCTTAAAAATTATGGAAAGATCTACACAAGAAATGTTGTGTACAAAGACATCTTTGACATGTGAATTAACATTTCATTATTTAAATCACCTTTATTGATTGAGCTAGTGGTGGGCTCTTAAGAAATCTACCTCCAGTCGTCCCTTCATTACACTCTACTTTAAGCAATTAAGCAAGTAGAAGGCGGAAGCCCCTTGGGGCAGTAAGCAAAGGGGTGTCCTCGCCGCATGCCCTGAGTAATTCAGTTTAAATTAGCAGACACATTTGCACAAATCATTTTAATTACAATTTGTAATATATAGAACAGCGGTCATTTCGTATGACCACCGGGCGTTCTAGTAAAAATATAAAAGGTTTGGGCGCATGTCCAGACTGTACATAACAATGATGAATATTTTCAGAAAATGTGTCGGATCAATCAAATATATTACTTGAAGTGAATGGCATGCATAATTACAATCGATGATGCAATGTAATCAAAACACTTGATTATAATGCATTGCCGTGTTAGCTTTTAACGCAGACTCTGCAAAAAAGAACTTTGATAAGCACGCGCATATAATTTTATTGTTCATTTCATTGAGACTATATTTCATGCATTATTAATGCTACAAACATCACATTACGAAACAAAGTAATGTAATATTAGATTACAGTCAAATGTTGTAGAGTATGAATCACTTATTACAATTAATATACAAATTTCAAAATAAAATTATACTTCTTTTAGAATGTAGTAACTAATATAAAGCTTTACAAACTTAGACATTGTAAAA
Source organism: Stegodyphus dumicola (assembly GCF_044657685.1). Taxonomy (NCBI): domain Eukaryota; kingdom Metazoa; phylum Arthropoda; class Arachnida; order Araneae; family Eresidae; genus Stegodyphus; species Stegodyphus dumicola. Next base: position 262,315,147 of record NC_140770.1, on the reverse strand, counting down.
TATGACATATTCCATTATGAATACATAATTTAATATTCCGTGTTATAAAGCACTATATTACAAAACAATATACATTTAATTGTTACTATGTTATCTAGTAATATTGCATATTGCCAACATTACGTTTTAAAATACGAAACAATGTGTTAAATTAATTATTTATCAAACATTACGCATTATAAAGCATTCTGCTATACAATACGAAACAATTCGGTGATATAAAATGCATTATCTAACATTATAGTGCAGTCAAAACATCGTAAACATAGTTATAATTAAGGGTTTTAAAATTTTTACAAATCTGATACCCTCTTCATGAATATATTATCCAATATCATGCACTACAAAACACTAAATCACAAAATATGATACATTGAATTATGAATGTATTATTGTGCAATGTTATGTAACACAGCATTGTAAAGTATCATGCAAAGCACTACACTCTATTATGTATACATTACCTGCATTTTAAACGCAGAGAATGCTATTAGAGCGAGATGGAGAACTACTACACATTCTGTTAGAATAAATTTAGGTATTTTGCATAATGAAACTCGAAAGGCATACGAAACGAACGTGCGCCAAGGTATATATTGGCGAGAGAAAGTAAAGCTCGGGTGCAATGCAGTATATTTAATTTTCACCCTAGCTACTTGTACCTAGCCAAAGGTCTAATCCAGTAGTACTTTCTTCTCTTTCAGGTACGATGGCAAAGTATGTTCCTGTTTATTTTTCTTATTGCATAATATAGGTAAGCCTGATGATATTTAGGACTGATGATGATTCTATGTAAGTTATTCTTTTGAATGCTTCAATTTTAATGTCCGTGAACATTTTTGTTATGCTTAAGTTAAGCAGAATTATCCTATTTTATTAAATAAAGATTTCGTAGTTAATCTTTTGACTTCTGATTAATTCTGTGCTTGAGGAAACGTACTCATTACGCCTTCAGTGCTAATGCACAACCAGCAAAAGACTATGATACTGAGAAATTGAAAATTTGTAATGTTGTAAGATTCCAGGGGCATAAAGTGTTAAAACTCTTTGTTGAAAAAAAACTAGTTACAAAGTTTATAAGAATAATTGTAACAAGTAATAATGTCAATTCTAAAAGAATCAATTTGTATAGAAAAGTTAACAGATGAAAATTATTCAGTGTGGAAATTTAAAATAAAACAACTTCTAATAAAAGAAGGTTTAGATGATGTTGTACTCGAAGAAAAACCGGAAACTGATACTGATATTTGGTTAAAGAATGATCGTAAAGCTTTAATGTGTCTAAACATTTCGGATTCGAAAATTATCCATGTTTTACATAGTAAATCTGCAAAAGAAGTTTGGCAGAAGTTAAAATGTGTCCATGAACGTGTAAATTTAACAAATAAGTTATTTCTTCTTAGAAAACTATATTCCATTAGATATAATGAAAGTTCTAAAATGCAGGAGCATATCAAAGGAGTACTAGAGTTGGCTCAAAAGCTGCGTAGTATAGGTGAAGAAATTAAAGAAAATAACTTAATAGCAATACTACTATGTTCTTTACCAAAATCATACAACTCTTTAATAACTGCAATTGAAAGTAAATCGGAAGCTGAATTGTCGCTAGAATATGTTAAAAACAAACTAATAGATTAGTATTGTAGACGTGTGGAAACTAAGAAAGTTCAAAAGTACAATTCAGTTGCTTTAAAAGTAAAAACGAAAATAAATCAAAGTATAGTACACAATATTGTAAGTATTATAAGAGAAATAACCATACGATAAATGACTGTTTTCATTTAAAACGCAACGCTAAAACTTCCCCGAAAACAGATGTAAATAATAGTAAAGTAAGAAATTATTCTCAAAATTATAAAAGTAATGCATGCCAAATAGCAAATACGCAAAGTGTAGAAAACATAACAAAACGTAAAGAAAATAAGTATTTTAAAAGTATTGAAACTGAAAATACACAGATTCAGTTTAATCAAGTTCTAAAAGTGGAAAATAAACATGAAAACACGCAAACGCAAGAATGGGTTATCGACTCGAGAGCCTCAACTCATATGACGAGTGATAAGAATTTTTTCTCTCAGTTAAATGACTCTAATAAACAAATAGTAACTGTAGCCAATGGTGCTAAATTAAATTCTTATGGTATTGGTGAAGGCTATTTTAAAGTTCAAAACTTAAAGGGTCAGGTTACACAAATAAAATTGGAAAATGTATTGTATGTACCAGGTTTAGATAGTAATTTACTTTCTGTTCAATCTGTTACCAATAAAGGTTGCATTGTTACATTTGATAGTAATAAGTGTTACATAAAGCGTAACAATATACTCGTAGCCGACGGCAACGCTCAGCAAGGTTTATATAAATTGATCGTAAACCCAATTGATGAGAAAGCATACTTAGCTAATAATGTTTCATGTTCAAATACGAACTGTATACTAAAATGGCATCAAAGATTAGGCCACAGAAATATAGATGCCATAAAAACACTTGAGAAAAATGATTTGGCAGACGGCATTAAACTTGGCAAATGCACTCATAGTGTGGAATGTTCTACTTGTGTAAAAGCGAAACTAACTGAAACACCTTATCCCAAAACTAGTTTTAGATCTAAAAATTCACTGGATTTAGTGCACACAGATGTGTGTGGGCCAGACAAACTTAAACAGTATGTTGCATCGACAACAAATAAATTTAGAAAGAAAATAAAGGTTCTCAGATCCGATAACGGTACAGAATACTGTAACGAAAGTACTGAAAATTATTTAAAGAAACTCGGCATTTTTCACAAAACTTCGGTTCCTTATTGTCCGGCACAGAACGGCGTCGCAGAAAGGAAAAATCGCTCTTTAATAGAAATGACAAAAGCTATGCTAAATAAACTCTAAATCACCGAAAGGATTCTGGGCTGAAGCAGCAGCTACTGCTGCATATCATCAAAAGAGGTTACCAACTAAAGCCACAGATAGAACACCATATGAATTGTGGAATGGTAGAAAACCAAACTTAAGTCACTTACGAGTATTTGGCTATACAGCATTTTATTATGTGAACAAACAAAAACGGCGTAAATTCGACAACAGAGCCGAAGAAGGAATATCCGTAGGATACGATTTACGAAGTAAGGGATACAGGATTTATGTAGGTGGAAGAAAAATAATAGTAAGTAGAACTGTTAAATTTTCAGAAAACGCATCTTTACCTGACAAACTTGCAAGAATAATGCTGAAGATTTAGAATTAATTCACTTCAACAACTCGCAAGAAGATGAAGAAAATAATGAAAAAACATCTCTTGGCGATGATTTTACAGAAGATTCAAAAAGTTCCGAAGAGTTAATTAAATGTGAAGAAAATGTAGAAAGAAGGGTTTCTAGCAGATCAACCAAAGGGGTCCCACCGGAAAGATTCTCTTATAAAGCAGAAGACGAAGAATCAATCTTACTTAAAATTAAAGATCCAGAAAGCTTTGAAGAAATTCTAAACTTACCAAAACGTGAACAAGAAGCTTGGATCAAGGCTATGCAAGAAGAAATACATTCTCTAAAAGAAAATGAAACCTATAAACTTACAGAATTACCACCAGGAAAACATGCAGTAGGCAGCAAATGGGTGTTTAAGACAAAATATGATGAAACTGGTAAAAATATAAAATACAAAGCACGCTTAGTAGCCAAAGGATTTACTCAAAAATACGGCAGTGATTATGATGAAACTTTTTCACCAGTAGTGAAACACACTACGATAAGAGTTTTCTTAGCATGGGCAGCGTATAATAATGCCAAGGTACATCAACTAGATGTTAAAACAGCTTTTTTGTATGGCAACTTAAATGAAGAAATATATATGGAACAACCAGAAGGATTCGTGGTTCCGGAAGAAAGACATAAAGTTTGTAAATTACAGAAGTCGATTTATGGTCTCAAACAAGCAGCTAGGTGCTGGAATGCAGAAATTGAAAATACACTGAAGAATCTGGGGTTCAGTCAAAGCAAAGCAGATCCGTGTCTTTTCACAAAAGTGGTTCGTGATAAAAGAATTAATTTAATAGTGTATGTTGATGACATCCTACTAAGTTCTACAGAAGAAGGACTAATTCTTCAAACAATTAATGATTTAAAGAAACGTTACCAAATAACGCATCTTGGTGAAGCTAAATATTTCTTAGGCATGGAAATAAATCGCAAGGAAGATGGAAGTTATCTCTTATCACAGAAAAATAAAATAAATCAACTTGTCAAGCAATTTCAACTTGAAGAAGCGAAACACACTAGCACATCAATGGAAACGAACTATTATAACCTAAACAAGGAAGAAAATCTCCTAACTTCAAATGATAAATTTCGCCAAGCTATTGGAAGTCTCTTGCATATATCGTCTATCACAAGACCAGATATCACAGCTTCAATTCACATACTCAGCAGAAGGTGTAATAATCCACGTCAAAAGGACTGGAATGCTGTTAAAAGAATCATTAGATACTTAAACACGACAAAGAACCTATCCTTACAAATTTCGTCGAGTGAAGAACCTAATATTACAGTTTATTCAGATGATGATTGGGGATAAGATATTGAAGATAGAAAATCTACATCAGGAAGTGTTATTTTATTAGGAAGGAACTGTATTTCATGGTTTTCAAGAAAACAAACTTGTGTTTCTTTATCCTCAGCAGAAGCTGAATATAATGCACTATTGCAAGCTACGCAAGAACTATTATGGCTATTAAAATTAACAGAAGATTTAAATCTACCCCAAACTCTACCGATAAAGGTATTTGAAGATAATCAGTCTACTATAAGACTTGTAGAATCTGAAAAATTCAGTTCACGCACTAAACATATTGATACAAAAGTTCATCATATACGCGACTTGAATAATAAAGGAATAGTAAAACTTGCTTATCTTTCAACAGAGCAAATGATTGCTGATATTATGACAAAACCAATTCCTAAAGCTAAATTTCGTTTTTGCAGGAGTGAATTACAATTGGTATGAGTTTCATTAGCAAAACAGGAGCAATGTTAGCATAAATTTAGGTATTTTGCATAATGAAACTCGAAAGGCATACGAAACGAACGTGCGCCAAGGTATATATTGGCGAGAGAAAGTAAAGCTCGGGTGCAGTGCAGTATATTTGATTTTTCACCCTAGCTACTTGTACCTTGCCAAAGGTCTAATCCAGTAGTACTTTCTTCTCTTTCAGGTACGATGGCAAAGTATGTTCCTGTTTATTTTTCTTATTGCATAATATAGGTAAGCCTGATGATATTTAGTACTTATGATGATTCTATGTAAGTTATTCTTTTGAATGCTTCAATTTTAATGTCCGTGAACATTTTTGTTATGCTTAAGTTAAGCAGAATTATCCTATTTTATTAAATAAAGATTTCGTAGTTAATCTTTTGACTTATGATTCTTTAATTCTGTGCTTGAGGAAACGTACTCATTACGCCTTCAGTGCTAGTGCACAACCAACACATTCCTGCTTTGGGGTTCGTTTTGGAGTTCTGCTTTGGGGTTGTGGTATTCAAGTATTGATAAACATAGCATCGATTTCCGCTAACAATCTCACTACATAAACGCATGTTTAAAGCTTTAGATATCTTTAATATTGCAAATAACAGTCGAGGGAACATATTCAAAAATCCATATAACAAGCAAATGATAATTAACTACTTCTCCTACCTTAGTATATTATTTTTCAATGCAACAGTTTGATACTTTGCAGGAGTACATATGAATTCAAACCGTAATAAAATTAATGTATACCTTTATTGTATTAACTTTATAATTCTGAAGCTGCAAAGTCTGCCCTTCTAAGAGTTGCCTTTGGGGCTATGACGATCGAGATAGCATATGTCCTATCTCTCATAGACGGAAAACTCCGTGTAACATGAATGAGTTTGCAGTAAAGAGCATGGAACTCGTACAAATTCGTTACTTTGTCATGCTTGACATATATGCAAAAGGCAGAATTGTCAGTTTCTAAAAAAAATAAATGAATAAGAAAACTGGAAATGTGGCATGAAGAAGGGTCGAGAAACGTTGGTGTTGTAACATTTTAGTCGAAAAAGAAAAACTTAATCTGGTGTATAGTTAGGGCTGTCGGAACTAAGTGTTTACAGCGATCTTCAATGATGTGTTTTAGATCGTTTAAGAATTCTAGTGGGGTCGTTTATGTGCAAAGAAATGTGTTCAAGATGAATAGGAGCTTGAAACTCGTCGTTAACTTAGGTAGATGGTATAGTGATGCACGTCGACGTCCTAGTGAGTCCCACGTATATTTTATTGGTTTTAAATCGGGAGACTATAATCAGTCCAGTCTCTAGATTCATTCATCCTAAAGAATCGGTCACGGATACAGAGCGATGGGGACAAGCAATATGGCCCGTTAGGAAGAAACTGATGTTATTGCACCCATAAACTACTTGATGTAAGGATCAATAACCTCATTTCTGATTTCTGCGTATTTTAGCATGTATATTTGAACTGATAAAAGTGTGTAGATCAGTGCGGCCATTCAGAGTGATGTAAGTCCATACCATGAAGTCTTCACGATTGTACCGATGCCTTTCATTCATGAATTCACACTTATTGCCCATGTTTTGGATCCTCCAAAAAGTTAATACATCTGGAAACACTTTCCGAACACTTTCCGTTTGGTTAAGAATGTTCCAGTTTTGACATTCTAATCACTCAGTAAACAATACGAATTTGACAACACAAACCATCTATTTCTTTGCTTATAGCCCTCTTTTATGCATGTTGTTATTCCCATTATATCTGGTTAGTCGAAATCCTATAGCTGGCTGCAGTGAACTTCAATTGTCTGTATTTTTTAACAATAGTTTTCAAATAATTGTCGTAACAGTCTTCTGTGGCGCGTTTTCAACCTGAACTTACTTGTCTGCACACATCTTAAGCGTCTGTAAACTGATTTCGAATTCTTGAACCTGATGCTTTTGGCTGATTTTAGGTCTTTACAAACGTGTATCCTTACTCCAATATTGCATACCACTCTGCACAATTCCTCATGTTTCCTCAGTGACATGTTTCAACTTCCACTTGCGAAACGTTTATCGAAGTATTCCTACAGAGCTTAAAACTAGAATCTAAAGACCTCCTTGCACTCATTTCAGCCCATGCAGAACTAATGTGCAAACAATTGCCATATTTCTGTGTAGTGAAGATGAATTTCATCTTATTGTGTGTTAACGCTGATCTTGAGCTACAAGTAAACTACCTTACGTTAGATATCACTTTACAGAAATAACCTAAAACTTTATTTCATAGCTCTTCCTGTAGTTTTTCCCGACAATGAATTAAAAAACGTATGTTCCGAAGCCTTTGGAAGACAATCGGAACAACGGCAGATACTAAAAGGGCCAAGTTAAAGCTGATGTATTAAAAATGCAAACTAATTTGATGTGAAATAACTTATTCTAATCATCTGATGTATTCCGAAATTATGCTCAAGTGCCCTAACAAAACCAAATATAATGAAATGTCGTGACTTTTTTTTTTTCTTTTTTTGTCAATGTCCATGCTTTCTAGGATTCCAAGATGGCCTATGTCCATAGAAAGGAGCAATATAAAATCTGTAATGCAGTGCTAGAGAGTATTTTCAAAGCTCTTAAGGCAAAGCTTTAGGATTTATCTAGAATACAGACTTAAGTATTCCAGTTAAGAAAGTGCATTGTATTGAGGATGAGAAGGTGATATTTCGCGTGATATCAGGAAACTTAATTACAGCGTTCAGAGATTCCTTTCTTTAATACGAATCTGCAGAAGCTTCTTCGTTACAATTGATCATATAATTCTGGAGGCATTTATCTCCTCAGCAGAATTCAATTAAAATTAATCGATTACTAATGTTTTGCTTCCTGTTAGATATGACGCAATGCGGCCACAAGTGGCCAAGCTCTCAAATCGCTGAGCACTGTCTGTTCGACTAGTGTAGTTTCTAGGTGGACGTGTTGGCTTCATGGGCGTTTGCGCAGTTTTTCTCATGGGGTGATATGGATGCCAAGCCAGGTTCCCGCGGAAAGTCTTTCGAGGACATCCCTCCCTTTTGACAGGTAACCGTTGTGAGCTTTGCCATTAATCAAATAATCTAAACCTAATGATAAGTCGCTATGCTGGAGCAGTTTCGATGTTTTCTTCCTTTAGTAGTTCCTAAGCATACAGGTTAGGGAAGGTTTCGGTTTTCTAAGGATTAAACGATCTCAGCTCCGCATTTTATTGAATGTGAAATTTTACCAATATTTTTCATTTTTCAGTTCTTCACAGCCCGAATCATTTTTAAGCTTTTCTGAAAGTGCCGAGTTTAGTTTTGAAGCCAGAGTAAACCGGCGCATTTTCAACAAAAATTCTCTTGTTTCCTGAAATATGATAATTCGCTTGTTTCTAATATTTCTGATTATGCTGTGAGCATAATTTTGTGCAGAGTTTTGAAAAATCATGCATGCTTAGGAGAAATTTATTCGGGCATTTATAGTTTTGCTAGTGTATCAATATTTACCAAACTATTGATCCAGTTTCAAGAAAAATACTAAAATAGCGCACGTTTCAAATAAGTTCCTTCCTCCGTCCTATTTCATGGTTTAAGGTTATTACCATAAGGCTTACGTAAACTTATCCTATTAAGGATTGCTGAAACTATCTTTGTATGGGCTAATTAACGTCAATGTTGTCACTTGCAAAAAAAGAATCTAAATTGCTAAAACTTTATAAAATGTACTGGTGATGACATAAACAGCAAAAAACTGATTCTACAACGCTATAAAATTAGTTTTGTCCAACAAATAACCGCTACTGATAGAAGTATTCCAGGTGTAGTACATAATTCGGCTCTAAAAAGACGCGTGATGTGTTGTCACACTTTTAACAAGTTCTGATAATAGTGTTAAAATGGTTAAAAATGTACTCTAGTAGATGTTTTGATTTATTTCATTTCTGATACTTACTAAACTTTACTAAGAAGAGCAAGACTACGCCTGTCGTTGGCAAGAGCTTTGAGCACAATAAAGGTGACAGTACGACGCTGTTCAGCCCCCCACCAGTTTTGATGGAGAGCACTCGAGGGGTATCCGAGGGTCTTTCACCCCATCTTCTCCTACCGCCAATCTCAAGAGAGAACTTTCGGATTACAGCAACTTTTGAGTGCCCCCATACTGTCCAGACACTATACATTTACAAACATCTGTGTCTTCTCGAGGATTGGAACCCGGGGCCTTCGGTACGGCAGTCAGCGTCGCTAACAACTTTTCCGCTGGGCGGCAGGAAATATCTTGGTCAGTTTTGTTACTCGGGTGTCAAACCTTTTGAGTTTTATTTTTATAACGAATACAAAATTTCTTAAACATAACATAGGGATAGGTTGAAGAAGTGATATATTAGATTTCGTATATTACAAAAAAAAAATATTTGTTATTTAAAAATACGAAAATATGAATCGTTGCGCTATTTAAAGCATTTGTGCAAGTAGAAACTCTAGGTCTAATACCATTGATTGCGACGAAAAGCCGGGTATGGATTTTTGTGGACACGGTATTCTATCTAATACAAGTGAGAGAATTTTTCTTTCACCTGTTCCTCATTTTGTTTACGCGAAGGTAATCTTTAAAGAAAGACGGAACATACTTATTTTCTTAAAACCGTTCTCAGACTTCTTTTTTTGGCCAAAATTTAATCATGACGTTGATTTTTGTTTTAATTTTTGCTCTCGTTCATTTACATTTTCGTTTCCCCCCTCAAACGGGTAATTTGACCAGAAAGACTATTAATTTCGTTTTTGCATTGATTCGCTACAAGCGTTGTTTCACTTTCAAATTGTTGCCACCAAATATTATCGCCCTGTTTTTTGTATTTTGCTAGAACGCCCCAACCCGCCAAGCCGCCACAAAGTGATCTTATGGTCCAAAAAGGGGCGTCCCATTCACACCACAAGCGAAGGCAGCCAGCGACCCGGTGAGTCCCTCAACAAAAGTTAAAACGCCAGATCAATAAAAAAGAACAACTAATCGAAGATATTATACACGAACTGAACGAAGCAACTTTAGCGTTTAACTTAAAATTCAAAGCTCCAAGAAACCAAGCCCGGTATTCCGAGTAACTAAAAATGTTAGTATAATCAACTAAAGAAAATAATAATTATACATCCAGCAAGGTTGCCATACAACTATATAATTTTATTTTTATTTATTTTTTTAAATAGCTGGATTAACGACACAAAAGGAAGAAGAAAACCAAAAATAACTAAATCAAGAAAACTGTTTTAGTAAAAATGATAGCATAAAATAAGGAAGTAAAACACACATAAAACTCGCAACGAAAATATGACATACAGTCACACATATCACCAAAACACGACGAAAAAGACATCCTAATATAAACACATTGAAACGAACTTAGTTAAAAACCCCAATCGCATGTCTATTGCCATTAATAAAGGCCATCAACTCTCTTGCATTTAATTTCAAATGTTTAAAATCAAAATTCAATAAATCAAAATGTATATCACTAAAACTTCGTCTAATAAAATCAGTCAATTGGCAATCCACCAAGAAGTGTTTGGCATCACCCGAAACATTACAATTTGGACATAGATCATTATCTTGTACATGAAATCTCTTTAAATAATGAGGAAACTTACCATGTCCGGTGATAATCTGATTCATATCAATGTCATCATAGATTAAAACTTTATCTGTAATTTTAATATTAATTAACAAATTATTTTTCCTTGTTGAACTTTTCCACACATCTTTTCATATATTTATATAATATTTCTTCATACTCATAATGGCAATTTGTCTAGAACCAGAAATTTCCACAATGAGTGCATTAGTTGAAATTTATGCCTCCTTGGCCAGACTGTCAGCCCTCTCATTACCAAAAAATCCCACATGGGCTTTAATCCAATGAAAAGAAATCGTAGAACTGATAGATTGCAACAGAAATTTAATATCCATAATAATACAGTTAACATTATCGGGGCAAGAGAGCGACTGGAGCAAAGAAAGACAATCAGTATACAAATTTATAGTAACACGTGTTTTAATATTCATCTTAATCCATTTCAAGGCCTTCAAAACAGCAATACATTCCGCTTGAAATACTGAATTATAAGAATTCAATCTATATAAACCATAATCAATTTCAACATCATAGAAATATACAACAAAAGCAGCTCCAGTACACCCTCCTAACCCCGAACCATCCGTATAAATATCATATATTCCAATTCAATAAGAACAGTTCAAATAGATATTTACAAACGTTCTGCACAATACCAGCAAAATAAAATTAAAAGTCACCCCAAAAATTTCTATAAAATCAAATAAACACAGTATCACAAATTAAGCCAGCCAAATACTCTTAAAAACGCTTAAAATAATTTTTAGTTTTCCCCACAATTTTATCTGGAAAATTGAACAATTTGTCCAACGGGCGGAAAGAGGAAAATTTTGGTACACCAAAAGTTTTCACACATCCCTTTTTCGGCGGGTGGAAAGACTCATACAATTGGTGCACCTCATGACTTAAGTCACTTTAACACTAAGATGTTCAACTATCAACAAATATCCGCCTCGTTAGGCCTAGCTACACTCAAAAATTTTAAGTTCAAATAGCTAATAAAATATGAATCCAAACACTATGCTTTTAAATATACAGAGAAACAAGTTATAAAGAGTCAAAATCAATCATCAAAAGTAATTTGCACAATATATGTATAAAGATAGAGACCAAAAAGTATTTATCGTATGCAAATGAGGTAGCAATCCAACATCAAACTTTAAAATCTTCACATCTTGCAAAATCAAGCTTCAAATTCAAAAATAATCACTAAAACACAAACCGGAACACATATAGATATCAAATAAAGCACTTTCGTTCACTAATCTCACAAATTAACCAAGATATAAGCGTTTTAATAGCGAGCTCACCAAACACCACACAACATGGATGCCAACATGGCTGTTTTATCGCTCTGTATTATATTTAAAGAAAATAAATAATGACGAATCTGCATAAATGTATGTATAATTCTCGCATTGTGACAAGACAACGGTCCCTAGAGCCATCCAAATTTGAATAACATAATATTCCTGCGAATATGGGCATCTGGAAACCCAAATATGAAATTTGGAATTTGACTTATTATCGGTTTAATATTTTTTTTAAGCTTTAACGAATTTTTTGATTAAGAAACTCAAGGATTTCAAAGCGAGCAATGGCAACGTTGTAGAGAAGAAAAAAATTATCTCCAGCGCACGAGACTGTATATCGGAAATTCTAAGGTACGCTCATTTTAAAATTACTTTTGGATATTGTTCTTGAACTGAATTTTATGGTTCAAGTGCGAAGAACATAATATTTAGTGTATAAAGGTAACACAGAAAATGTTAAAAAATACTCCTTTAGATGTAATTTAAAATTTGAATCAGCCTTTTTTTTTTTGAGGTGACAAATACACTTTTGAGTAATTTATTTGTTCCCATTATACTATGCTCGAAACAAAGAGCTGAATGTGTTCCTTACAGCCTGCTATTTTATAGCAATATATTTTCTCATTACTTTTTGCACAGTTTCAGTATACATATCCAATATGTTTAAGACGATAGATACATGAAACGTAATTGTGTTTCCTTATTCGATGACGTTGCTTGTGTAATAAAGAAATGGGAAACAATTTGAAAACAAAAATGAAATGAAATGTTTAGAATTTGAAACCGAGCAGAATTTTCTCTTTGATGAATAGGAAAAGGCTTGGCGTGAAGATAAAAGCAACGTCTGCAGTCGTCTTACATCCTGTCACGGAGGAATAATACATAATGCATTTTGTTCTTGGTCTGACGCATAAATTTTTCATTCAGCCTGTTTGCTTATATCTCTAATTTTAGCTTTTGACTTTTAGCTCCTTTGTGTTTCTCTTTGTTTTTCTTCATCATCTGTCATTTTCCCTCTTTCCAATATGTCCTCTACTAATCCAGCAAAATTCAATTTTCTAATTCGATTACATTAGAAATATAAAAATTTGTTTACACACATACGCATAAGGGACTTTCATTTATTTTATTAAATTCTTAATTTTATTTTAAGTTCGAGTTGGTACACATATTTGAGATCGACAGTTGTTTAAGAATTATTTTATAAACATTAACCACTAAATGTATGCCGTAAAAGTTATAGTAAAAAGGAATTCTTGAAATTAATTAATTACAAGTGTTCGATTACAAATGTTCTTTATTCTCCTAAAAATATGTTTATTTCCTTATACGAAATAAAGGAACCATTGCAATCGTGAAAAATTTTGGGTTTCTTATTTCAAAGAAAATTTCCATTTTGCCGGCTATCGAATGCAATTTAAGGATGTTTTTGCGTGACATCTTTACGTAAGGACGGAACAAAGGATTCATTTTCACAAAACGGATTCATTTTCAAGAATTCATTTTCCCAAAACAATTTAAAATTATTTTCAAGAATTCATTTCCCCAAAACAATTTAAAATAGATTTAAATTGTATTCAGAAGAGATTGTTTTCATGGCGTCTTTATGTAAATATGTATGTATGTATCTCGCATAATTCAAAAACGAGTAGACTCAGAACGTTGAAATTTTGTATATAGAACTGTTACAACAGGTAGATGTGCACCTCCCTTTTTGATTTCAATTAGCAGCACCGAATTGATATAAATATACACACATATATATATATATATATATATATATACACTCACTCGGTTCGATAAGTTCAGTATTTTTGTTCTTATATATTGGTAAATTGTGCATTTTTTGGTTTAAAAATGATTGAATTATATTGTTCTTATCTTTCGGTTAATGTTTTTATGCTTTTAGTTAATCTGCATCCAATAGTGGGAGAATTATCAATAATTTAAATGCTGTTTAAGTGCGGCTAAGCCATATTTATTATCACTTCAAACTGCAGAATAGATGAATTAAATCAGTTTTTGCACCTTCAGTGTCTTTTTGCCGAGTGGGACCAAAAGGAAACTTTCAGTTTTGTGCTCTGTAAAATCTGCTTTTTGGCCAGCTGACCGAATTGAGTTTCTTGCATAGAAATTCTATTTTTTTTTTAAATTTTAAATTGTTTTAACTGTATTTGGTGTTTTTTTTTTTTTTTTTTTTTTTTTTTTTTTTTTTTTTTTTGTTTGTTTGTTTGTTTGTTTTTCTATATTTTTGAATTTTTAATGAAGGTATTTTGAGGTTTAATGTATTTTTGCATTGCCCCGAAATGAGAACTGAATTAATTGAATGAGAAATCCATCTGTAATGAAATTCCAGGAAATAAATGAAATGCAGCAAAAAATGTGTATAATTTATTTGTCCGTGCATAGAAGTTATATAGTATCCGCATCAGATTTTTTCGTTAAATCCTTAAAATATTAAATGCGTTTTAACTGAATTGATTTGATGTTCTTTTCCTTAATAACGGTAATTTAATAACGCTTCTTTTGTTTGGTAATTAGGCGTTTTTTTAAAGTCCATTTAATAGTCAAGATCTAGCTAAAGTGGCTCATTTATTTTCCCCTTAAGTTTATTATTTTAAAGCTTATTTTTAAGAAACATTTATTTTAACTCTCACAAAGAAATATACTCTTTCAGATAAATCTGGGAATGACATATCCTAATTTACCCAAAAATGTTGCCTAATATATTGAATCTGTCTTTTTGACTAATGTTATATTCAGCCATCCTTATTTGAACGTTTTTATACATATCTTTAACGATTATAAATCAGTTTATTGCAGTACTTCTTTTCCATTTCGAAGACTCTAAAATTACTTTTTTGCGACTCTTTCATTATTCCTTTCATTTGCATATTAAAGATATTCTCAGCTGATAAATAATTAGTTGCAACGAAGAGAAAGTTGCATTTGTAATTAGAAATATTTTCTGTATTCTTATCCCCAGAAGAAAAAAGGTGACCTAGAAATATTCCGCATCAAACCGAAAAAATAACGTAATACATTAAATCATGTTTGAAGTTTTCTTTACCAAATTCTCAAAACTAATATTTTATATTTATATTTGTAAGATTATATAACTGCATCTTTAAAACATGCTGCATATATAATATCCTTATATTTTGTTTACTGGCAAGAAATTACATTATCTTTAATCCAGAAGAATTTTATGTTTCTAAAGTGTGCTGCTGTAAGTGTTCATTGGCTTTACGTTTTTCAAACATTTTTGGAAGAGCATTACTAGTTAATTTTAGATTTACACCTAATTAAATATGTTGCTCAAATACATGCAACTATTTTTTAATATAACGCACACAGACAATACTTTTCTGCGAGACAATATAAGATAATTTCTACCTCCTTCCAGCATGCATTCGTCGTGGTGTAACGGTAGCACACTCAACGCGTATTCGAGAAGTGCAGGTTGGAGTCACCACGAGGGCATTGCTCATTTTTTATGTGTCCCGCTTCAAAGTAACCTAATGACCCTATAATGGTGCCTGAACTAAAAGGACGGTGGACGATAATTTTTCAAAACCAAGATTTGGCAACTGGGTCCCCAAATCCCCAATCATCCTTTAAAAAATCTGATATGTACACCACACGACTTCCTTGTACGGAATATTAAATTATACGCATTTTTTCTTGAATTTCGTTTAAACTTTTTGGATTGAATTAAATCTACTTCGCGGACAGCGCATAAACCACAATAGAATAAATGCATTTTTTAAAATTCACTCTATTTGTTTAACATAGCGACACTCTGGCGCTAGATTCACTTAACAGTATTATATTTCGTTCTTATTATAACTCAGAATGCACAAAACTTATATCATTTCAAGAATTATCTAATCGTTGCCACATGTTCTATTAAAATACTATAAAAAAGCTATAACAATGTATAAAAGAAATTAAGTAAACAAAACAAAAAAGAAACAATTTTTCAGAGACGATTGAGTATTTCTCATTCAATTAATTCAGTTCTCACTTCGCAACAAGGCAAAAATACATGAAATCTCAAAATATCTGTATTAAAAATTACGAAGTAAATCTTAAATGCATATTTCTTCGAAAAAATTCCAGAAAGGATTAAGCATGATTTAATTCGCAATAATAAATGAAAGCGTTATCTTTGTCGTTGCGAAGCTAAGTTTCTCTAGGTTGGCAACAAATCCACTACTCTGCTGTTTCAAATGTAAACAAGCAACGACAGCCATTAAAAAAATATTAGGCTTAGCGGCACTTAAACAACTTTAAAATTGTTGATAATCCTAAACATATTGCATGCAGATTTACTAGAGGCATAAAAGCCTTAACTGGAATATAAGAACAACATAATGCAATCATTTTAAAGCAAAAAATGTACAATTTACACACATATAAGAGTAAAGAAACTGAGATCACTGAGCCGGGTGACAGAGTGGATATATATATATAAATATATTTATGTACGTTTGGCGCGGCCGATTGCAACCAAAATACGAGGTGCACATCCACATGTTATAGTAGTCCTATATACAAAATTTCAATGTTCTGAGGCTACTCGATTTGAGTTATGCGAGATACGTACGTACATACGTTCGTACAGACGCCAAGAAAAATTCTCTTCAGAATTCACTTTAAAGATGTTTTATAATTTTTTTTGAGGAAAAGAGTTTTTTTTTTTCTGTCCTTACGTACAGGTATCACGCAAAAACGACGTTAAATTGCATTCGATAACGGTCAAAATGTATATTTTCGTTGAAATATGCTGCCTGAAACTTTTCTCGATTACAATACTTCCTTTTTGCTTCGTACAAGGAAGTAAAAAGGGAGTGCATAGGTATTTTCTTCCTCCTTCCAGAGTGCCTTCATGGTGTAACGGTAGCACACTCGGCACGTATTCGAGAGATACA